>NC_062544.1:111944503-112587772 GCF_016906955.1 Phacochoerus africanus
CTCAGTGATATCACACCCTGTCTCCTCTGTTTGTGTTTGAATGAGAGGAACATGTGTCATCCACTTAGAACAGTGCCTAAGAAATATGTACAATTTAAAGAGAAACAAAGTAAATACTCCAGTACCCACCACATTCCTAATATTGAAGAAGTCCCTATCAGTCCCCATCAGTGCGTCCATTGTCAGTCATTGTCTCCCCATCCCTTACCATCAGAGTTAATTACCATCCTTTGCATTACTGTATAGTTTTACATCACCTGTACAGGCAACTCTATGCGATGCAATAGTATTTAAAACAGTACCAAACACAACCTAGCTAAGGAGAAAGCACTATTGCCACTGTTCAGTGAAGGCCCCTAGGAGAAGATGAATGAACTCTAGGTCTCTAAGTTTGGCTTTAATTTCCCCACATTTTACAAAAGCCCCTTTTGGAAGTCAGTAAGCCAGCTTATGGGAGCGAATCCTGGGAAACGGGGCCTGCCACTGTCTGGGTCTCTGGCAGAGAAAGAACATTGGCTGTAAAACATTCATAGGGGATCCTTATTTTTCCCTCTTCACTTCCTCAGTGTGGAAACAGAATCATGATTCTAAGTATGAACTATTGGGTAGCTGTGGGTTTTATTAAAATGTATTTTAAAAAAAAAAAAAAGGTAAAAAGCCATTATCCCCAGCTTCATATACAAAATCTTTCTAGGACAAGTGTTGAGAGTGGGAGGTAGTCAGGAGGGCAAATGTGTGTTCCGAGTGGCCAGGTGGGTCTCAGTTGGGCGAGTTTCTGCTTCTCACAGAGGCATTGACACAGCAGACTGGTGGTCTTGTACAGTTATCATCTGCCTGTGTTGCATCATATGTGTTCATGAAACTGAGACAATCCATAGGCTGTTGAGAATGCAAGGATGGGCCACAGGGACAGTGGGATGTCACAGAGATGACTCCCTTGAGGAGTTCTGGTCAGGTGACCCTCTCCCAGCAGGATCTGTATGTCCTCCCACTTTGCCTGTGACTTGGGAGAAATGTGGGCTAGTCTCTTGTGTAAATGCTTCTTTCTCTGTTCTGTTCAGACTTCTGCTGGATGTGTCTAGGAGATTGGAAGACCCATGGCAGCGAGTACTATGAGTGCAGTCGGTACAAGGAGAACCCAGACATTGTCAATCAGAGCCAGCAAGCCCAGGCCAGGGAGGCCCTCAAGAAGTACTTGTTCTACTTTGAGAGGGTAGGCGCCCTCTCCTGCACCTGCTCCTCAAGGGTGGGCTTCTTCCATTGGGCCTGCTGGGTGAAACTCCCAGTGACTGGTAGCCACAGCCAGCATGTGCACACAGAAGTCAGGGAATGGAGCTCCTGCAGTGGCCTGAGTGGTACCTCCTTAGACGTGGCTTTCAGGATCCACAGGGTAGCTACAGCTGACAAGGAATGATGTTCTGACCTTGTTTGAATGATTGATGGATTGTCTTTTCCATTTAGTGTCATGTTTGTTTGTTTCTAATTGAGTTATAATTGATTTATAATATTACATGATTTTCAGGTGTACAACAGAATGATTCACATTTTTTAAAGGTTATACTCCACACTTCTAGTTATTATAAAATATTGGTTATACTTCCTGTGCTGTACAGTATACCCTCGTAGCTTATTTATTTTATACATAGAAGTTTGTACACCTCCCTCCCCTACCCCTATCTTGCCCTTAAACCCCCCATCCAATGCCACCTTAATAGATTCAGAGGCCAGTTTCTCCCAGGGAGACCCTTCATAAACCCATGGAACATGGTACGTTTGGTTTCTAAGCACAAGACACCTGTAGGTACCTAGCTTTGCTTAGTCCTCAGGGCTGGAGCCCTGTTGCCCCAGAGGCGGCAGAGTGATCTTGCAGGCAGACATCTACTCTGGATGGGCTTAGTAATGTGGACTGAAGAAGTCCGCCTCCTGTACTCCCAAGGACACAGAGCCCCCATAAGCTAGGTGAGGCTGTGGCCATTCTGAACTCCTTGTGGACCTCTGCACCTTCCCAGGACTCCTGCAGCTTTCTTCCTCCTCTGTACCCTGTAGTGGGAAAACCACAACAAGAGTTTGCAGCTGGAGGCACAGACATACCAGCGGATTCATGAGAAGATTCAGGAGAGGGTCATGAATAATCTGGGGACATGGATTGACTGGCAGTATCTACAGAACGCTGCCAAGCTCTTGGCCAAGGTCTGTACCCCCTCGCTCTTCCAGTCCCTGGTTCGGTGTCTAGCCGTGTCAGGGCCAGACCTCAGAGGGTGGGAGGCATTGTAGGGAGCATGGGGCTCAGCACCTAGTGCGACCCTGCTTGCTCCTGCTTACGGGTCCACATTTTTCTGGGCTGTGCCCACCGAGGACCCAGTCCTCTGTGGATGTACTGGGGATTTCAGGAAGAGTATTCCAGTGCCTCTGCCTGCTGGGAAACAACTACAGGGAAAATTAGAGCCCTTTTCTTCTTTTGTCCCATCCATGCATCACTCAAAGGAAAATAAGAGTTTATCTTCGGGAGTTCCTGTTGTGGCGCAGTGGTTAACGAATCCGACTAGGAACCATGAGGTTGCGGGTTCGGTCCCTGCCCTTGCTCAGTGGGTTAAGGATCCGGTGTTGCCGTGAGCTGTGGTGTAGGTTGCAGACGCGGCTCCGATCCTGCATTGCTGTGGCTCTGGCGTAGGCCGGTGGCTACAGCTTTGATTCGACCCCTAGCCTGGGAACCTCCATATGCCGTGGAAGCGGCCCAAAGAAATAGCAAAAAGACAAAAAAAAAAAAAAGAGTTTATCTTTGGACAAGTATTGAGATAGATGTGTGGACTCTGATGTCCGACTCAAGAAGAAAGGGCCATTGAGGCAGCTGCTGGTAATAAATCACAGTGTGAAAAAGGAACTATGGGTGTTCTGTGACCATTTCTGTTTCAGTTTTTGCCATATTGCCCCCCCCAGTTTATCTTTTATTTGCCTTGGCCTCATTTCTTTCAGGCCCATACCCATAGAGCGAGACTAATTTGCATGGTGGGGTAAGAACTGTAAAAGCCATCAGATCCATGTAGGTTACAGTCATAGACACAGATCCTTTCTCTTCTCTCTATTGCAGTGTCGATACACCCTGCAGTACACGTACCCATATGCATACTACATGGAGTCTGGACCCAGGAAGAAGCTGGTGAGGCAAAGCCATCCCTCTACTCTGTCCTCTTAGCTTCAGAGGTGCCCTTCTCAACCCATACTTTACAGGAGAGCAGGGACTGGCCCTTGGTTATTAGGAGAGAAAAATCAAAACAAAACTGGCAATTGAAAATTTGGTTTCTCCTTTAGGCATTTACAAAATAAATCTCAGGTTCTAACCTTTTGTGTAATAGCAAGGCAGATATAATGAAGCTGGGGAACAACTATATTTTTAGGGTGATTGGCTAAAAGTGTCTGTGGCCTCTTGGGAGCCAGTGTTCATGCTCGGGGAAGACAGTCCAGAATGCATGTTCCTAAATATAGTGGGCTTTTTTTTACGTCTTTGTTAAAGTCTTCGTCTTAGATGTAGGTTGTTTCTCCCCAATCATAAGGTAATTCGCATTAATTAGTTAGATGTTGAAAAATGTGGAAAAAACATTTACATTATCCATCATCTCACCAGAAAGAAATGACTACTGTTTGCATTTTCCAGTCTTTTAAAATTAATATTATTTCTGTAATCAAGTTTTCATAGATATATAACATTTTATTGTAATGGTAATTTGGTGGTACAGCCCTTGTTATTTATCAGGGTGGAAAATGCCATGTTTTAATAGTTGCATAAGTGTTCCATTATATGGTTGTACCATCATTTGGGGCATTTATTGTTTCTGTTTTTCACTATCATAAATAAGACATTGCGAAGCCTCTGTGCAATTGATTTGTGCAGTGGGTGTGTAATTACTAAGTCAAATGGTTTGAAAAATTAAGACTCTTGATTTGCAGAAGGGCTGAAAAAGAACTATTCAGTGAATACAGAATCTGTGAATATCTACTTTGACTTGTTTTCTCAGCATCCTTTTCCCTATATATGGGAAGCATTCTCTTCAGTGGCTCAAATTCTTCCCCTTCCTTTGGGGGCGGAGGTTGAGTGTGGCCTTGGCATGTGGATGTACTCTGTAGGTAGCCTTTGGATTAGATTCAGGCTCCAGGTACAGGAGCTAGTACTGTTCTCTGAAGACAGTATCAGGCTTCTCTGTAGCTCATTTGAGCCTGAGGTGCTGCGTCTGCCCCTCCCATCTGCAGGCCCTGCCCCGGCTACAGCCCCCTCTCCTTTTGACCCTCCTGCTCTACCCATACAGTTTGAATACCAGCAGGCTCAACTGGAGGCTGAGATCGAAAACCTGTCATGGAAGGTGGAGCGTGCGGACAGCTATGACAGAGGGGTAAGTGTCTACTGTCCTCTTGGACCCTCTTGCAGGTGAGGTTGGTGTAATAATAGGTAACACGGTGGTTCGCATATGGACTGAAAGCTGCTGCTAAAAAGGGTCGGAAGGGGCTGTGTGAAGGGGTTGTGCTTTGACTCCTTAGTACCCCTGGCATGTGGGGTAGGAAGGGGCTTTGGCTACTCTCTGCTTCCAGGACTGGGCCATGCAAGCACCTATCTTGCTTCCCTGGTGCAGGACTTAGAAAACCAGATGCACATAGCAGAGCAGCGGAGGAGAACCCTGCTGAAGGATTTCCATGACACCTAGATTGGAATGTGGACATGCCAGAGTGAAGAAGATGTGGCTGCGAGGTCTCCCGGCTGCCATACTGCATGCTGCAGGCTCTGCCTTTCACGATCCCAGGCAACAGCCAGGGCCCCACTCCTGAGAGACACTGGCCCCACACTTCTTAGTCAATTTTCATTTTTTTCTCATCTTTTTTGCTTTTTGTTTTTACCAGGGTAGAGGCCATGTTGAATTGGCCTCTTTTCAGGACCTTTAATTCCCCCTGGATGGTTGTTGGGAGGGTGGGAAAGTTTTTTCTGAATGACTATTAATAGTATTAGATCATTACAACTTATGTAATTTTCAAAAGTTGCACAATTATATTAAAAAAAAGGGGGACAAACCAACCATAGAATTACACAGAACCCTTTTTAAAAATAAATTGGCATTGGAGTGTTTTACCCTTCAGCTATTTTACTTAGAATGTAACATATGCTGCCTGCCCACCTTGCCTCAGAATGTCTACTTCAAGAGGGCCCCAGGGTGGCCTTCACTTTCTGGATTCACTTGTGTTTGGCCACAGCTAGAGTCCCAAGGGAAGACCACAAGGGGCAGATGGTGGGAAACTGAGTTGGCCCGTGTAATAGGCACGGGGTGTAGGAAATCACATCGTGCCTCCTGCCTGGTCCTTGTAGACCCTTTTGTGGTCAAATGTACTGCCTTACCTTGGCAGTGAGGAGACAATATAGCACAGCGTCCTACCACAGTGTGTCATCGTGTCTGATGGCCCTTCATGTCTCTGGACTCATCTTTATTCTTAAAAGTAAGGTTTACCTGCGTCTGGCTACTGAGGTCAGAGCCCACAGCAGGGTGTACCCATGGACTTGTGGCCCTCCAGATCAGGGGATGTGAGTTTAGTACAGTTTAATATAGAGATCCACTTATAAAGGGAATTGTTCCCCCAAGTAAGTTTGTTTTACCTTGGTCCCTTCTTTTATGCCAGTGTTCACTGGTGTAACTCTGAGCAGGTTCACACACAGCCATCCATACCTGACACTGTCCTGCTCCCAAGGGTTCTGGTCTTCCTGGCTCAGGGACCTTGTTTGCACAAGTTATTTTCATGTTACCTGGAGTGTATGCCTCCCTGTTACCTACTCTGGAAGTTGGGTGTGTTCCCCCTCACCTGTGACTCCAGCTGTTGGACACCACTTCTAGAGTCTGGGAGCCCGAGGCCAGGAGAAGCCTTGATTTGTGGCCTCAACTCCTGTACCCGGAGGAGCTGGCCAGGAAAAAAAGGCCAGCTTTTTACTGTTAGCGCAAAGGAACAAGAGGGTTTCATGGTGTCCTACCTGTCCTGAGCCTGGTCTTATGGGCCTTTCAGAAGTTACATCTGTCATTCTTGGGGTTTCTGTGGCTTTTTTTCAGTGCCTCTGCTCTGAGGCTGGCACAGCTATACTTACAGGGCCTCCGAAAGAGGTGCTTGGGAGATATGCTAATAAATATTGTGTTAGGAATTCTTTGATATTCAGACATTTTCACCTCAGTTGGTAATTTCCAGGTGCCATGTAAGCTGTAAATTGAATCACTTTTGAAGACAGAGGACAGCTGTGACTCTCAGGGTCATGGGGTGCATGGCCATCTACAGGCTCTCTTTCTCCCCCATCAGATGTTGTCTCTTCCTGTCATCTCCTTCAAGGAAGGGACTGTGGGGTGGAGTGGATGGGCAGGTTAAGAGTGTAGCGGATGAACCCAGAATTGAACAGTGGTGTGCTACTGAAGGAGGAGAGTACCGGCTCCAGGGTTGAGGCACGGGGTGTGACTGCTGCCTTGGCACTTGGAAGATCGTGGTGGCTGGAGCCTTTACTTCTCCAATGAGTCCTTCCTGTGTCACCTCCATGGCACTGGCAGGACTTGAGTTGCAGCTCTACACCTTATGTCACACCCTGAGCATTCCTGGGCACTTTTTGGACTGTATGGCTACCACATAACGCACTTGCATCCAGCTGTGGCCCCAGCCCCTGGAACTGTAAGAGGTTCTGTGTCCAGATGGCAACTCGCAGCCCTTGACCTGTGGAGAGCTTCCTTTTGTGCCCCAAGTGGCTGTCCCTTGTTAACATCACCAGGAATATGGAAAAGATCAGGCAGAATTGTTCTGCCCTGCAAGGGAAGGCAGAGTTTTCATTAATTTACCATAAATCTTTGTTTTCTTCAAAGAAAAAGTTGAGGCAATGTCTGCCCAAAATTGAGTGGTTTATTCAAAATAAACTTAAAAGTTTCTGATTATAAAAGCGTGTTTGGAGTGTTCAGAGGATCCAAGTAGCCTTCTCAGCCAATGCCCCAGGGGATTCTGGCTGGTGAGCACCAAATGGGGTTCTTCCTGTTGATCAGCTCCCTCCTCCAGAGGGCTGCAAAGGCCCCATTTGCCTGACTCTGCACTGCCTTTCTTCCCCTTCTGGGGAGAGAGCACCTGTGGAGGGAAGTGAAATCTGGCAGTTTGGGCTTTCCTTTCCCTCCTTGGGTGCAGACCAAACCATTCCCGAACACGAACAATCCTAGCATGTGGTAATGTGCTGATTCTAATGCCCTTGAGGCTTGCCAAGCCCTAAGCTGCTTATAAGAAGATCCTTGGGTCCCTTCAAAGCAGATTTGGGAGCAAAGGGCCATGGAGTATGACAAGGGGAAGTTGTGGTTTCACAGGGGCCCTGGGGTTACAAAGAGAAGACTCTAGACAGAGATTGAAGTGTTTGGAGTTTAGTCCCAAAGGTCGAGGACAGGAAATGGAGCTTGGGTTCTTAATTAAGGGGTACACATTTGTGGTTGTCAGGAGTTGTGGCAACTTCAGTGATAGCTCAGGAGTAAAACCTCCAGAACTGTGGGCAGTACTCACAGGACAGCTGAAGGCAAGGGAGGTCCCAGATACTGCCTTTCTGAACTCCACAGCTGCTACGTTTTGGACCTCAGATATGCCAGGCCTCATGCTTGGCAGCTGGGTATATAATAGTGTGCTCTACTTGTGCTCTACATGGGCTCTACTTCTAGGAGCCTCCAAAACATGGAGGACACAAAATTGGTCACTATTGAATGTTTTCACAGAGGCAGCAAGGCCAGGGACTTCAGAGCAACTGCAGTGAGCAGAGTATCAATGGCCTTGGCACCATACCCTTGGTGATCTTAGATCAAAAGATAGCACATTAAAAAAAACAAAACACATTCTAGCAAAGTGTGGTGGAAGGATTTTCCATATATCCCTCAGGGCTTCATGCAACAATCTGAGCATTATCTTTGTACTAAACTATTATTTTTGGCCCTGAAGGCACAAAAAGTAAGTCCAATTTTTGTTATTGAGATTAGAAAACAGATTGGCACAAGGCCCAGACTTGACTGTGTATCATGATTGAGGAGGGGTTGGCATTCCCATGAGGTGAGCCACCCTGGGTGGTGAGAGGTTTAGGCATCGGAGTTCCCGTTGTGGCTCAGTGGTTAATGAATCCGACTAGGAACCATGAGGTTGTGGGTTTGGTCCCTGGTCTTGCTCAGTGGGTTAAGGATCTGGCGTTGCTGTGAGCTGTGGTGCAGATTGCAGACGTGGCTTGTATCCCGCGTTGCTGTGGCTGTGGCGTAGGCTGGTGGCTACGGCTCCGATTCGACCCCTAGCCTGGGAACCTCCACATGCTGCAAGAGCAGCCCAGGAAATGGCAAAAAGAGCAAAAAAAAAAAAAAAAAGGTTTAGGCATCAAAAAGGCCATAGGTCTTAAAATGCCAAGAAATTATAGTTTATGATGTGGTTGTGAAATTCTCACACCCTACAGCAGGTAGAGCAGAAAAAGAGGATGAGGCACCCCCCACTTCCCACCCAACTTGCTTGTCTTTGTGGTTAGCACAGAAAGAGCTGTACATAGCAGTAAGCATAACTCAATTGGATACAGGTAATAGGAAAGTAGGAGAATGCAGTTCAGGAAAATAAGGAACATGGGCATTATTGTGGTTACCTAAAAGGCTACAGAGGAAATGGTCTCAACATTCATTTATGGATACCAGAAGAGTATGACATCTGGAATTCATTTCAGGAAGAGGGCGCCAGGTCCTCAATGCCTCTGTCTTTGCCTTCATGTAGGGAGCATCCAGGCTTGCCAATCCCCTGCATAGCTCAGTTCCCACTCCATCTGAAGCAGAATGCTGGACCACTGGTGTTATTTGGTCAGCGTCCCAGCTTTGGCTGAACCCCAGTGGCTCTTGTTGCCACCTGCCCTCCCTCCTTGAAAACATCCAGAACTTCTGTTGGACAGTGTTTTTCTGTAATATCCTAAGGAGATTGATAAGATAGTCCCTAAGGGTGACTGGATGAATAGATGAACCCATGTTCTTGGGTATAGATGAAACCTTCCATTGTGTGTGGAATCTCTAAGAGAATGAGAGGTGGGCCTGCCCTGAGCAGACCAGAAAATGCACATTCTACTTTTCTGGGAGGAAGTTGGAGGGTGCAGGAGTGTTAACAGGATAAGGAGAAACCACCAGCAATGATGTTGCTCTTGTCTCTGCATGTCTACCTGGAGGTTACTGGGAGCACAGTGCATGCCAAGGCTTTGGCACTTGACCAGTGGTATGTCCTCCCATCTTATTTGGCCATAATCTGAGTTGAATTTAACTCTGAGGCATTGGTGTCTCAGTTATGGAAAAGTCTTGTTTCTCCCTCTTAATATGTACCAGCTTTGAGGCAAGGAGTGTTCCTGTGCACCTGAGCACATGCTGCATTTCTGCCGGAAACCCCCTCTGACCACCACAGGCTGGGTCCCCCATCTTTGCGGCCTCGTTCATCAGGCAGTTTCTTCCTAAGCCCTGACTCCTGCAGGCCTCCCTGGGAAGTTCAAACCAACCACAGAGGAGACCTCCAGGGCGTTTTTGTCCTCTTACACCAGTGAGTGTCAGTGCTCAATGCCATGTCAGGCCCACACCATCACATACGCAGGCATCGGCCTCCATGGCGCCCCCAACCAGCCGCAGTATTGAGTCATCGTTTGGCATTGCCTCCTTGCTGCCACCTCACTCCCTCCCAGGAGCGAGAAAATGCAGACCACACTTCTCAGGGAACAGAGAAACTACCAGTGGCATTTCCTGTAACTGGTGGTCTTTTCTGCTTCTACACTTGATGGGTCGGCTTTTGCCTTAGAGAATGTGTATCTCCGCCTGATGATAATCCAGCTCGGGAAGAAAAACTCCAGTGTGGGCCCGGGTCCAAGGTGCAGAGATAGTGAGTTCCGCACGGGCGCGGCATCCGGGGTCACAGTCTTCCTAGTAGCCTCGGCGCGCGCAGGCTCGCCGGCGGTTGTCCGGGCGACGGCGCAGCGAGATCGGCCCCTCCCATTGGCGCGTGCGCCACTTGGGCGCTATGGCTGCAGCTGCGGCGGCCGCAGGCCCGCGGCGGGAGGACTCGAGTCCACAGTGGACGCCACCCCCGCGCGAGCCGGTCGGAGCCGGGCTGGGCGACTGCGAGGATGCACCGGTCCGGCCGCTGGGTAAGCCCCGCGGCATCTGCTCACGCGCCTACTTTCTGGTGCTGATGGTGTTCGTGCATCTGTACCTGGGCAACGTGCTAGCGCTGCTGCTCTTCGTACACTACAGCAACGGTGACGAGAGCAGCGACCCTGGGCCCCAGCGCCGCACCCAGAGCCCCGGACCTGCGCCAACCTTGGCTCCCCTCACCCGGCTCGAGGGCATCAAGGTGAGGCTTCTTGCCGCCGCGCGCTACAGGCCCTGCACCGCCGAGCCCGTGACGGCTGGCGCTGTGCCCGGGGTCTATACTGCACCTGCGCCACTCGGGTAGTGCTGCGCGCACCCCTTTACTCGCTGGCCCACCCCCGGGCTCAAGGCCGGGTCGCCTTTTCCCTCCTTCGGCCCTTGCGGCCTGGCTCCCCAGCTTCCCGCTGTGCCGCTTTCCCTTAGGTGGGTCATGAGCGCAAGGTCCAGCTGGTTGCCGACAGGGATCACTTCATCCGAACCCTCAGCCTCAAGCCGCTGCTCTTCGGTAAGTCCCCTTGGGCGCCCCTGGGAAGGTCCAGAGCCTTCGATTCGGTAGCTGCCTTGAGGCTCATTTGAGCACGTGACTTATGTTTTGAAAATGGCTGCTTCAAAGTAGCCCTTTCTTTTCCACTCAGGTTGCCCACCTCCTGCCCCTGTTACCTCCACAATAGACTGACAGGGTGACCTTTCCACACTCCCCTCTGTGACTCCAACTCTCTGATCCTTCCATCACAGGGCTGGGCATTGTGACCGAGAACTAGTGTCTAAACATTTCATTGAAACTGCCTTTGGATACTCGCTGCCATGGTTAATTCTGTCACATTTTAGATTAGGGGGAGGGGCAGAGAGACTGCTAACCAGGTCCTAGCTGATTGCCTGGCCTCTGAAGGGAAGTCCTACTCCCAAAGTGGGCCCTGTGGTCTGATAAGTTATAGGCTATTCAAGTGTGGATAAGCTGGTGCCTGCAAACCCGCCCCACAAGGGCACCAGCCTTTGCTACCATCACTCCAGGATTCTTCTTAGGATGGATTTTCATGTTCAGCCATTACAGTAGGTCACCTTCCAGGGTGACCTCGTTTGGAACCAGATTCATAGCTCACATTTTCTGAGCTCTTGTTATGTGCTAGCCTGCATGTGATCACTTCATCTAAATCTCACAACTCTTCTATGAGGTGGGTGTAGATCCCGCTGTCAGGCTAGTTGGTGAGAAAGTGAGGCACAGAGAGCTGAGGTTGCTTGGCCAGCCTCACACAGCTAGTTCAGGGCAAAGCTAGGATTTGAACTAGGCAGCCTTTCTCCAGAGCCTGCACTTGAAAGCCAGTGTGCTAGCTGTGAAGCCTCTTAAGGCCTTCAAAGAGCACCAGTGTCAACAAGATGGAGGTCCCCAGACCCATGACCTTGCTTGGGGTAGGTTACCCAGTCCAGTCCTGGGTACCCAACCTCAGTGACACATCTGCCGTCCTGAAGTGTTCCTGGCTGCTGGGGGATGGAGTGGTTAAGGGGCTTTCAGGAGGGGACTGGAAACTAGAGCAGAGCATCTCAGCACATGCTGTTACCCCTAGGATGGAGGGCCCTGGTTAGGAATAATGCCTAGACCTGTGAGAATGATTTCACATGTATGCTATTTGAGGGGAAATAGGTTATGGTGTCAGTCCAGTTGTTGGAAGGGCTCTAAAACATTTATTATTGTTATTATTATTTTTTAAAAGAAAATTTTTGCTTTTTAGGGCCGCACCCACGGCATATGGAGGTTCCCAGGCTAGGGGTCTAATCGGAGCCACAGCTGCTGGCCTGCACCACAACCACAGCAACGCCAGATCCAAGCCGCATCTTTACCTACACCACAGCTCACGGCAACACCAGATTCTTAACCTGCTGAGTAAGGCCAGGAATCGAACCCACAACCTCATGGTTCCTAGTTGGATTCGTTTCTGCTGTGCCACGACGGGAGCTCCTTATTGTTGTTATTATTATCATTGTTGCATAATATTGAAGCCTGTGAAGCACTAGTTTAGGTGCTGGGAACACAACATTGGACGAAATAGGAAAACAAAACCAAAACACCTGAAGCTGACATTCAGATGAGGAGAGAGATAATAAATAAGTGAATACATGAGGTGTGTCATATGATGCTAAGTGATCACGGACAAGTAAGGCAGAATTTCACCTGGGGTTGATAATGTGAACAGGGTGGCCAGGGTAGGCCTTCCTGAGGAAGATATTTGAGCAAAGACCCACAGGAGCTGTGGGATCAAGCCAGGTGGCTGTCAAGGAACAGGTGATCCAGGCAAAGGGAGCAATTCTCCCCATTACTACATTGCTGTGAACAGGTACACTGAAGTGGGTGTGCTTTCTCTCATCAGCCTTTTTGGGACCTGTATATACTTAATTCAGTCATATGTTAAGTGAACTATGAGACTATAACTCCTAACCCTAATCCCCTAACAAGCAGCTTGTTGCATCAAAGTCCTACAAAACAGAGAATGAGAAAACCAGATGCTAAGTCACCAAGAGTACATTACAGGAAGCAGAAGAGACAAAAGGTAAACTGATTCTGGTTAAGCCCTCAAATGTGGCTCTGTTTCTGCAGACAAGTTACAAAGGGCCCAATTAGAATTGGACAGTTGCAGCAAGAGGCTCCTTGTGGCCCTCATTTCCTTAAAAACTCTTACGTTACCTTTGAGTCTGTTGGTGAAAAATGTGCCAGGTTTTACCCAGAAAGTCTTGGGGCTTGCTGCTTGTTGAAATGGGGTGAGGCAAATGAAGAGATCAGTGATTATAAGAAGTCCAGTTGTGGAGTTCGTCTCATGGCTCAGCAGTAGCAAACCCGACTAGTATCTGTGAGAACACGGGTTTGATCCCTGGCCTTGCTCAGTGGGTTGAGGATCTGGCATTGCCGTCAGACGTGGTGTGGGTCACAGATGTGGCTCGGATCCTGCATTGCTGTGGCTGTAGCATTGGCTGGCAGCTGTAGCTCTGATTAGACTCCTAGCCTGGGAACCTCCATATGTCACAGGTGTGGCCCTTAACACCCACCCCTCAGAA
Organism: Phacochoerus africanus; assembly: GCF_016906955.1. Lineage (NCBI taxonomy): Eukaryota > Metazoa > Chordata > Mammalia > Artiodactyla > Suidae > Phacochoerus > Phacochoerus africanus. The sequence continues at coordinate 111,957,718 of NC_062544.1, forward strand.
AAAAGTCCAGTTGTGAGACAGGCCAACCGCAGAGGGGAGGGATCCAAGAAGGAGCAGTTTCTAAACATAGTGTAGGATGATCCAAAGGAGGAAGCCTTACCCCAAGAAGGAGCATTGTTTGTCTGTCTTCTCTGCCTGCCTGTCCATCCACCTAGTGCCGCCCTAAAGTGGCAGGCAGGGCCAGAGGAGGATGCGCCTACTGTAGGTTCTGCCGCCTCTGCCATATTGTGACTGCTGCCTACTACCTACAGAATGCCAGGGCTCAAGGGAGAGGTGTTCAGGGTTTAATAAGCTGGGGCAGTGGGACTGGGTTTTACACCAGAGCGCCTCCATCTCTGTGGAAGGGAACCTCACCACTTCACAGTGAAATACCCAGGTAACCTCCAGCCTTTCCCTTTGGGGAACATTTCCTGTTTCCCACCTTTGCTCCTAGAGACCTTTGGCAATGGGACCTGGGCCACAAGAGGCCCCACTCTGTGAGTTCCTCGCAGATACCTGCTTGATTGTGGTAGGCATTTACCAAGGGTTTGGACCATCAGAAGTCGGTTGCAGGAGTTCCCATCGTGGCACAGTGGTTAATGAACCTGACTAGGAACCATGAGGTTGCGGGTTCGGTCCCTGCCCTTGCTCAGTGGGTTAAGGATCCGGCGTTGCCGTGAGCTGTGGTGTAGGTTGCAGACGCGGCTCGGATCCCACGTTGCTGTGGCTCTGGCGTAGGCCGGTGGCTATGGCTCCGGTTAGACCCCTAGCCTGGGAATCTCCATATGCCGCGGGAGTGGCCTAAGAAATAGCAAAAAGACAAAAAAAAAAAAAAAAGTCGGTTTCGGATTTCATCCCATTCAGTTCAGAATGGAGGTGTTCCAGTTCTGAGACACTGTCATCTCTTTGGGGATGCTGCTTTCTCTCATGTGGCTCGCTTCTCCCTCCACCTCGTTCCACCCCACATTCATTTTGTATTTAAGTAGCAGATCCGATCTTATCACTCCCTTTCTTAAAAGCTTCTAAGATTTCCCATTTCACGTCTTAAGTTTCATTTGGCACCACACGGCCCTCTTACCTCTCAGACCTCATTTCCTCTCACCTGCTACTCATTCTCTGTTGATTCTCAGATACCAGGCTCATTGCTACCTTGGCACCTCTGTATGTGCAGTTCCCTCCACCAGCAGTCTCAGGCTTGGCTCTTCCCATGAGAGGGTGCCATCACCCCCATCAGGCCTCTGCTCAGACCTCCCCTTTTTAGAGACCTCTCTTGACCTCAGACTGGTCTCAGGAGGTTCCCAGGCACTCTGTGGTGTCAGCCTGCTTGCCTTTCTTCTCAGCGCTTGGCATCATTGGAAACTCTTCTGTACTTATTTGTCAGTTGCACCTCTGCCCTTAAAGGTGAGCTGCGTGTATGGGAGGTCTGATTTGATTTGGCTGTGTGTCCAGCAGCTGGAGGTTTTTACTGGGTGCTAGCAGCCAGTCTAGCACCTGTCTGCTCAGAGAGGCCTCCATCACCACCCTGGGCAGGAGCCCCTGATTCAGTATCCTCTTCAAGAGCAGCAGGGGGCACCTCTAGTGAGCCAGCAAGAGCTTTAGTTTACTTTCTTAAATATTTAAAGTAAATGAGTAATTTGGGGTTTTTTCCTTTTTAAAAAAACATTTGTTTTAATTAAAAAAAATTTTTTTTTTGGCCACCTCTTGGCATTTGGAGTTCCTGGGCCAGGAATCAGCCACAGTTGTGACCTAAGCAGCAGCTGTGGCAACACTGGATCCCAGTGCTCCCAAGAGGCTGCTGATCCCGTTGTGTCACAGTGGGAACTCCTTTTACAATTAAAAAAAAAAATTTTTTTTTTTCTTTTTTGGCTACCCTGCGGCATATGGAATTACCAGGCCAGGGTTCAGATCTGAGTGGCTCAGGCCACAGCTGTGGCAGCCAGATCCTTTAACCCACTGAGCTGGCCTGGGGATCAAACCTATGTCCCAGTGCTCCAGAGACACCGCCAATCCCATTTGCTCACAGTGGGAACTCCTTTTTAAATTTTTTTTAAATTTTAAAATTTTTTATTTAAGATAAATAAGTAATTGACACCAGTACACAAAATTTATTTTAAAACAATGACTGCTTTGTCATAGGATTTCCAAATGCATTTTTTCAGCTTTAAAAAAATTTAGCAGCTACATAAAACCACGTGCTCTCTTGGCAAACACTGGAAGCCCAGAAATAGGGAAAGAATTTGTGTGTGCCTGTTCAGGTTTGTAAGCAGTTTAATGCAATTTTCTGCATACATCCCCCCCCTGCTGTTCCGCTGGGCTCAACCTGGCAGAACTTTGGATTCAGTAAAGATCAGAAATATATAACTGAGTTTGTCTGGGCCTTGACAAGCAGCATCATGCCTGGGTAAGCACAGCCTGAGGCTTTGTGCCTTGCCTGAAGCTCAGCCTGGGGTGCCAGGTCTTGTGGGCAGTAAGTAGCATGGCATCAGCCAGGCTGGCATCCCAGGTCTGGGAAGAACAGAAAGGTGATGTCTGCCCACCAAATATGGCTGCCTTTTTCCAGACAGCACTACTGATTCAGGAAGGGGCCCCTGACTCTGACCACAAGAAGTGAACTTCCATCCTGCTTGTGCCAATCCTGGGTGAGCCTTGAAACTTCTCTGGACTCTGGTCTGCAAATATCCATAGAAGGCAGCAGAAAGAGGGTTTTATGTATATCTAGGGGAGCACGTGGTTTGCTTGGGCACTGCAGAGGCTGTGGCTATTAATGCTGTATCGCAGGCTCCCCCACCTGCTTTACATTCTATTCCGGGCACTGGTGATGGTGCCACCTTTGCACAGCCAGCTGCAGATTTCGGTGGCCTCTGCTCCAAGCATAGGCCGTGGTTACCAGCAGAGGTGACCTTGCACCTCCCCACTTAGCACGTACGTCCCAGCATGCCTTCCACGCAAGAGGTTGTGCACGCACGTGGCATCCAGTTGCAGCCACCGTCGCACAGTAGGCGCTAGCTCCCCAGGGGGCAGTGGACCCGCCTTCAGCACCTCTAGCCGTGAGTCCAGGTTGCAGTCTGAGGGTCCTGAGGATGATCCGTTGAGCCGGGAGAGCCTTACCTTCATTGCTGAATGGGATCAGAGGGGCGCTGTGATGAACCTGGCCCCTCTGAGTGTCCCCCTCCTCCCCTCCACCTGGTGAATCATACCCTCCTGTCATGCTCTGCTCCTGCAATCAGGGTCCTGGAGAAGGCCTGGACTCCTGAATGTTGTTTTAGCAATGTCCCATGCTTATTAAAGGAATTTATTTTGTAGTTTTAACCAGGCATAACATTTGGGTATCCCCTCTTTTTTTCTCTCTTAGCACAAGAGTAGGAATGAAGACACTTGTAAGGGGGTATAAGGGGCCTGTCTAGGGGCTCACCAAAATCGCTAGCACAGAGCGTGTCCAGGACCTCCTTTGATGAGCGGGTGTCCTGCAACTCACAGTCCCTGCAACTGGCACGCGGCACTGTGGGGTGGGGGTGGGGGGGAATGTGTGCTGAGTGAGCCTCCCGCTGGGCCCCAGGTTGGGGAGGGGAGCCATCAGAAGGATCCCTCCCACTTCCCCCTTGCCCTTTACCCTTTTTGAGACAGATGGCCACTGTGTCGATTCCTTTTCTTTCCCACCAGAGAGACCCATTTACCTGATCCCCCACAGGAGTGATTCGAATGGGTTGGGCTCAGCCCATGGGGCCGAGCAAGGGCTCGACCAGCTTAGAAACCCTGCAGAGACTCACGCAGGCAGCTTGAGTGGGAGCCATTGGAGATGGCAGCCATGCAGAGGCCTTGGCCGGCAGGGAAGCGTCCACAGTGCAGGATGGCTGGCCAGGGGTATCCGTAGCAGGCCATGATGGGCGCTCAGCTGGCCCGCACAGCCTCGCACAGACTGCGGCATGGGTAGATGACCCTGCAGGGCAGGGAAAGGGTTGGGGACGGTGGGTGCTCAGGATCAGGGTTCCTAGACTCCATGCTGGGGGCTTCTGGTGCTCCTAGCTTGAGGACTGGCCAGTGATTCCATGGTTGCTGGGCAACAACACTCTGGTCACCTAGCAGCAGCCCTGCAGCTGGGCCTCTAGCTTGCTTGCTGGAATCTTAGCCCTGTACCCGCCATCTTCCCTCCCAGCGCTTCTGACTTATATCCCCACGTCCACTGCTCCTCTGGCCCAGGCTGCTTTCTAGCTTTCCAGTTCTCCTCCCCTTCCAGCTCTGATAGATGGCTAGTGCCTGGAAGAGGGATGTGGGAGGAGCCCTGAACTCTGGGCCTTCACTCCCCATCTAGGAGGGAGAAAGCAGGGCCTTCTTGTCCTGAAAGCCCTGCAAGACTTGGCAGTTTCTAGCCAGGGCTGAGGTTTGCAAAGAGCAAGAGGGCCCATGATCCTCATGTTCTGAAAGAGCCCATTCTTGCTGCTATAGGCATGGCTTCCCTGAGGCTCTAGGAAGGGGCCTGGCTCTGCAAAGAAGAAACTGAAGTTGTTCATGGGGTGGGTTAGGCTGGGAAAGAGGAATCAGCCTTGCTGGACTCAAGAGAAAAGGCCACCTGATGGGCTGTGGCTCCATCTCTTGCCAGGACCCCTTGGGCAGAGTTTCACACCTTACTGGAGAGGGGTTCTTGGCCCGCTGCCCTATAGCAGCCTGCTCACCTGCCCTCCCTCAACATTTAAGAGCCTTGTTGCTTTGGAGTTCCTGTTGTGGCGCAGTGGTTAACAAATCTGACTAGGAGCCATGAGGTTGCAGGTTTGATCCCTGGCCTTGCTTGGCAGGTTAAGGATCTGGTGTGGCCATGAGCTGTGGTGTAGGTCGCAGACGCAGCTCAGATCCCAAGTTGCTGTGGCTCTGGTGTAGGTTGGTGGCTACAGTTCCGATTAGACCCCTAGCCTGGGAACTTCCATATGCCATGAGAGTGCCCCTAGAAGAGACAAAAAGACAAAAAAAAAAAAAGGCTTGTTGCTTTATGGATCCAGACCAAGGCTGCTCACCATTGATTGTCCCCTGCCTAGGTCTCCGCTGTCCCAGACATCTGCTCCTCTCTGCCAGCATCACCCTGACAAAACAATCCTTCACCTTCCTGTTAGCCCCCAGCACTGATAGGTACACAGCAATGATTAGTGAAGAGCTGCCAGAGCAAGCCCGTGCTGAAGAGAGGCCCCCACCCTCACTTGGGAGCCCCTGCCCTACCTGTCGAGGCACACAGGGGCAAAGAGGGAGCAGAGGAAGAGGCGCGCATCAGGGTGACACTCCCTGGCCAGCAGGGGCAACCAGCTGGCTGACTGCTGGATAGCCTCGGCCGTTGTGTCGTGGTCCAGCAAGTTGGGTAGCCGCATCTCTGTGTAGCCAATGTCGTGGCACAACTCCATAGCTTGGGGAATGGGCATGCACCGTGTGGGGCCCCAGGGAGCCCCCGCTGTGCCATCACCCCACAGCACCACCAGTGCCACCAGCAGCCACAGCCCTCGATCCATCACTTGCTTTCTCTGCCATGGTCTCAGTGGACTGAGGTTGGGGGCTTTATAGAGCTATACCCACACCCCAGAGGCCAGTGTTTGCCCAGCTCCCAGGGGCTTGGACCCACCTGGTTAGGCCCCTGTGTGCTGGCCTGGGCTGTTTGCATTTGATTATTACCACACAGCAGGAGCCTATAGAGGTCGGTGGCATCTTCTCTGGGCCTGTGAATTACCGGCACCTAATAAACTGAAGAAACCTGGGCCTGTGTTTTCTTTTCTTTTTCTAGTTTACTTTTCTTGTTTGTTTGTTTATTTTTTAAACCATCAGGAGGTAACTGTTGATTAGCATTTTGGTCTAACCCATTGTCCAGCACTGCTGCCCCTAAGTGGATCGCTCACACCCTTTCCGGGTTTGCCGGGTTGGGGGGTGAGGGGGATCAAGCAGGCCAAGGGTGGGGCTTTTGTCCTGTCCTCAGTGTCATCACATCTGGGTCACCTACTCATGGAAGCCGAATGTGGTTGTGAGCATGTGTTCTGGAGCACAGTCCTTTGCAGCCCTGGCCAAGTTGCCGATGTCTCTGTGCTTAGGGCTCCTCAGAGACAGGAAGGGTGAATTGCTCACACCTGGCTTTCTCAGAAAAGTGTGTGCTCTCAGCATCAAAGAGAGAGGCCCCATGTTCCAAATGCTGGCCAGCCTTTTCAGGACAACTCGACCTTGGGGAGCAGATGTAAAGGGGTATGTGAAGTCCTCCTGACTTGGTGACAAGCCAGCAGGGGACAAGGATTAGCCCAGTACTCTGCAGAGAGGAAGGTACTGGGTGCCTCAGTGTCCTGGCTCAGTCCTTGGCCTCACCCACCTCCTCTTCTGGCAGAAGTCCCTGGCTTCCTGAGTGATGAGGAGTGTCGGCTCATCATCCACCTGGCACAGATGAAGGGGTTACAGCGCAGCCAGATCCTGCCCACCGAAGAGTACGAGGAAGCAATGGGCACAATGCAGATCAGCCAGTTGGACCTCTTCCAGCTGCTGGACCAGAACCATGATGGTCACCTGCAGCTCCGTGAGGTTGGGATCCCAGGGCCTGGAGTAGGCACCCGGGGGGCGGGGGGAGTACCCAGAATTGTCTTTCTGGTGGCTAGGTCACTTGTGTTTCTCAGCCCTGGCCCCAAGAGTCAGTTGCCATCTCAGATCAATTTGGGCATGCCCAGGCCCAGGGTCCTCCTTCCCTCCCTGGAGAGCCTCTTGTTGCCCTGGAAACCCCAGAGAATGGCAGGAGAGTCCACCTGGGGGTATTGGCATTTATTGCCAGTTCCCAGGTGGTGTGCTCTCTGTGGTCTGGATTCCTGGTTGCCATTGCCAGGAGCCCCACGGAACTCATGCATCTCTCTCTGCAGGCCCCTCATGCTCAGGCTTCTGTGGGGTCCCTTGCCTACACAAAGTGCCTTACTGAGCCCATTCTCCCTAAGGAGGCCATTAGCCGACCAGGCCTTCCCATGGTACCTGTTCCCTCTTCGCCCCCAGGCCTTGGCCCCCCACCCCCACCCCCCAGCAACCTCACCTGGTGTATCTGGGCGGGACATAGGCCTGTCCTTCACTCTGCCTCCAACAAGCCAACAGTGTTCCCCATGGAAGCCAGAGTCCCAGTGGGGCTGGGAGTGGATATGGCCCTCAGGTGTCGGCTGACTTCCTGGCCTCCTTCCCACATGCCTCTGTAACTCTCTGCCTGCCCTCACTTCAGCTTAGGGACCTAAGGCTCTGTCCTGTGTCCTCACCCATGTGCTGTCACCTGAACCCTTAGCCCTACAGAAAGAACTAGGCAGCTCTCTGGGCTCTGATAACTCCATCACTGGGCCACCCCCACTGAGGCACCATCTTGTGCTTTAGGTCCTGGCCCAGACTCGCCTGGGAAATGGACGGTGGATGACTCCAGAGAACATTCAGGAGATGTACTCTGCGATCAAGGCTGACCCTGATGGTGATGGTGAGCTCATACCTCGCCACAAACCTGTCCTCATGAGCCTCCTGCCCACCAGCCAGGCAGCCTCTCTGCCCAGCTTATAGAGTAGCCAGAGATGAGGTGAGGATCCAGCCTTGCCTTCACAGCTGGGATGTGAGCAGGAGCTAGACCTTGCCATTTGGCTTGGTAACAAGTCTAGAGGACAGTTTTTGGAGACCCTTTTGACTTCATCAGACAGCCTCTGGAGCATAGGAGGTATGGTTGCTGGCTGACAGAGGGCAGATTGGTAGAGCGGAAGCAAAGGGACAGTGAGGTCAGTTTCGCATCTGCCTCTCCCCAGTCTGGCCCAGCAGTCAGCCTCCTTGCTCTAACCAAGGTGTCCCCTTGCCTTCCTCTCACCCACTCAGAGTCATGCTAACTGCTGGGGGTGGGTGTGGGTAGGGATGTTGTGTAAGCACCCTCCCCTTTGGTAATAACCCTCAGAAAGTCTCTGAAGTGTAGTCACCACCCTCACGTCCAAGTGTGGACCAGTTAAGGAAATGGGACTTGGAAGAACAGCCTTGTGGCAGAGTGAAGAATCTGCCAGGACCTGTGGCTGGAGGGTTATCATGCTGCTACTGCCTCTGTGTACAGAGCTAGTGACAGACTCTCAGCCCTTGAGCCCCCCCACCCTCAGAGGAAAATAGGCCAAAGCATGGAAGTGCCTCATTTGGGTCAGCCAGGATAACATGGAGCAAAGACATCAGCTACTCTTCCAGAACCCCAAAAGGGTAGAGCCCAGCTTTGTGGGTTGGGCAGGAAAAGGGAGAGTGTTCTCATTTGGGGGGGTGCCCTGGCTCTTTCTGCTCGGGTGGACTGGTTATCCAGCAGGCAGGACTGGCCAAGTGTATTCCACTCAGGATAAGACTTTAGGTCACGAGGGAACTCCTGGGGACCAGTCCCACTACAGTGTGGATGGCCCTGGACAAAAGCAGCACTGAATGCTCTCTTTCTTCACCTGCTACAGGACTGGAGGGTGGCCACCACACTCTACGGAGCCAAGCTGGAGGGCCAGGGACAGTCCTTGGGCTAGGGTCCTGGCCACATGGCTTAAGCTTCCTTTGGAGAGACCCCGCTGTGGCCAATCTAAAAGGGGTTGGGCTTCATCCTTTTGGGGGCCAAATCAGGGCTTAAACTGAGAAAATAAACCTTTTGGGTCTTCCTGTAGGGCCTGATGTGACAGAAGCCAACTTCATCTGACCCAAGTCCAGGTTGGGGTGCACATGGCCCCCCAGTGCCTAAGGCCAGGGGAAGGTAGGAAGGTGTATCCCCCTAGTGTGGCCTCCCCCCACGGGCTTGGTGGGCATTGATGGTGGTTGCCCTGTGCAGGAGTGCTGAGCCTGCAGGAGTTCTCCGACATGGACCTTCGGGACTTTCACAAGTACATGAGGAGCCACAAAGCAGAGTCCAGTGAGCTGGTGCGTAACAGCTACCACACGTGGCTGTACCAGGGTGAAGGTGCCCATCACGTCATGCGTGCCGTCCGCCAGAGGTGAGCACCTGAGGCTGTCCTCTCTGGTGCAGGGGGAGAGGACCACCAGGGCCCTTGAAGACCTTGGCTATTAACCAATTCAGGATTAAGTTCCAGTTGTTAGACTAGGATTGGGACCCATTAGGAGACAGATGATTAACAAAGGCCAATTAACCCTAACTGTGGGCAAACAATATACATTTGGGATAAGAAAAAGGCTGAATGTTTGTCTTCTGCTAATTAGAGAAATGATCTCTTATCTCTGTCCACAGAACCCCCTGCCCCTGAGCAGCCAGGGGTTTTAGATAAACCACCTCCTTCCTGGAGGGAATGTCTCTCCCTTGCCCAACTTAGTGGAAGTCTCCTCTTTCCCACCCAGTGGATGTTTCTGGCATCCAGGAAAAAGGGCTCATCATGAGTAACCCTTTCCTGCTCCTACAGGGCCAGTCTGGGGTGGCTTAAGGGGCTTCCAGGGGAAATAGGAAGGGGGAGAGCTTTTGGCAGGGACCACCTTGCCAGCTCCTTCAGGTGCCACCTGGCATGGGGCTGCCAGGCTGATGTCTGCTGCCCACCAGGGTGCTGCGCCTCACCCGCCTGTCACCTGAGATCGTGGAGCTCAGCGAGCCGCTGCAGGTCGTGCGGTATGGCGAGGGAGGCCACTACCATGCCCATGTGGACAGCGGGCCTGTGTACCCAGAGACCATCTGCTCCCATACCAAGCTGGTAGCCAACGAGTCTGTACCCTTTGAGACCTCCTGCCGGCAAGTACCTCCCACCTGGGCACTGCCTTCAGTTCCCAGTCAGGCACCCCCATGACACAAGCACAGCCCTGCCCTGTGGGTGTGCCCCTTAGTATGTGGCTGGCAAAGTGCTGGGCCATCTTCGTCAAAGATACCCTCACTTCTCCCCCAAGTTGTTTACCAACTGGCCCAAAAGGGTGGCTATCTTGTCTTGGTGGCTAGACTGAGGTACCCAGAGACACTCAAACTCGCCCCTACAGCTTTCAGGCAAGGGGCAAGTCTGGACCCCTGATTATTTCTGCCCCCTTCTGTGGTTGTTAATCCTGCCTCCACTGCTAGAAACCTCAGCTTCTCCCTTAAGTTGTGTCCCCCTTCCCTGTCAAGGCACGGCAGCTTCTCCCTTAAGTTGTGTCCCCCTTCCCTGTCAAGGCATGGTGGCAGATCTTTCATCTTCATGTGGCTGCTCTGGCTTAGTCCCTTGCCAGTTGCAGCCAGCCTTCCCCCTGCATGATCTTGCTGCTTCTGCTAGCCTGCCTTTCCCAGCTGACCCTTGGTCAAGACCATGTAATTTAGCTAACTGCACCTGAGATTTTGGCCACAAAAAACATTGTGACACCCAGAAGGATACTTGTGGGAAGAATGGCCTAGGGACATGTTGCTACTGACCTTCCTTGTTATCACGAAACCCAGCCTGCCCCTCTGGCCCTTGGGAACCTGGGCAGCTTATCCTGCCCACAGGTAAGCCTCTGGGAGTGTCCACAGCTGGGGACCTGCTCAACAGCCCCCCTGCCTTACAGCTACATGACAGTGCTGTTTTATTTGAACAACGTCACCGGTGGGGGCGAGACTGTCTTCCCTGTAGCAGACAACAGAACCTATGATGAAATGGTAAGGGCCAACCCGGCTGTTACTCTGGTGGGATGGCAGGGCCTTGGGCAAATGTAGTGTGTACCTCCCCCTTCAGACTTGGGATGAGGCCTAAACTGTCCCTCGAGCACTGGTGTCCCTCTGGCCACCTTTGGCTGCCTGGCCTTAGGCTCCTGGCCATACAGTAGGGATGGCTTGTAAACCCCATCACTCTGCTGCCCACAGAGTCTGATTCAGGATGACATTGACCTCCGTGACACTCGGAGGCACTGTGACAAGGGGAACCTGCGTGTCAAGCCCCGTCAGGGCACAGCAGTCTTCTGGTACAACTACCTGCCTGATGGGCAAGGTGAGGAACTCTGGCCAGGCTAGGGCTGCCTTGCGAGAAGCTTCCCTTTACTCAGCCCTGAATGCCACCCTGGGGAGCTGTTTCTGCCTGTCCTTCAAGTGGCTTTCTGCCCTTCGTCCCTCCCAAAGGCCATCCTCAGTGACTTCACCAGCCAGCACCTGTGCAGCCTCCTGGGTTATCTGGAGCCCTGTGATTCCCTGATGCCATAGCTTTCCCGCTCATTGGGGCTGGGGACTTGTGCCCCTCAGTAACCCAGACTGGGAAGGTCTGTGGACAGGCCTGGCAGCTGGTTTCAGAGGGCTAGAGGTCTTGATAAGGCATTCACTGGAGAGAGATGCTGAGCCCCCAAGGAGGCCTTGCGGCCGTATGTTTGCCACTGAAGGTGTGCGCAGCTGGGCCTACCCTTGCCATGCACTACATGAGGCCAAACTCAGGCCAGCCCACAAGCTCAAGTCAGTCCAGCCTGGAGTCCCTACCGTCCCCTCGCTTGCTCACATCCTCCTCTCCTAGGTTGGGTGGGCGATGTGGACGACTACTCGCTGCACGGGGGCTGCCTGGTCACACGCGGAACTAAATGGATTGCCAACAACTGGATCAACGTGGACCCCAGCCGGGCGCGGCAGGCGCTCTTCCAGCAGGAGATGGCGCGCCTGGCCCGCGAAGGTGGCGCCGACTCGCAGCCGGAGTGGGCCCTGGACAGGGCCTACCGCAACGCGCGCGTGGAGCTCTGAGGGGAGTGTCCACCCTGAGGTCGGGGCCCTGCCGTCCCTCTGTCTAGCCGCAGGTCAAAGGCCTGGCCATTGTCTTGCCCCATTCCTGCCTCCAGCCGCGATTAGGACACAGCTCCTATATCCATGTTATTTATTGTGTACAGACCTATGCTGCCCCGACAAATAAAACTACACGGTTTGGAGCTGCAGGGCGGAGAAGCTCCGGGGCGGGAGCGAGACCGGGCGAGGCGGAGCGCTGCGGAATCACGTGAGGGGGCGGGCACGGGCGGCCCCACCAATCCCAGCCTGACGGCGGGGGCGGGGGGCGGCTGTCATTGGGCCTCTGCGGCGGGCGCCCTTGCCTCAGCTACCTGTTGCTACGGCCGCTGCAGAGCTGCTGCGGGGCCGCGCGGGAAGGCTCCTCTCGCGGTATCTCTGCTCCTTTCTTGGCCGTGGCAGTTGCAGCCGCTCGTGGGTAGACATGGACGCTCACGAAGACTACGTTTGGCCGCGGGCAACCTCGGAGCTCATACTCCTCCCGGTCACGGGTCTGGAGTGCGTGGGGGAGCGGCTTTTGGCGGGTGAGCTTGATTTTGTGGCGCGCGCTAGCGAAGAAACCGAACATTTGCCTGGGGAGGGGCTTTAAGAACAAAGGGATGCTCGGAGGAGGAGGAAGAGGGGGGCGGGGGGCAGGTGGCGGGCGGGAGCCTAGGAGATGGCAGAGCTCCGGAGCGGCTGTAGTAGCCTAGGAAACAAAGGCTCCTAAGGCCTTTCATAAACTAGCTGACGCGGAGAGGGGAGCTGGGCTGCAGAAAGGTGCGCGGGAGCGCGGTCGGCTGGGGCGGGGCAAGGGGAAGGAGAGACACCTGTGGCCGCATCGCTGAGTTGGGCGGGGGCCTGGCCTCACTAGAGGGCCGCAGCGGGGAGGTCGGCGACAAGCCCACCGTCCCCCATGTTGGTTTGGGTCCAGGACGCTTGTGGCCCGGTGGGGAAGCGGGGATGGAAGGAGCAGTAGGTGAGGCTCTTCCCTGGAAAATGAGGATGAAGAGCGTCTGATCGGGTCGCAGAGAGACCAGGGATGAGACCTTTTTACGTTGGCCAGTGCTTGGAGAGGCGTAGGCTGAGGCCTCTTCCAAGATAGTTGGGGTCCAGCAATCCTGATATACGACTCCCCGACTCCCCTCCGAGGAGGGTCGGCTGGGGACATAGACACCTGGGAGCTGAGGTGGCAGAGTCCTGGGGAGCACTGAGGCCTGATTGAAAGCCATTAGTGACCAATGATGGTGATCTGAGTTTTATCAACTGAAAAAAAGTGCACAACCTAAAAGAATTATGTTTTATCTGGTAGCCAAAACTAAGAACTTAAAGCCCAGAACACAGCTTCTTAGGTAACTCTGAAAGGCTGCTCTGAAGAGGCAAGGGGAAGAGGGGGGAGGAGGAAGCCAGAATATATAGAAGTGTTTGCAACAAAAGGTTTGCTAGTTGGAACAACAAAAGATTACTGTTACTCAAAGAAAACCAGACATCTCAAGTTAATGAATTTAGTGTTTTGTTGTTGTGGGTTTTTTGGGTTTTTTTTGGTCTTTTTCCCATTTTCTCTGGCTGCTCCCGCTGCATATAGAGGTTCCCAGGCTAGGGGTCAAATGGGACCTGTAGCTGCCGGCCTACGCCAGAGCCACAGCAACGCGAGATCCGAGCCACGTCTGCAACCTACACCACAGCTCACAGCAGCGCTGGATCCTTAACCCAACTGAGCAAGGCCAGGGATCTAACCTGCAACCTCATGGTTCCTGGTCGGATTCGTTAACCACTGAGCCATGATGGGAACTCCGAATTTAGTGTTTTTTTAATGTATGGGAAGATGCAGAGTCTGGGCTCATTGAAATCATACTTTAGATATGCACCTCAGCTCTGGGGCCAGGACCCAGTGTTTTTCCCATCCTGAGTCTCTTAAGGATGCACCAATGGGGGTGGCTTCAGCATTCTCTGCAGGGCTCGCAGTCGGGGTAACTGTGCTGTGGTGGCCTGATGGCTGCAGTATCCTTTGTTTACTGATATGGCCTGCAGTTTTTCTTTCTTGGCAGCCTTGTGACGTATGGATTTCCCGGGTCAGGGATCAGATCAGAGCCCAGCTGCAGCAATCCCAGATTCTTTAATTTGCCTTGCTGCCCCGGGCACCACCAATTCCATTGTACCACAGTGGGAACTCTGGGCAGGCAATATTTTTCATTCACAGTTCGATAAGGGTCTTGAGGCAGGAAATGGCTGTCAAACCTTGAATGCACTGCTGCCAGTCCTAAGAGGGATGGCTATGTGTGGGTGGGGATGGATGGAGGGATGGCCCAGTTTTGATCTGGTGTGGGGGCTCTGGGAGCCCAGGGTTCCTACCATGAACTAAACTCATAAGGCTCCTGAAGGAGAGGATAGCTAGGCAGAAACCTGAAGAACCACACGACGAGTAAACTAGGAGAAAGGGTGAGTTCCTGGCAGAGGGTGAGCGTGCCAAAGGCCTCGAGACTGAGAGAATCTGTCCCTTTGTGGGGAACGGGGAATGCTTGTGAGCCTTCAGCAGGGGTGGAGGTCTAGAAGAGACTGAGCAGAGGCCAGAACATTTTAGGCCTAGACCTGACTTTATCTCTAATGGAATAAAACCCATTGGTGAAGCCCCACTGAAAGGTTTTAAGCAGGGGAATGGCTTGGGAAATGTAGGTTAGAAAGATTTCAAAGTGAATTCCCCTGCTCCTGTGACTTCAAAAGTGACTTTATATTGACATTTCTCAGATCCCACCCGTGTGTACCTATAATCTGAATTCCCAGCCCTGTTTGTTTGCGAGTGTCAGGCTCAAGTGCAACAGGTACCTACAAATTGAAGTATTCCTTCTGGGCATTCCAGCACGCAGGTGCCAGCCATTCAGGTGCCCAAGACCAAGAATCTACCTCACTCCCCAAGCCAGTCTCATTTTTTGGCACTTCATACAAGTGGCATCTTTTGGTTTGCCTTTTCTGCCATCATTCGAGGCCATGCAACTCTGTCTCCCTGATCCTCTTAGTAGCATTCTCTCTAGCCCATCCTTGAGCCCTTCATTTCTTCTAGCCATACTGCCCAAAGCTCTTGCTCACCTCAGGACCATCAAAGTTGCTATTTCCTCTGCCAAGAAAGTTCTCCTCCCTTCTGCCTGCTCTTCCTCTGGCCAACTGCTGCTGATCCTTAATTCCTCACTCTAAATGTTAGGTAGTCAAGTTGGCTTCCCCTGAACTCACCCAGTCTGCTTAGATTAGACCAGGGTTTCTCAGTCTAGGTATTACTGATGTTGGATCAGATCATTTTTTGTGTGAGGGACTGTCTGTACATTGTAGGAGGTTTAGCAGTATCCCTAGCCTCCATGCCTAGATGCCCAGCAGCACACACATCTCAGTTTGGACAACCAAAAGTATTTTCAGACATTACCAGATGTCTTCTGGGGTGAAAATTGCCTCCATGTTGGAAACCACTGAAGTAGACTTTCCCATTTCATTTTCTTAATGTGCTCTATATAGTTCTTTCCTGAAACTTACCAAGGTTATAATGATGTCATTCACTTGTGTGGTATCGTTTAATGTCTGCCTAATCCACAGCAGCAGGGTCTTGTTCACTGCTTCAGCATATAGTTCATTATCTGGTTTGTCATCAATGCTCATGTATTGAATATTGAGATTGAGATTGGAGGCTGGGAATAGCATGGGGGATTGATATTGTCATTTCAGGTTAAGAGGTGTTGTCCTGGACCAAAGTCAACTATAGTGGGTTGGATTGCAAAGTCTTTGGTGTTTTTTTGTTTGTTTCATTTTATTTTTAGGGCTGCACTTGCAGCATATGGAGGTTCCCAGGCTAGGGGTCAAATCAGAGCTACAGCTGCCGGCCTACCCCACAGCCACAGCAACTCGGCATCTGAGCCACATCTTCGTTCTACAGTACAGCTCACTGCAGTGCTGGATCCTTAACCCACTGAGTGAGGCCAGGGATCGAAGCCACATCCTCATGGATTCTAGTTGGGTTCGTTAACCACTGAGCCAGGAAGGGAACTCTGGATTGCAAATTCTTTAGAAAATGAAATCTACAGATCTTTAGAAAATGAAGTCTACAGATCTGCAGAACTTGGATACAGATGTGGCAAGTTAAGAGGAATGGGCGTTCTAGTTGAGGGGGGCAAGGTGGGCAGAGGATGGTAATGGTTATTGGGATGAGCAGCATGGAGCAAACTAGATGAGTCAGCAGCATGGGACGTGCCTGCAGGGCAGCCAAGAGGCAGTTGGGGGTCACAGCTGAGGGTCTGCTGTCAAAGCTTGAGCTGCCCTCTCCCCATTTTAAAAATAAATTTATTTTTTTTATTATGTCTCTCTCTATTGATAGTGAACATGCTCACATCTTCTGAGATACAGAGAAGCTCCTGGAAATCAGGAGTCTTTCTGCTGTGGCCTCAAAGTGGAAAGCTTGACTTGTGGGACTATCTCTTCCCTGGAGGAGGAAGGGAGTGGAAAGAATGTCTGTAGAGGTAAACGAGGCCAAGGATTTGGGGGACAAAACTGAGAGGATTCCTGTCTGAAGCATGGGAAGTTAAATGGGATGAGGAGACTAAGTTTGAGGAATTCATGTTTGAACTGAATGTCATGGGTGACTGATGAGGGGATCAGAAAGTCAGGACTGGGAGTTCCCTGGTGGCTCAGTGGCTCTGGTTCCATCCCTGACCTGGACACTTCCACATACTTAGGCAAGGCCAAAAGGAAAAAAATTAAGTCAGGGCTGAAAGTACAGCTGAAGCTGAGAACAGGATTTTCCAAGGTTCAAGTCTGCAGTTTGAGCATACTTGCAGTAACCTAATAGGTTCATAAGCTACATACTGAGAATTTTCCCTACTCCCTGTTTCTTCATGGCTCATCATAGTTAGGGGAGGGGTTCTGATGTGGCTTTTTGCCTTTGTCTAGGTGAGGGGCCAGATGTCCTCGTGTACACCTTGGATTTTGGTGGACATCTGCGGATGATGAAACGAGTGCAGAACCTGCTTGGCCATTATCTTATCCATGGGTTCCGGGTGCGACCAGAACCCAACGGAGACCTTGACTCGGAGGCCATGGTGGCAGTGTTTGGGAGCAAGGGACTCCGAATTGTGAAAATTAGCTGGGGACAGGGCCGCTTCCGGGAGCTCTGGCGCTCTGGCTTGTGGAACTTGTCTGACTGGATCTGGGATGCACGTTGGCTCGAGGGGAACATGGCCTTGGCCCTGGGCCACAACTCAGTAGTGCTATACGACCCTGTGGTAGGGTGCATCCTGCAGGACGTGCCCTGCACAGACAGGTGCACCCTCTCCTCAGCCTGTCTGATTGGAGACACCTGGAAGGAGCTGACCATAGTGGCGGGTGCCGTTTCCAACCAGCTCCTGGTCTGGTACCCAGCAGCCGCTCTGAGAGACAATAAGCCTGTAGCCCCCGACCGACGGGTCAGTGGGCATGTGGGTGTCATCTTCAGCATGTCATACCTGGAAAGCAAGGGCTTGTTGGCCACGGCTTCAGAAGACCGAAGTGTTTGCATCTGGAAGGTGGGTGACCTGCGGGTGCCTGGGGGTCGAGTGCAGAATATTGGGCACTGTTTTGGGCATAGTGCCCGTGTTTGGCAGGTCAAGCTCCTGGAGAATTACCTTATCAGCGCAGGGGAAGACTGTGTCTGCTTGGTATGGAGCCATGAAGGCGAAATCCTCCAGGCCTTTCGGGGCCACCAGGGCCGTGGGATCCGGGCCATAGCTGCCCATGAGAGGCAGGCCTGGGTGATCACTGGGGGTGATGATTCAGGCATTCGGCTCTGGCACCTGGTAGGGCGTGGGCACCCGGGTTCGGGGGTCTCAGCTCTTTGCTTCAAGTCCCGTAGCAGGCCAGGTGCCCTCAAGGCTGTGACACTGGCTGGCTCGTGGCGAGTACTGGCAGTGACTGATACAGGGGCCCTGTACCTCTATGACCTCGAGGTCAAGTGCTGGGAACACCTGCTGGAGGACAAGCGCTTCCAGTCCTACTGCCTCCTGGAGGCAGCTCCTGGTCCTGAGGGCTTTGGACTGTGTGCTATGGCCAACGGGGAGGGTCGTGTCAAGGTTGTCCCCATCAACACTCCAACTGCATCTGTGGATCTGACCCTATTCCAAGGGAAGGTGCACAGCCTGAGCTGGGCTCTCCGTGGCTATGAGGAGCTCCTGTTGCTAGCATCAGGCCCTGGTGGTGTAGTGGCTTGCCTAGAGATCTCTGCTGCGCCTTCTGGCAAGGCCATCTTTGTCAAGGAACGTTGCCGGTACCTGCTACCTCCGAGCAAGCAGAGATGGCACACATGCAGTGCGTTCCTACCCCCAGGCGACTTCCTGGTGTGTGGTGATCGTCGTGGCTCTGTGTTGCTGTTCCCCTCCCGACCAGATCTGCTCAAGGATCTCGGGATTGGAGGCAAGGCTGGAGTTGGTGCTGGAGCACTTGGAGCAGGTGGCAACAATGAGGGTGGTGAGAACGCCTTGGCTGAGTGGGGCCCTGTGTCCACCCTCCCTTCTCTGCATGGGAAGCAGGGTGTGACCTCAGTCACCTGCCATGGTGGCTACGTGTACACAACAGGGCGTGATGGTGCCTACTACCAGCTCTTTGTGCGAGGTGGCCAACTCCAGCCTGTCCTAAGGCAGAAGTCGTGTCGAGGCATGAACTGGGTGGCTGGGCTCCGTATGGTGACTGATGGGAGCATGGTCATCCTGGGTTTCCACGCCAATGAGTTTGTGGTGTGGAGCCCCCGGTCTCATGAGAAGCTGCATATCATCAACTGTGGTGGAGGGCATCGCTCCTGGGCCTTCTCTGATACTGAGTCTGCTATGGCCTTCGCCTACCTCAAGGATGGGGATGTCATGCTGTACCGAGCTTTGGGTGGCTGCACCCGGCCACATGTGATTCTCCGGGAGAGCCTGCATGGCCGTGAGATCACTTGTGTAAAGCGTGTGGGTACCATCACCCTGGGGCCTGAATTCGGGGTGCCCAGCTTCATTCAGCCTGATTACCTGGAGCCTGGAAGTGAGGGGCCTGGCCTAATTGACATCGTGATCACGTGCAGTGAAGACACTACCGTCTGTGTCCTGGCACTCCCCACAGCCACAGGCTCAGCCCATGCGCTTACAGCTGTTTGTAACCACATCTCCTCGGTACGTGCAGTGGCTGTCTGGGGCACTGGCACCCCAGGTGGCCCACAGGATCCTCAGCCTGGCCTGACTGCCCATGTGGTGTCTGCGGGGGGCCGGGCTGAGATGCACTGCTTCACCCTCATGGTCACCCCAGACCCCAGCACCCCAAGTCACCTTGCCTGTCATGTCATGCACCTTTCATCCCACCGGCTGGATGAGTATTGGGACCGGCAGCGAAATCGGCACCGGATGATCAAGGTGGATCCAGAGACAAGGTGACGTGCACTGCAGGACAGGAGCATGGGGGTGGGGCATGTGGGGCATGCCCTGTGTGACTGACTGCTCCTAGGCTCCACCTGACTGCTGTGTGTTGTCTCTGCAGGTACATGTCTCTAGCTGTATGTGAGCTTGACCGGCCTGGCCTTGGCCCCCTTGTGGCTGCAGCCTGTAGTGATGGGGCAGTGAGGTGAGAGCATGGGATCCAGGGGACTGGGAAACAAAGGATATATAGGTGCCCAGAATGGGGTCTTAGTTGTCTCTCCCCCTCCGTCCCAGGCTCTTTCTCTTGCAGGATTCTGGACAACGGCTGCAGCTCCTGGCTGAAACCTTCCACCACAAGCGCTGTGTCCTCAAGGTCCACTCTTTCACACATGAGGCACCCAATCAGCGGCGGTAAGAAGGGCTGCATGTGGTCCTGGGTGGGTTGGGTGGATCTCACTGCTTTCCATCCCTGTCACTGACCCAGCCTCCCTTCCCGGCTGCCAGGAGGCTGTTCCTATGCAGTGCAGCCACCGACGGCAGCTTGGCCTTCTGGGATCTCACCACCGTGCTAGACCATGGCTCCACTACCCTGGAGCCTCCAGCGGAACCTGGGCTTCCCTACCGTGAGTACTGGAGTGCAGCTGTGGCTGTCCCTGCTCCTTCCACTCACCTTTGTGGCAGGCTGGATCCTGACAACTATCTTCTTCCTCCAGGGCTGGGCACCCCCTGCCTGACTCTCCAGGCTCACAGCTGTGGTGTCAACAGCTTACACACCTTGCCCACACCAGCGGGCCATCTCGTGGCCAGTGGCAGTGAGGATGGCTCCCTCCATGTCTTTGTGCTTGCCGTGGAGGTACCAGAGCTGGAAGAGGCTGTGGGGGGTGCTGAGCAGCTGCCTCAGCTGCAAGTGCTGGAGGAATACTCTGTCCCCTGTGCACATGCTGCCCACGTGACAGGCCTCAAGATCTTAAGCCCAAGCCTCATGGTCTCAGCCTCCATTGACCAGCGGTTGACCTTCTGGCGTCTGGGGCATGGTGAACCCACCTTTATGAACAGTACAGTGTACCATGTACCAGATGTGGCCGACATGGACTGTTGGCCTGTGAGCCCCGAGTTTGGCCATCGCTGTGCTCTTGGGGGTCAGGGTCTTGAGGTTTACAACTGGTATGACTGAGATGTCCCGCGGTGGCCGGCGTGCTGGGCATGGGGCCTGCTCACAGACAGAGTGGAGCATGACCAATTGTCTGTGCCCATGCCCAGTGTGCCTAGAGGGGAGGAGGTGGCAGCCGCGGGTTCCAGACCTCAGAGCAGGAGCTGAAGGTGAGTAGAATGCTGTCAGGGCAGAGTAAGAAATGTGCCCCACTCCACACAATAGGATAAAACTTCATAACAGAAGCAATTTATTTTGGCTCCAGGTAGCTTAACAAAATCTGTGGGTGTGTTGTGTTTTTGCCTTTTTTTTTTATACTTGTTTTTTTCAGTTCATTTTGTGGACATTCCCAGACACTGGGGCCTCTGTGGCCTTAGATGTGGCTCAGTGGAGGGAGACCCAGCATGGCCAGCCCAGTGTGGAGCACATCACTCACAGCCTGCAGAAGCTGTAGACGGGCAAACATTTGACCAAACAGGTGTGGTCGAGGCTCCTGGAGGAAAGAAAGGGCCTGCTGGTCTCATCCTTTGCTTCCCCTGCAACCCCCCCACATACCCTGCTTTGCTGTGCACTTACCCCTAGGATGTGTACCCGGTTATAGTATGAACTGAAATCCATGCTGAGCTGTACCAGGAACTTGCAAACCTAAAGACAGAGACCAAGTCACTGGCCTGTCTTTGTGCCTCTAACCAGAATAAACAGAATGTGTGGTCTGTCCTTGTCTTCTCTGCCTCACCATCTCTGTGCGCGCAGTGATGTGGAGCCCTGGGGCTGTGCAAGCCAGCATTCCTGTGTGGCTCAGCAGGTCTGGGAAGGGGAGGATGCTGTTGAAGAGCAGCAACCACTCACCCTGTGGGGGAGAAGGGTGCTGGGAGGGAAAGGCCGAGCTTCCTGCCTTGTGCTGACCACCCAGCAGGGGTACTCACCTCGTCATGCAACAGGGAGAAGTCCAGACTGCTCACAGGTGGGAAAGTGGGGTACAGACCTTTTTCCACGCTGCACCTGTAACCCTCAAAGAGTGTGGCAAGACGTGCGCAGTTGTACATGACAAAGGTGCCACTTTTGGTGCCCTTTGTGGAAATGCTGTTGTCAGCCAGGGCCAGGAGAAGCTGAGGAATGAAGGCACAGCTACAGCGGGATAACTGCACACCCTGTCCAGCCAGCCCTGGAGGGCACCTAGGCTCACCTGATTCTGTGGGGCTGTGCTGAGCATCTCAAACTTAATGGCTGCCACAGAGAGAACCCTGAAGATTTCTGTCCAGGCTGGGTCTGAGGAAGTATGAGATCAGTCAGTCAGGCTCTAGAGGCAGGGAACAAGGGGTAGGGATGCAGGTGACCTGCCCCTACCCACAGCACAGCAAGAGGCTCCCAAACACACCTTGTGTTAGGTCCTTGCCATACTTCAGTGCTGAGGCCTTGCACACCTGCATATGCCGGAGCCTGCATTTTTGAAAAGGGTGAGCAGAGGGCCAGTGGGCAGAGTCCTCCCACCTCAACTACCTTGGCTTGCTGGCCTTCCAGCCTCACTCACTTGTAGTACTCGGGAGCAGTCAGGGTGCCTGGCGCACCAGCTACTTTTACTGGGCCGCAGACCAGGTGCTTCTGTCAGAAAGATAGCAGAGGCTCAGCCACTTGGCAGTAAGATACTCTACAGCAAAAGACCCTGCAATGAACCTAAATATGTAGTTTTCTGAATGACCCCAGCTTTGTGCCTCAGAGCCACTGTCTCAAATTCAGCCCCTCAAGACACAATCCAGCCTCTTCAACCTATCTTCATCAATATTCTCTGGGGTAGGCCTCCAGACTGCACCTTCTCCCAGCATCTGCTGCACACAACCACTCACCAAGTCTGTCATCTCCCCCAAGTCAATCAAGTGTCACCTTCTGGAACCATCAGCTAACAGGACCCTTTCTAGGACCTTCTAAGGTTGGTGTGGGGAGCTCCACCATAACTGACCCACCTGTCTGAGAGGAGCCTGGTCATCCAACTTCCACCAAAGCAGGTCCAACTTTTGTTGCTGAAACTCCTCCTCACAACTCACCACGTGTACAACCACACAACCATCTGCACCAGTGTCTGAGACTGCAGCCTAGAGGAAAGGACAGTCACTGCTTGGGACACAGGACACTTAGTTTGCCAGAGATTCACAGGGTGGGCATTCAGTCACTAACCAGGCCTAGAGAGCTGTGCTCCGGCCAATGCTGCACAGCCTCCTGCAGCTCAGCCAGCAGAGAAAGCAGCTCCTCCGTCACTGCAAAGAACACACAGCCCTGAGTTTGGCGGGAAATGCGCGGCCCACCAGCTTACTGGCCCTGCTAGACTCTGGGTCCTACCTAGGCAGCTGTCCAGGTTGGGGTCATAGCCAGCTCTGCGGCCCCGTTCGTCCACCAGCTCCTTCAGGCACACTTGGCCCAGGGCGCCTGGGGGTAGGGCTCCCGAATCATGGGCAGGGGTGAGCTCTGCAAGCGCACGGCTCCTCAGGGCTTCGGTCACAGTCCTGGCTCTCCCCGAGGCCGCGGGCCATTCCACCCGCAGCTGCTGCAAGAAGGTCAGCATGTGCGGGTCCCGCACGGCGGGCACTAGGCGCGCACTCACCCTGCGAAGCGAAGTAGCAGTCTCAGCCCAAGCGCCAGGCTCACCTCGCCGGGATTTCCCATCCGCAGCAGTCCGCCCCCGTTCACCTGTGAGCGTGAAGAGCTCGCGCCAGGTGGTCGGCCACGAGCACGGCACGCAGCTGGCTCAGGCGGAGGGCGCAGGGGCGGCCGCGCAGCGCGGGGCAGTGCAGGACAACGCGAGGTTCCAGAGCTGCATGCACGGCAGGAGCCGCATAGGTGGCCACGGCGCCGAGGACGCGCTCGAAAACTGCAGACCGCTGCAGCTGGAGTGCCAGCCCCGCGGGGGTCGGCGCGCAGCGCAGCACCGGGGCCACGCCGGGACCCTGCAGGCCGGCAATGGCGTGAATGACCTGCTCGGGCACCTGTGGGAGACCAGCCGGTGAGCCGGCCGCGGCGCTCCGGCTACCCCAAACTCGCCCTTCGGGAAGACCATGCCTACCTGGCCCTCCTCGAAGCGCGCCTGTAGCGCGCGCCGCGGCGCCAAGAAGTCTCGGGCACGCAGATGGCGGGCTCGCGTCTCCTTGTACCACACTGGGCCGCCAGGTCCCAGGGCTGCGTTGAGGGCTGCCAAAGTCTCCTCAACCCCAAGACGCCCCATCGACATGGCGACCGGAAGGAACAAGCAGAACCGGAAGTATTGGGGTCGAACTTCCGGAAGAGGCAACTGGTTGGGGCGGGGATTTGGCTGGGGTCCTGGAGAGGGCAGGTGCGCCTGAGGAAAATTCTGGCGACCGCTTTGGTCCTATGGCCCCAGCATTGGCACTCGCACTCGCACCGCGTGGCCGGCCCCTGGGTCCGAAATCTCTCGTCCGCTCCGGGCCTACAGTTCTCTAGCTGTCGCTTGACTTAGCAACCAAGAATCCACGCGACCCAGTGGGGGCTCAGATAGAGATCTCTGTCTTCATCTAAGTCTTGTATTTATGTATTTGTGATAACGTTTTATTTCCCCCATTTGCACATGATCAAAATGCAGAAGTTCCAAGTGAACTGTCACTGAAATAGGGCAGCTAACATTATGACCTACTGGGAAAAAAATCCTCATTTTTAAGAGAATTTATGTTCTGCAACTTAAGGTTATTTGCAAGCATTCCTTTTGAGATGTGAGTTGTCTTTATTCCCAGTAAATCCCAGTCCGCTAGAACTGCTGGTTTTCTCCCCTTGAATTTTGAGGAATTAGAACCACCATGATGGCTTCCAGAACTGCCAGCTTTTCAAGTTTCTCCTTTAACCTAGTATACTTTAACAGGGATCCTCCCACTTCCTGGTTAAGGCAACCAGCCTTTGTGGCTCAACTAAACAATGTGACCGTAAGAAGTCCCAGCTTAAGAACAGCTCTTGTCCCTCTACCAGTGATAAACCTCTTTCCTCTGTCCCAGGAAGGCTCCAGAATGTCTCCATTTCTAGTAACTTAAACCCCCTTTTCTCTCTCCTTTTTTTAGCTGCAACCTTGTCATGTGGAAATTCCCAGGCCAGGGACTGAACCCCAACCACAGCAATGATGACACCAAATCCTTAATCACTGGGGCACCAGGGAAATCCCCCTCTTTCTCTCTTTTTTTTTTTTTTTTACTAGGGATTGAACTTGATGCAGCAGAACATCCATAATCTCTGCCCTGGAGCAGTGAGAGTGCCCAGAACTCAGAAGAGAAAGGATTCTAGGAGCAGGAAAAGCTTGGCAAGATCCCTTTCTGGGCCAGGGTTGCAAGGCCCTGCAGGGAGGCTCCGAAAGAGCACTGGGCGGACACGACATTCCCGATGGCTACTTGGGTGCCCACTCAACGGGAGTGATCGTGTCATTCCAAAGCACTTTCCATGCCGCAGGTGCACAACCTAGGGTCAGCTGCTAATAGGGTTGGGGGCCAGAGGCTGAGTTGGAGTCTTCAGCTACTCTTGGTGCATGAGGACACTTAGGGTGGCTTTACCCCAGGAAGTGAAGGGCTATCTTTAGTCAGCTGTGGGCTGGGGTGGCCCTGGGGGACTCACCACCATTGCAGACCACCATTGCAGCCCAATCAGAAGTCCCTGTGTCCTCCCTCCCTTGCCAGTGCTACCTTGGGATCCAAGAGATGGCCACAGCCTGGGCTCCCCGACGTCTACGCCTGTCATATCCAGCCTGAGGGCGCACCTGAGAGAGGGACAGAAATCAGAGTGGCCCGATAAAGTATGTCTGGGGATCAGGGGCTAGCCCACCGAATCTGGGCCAGAACGCTGCTCAGGCAAGAGAGCAGGGAACGAAATCCAAGTGCAGCTGGAATGCTCTGGAGACAACAGCTGCTTTTGGGATTCCGTTGCCCGCTGTCCAGCCGTGGGGAGTGGGAGGTTGAGAGGGGTAATCTCTTGCCTTGGAGCCAGATCAAACTTCCTACATTCCCAGTCCCAGGAGAGGGAGCCAAGAGAAGATGGTGAAATCAAGTGCGGTAGGAACGAGCCGCTCGCTCACCTGGGCCCCAAAACAATAGGTGTGGTGGGGACCCCCCCCCCGGACTGGGTCCCAATCTGGATTAGATCCGCGGGGTAGGATTAATCCTGTTGGTCCCATGCAGTCAGGGCCACTACACTGGCGGTGGCGGGGCGGGCTTCGGGATCAGCCAAGAGGGAAGCGCGCCCGTGGGGCCTCGGAAAGGAAGTAAACCCTCCCCTGGGACACCCCCGCACCCGGGGCCCTTTGTCTGGTGACGCTGCCAGTGTCGGGAGTGCAAGAAGCCCAATGAGCCCTCAAGGCAGCGACGGGACCCCCGGAGATCTACTGAGAACGTCCTCGGTTGTTCGAAACCCCCCCGCCAGCCTGGCCCCGCGGGCGGCAGACGCAGCAATGTTTCCCCGGAGGCCACCACACAGTAGGCGCGCCGAGATGTCGGAACCTGCGCGGGCGCCAGCGACTCTGGCACCAGTAGGCCTTCTGATTCGGCTCAAGACGCGGGGGAGGGATTCTCTGGACGCAGAGCGAGGTGAACAAGAATAGGGCGAAACTCCGGCCGCTGTATAGTTCAATGTCTAGTCCGTTTCGGCCCGGTCCGCCCCAGGAGCAGCAACGACCGGCCTGACGTCGCGTCCTCTTCCGCTTGTTCTAGCCGCAGAGTTGGAGCCATTTTAAGGCGAAACCACTCAGCCACGCCCCCTCGCCCTCCAGAGAAGCCAATCCAAGCGCAACGACGCCTGGTGTGAAACGCCGCGGCGTTGCCAACGGTCGCGCGGATGAACGGTTGGGAGGGGCTGAACTCGGAGGGCGAGAGGGGAAAACCTGAGCTGCCCGCACCGCCCTCGGAATCCGACTCCGCGAAGCCGGGATTAGAAATTTGGAGGCTGGCACCACGCCCTGGCCAGGTGTGCGGGACTCGAACAGGTGCTAGGCCGCCCCTCCCCGGGTCCCAAGAGCCCGGCTTAATGGCTAAGAGCCGGGGGCCCAGCCGCGGCTGGGGCTCAGACTGTGCTGAGGCCTGTCACGCCACCAGGTGTCCGGCTCCCCCCGAACGGCCTGCGGGGGCCTGGGGCGGGGCGGACGGCAGCTGCAGACACTGGAGCCGCACCGGGAGACCCGCCCTGCTGGGACCTAAGCCCCTGGTCGGCTCCCTCCCGTTTCCCGCCCGGGGTCGGCAGAGCTGCGCGGTGCCCTCCGCGACGCTGGGGGCGCTGTCGCTGCTCCGGGCTGGGTGACGCCACGACTCCGCTGACCCTGCGCCGGTCTCCCTGTGCGCTGATCCGCCATGGCAGCGGTGTTCGTGCTTCGGAGCTGGTATCGAGCGCGACACATCCTTCGCTGGCCGCTCGCGCAGCTGTCCTGGTGAGGCCGGACCCACCGTCCCTGACCACCTGCCCCCCACAGCCAGCGACTCCCAGCCCCTTAGACCCCGACCATACCCCTCCGCAGGGCCCCAGGGCGTGGGCATCGGCTCACGCCGACGGATGATGAGTTGTATCAGCGGACGCGAATATCTCTGCTGCAGCGCGAGTCCCCGCAGGCGATGTACATCGACAGCTACAGCAGCCGCGGCTTTGTGGTCAATGGAAATCGCGTGCTTGGGCCCTGCGCGCTGCTTCCGCACTCGGTGGTGCAGTGGAACGTGAGCCCTTCCCTGCAATAAGGAAACCCGAGGACCAGAGTCAGGCCTGCCTTCCTGTCTCCGTCCCTGGCAAACTTGGCATTTCTTTTGCCCCGCTTTGGAGCATGTAGAGGGTCGGTGGGGAAACCTCCATAGACTTGTAATTAACTTGTCTCCTTCCCACACAGGTAGGTTCCCACCGGGACATCACCGAAGGAAGCTTCTCTCTCTTTTGGATGCTGGAGCCCCGAATAGGTACTGGAGGAAGGGAAGCCTGAGGTGATGAGCCCCGGAAACCCACCCTCTCGATAGACCTCGTTGCAGCCTTGCTATGCTCATCTTTCCCTAGAGATTGTTGTGGTGGGCACTGGAGACCGGACTGAGCGGCTGCAGCCCCAGGTGCTGCGAGCCATGAGGCAGCGGGGCATCGCTGTGGAAGTGCAGGACACAGTATGTCTGGTACTCGGGAATGCTGAGGCGAGCCCAGGCCTGGCCTTGGCCCTAGCCCAGCTGATGCTGGCTTTCTCTTTGCAGCCCAATGCCTGTGCCACTTTCAACTTCCTGTGTCATGAAGGCCGGGTGACAGGAGCTGCTCTCATTCCCCCACCTGGAGGGGCTGCTCTCACATCTTTGGCCCAAGTCTCAAAAAAATGAACCACCAGGAACCTTGCCACCCTTTGCAGAGTGCAGGGGTTTCCAGTTTTTACTAGCTCCTCCCCTTTGGCACTGTAACAACTTGTCTTTCTAGCCAGCAAATTAATAATTTAATCCACTTCTCACAATTTTGTACTAGGTGTATTGCTGGACAGGAGCTGCTGGCTCTGTGGGTTCATGGAGGGGGTTGTGAAAAAATCAAGGGGATACTCAGAGGCGAGGAAGCTGTATAGGCATCTGTTATAAACTGTACATCTCTTTGCTCACATGCAGATTTGAGGGGACTTCAGTGCTTTCTCCACAAGGCCCTTTAGAGATTCAAGTTAGAGAACATGTATGTGGGGTCTTGACCTGATCCCCCTGTGGCCAAGCTTTGGGCTAGCAGGAGGCCCTGTGGATGCCAGTCTATATAGCCTCATGGCCTGTTCTGTGACCCTTTCTTAGCAGCTACAGTCAGAGTCACAGTTTGAGACCAAACTCTTGGGAGCCAGAACTGGTCTGAGCTGCCAGAGAAGGGACTTTCTGAATCTAGCACTACCGCCTACGTCCAGGTGCTCACAGCACCCTCATCTCAGGGCTTGAGGTTTTCCCTGGAAATGAGGGTACCGTGTTGGTGTGTATCTGTGATGGTGGCAGCTGCAGAGCACTACCTGCTTGTTGTTGACCTCAAAGATCAGGCATCACTTTTTTTCAAACTTTTATTGAAAAACCAAGGGGGTGTGCTGTATCCCTTTTCAGAAAAGACGCTTCTCATACCTGTTGGCAGAGGACCAGCTGTGAGGGTGAGGGCAGGAAGACCAAGGCATGGGAGACACCTCAACCCCAAGGACAGACAAATGGAAAGGGTTGGTCACTTACGAATGAAGGCTGTGGACGCCACCTTCAACCTGAGCTGAAGATGTTCTCTTTTCAAACTTGAGCTCCCCAGAATACATCATGGCTCTGAACAGGGGTGGTTGTCAGATGTGGGGAGCTGGCCCTGGTCCAGCCCCTCTAGTCAATGGCCCTGCTCCCTAAACTTACCGGACTTGGGTTAAACTCTTAGCACCAATGTCCTGGCAGGAGTGCTGGATGCCGGCAATCAAGTATGGAACAAATTTGTGGATGGATCCTTTGTCCTGCACAGCCCCAGACACCCCCTGGGCCACCTTGATTTTGTCAGCTTCACTGCAAGAAGAGGCAAGAAACACAGACAGGGTCAGAGCCTTGATGATACTGCCAATGTAGAGTTAGCATGCAGTAAATGGCTTGCCTGTCCCACCTGAAATATCGGTTCTGGCTGCTGAGATGCTTGTCCATGGCATCAAGAGAACCCATGCCACGATATTTCTTTAGTCGGATCCCATCAGAGAAGAAGTACTCGCCAGGGGCCTCAGTGGTAGCAGCCAAGAGGGAGCCCATCATAACTATGGACAGGAGGAGGGAGGGAGCCCATCATAATTGTGGATAGAAGGAGTGCTGTGGGAAGACCCTGACTGCATTAGGAAAGCAGTCCCACCAGGCTTCCTGGGTGTAAGCCTCACCTGTGGAGGCCCCAAGGGCCAAAGCTTTGGCAATATGGCCCACATTTTGAATTCCTCCGTCAGCGATGACAGGAACACCAAATCGCCGTGCATATTCTGACACCTTGTACACTGCTGTTGCTTGGGGACGCCCACATGCCAGCACTGTTGAGACATGGAGGAAGAAGTGTGGGGGGGGGGTTAGTTGGGTGCGGGGGGGACAAGCAAGCTCTGTGGCCACAATCGGCACCCAGGAGCTCTCGCTACACTTGCACCAGGACTGCAGCCTGGCTGAGGAAGTCTTGTCTGGGATGGCTACTGTCCCAGCTGCCGTGAACAGTACAAATAGCTGTGATGGAACTCCACTCACCCTTCGCGTGTGCGCGTGCATGTATGCATGGCCCAGGGCAGCCTCAGGCACATGCAGTCAGCAGCTGTGAAAGCCCCTCCCAATTGGCATCAGGTTGGGTAGGGGTCACGGTGCAGTTAGTACCCAGAGGCCCACCCTTTGCTCCCTGCATTGTGGGCAGCTCAGGCAAGATCAGGGGCAGTGATGGTGTGGAAGAAGAGTGGATCCCATAGCTGGTTCTTAACCTGTGACTACTGCAAGAGACACGGGCAGGGCAGGGCCTACCTGGAGGAGGTCCTGCCCTACAAGCATCCCAGGAAGAGATGGGAGCTGTGTTCTTGAGCAGTTCCCAAAACCATGGTCTGTCATTCAGTTTGCCCTGCCCACCCATCAGCACCACAAACCCCGGGAGCTACAGCTACAGTCAACCAAGCAGCCGGGCAGTGGGCAGCTGGGCTGGGCCAGTGGGCCGGGCCAGACTTACTATAGCAGCCCGTGACAGTAGAAGGGCATTTGGGGCTGTGGGACTTTATGTCTGGAGGGATCTTGGGAGCCGCTAAATAAAACAAACAGACCAGAGTTTAGAGAGGGTGCGGAGCAGGAGCTGGGAGGCCAGGCTAGGCAGGGGAGAAGTGGCAGGTGAAGAATGACAAGAGCTCATCTTGCTTCCAGCATGTTACTCATCCAAGGAGCCTGTTTGGCCCTGGGGCTGCCCCTATTGGAGGACTCAGTGTAGTTCCTGTAAGAGCACTTGGCTCCAGGGCATGTGGGGCTAAGGTCCTTGATAAAGCCAGGTCTCTGAGGGTCCTGCCAAAGCATCTTCTTACCTTCTTGAGTGATGCAGATGGAGCCACTGCCCATTCCCACCCTCAGGGCATCTACACCAGCATCAATGAGGTTCTTGGCCTGAGCAGCGGTGACCACTGAAGTAAGGAACAGTGAAAGGCTCAAATGAAGTTATAGGCGGGAATGTAGTTCCCCTTCTTGCCCCACATCCTTCAGTGCCCAATCCTTTCTCACCATTGCCTCCAATGACTTGGAGACTGGGATATTTCTCTTTGATGTACTTGATCATGTTGATCTGGAAGATGGAATTTCCCTGGGAAGAGTCCTGGGACAGGAAGGAAGGCTGAGTAATACTATGGTATGGCAGCTATTCCTACCGCCCCACCCTGCCTGTGCAGCAGCTCACCAAAACCACTACATCCACACCAGCCTGGGCTAGCAAGTCCAGCCGATACTTGTCATCCTCATGAGTGCCAATAGCTGCTCCACACAGCAGCTGCTTCTTGGCATCTTTGGAGGCCAGTGGGTAATCTCGATTTTTCTTCAGGTCTGTCCGGGCAATGATGGCCACCAGCTCATCATCTTCATTTACAATAGGTAACTTTCCTGGGGGCAGGACAGGACATGAATCAGTACCATGGTTTTTGGCTACAGAACCCCTTCTACCTCTAGGACTTACCCTTCTTGCTGCGCTGCAGAATTTCATTTGCTTCCTTCAATGTGA
Source organism: Phacochoerus africanus (assembly GCF_016906955.1). Taxonomy (NCBI): domain Eukaryota; kingdom Metazoa; phylum Chordata; class Mammalia; order Artiodactyla; family Suidae; genus Phacochoerus; species Phacochoerus africanus. The sequence continues at coordinate 111,988,550 of NC_062544.1, forward strand.
TGCCTGCAGGTGCTACCACCAAGTCTTCCCTCTTTGTCATGATCTAGGAGAGAAGGGAGCAGTGAGGACCTCCCAAGAGACCCTGCCCTAACTCAGGGGTGAGGTTCCAAAGACACAGGTATATCCAGACCACCCTCCTTAAGTACACCCAACTGCCTGCAGCATCTAGTGGCAAGAGCAAATGCTGAATAGAAAGAGCACCAGATACATGGAGCAGCTTATTACATTGCAGAGAAAGCCACAATAAAGCAAGGACAACAGGCTAAAGCTGGTCCTTGAGCACTGCCTCCACTCTGGATGTGGCAAAAAGCAGGGGTATGCTGGCAAATATTTGGGCAGATTGAAAGCCTCTGGTATGCCATGGACTCAAGAACCCCATGAAAGGGTCAGAAACTTAGCTGGGCATTCATCTTTCCTGAACAGCAGTGGCCTTCAGTCATGCCATTCAAAGAAAAGGAACCTTGTCTTTAGCCAGGGCTGTTAGTGTTTGGCTCTGCTGTCAGTGACACCCACCTCTTCTAGAAACCTGTCATGCTCCTCCTCCTTGAGGAAATCAATGTCCCTTGAAGAGATGATGCCCATCAGGCGGCTCCCCATCCGGCCTGTGTCAGTGATGGGGATACCACAGAAGCCATGCTGGGCCTTGGCTTCAAAGACATCCCGCACTCGATCCTTAGGACTGAGGACCACCGGGTCTGTGATGAATCCCTGCTCATATTTCTGGAAGGGATGGTGAAAAGGGGCACTTTCACCAAGTTCTTGGTCTAAAGCCTGGGATCTGTGCCAACCCCCCTTTGGCAATGCCACAAGATGAAATCACACAAACACTTCAAACCCAGAACTAGGAGACATGGGTAGGCTGTAGGCACTGTCTACCTGGTCCTCTTCTGTTGCTTTAAGACACAGGGTCTCAGGCTCTTCTGAGGAACTGAACCCCCACAGTGGGAAAAAAGGATGCTAAATTAAAAGAATAAGTCCCCCACTCCCACCCCACTCCACCTCAGTGCAATTCCCAGGAGCTCTTGACCACGATCCTTGCCCTTCTGACCTTCACTTTTCGAACTTCATTGGCCTGAAATTCTGGTGTACAGTTGTGGTGAATGAAGCCAATACCACCCGTAAGCTGCAGCAGATGCCAAAAGAAAATAGGGAAACAGGGACAAAGAAGAGTGGCATCATTGTATGCCTTTGACAAGAGATGGGACCTCTGCTTCTACCCTCATATGTGACAATGCTCACCGCCATTGCTATGGCCATCCCAGCCTCTGTGACTGTGTCCATGGGTGAGGAAACCAGTGGGGTCTTCAGAGTGATCTTTTTAGTCAGAGCAGAGGTGAGGTCCTAAAGAAATAAGGCCAATATGCAAAAGCACCTCATATACTTCAGGTCAGTGCCACGTTCCCCACAAAACAAGTGCCCTTTATGACCTGCATGCCAGTAAGACTCTTCCCTTCCATAGAATCCACCCCCAAACCCAAACTGGTGAGGGAGCCAAAGGGGACAGCAGCAGCATCTTACCTAAACTTTACACCCATCCAACTCCTGTCCATACTCACCACTTGGTCTGCTGTGAAGTCGATATACCCAGGGAGAATGAGAAAGTCACTAAAGGGGAGGGGAAATGGGAGTAAGGGTCAGGATTACAGCAGCCTGAAACACCATCCCCATAGATCATCTCTTAAGGCATTTGCGCAGAGAGGACAATGAACTAGCCCGAGTATCACAGGCAAGGCAGAAAAGAAGGTAGAGATGGAGACAAGAGACCTCTTCTGCCACCTAGCTGTCATCGGCGCCCCTGGAACCCTGACAACTCCATGTGCCCGGAGATTGGAATTTCTAGCCTGAAATGCCAAGCACTACCAAGATGCCTCCTCCATCCCGCCCGCTTCAAACGGAACCTCAGAGATGTGTGGCTAATTTCCTGAACCTGTCTCCCACGCCTGAGTCCAAGTAGGCTCAAAGGAAGCCCCACCCGGCCTCCCAACCCAGCGCGCCGCCCCTCTCCTCGCCCAGGTGAGTCCGCTAAGCCCGCACTTGTACGTGAGGCCGTCCCCGCAGTTGAACAGCTGCTGAGCCGTGAGCCCGTCGTCCGGTACGTAGGACGTGCCCCCACTAATCAGGTAATCGGCCATGGCCAACGCGGGGGCTAAGCCGCGTGTCTCCGAGGACCGCGCCGCAGAGGCCTCTGCCTTCTGGGCCGCGCCAATATAAACCAGCCGAAATCGTCACTGCGCCCTGCGCGCCGCTGACGTCAGGACGCAGCACGCACGGGCGGAGCCCACACGCCTTTAGGGAGGAGCTGGCGGGAGGAAACGCAAGCGCAGAGCATGCTCTAGCTGCGTCGCCTGGTAGAGCTGTTCCCCTATCGCTACCCGCTCCCGCAAGACCTTGCCCCTTTAAATTAACAAGCAAGGCTTTGCTGCCACTGTCCCCCCAGCTTCCTCCCAAATAAAGAGACATTGTTCACTAGCATGTTGAAAACACGTGCTTGTCATTCTTAATAAACAACTAGATTAAGAATACATAAGAGAAACAGAGTGGTATCTTTATATGATACACAAGTGTATGTTACAAGAATTCCATCAGGCACAGGAGCCTCAGGTTTAAGGCCTCAATGTTAGGCCAAAAAAAAAAAAAAAAAAAAAAAAACCAAAAACAAACAAACAAAAAAAAAGGTAAAGTTTTTACTTTAACATCTAAAATGTCATTTGTCATAAAGAAGGGTGTAATAGAAATTGTCTTTAATAAATCATAATTGAAGTTCCCCCTCATTTTCCTTCCATTAAGATGCTAGATTTATGTCTGAGCATGAAGAAAGAAAAGGCCATGGCTCGCTCCCCTGTGGTCAGCAATGTCTGCCAGTCATAATGGAAGCCAGCTGGAGAGATCTCTCTGTAGGGTCCATCCATCATTAATTCCATCTTTCTGGAGGAAGGATAAGGGGCCACATTTCTCTTAACAGTCCAAGCCCTTTCCTCAGGCCCCAAACAAAAAAAAGTCAGCCAGCAACTTTCTAGAACATCTGGCTCTCAGGAAACCCAGAGCCCCCATGGGCTGAGGAGTCTGCCACAGCAGGTTTATGAAGATGCACGGGGGCAAAGTTTCCTTTTACATTTTAAACAGAAGCAGTCTGAAAGGCTTCATAACTACACCAATAAAAAAGAAAAGAAAAAAATGGAGGCCTCTTCTTTAGTGTGAAAGTCTGTCCGTTTTTTCCTGGATCGTCTCCCTTGAACCACGGCTGAGGGATCTCAGTGCATGGTGCTTGCATTAGCCACTGCTATGGCCTCCTGAATTTCTCGTATCACCAGGATTCGAGTCAGCATCTGTCCCATCTGCTCTCTGCTGATAGGCTGGACCGAGTACCAGATTGGGCTGTTGGGAGCCACCACCGGCTCCGGCGTCAGGTAAAAGGTGTCATTCCGGCCTTTCACACTCTGAGGGCTGAAGGATATATGGGTGAAAGCTGGGTGAAACCACCATAATCTCAACCCTCCCACCTTGAACCTCCTGGACAAATGCTCTCCAAAAGATAGGAAGTTCTGGAAGGTAGTCACACAGTTCCTCAATTCCATGCAGCCAACACACACTACCTCTAGGACATCCCTTTGGAGTTACTGCAAATGCCACTGACAGGGTGCCTACCTTCTGCTCCTCCCTCACATGCTGCCAGGTGTGATTCTTCTCACTTGGACTCCCAGGGTTCATCTACTTGAGTCCATCCAATCTCACTAGAAACCAACTTCACCACTCAGAAGGTCTGTCTTCAAGAAAACAGCTTATGCTGTTTCCTCTACCTCATCCATTGATAATTTCTCAATTTCCCCAGAGGGACTCTGACTTCTCAGCTTCACTGTGATGCTGGGGGCCTGTACGTGGACTCAAAGCCCCTCAATATTGGGCTGTACTTCTCTTAAATACTTAGCACAAGTTATCCTCTAACAGTTATTCATGCACTGATTCAAGATTTCTCAAAGGGCTACTGTGCGCCAGGCCTGCACTAGGTGCTGATTTTAAAAGAAATGAGTAAGGCCCAAGCGTCTATGTTATGGAGCTTTCAGCTAAGAGGGGAGACAGACAGCAATTAACCATTTACATAAAGACTCAAAATGACAAACAGTAGTAAGTGCTACAGCCTGAGGGAACAGGTTGAGAATCAGGAACTGCTTCCCTGATAAAGCTGTTTTAAGGATGGATAGGAGCTAACTAGCCAAACAGGTGGGTGGTGGTGGCAGAGTTTGCCCAATAGGGAAAAGTCTGTGTAGAGACCTTGTTTTTTGTTTGTTTTGGTGGTGCCCCCAGCATATGGAAGTTTCAATCCCAGGCCAGGGACTGAACCCACACCACAGCAGCACCCCAAGCCACTGCAGTGACAATGCCAAATCCTTAACCTGCTGTGCCACAAACTCACTGTGTAGAGGTCCTGAAGAGGAAAAGCATGATACCCCTACCTTTCAATGGAAAGGAGCCAGTATGTCTAGAGAGCCAAGAGCTATATGAACATGAGGTTAACAAGGGAGAGTGCATGAAAGGCCCTGATGCCACACTAGGATTACTGTCTTTCTCTGTAGCGTAAAAGGAAACCAATGTAGGTTGTAACCTAAGTAACATGATAAGATCTACAATGTAGAAAGATTTTATGGCATTGCTATGAAGATGGTATGTCAAACTGCAGAGGCAAAGGACAGCAAAAGCCAAGGAAAGGAGTTCCCTCCCCCTAGATTGATGATGCTAGTGACAAAAGGTCAAGGCCAGGAAGATGCAGGGCTATGGTCAATATGTGACAGAGACAGTCTACTACCCACCCTCTAACTTCATCCTCTCTACTAGAAAGGGGACCATGTGTAGGCACATGTTTTGGGAAAACCAATAAAGGTGCTTCTGTATTTATCTTTTTGCAAGTGTGTTTTTACTCAGCATGAAACTACAGGATGACACACACACACACACACACACACACACACACACACACTACCCAGTCACAATAAAGCCTCCTCACCATTTAAAGAGGTAGAAATCGTAGAGCTTGATAGGACATCTCAGGGGATTCTCTGGATTTTCCGTTTGTTCTGCATACATGTCATCTGTAACTATAAAACATATCCCACCCACCACCACAGACATGGTATCAGACTACCTTGGCTCAGGCTCAGATTAGGAACCATAGGCTTCTAGCCATCCCAATCGGGAAAAACTGGGAAGGAAAAGGGTATGAGGCATGGGTGGTGGGTATGAAAAGAAAAGACAGCTGTCATTCCTGGGGCATCTCTGTTTCTAGAGTTTCTGGTTGAGAAGAAGGGAATGGAAAATTCCTATCTAGAAAATTCCAATCTTTACATTCAGCACTAGCCCCCACCCCACCTCTACCCCAGGCACAAGGGCAGGGCAGGCCTAGTACACCTGTTTCTGCAACCCCTGCCTTCCTCTTCCCCTACCTTTCTGGCCAGTCTGGTGTATCCCAAGTGCCTTCAGGTACCGAATACTCGTGCTTTTATCCTTAGGATTAGAGGGGTTCTTCTTTGTCTGTCGTAAGACCTTGGAGAAGGCCAGCTTCATGTGCTGGTCCACTGTCTTCAAGAGGAAGTATCTGCACCACAAGTGAAAGCAAGGCAAAGGGAGGGGTGCCAGGAGGAGATGATGACTTACCCTCTGCCATCAGTGCTTCAGAGGAGCTGCTGCCCACAGTCCCAGAATATGGGCAGGCCCACACCCAAATAAACTGTCTAGTGGAGGAGCCACGTAAAGACTGATAGTAGGGATCTGGCAAGGGTGTCTGCCTCATTAGTCACCACACAAAATGTAGCCAGGTGTGACTGAGGGCTTTCAGTAGCCCAAAGGCTCTCAAATATGTCAAAGGAATTCAGAAGTCCATCTGGATAGTTTCTACCCTATTCACTTGGCAGATGCCAGCAATGGCTAAGCACAGAGCCTCTAGAACACTTACTTGGTGTTAAAGAACATGAGGGTGGTCAGCAAGGTGGAAGGGGAGTGAGCCCCAAGCTGCTTGCACTCCCACAGCATCTCCTCAGTCACGTGGCTGGGCAGGACATAGCCTAGGAGGAATAGAGCACTGCTACAACAAGAGGATGGCAGGCAGTCCCTCAAAGGTGCAGGATGGAGGTGTGAGGCACAAGGACCACGCAGGAGAACAAGTTTAACTGAAGAAGTCTTCCTGGGATATGGCAGAAGCATCTGAGAAGCTTGTTAAAACATAAACAATGCGTCCCAACCCAAGTTTCTGAGGTAGGACCTGATAATGTGTGTTTCTAACAAGTTCTTAAGAGCATACTTTGAGAACCACTGCCATATATGATTGCTCTTACCTGACATTAATTCTTCCTCTAATCTCAGGATAATATGGGGTGAAAAGACTGCCCTCAGAGAGACTGAAATGCTCAAAACTATAAATAAACTTCTGTACACATGCATGCTTCTCTGAAAAGAGAGTAAAGAGCTTCCATCATATTTTCAAAGGTGTCCATGCCCAAAAGACTGGTATACATGCCCCTGTTTGCCCTTGTTAAACCTTCTCTCATGTCTTCTATCTCTAGAAAGCAAGTCCATCCTCGCCCCCTCTGGATAAAGAGGAGAATGGTATTAAGATCTATTATAGGTTTTTCCCATTGAGCAGGTTTTATTGTGTTTATAAGCTAACTAAAAAGTGGAAAGGGGCAAAGGGCAGTGGTTTGATCAAGAGCCTTGGGCAAGCAGAACTACACTAAAGGAAGATGACACTTGGGGTGATCACCAGGCCCCCTTCATGTGTTCATTCAACAATCAATATCCAAGTATATGTGTGCCAGGCACTGAGGACATGGTGAAACCAGCAGCAACCAGCATCCTCCCACAGGAGTTTCAGGATTCTCCAGGCAGGCAGTGAGGGTGGCACTTCCTAGAAGTAGGGGGGAAAAATTCTGCCCAATACATTCCTTTTCTCTGTTCTTGCCAAAATTGGCCCTGACTCCATGAGTGCATATCCATCTCCTTAGGGCATCAATGCCTCTACTCTTCTATTTCTATGACCCAATGGGAATGAGACAAACTTCCTTGCTCTCAGATATAACTTAAGCAGGATGAGTGACAGAAGATCGCTCACCTCAGGGAAAACCAGCCCTACGAGTCGTGCGGCATACCTTGGCGTGCCCTATTTTCTCCGGGTTCACTCTGCCACCTGGTGTCACTTCCCTTGCTTTAATCACTTTTTTTTTTTCTTTTTAGGGCCATACCCAAGGCATATGGAAGTTCCCAGGCTAGGGGTCGAATCAGAGCTGCGGCTCCCAGCCTATACCACAGCCACAGCAAAGCCAGATTAGAACTGCATCTGCAACTTACACCACGGCTCATGGCAACGCCAGACCCTTTAACCCACTGAGCGAGGTCAGGGACTGAACCTGCATACTCATGGATACTAGTCAGATTCTTAACCCTCTAGGCCACAACGGGAACTCCCTTTAATCACTTAATGACACAACTTAAAGTGAACTTTCATGCCTGAAAACCATAACTCCTGACATGGAAGACAGGAAATACAGTTAGAAATATCATACAAAAGCTTTCATAGTTCTAAAACTGAACTGCAAAACAACAAAATGATCTACTTTGCTTTTTTTTTTTTTTTAATTTTAGAGATGGAGGTGTGGCATATGGAAGTTCCCAGGTTGGGGTCAAATCGGAGCTGGCGCTGCCAGCCTACACCATAGCCACATCAACGCAGGATCTGAGCCTCGTCTGCGATGACCCACACCACAGCTCACAGCAACACGGGATCCTTAACCTACTGAGCGAGGCCAGGGATTGAAACCACTTCCTCATGGATACTAGTTGGGTTCATTACTGCTAAGCCACTACAGGAACTCCCCAAATAATCTATTTTGTATATATATTTTTTAGTTATGCCCACTGAAAGGTCTAGAAACCATGACCAACTCAGGAGCAATAAGCACCCCTACCATCCAGACTGGGCTAATGAAATACCATTTAAGACTGAAAGGAACCAGGCTCTGTGGAGAGAACTGGCCAATTCCACACTGGGACAGAAAATGACAAGGATGAGCCTGGAACATTTTGTCAAACCATAAATCAAGGAAATAGGGTCATGTCAAAGGCACCTAAGAGCCAATTTAAAGAGGTTCCAAATGGCCAAGGATGAGACAAAATCTGTGCATCAGTAAAGATAACAATTGCAATGAATTAAATCATATTAAATGTTTTAGTTCACAATAATTCTTTAAACAAACAAAAATGTAGCTGGGGGAGGCTGGTGAACCAAATCATTACTGTGAAAACTGCTAAACAAAGGAGAACAAACAAGCTCTTATTCTGCCTCTTCTATATAATCTATACTACTAGGAAATCAAAGAGTTGACAAGGGAAAGTTTCTCTTTGTATTTCAGTTAATAATGGAGAAGTAATAACATTAGAATACCACCACTTGCAACTCCTAGTGAATTTATGCAACTACAAATTAACTAAATACAGAGGACAGAAGAATATCTTTAAATTACAGTATGGATATATAATAAGCAAAAATTGAGACTGTGTAATCATTTAAAAGGTTGGTTTTTCCCGTAAGTAAATTGCAAGAAAAACAAAGAGGAAATTAAAGGTTAAAACTAAACGTAAGGTATATCAGCAATTTCAATGTGTAGAACTTATCTGCACCTTGATTCATACAAACAAAATTATGACATTTATGAGACAATTAGAAATCAAACAAAAGACAGATTTTGATGAGATTATGTTTTGTTTTGTTTTTTTGCCTTTTCTAGGGTTGCTCCCTTGGCACATGGAGGTTCCCAGGCTAGGGGTCTAATCGGAGCTGTAGCCGCCGGCCTACGCCAGAGCCACAGCAACTCAGGATCCGAGCCGCGTCTGCGACCTACACCACAGATCACGGCAACACCGGATCCTTAACCCACTGAGCAAAGCCAGAGATTGAACCTGCAACCTCATGGTTCCTAGTTAGATTCGTTAACCACTGCGCCACTATGGGAACTCCAGGACTTGTCTTTTTTAAAAAATATTTTAATATATTACACTTTATTTTATAATACTACAGTTTTTTAAAAAAAATATTTTAATATGTGTTATTGGTGTAGTATTCACCAATAACACATATTAAAATATTTATGGATAAGTATCTGGGATTTACTTCAAAATAACATGGGAAGAAAATCATGGACACGGAGAACAGACTTGCAGTTGCCAGGGTGGGGGGGGTTGGAGTGGGACAGACTGGGAATTTGAGGTTAATAGATGCAAACTATTGCCTTTGGAATGGATAAGCAATGAGATACTGCTGTAGAGCACTGGGAACTGTATCTAGTCACTTATGATGGAACATGATAATGTGAGAAAAAGGAATGTATGTGTGACTGGATCACCTTGCTGTACAGTAGAAAATTGACAGAACACTGTAAACCAGCTATAATGGGAAAAAAAAATCATTAAATAAAAGAGTAATAATACAGGAAAGGAAAAACACAGCAGAGTATATATGAAACATGATTTGCCGTGGACAGTGAGAGGGTACATGGGAATGTCATTAATCTATTCCATTTACTTTGATATGTGCTTTATGTTTGCATAATAAAGTTTTAAAAAGCAAACTCTGTAGAGCCACACATGACTTGAAAATTTGCAAAACACATAGAGTGACTGGGTTCTAATGAGAGCCCCTAAGAAAGGCCTCCCTCCTGCCCTTAACACTTTCTAGCCTCTGTGCTTTGTTCTTTAAAGAACTTAATTACCATACATTAATTTGCTTATCTAGCAGTCTTCCTCTTTTATATTGTAAGCTCCATTTTTTTTTTTCTTTTTTGGCCACCCCATTGCATATGGAGTTCCTGGGCTAGGGATCAGATTCAAGCCACAGTTGGAACCTACACTTCCGTTGTGGCAATGCCAGATCCTTTAACCCACTGTGCCAGGCCAGGGATGGAACCTATGCCCCAGCACCTGAGAGACACCAGTGATCTGCTGTGCCACACCAGGAACTCCTAAGCTCCATTTTGTTCACTACCGAATTATACTTTCTACACCTGGAATTGCCTGGCACATAGTATGTACTGAAAAATTGTTTTAAAAAATAACTGTAAAAGTTAATAAGCATACAACTGAGCACAAATGTTAACTAGACTAGATCATTTCACAATACATACATATTATATCAAATCATTGTTGTATACCTGAAACTAATATAATGTTGTATGTCAATGATACCTTTTTTTTTTCTTTTTGGCTTCACCAGAGGCAGGTGGAAATTCCTGGGCCAGGTATCAAACCTATGGCTGCGCTATAGGTCAGCACCAAAAAAAGTCACCACCAAACACAAAGTCACTTAGATTTTCTCTTATTTTATCTTCCAGGAGTTTTATAGTTTTATGATTTACATTTAGGTCTATTATTCATTTTGAGTTAATTTTGTGAAGGGTGTAAGGTCTCAGTTTAAAATTCATTTTTTTCTTTTCTTTTTGTTTTCTTTAATGGCTGCACCCACGGCATATGGAAATCCCCAAGCCAGGGACTAAATCCAAGCCACAGCAAGTGAAATCCTTTAACCACCTGGACTGGGTTAGGGTCCAAACCCAAACCTCCCAGCAACCAGGTCCACTGCAGTCAGATTCCTAAGCCACTGTGCCACAGCGGGAACTCCCTCATTTCTTTCTTTCTTTTTTTTTTTCCTTTTTTAGGGCCCCACCTGTGGCATATGGAAGTTCCCAGGCTAGGGGTCAATCAGAGCTGCAACTTCTGACCTACACCACAGCTCACAGCAACACTGGATTCTTAACCCACTGAGCAAAGCCAGGGATCAAAGCCACATCCTCATGAATACTTTGTTACCGCTGAGTCACAACAAGAACTCCCCCTCATTTTTTTTTTTTTTGAATGTAGATATCCAGTTGTTCCAGAACCATTAGTTGAAAAGATTATCCTTTCTTCATATAAGTGCCTTTGCTCTTTTGTCAAAGACAAATTGATTATATTTGTGTGGCTCTATTTCTGGACTCTCTATTCTGTTCCACTGATCTATTCTTTCACCAAGAACCTGCACACAACGTTCACAGCAGCTTTATTCATAACTGCCAAAACCTGGAAGCAACCAAAATATCCTTTAATAGGTAAATGGAAAAACGAACTGTGATACACTCATAAAATGGAATATTATTCAGCAATTAAAAAGAAATGAGCTATCAAGACATGGAAAGACACATAGGAAAATTAAATGTATATTGCTAAGTGAAGGAAGTTACTGAAACAAATTAATACTGAATTATTCTAACTATATGACATTCTGGAAAAGGCAAAATATGGAGACGACAAGAAGATCAGAGGTTGCCAAAGATTCAGGAGGAAGGAGAGAAGGATAAAAGGTGGAACACAGGAGATTTTAGGGTAGTGAAACTTCTGTATGATACTGAATTGTGGATATATGTCATTATACATTTGCCAAAATCCACAGAACATACAACACAAGGAGTGAAATGCAATGTAAACTATAGATTTTAGTGAACTCATGTTCTTTGCAACACAACATGCAGTCCAGGTTATCCATGGGTGAAATTTATGTTCTATATATGTAAAATATTAAGATGTAACAAAATTAACCTCCAGATCAAACTGTTCATAATTCTTAATTTTTACAAGGATTCAATTTTAAACAATAAATTTAAATAGGAAAAAAACAGTAAGTAACTACTCTACACTCTGCATGCCCCCACATACTTGCTGGTTCTTGGCACCAGCTGGGTTGTCTGGTGAGCAGTGCCCCTTCCACATCAGGCCAAGCAGCAGAGAGACCAATGCTGGTGCCTAGGATTTATAGCCTTCTTTTACCCACATGCTATCCCAGCCAGCCATACAAGCAGGTGATCCTTTTAAAACCCAGGTGGGAAAGATAGCCAAAGACTAGGAAGATTCTTACCAAGTGGAGTGACTCGGGGCTGAACATCCTTCAGAACTTCATGCAGCCACTCCGTGAATCGAACATAATAAAGATCAGAGAAAATGTCATCAACCCGTCCATTTTCGAAAAGATACTGAAAGAAAAATAACCAATAAAAGGTACTGCTAAGATTGAGGGGAAGCAAGCATTTTTCTACCAGTACCATCACTTCTGCCTACCCATTCCTCCTGATTAACAAACCAACACAGCGGGTCAAAACTGTGCAGAATATGGCACTTTCACAGTACATGTCAGCATGTGAACTGCCTCTCGCCACACTCTTGGTCAGTGGGGCAGATTATGTAAATGCTATTTCACCCAACCAAGGTACTGCCCTGTGGTAGCAAAACACATGATACAGGCTCCAGGTCCAGTCTCTTGTTAGCTTGGTGTAAGTTAAGTAACTCATGTAAGTCTTTTAATTTTGAGGGCTCAGTTTCCTTGTTTATAAAGAAGAGATGACTGTGCCTGCCTTCCAGGACTGAGATAGCATAGAATGAGACAGAGCATGTAAAGCAATTCATCCAGTGCTCTGGGTGATTGGTAAGAAAGAGAAACAAAGCGGGAGATGGGCTTTTCTTGGGGCTAGAAAACAGGATGAGTTCCAACCAGCAAGTGTTCTTCCATTACACTGTGGGCTTCTCCACAACAGCATTCAAATACTGAGAAATCCACCTCTATTCTCCTAAACTGCCAGTCCTAAAATAAGTTTGTTAATCTTCATCTTAGATGTCCTGAAAACCTAACTACAGTTGTATATTCTAGCTAGACGCCTTCAAATAATTATTTTGCATTAATGCAGGGAAAAATGAGAAAACAAGCTATGTCAGCATCATACTTTGTTTTGCATAACTTACTTTTAGTAAACTACATGTTTACTTTAACGAAAAATGTTATATAAATAGTTCATGATTTTAAAAAGAAGGCGCTAATATACCATATATTTTAACAGAAGTTTTCCTAAATAGTGGGATTATGATGATGTTTATTTTCTAAAGTGCATGTGTACACAGTGCCCTGGTGGCTTAGTGGGTTAAGGAATTGGTGTTGTCACTACTGTGGCCCTGTTTACTGCTTTGGCAAGAGTATCCCTGGCCCTTGAACTTCCCACATGCTATGGGCATGGCCAATAAAATAAAATAAAATGGATATGCAGATCTTTTCCAATTTATTTTTTAAATGAAAGCAGATTTATTCAGGGAGATATATACATTCCATAGACAGTGTGTGCATCTCAGAAGGCAAGAGGCCTCCAGTTTTAAAAAAAGTACATTTAAAAACTGATTACAGGAGTTCCCGTTGTGGTTCAGCAGAGATGAATCTGACTAGCATCCATAAAGACACAGGTTCAATCCCTGGCCTTACTCAGTGGGATAGGGATCCGGCGTTGCTGTGGGCTGTGGTGTAGGTCGCAGATGAGGCTTGGATCTGACCTTGCTGTGGCTGTGGTATAGGCCAGTGGCTACAGCTATGATTCGACCTCTAGCCTGGGAGCCTCCATATGCCACCGGTGTGGCCCAAAAAGACAAAAAACAACAACAACAACAACAACAACAAAAACCCTGGTTATGTAGTTTACTATAACCACTTGCTTGCCATTTTACTAATTTGACTGCCCCAAAATAATACCCAATAGGAACACAATTCAAACATGTTCCTATGAGGTTCTGTTTCCTACCTTTTGAATACACAGGAAAATATAGTACAGCACATCTGGGTCATAGGGTTCACCTTCTCCATTTCGAGCTTCCCGTGTCATTAGACACAGCCCATAATTCAACTCGGCCACAGCAGAAGAGATGAGATCTTCCTGGAATCGCAGCAGTTGACGCCCTGCAACACAAGTCCCAAAGGTGAACAGGTGTCCTAGTAACAGCCATCTCTTTACTAGTTGTCCATATCCCTGGAAGGAGTTGCCTATCAGGGTGCAGGAAGCTTCCTTTCCACAATCCTTCCTACTTCACATATCCCCAAGATATTCACGTTATTAGGGCCGAGACATGAAATCAAATACCCAAAATCTACCGAATTAAATATGAAGAAAAAAATGAGGATAATGCTAAGAAAGAGGACCCATGAGTGCACTCACTAGTTCTTATTTCCTCCCCGAAGTCTCTCTGTCCAGATCTGCTAGGTCCACTCCAGAAACTCCTGTGTACAAAATGCCTGGTCTTTGGAAAACCCCACAAATCCTGCTCATTTGTAGCAAGTCAGGCCTGCTGTTGCCCACTTTGAATTCAGCATACTATTTTAAATGGTGCTCCCTAGTCTCCAGAGCCAAGGGACACCATTTTCCTGCCATTCTAGTCCTCCCACTGCTTCAGTAACACTGCATTGTAGACAGAGTCCAACCTCCTTTCCTTTCCAAACACTTACTGCCAATGGGTGCCAGTCTGTTCTGAGCATCCTTCTCTAGCTCAGCGTTCTTGGTCTGTGCCCAGTTTTTCCATACTTCAAGCCCTTCTTCTGGTTTCAGAGAATTTGGAAGTAGAAGTTCTGGGGAAGGCTGTGGCTGTGACTGTGGTTCAACTTCAGCTACTTGAACAGTTTGAGCCTATGAGAAAAACCATTAAATGTGTCAATACTAATTCGCATTAGACCTTTGCCAAAATTGCCAGAAAAATGTTGCTTATAGATCTTTAAATTAAAAAACCTCCTGGAGTAGTTCCCATTGTGATACAGTGGAAATGAATCTGACTAGTATTCATGAGGATATGGGTTTGATCCCTGGCCTCACTCAGTGGGTTGGGGATCCAGCGTTGCTGTAAGCTGTGATGTAGGTCGCAGAGGCATCTCAGATCTGGCATTGTGGTGGTTGTGGTGTAGGCTGGCAGGTGTAGCTCTGATTCAACCCCTAGCCTGGGAACCTCCATATGCCTCGACTGCAGCCCTAAAAAAAATAAAATAAAAAAATTCTTCTTATCTATGGAAAATGAACTAAAGAATAGACATGGAAGCAGGTGCTGGTGGCCTAGAATATGAGGGCAGCCATGAAATGATTTAAGAGATTCTGAAAAATCTGGTGGTAGAAACAACGTGGCTTGTCAACAAACTGGCTGTGAGAATTAATGGAATGCCGACTCAAGGATGACTCTTGGGTTTCTGGCTTAAACAAATGGGTGGATAATGGTATCACTTTCTGAGATGGGATAGTTTTTGACAGTGGTAGATGTGATGCTAATGAAGAACTGAGATATCTTCAACAAACCCAAATAAATAAAAAGTAGCCTGCTAAATGTGTGGGAAGTGTCCTAAGGACAAAGGCATAGTCTAGGCAGAAAGGTCTGTGTGTCAACACGGCACAGGGGCTGCATATGAGTTGAGACATGGGCTCCAGAACCAGACTGTCCAAGATTGAATGGCAACTCTGCTACTTACTAAAGGTAGCTTTGGCTATGTTGTCTAATCTCTCTACGCCTCGGGTTTTTTCATTTGTAAAATGGAGATAATAGTACATACCTCTTAAGGTTGGTGTGAGAATTAAATGAGTTAATATATGTAACACTAAGAACAGTGCCTGACAGAAGGTGTCAGTGATTATCATCTTCTGAAGTATTCATCTAGAGGATTCTGAAAGTAGTGGCAATGGACAGAAATCCCTTAGGGAGAAAAGAGGGTAAGTACTGAGCTCTGAAAAACAACATGTATGGCTCACATAGAGTAGGAGGAGGCACCAGCAAAGTGTGCTGAGAAGGAAAAATAACCAGTGGGGTAGAAAGAAAAGCAGGAGTGTATAAAAACACAGAAGCCCTATGGACAGTTCCAAGAAGGCAAACATGTCTGCTATGCTATGTAGTGCTATAAATGAGATGAAAACACACATCTGTTGGATCTGGCCACAAGGAGGTAGGTCACTGATCATCTTGAAAAGAGAAGGCCCAGCCATGAGTTAAAGAGAAAACTGGTTAGCAAGGTGAGTCAGCCTGTGCAGATAATGTTTTTCAGGCCCCTGGGAATAAAGTGGAGAAAAGGGCAACAGATAGAGGTGGGTGTGAGTTCAAAAGAGGGAGGTTTCATCACAAATCTGACTTTAAGACATGCTATAAAAGAGTTTTCAAAAAGGTATGCCAGGTTAAGGAATACATTAGCTCTCTTTAGGGTACAACTCACATCAAAGCAAAATTATCTTACCATTGGCTATCAATGCTCCAAGGGCAGAGACTAATTCATCTCTGATCCTGAGGACTGAGAACAGAGCCTGAATAGGAGCGCAATGGGATGTTTGTGATGTAAATGGAAAAATTAATCTTTCCTGCATGATGTATTCTTCCCAATTTTTCTGGTAATAATCCTTGACATACATCTCCTTTGCCAAAGGGGAGATGTCCTCTGAAGAACAAGAACACAAGCTTACTAAAACAAACTCCAAAAAAGATTATCTCCCACTGAAAGGCCCAGATGTGCAAATTATAAGCAGAGACCAATAAGCAAGAAGAGTCCTAAACTGCAATTTAGACCATCAGGCCAAGACAGCAGAGAAGCTTGATGCACTCCATCCCTATGAGCAAAAGCTTAGCACAGAGCACCATTACAAGTCTCCCAGGTAGTCTCTCCTACATGCAATCGTTTCTACACAACAGTATTTGATTCTGCTTATTATCATGACTCTTAAGATACTGGAAAAATTTTCTACCACAGATCAGACCACCTCTTCACTTTGTGAAGAAAGCCGTTTTACCCCCTGTACTAACTCCTCTCCCACAGTTCCCCTCCTCTCATGTTAACTCTAGGCTATATTCCTTGTGTCTACCCCAGGCTCTGTATTCATGTTGCTTCATTCTTCCGTCAATCTAAGATATAAACTAGAAGTCAAATGCCACTTTAATCCACATAGATCCTCTGCTATTTTAACCTTGAATGATTTCTGAATTCCCATTTTGTCATTGTGTGTATAGCACACATTGTCATACTTGATTATGTTGCTTTACAAATAATTTAAAGAAATAGAAATCATACATTCTTACTTCCACTAGACTATCTGCTACCTGAAGCAATGACTCTGTCTTGTTCTACTTCTAGACTGATAGCTGGATATTTAACAGTTCCTTAACAAAGTCACCTAAGATTAATATACTGCTGCCTCTATGAAACCACTCAGCTACTGTTTGGTCAATCATTTATGGCATAAGTTTCTGAGTGTGGTCCCTGGTCTAACAATGCTTTGTGCCAGCTGCCTCACACACATTTCCAGATCTCCTTTTGATGAGGCACAGTGCCTTCAGCACCCCCATGAGTCAAGAGGCTCTACAGCCACACTGAACGTCTGCTAGACAAGTGACCAGAAACTTTACAGATTTAAAAGGTAAATCTGTGACAGCCTCGAGATTAATAATTAGGGGAAAAAAAAGAGCCAAGGATTTTTTTTTTTTTTTTTTTGGTCTTTTTAAGGCCACACCCAAGGCACATGGAGCTTTCCAGGCTAGGGGACAAATTGGAGCTGTAGCCACTGGCCTACGCCACAGCCACAGCAATGCCAGATCTGAGCCATGTCTGTGACCTACACCACAGCTCACAGCAATGCAGGATCTTTAACCCTCTGAGCAAGGCCAGGGATTGAACCTGAATCCTCATGGATACTAGTCAGATTCATTTACACTGGGTCATATCTGCCTGCAATTCTTGGAGGATTTCCTGGGAAAACAGGGGGTGACTGTGGTTTGTTGTGGTGGAAAGACACTGGAGGCAAAGATCATGAGAATAATCATCAAGGTGAATTCCTCTAGAGGTGGCCATGTTGGAAAAATTGGGCCCCACCTTTCAGCAAACAGGCTGCCTAAAGACCCAGCAGGCACACAGCCACTTCTAACCACACAGAGACATAGCCCCACCCATCAGAGGGGTAAGAATCAGCTCCACCTACCAGTGGGCAGGCACCAGTCCCTCCCATCAGGAACTCTGCAGAAAACCCCCAAACAAACTTCAGTCACAAAGGGGGCAGACATCAGAGAGGATACAACCCTACTGTTTGCAAAAAGGGGACCACACCAAAAATCTACACAAAATGAAAAGGAAGAATTATGACTCAGATAAGGGAACAAGAAAAAAATCCAGAAAATCAGCTAAGTGATCTGGAGATTATCAACCTCCATGAAAAAGACTTTAGACTGACGATAGTAAAGATGATTCAAGATCTTGGAAATAAACTAGAGGCAAAGATTGATAAATTACAAGAAACAATGAGCAAAGAAATAGAAGATTTAAATATTAAGCAAGCAGAGATGCAAAATACAATAACTGAAATAAAAAATTCACTTGAAGCAACCAACAGCAGAGTATAGGATGCAGAAGAACAAATAAGAGAGGTATAAATCACTGATGTGGAACAGAAAAGAGAAAAAAGATTTAATAGAAATGAAGAAAGTCTTGGAGTTTCCATTATGGCTCAGTGGAAATGAACCCAACTAGTATCCAAGAGGATGAGGGTTCCCTGGCCTCACTCCATGGGTTAAAGATCCAGCATTGCTGTGAGCTATGCTGTAGGTCGCAGATGTGGCTTGGATTCTATGTTTCTGTGGCTGTGGCACAGGCTGGCAGCTGTAGTTCTGATTTAACCCTTAGCCTGGGAACTTCCATATGCTGCAGTTTCAGCCCTAAAAACAAACAAAAAAACCCGACCCCATCAAAAAATGGGCAGAAGACCTAAACAGACATTTCTCCAAAGATGACATACAGATGGCCAAAACACACATGAAAAGATGTTCATCATCACTAATTATTAGAGAAATGCAAATTAAAACTACTATAAGGTACCACCTTACACCAGCCAGAATGGTCATCATCAAAAAGTCTACAAACAAGTGCTAGAGAGTGTGGAGAAAAAGGAACTCTATTACACTGGTGGTGGGAATGTAAATTGGTGCAATCACTGTGGAAAACAGTATGGCAAGTCCTCAGAAAACTAAAAACAGAATTACCATTTGAACCAGCAATCCCACTCCTAGGCATCTATCCAGGGAAAACGTGACTTGAAAAGATACATGTACTCCAATGTTCATTGCAGCACTATATATACAACACCCAAAGACATGGAAGCAACCTAAATGTCCATCAACAAAGAAGTGGATAAAGATGAAGTACATACACACAATGGAATATTACTCAGCCATAAAAAGGAATGAAATAATGGCCTTTACACACGGCCAAAAAACACATGAAAAGATGTTCATGGATGAACCTAAGAATTACCATGCTAAGTGAGGTTTGTCAGACAGTGAGACACAAATGTCATACTCTATCACTTACATGTGGAATCTAAAAAAAGAATACAATGGGAGTTCTTGTTGTGGTGCACCAAAAACGAATCCAACTTAGTGGTTTCGATGAGGTTGAGGGTTCGACCCCTGGCCTCGCTCAGTGGGATAAGGATCCAGTGTTTGCCCTGAGCTGTGGTGTAGGTTGCAGACGCAGCTTGGATCCTGCATTGCTGGGGCTCTGGCGTAGGCCGGCTGCTACAGCTCTGATTGGACCCCTAGCCTGGGAACCTTCATATGCCGAGGGTGCGGCCCTAAAAAAAATCAAAAAGTAAATAAATTAATAAATAAAAATAAAAAATAAAATAAGAAAAGAGTACAATGAACTTATTTGCAAAACAGAAACTCACAAATTTTGAACAATTTATGATTACCAAAGGAGACAGGTTGTGGGTGAGGGATGGGCTGGGGTTTGGGATGAAAATGTAAAATTGTGTTGTGATGATGGTTGTACAATTACAAATATAATAAAATTCATTGAGTTTTTTTTAAAAATAAAAAACAACAAAGATTTTTGACAGTTCTATTTTTGCAACTTTTCTATAAATCTAAAATAATTTCAGGGAGTTCCGGGGTGGTCTAGCGGTTAAGGATTCGATATTGTCATTGCTATGGCACAGGTTCAACCCCTGGCTCAGGGATTGGAACTTCCGCATTCTGCAGCCAAAAAAAAACAAAATTAAAATTAAAAAAAACTTTTATTTCAACTGTGGCACAGTGAGTTAAGAATCCATTGTTGTCTTTGTGGCAGCATAGGTTCAAGTGGGTTAAGGATCTGGCATTGCCACCACTTTGGCGTAGGTTGAAGCTGTGATTTGGATTCAATCCGTGGCCTGGGGAAACTTCCATATACCTTGGTGCAGCCAAAAAAAGAAAAAAAAATTTAAAAGAAACACAACTGTCCTCACAGAAAACTAACCAGGGCTTATCTTAACACCTTTGAGAAGTCCCACTGCATAGATGGCTTATCCAAGACTCACTTTTAAAAAGACCCATCAGGGGAGTTCCCGTTGTAACTCAGCAGTTAACAAACCCGACTAGAATCCATGAGGACGAGGGTTTAAAACCCTTGGCCTCGTTCAACGGGTTAAGGATCTGGCATTGCTGTGAGCTGTGGGATAGGTAACAGGCGAGGCTCGGATCCTGTGTTGCTGTGGCTGTGGTGTAGGCCAGCAGCCACAGCTCTGATTGGACCCCTAGTCTTAGGAACCTCCATATGCCACAGGCGCAGCCCTAAAAGACCAAAAAAAAAAAAAAAAAGCCCATCAGGAGGTCTTTTAGATCTCCTAATTCACCTATGCTGTGTCCACAGGTGATAAAGACAGAATAATTTCAGTCTTTCCATTGTGATGAGTTCATAGCTTGCGTGCTATAACTACAGGGGTTCCGCTAGATCTATTCATTTGTGACTCAGAAAGCAGTTTCTGGGATATGGATGACACTTGGGGTGACCCATTAGTCTCTACCTAGAACTTTACTCTTCCTAAAAAAAGATCACAAAAAAACACCCCAGGTATCTACCCTCAAAGCAGTTAAGGGTCATTTCATTTACTTCCAGGTACCCAGCTAGAACTCCTGCCTGTTGCATAGCTTCACTTGCCACTTCCGGCTCCTCTCCCCTACTCTAACTAAAATACTTAATACTAATTACCAACATCATTCCAGTAAACAAGCCAGAGGTGGCCAGAGGTTTCCAGGCAAGTGCTATGTTGCGTTGGGTCCCGAGGGAGAAGGCTGCCCTACAGGTAAGTCTCACTTACTGAACAAGTAACCTGGAGCTGCTGCTGCTGCTGCTGCTGCTGCTGCTGCGGTGGCGGTGGTGTCTGTTCCTGGGGAGTTTGTTGTTGTGGCTGCTGCTGGGGGTCCCATATATGGACAGTCTGAGCTGTATTCTGGTATGTGCCTGCCACGGCTTGCACAGCCACTGGAATGTGGATGTTGCCATTCATGAACTGTGCTGGAAAGAGAGAGTTTGCAAGGGTCTGCACTACCTCTTCATGGGAGTTTTTCACGACAGATGTGGTGCCCACCATCTTCTCCTTGTCATCCTCCAGCTTTACAGCTGTCAGGGCTGTGGGTGAGCCACTGACATGAACTGCATTGTAGGCTTCCTGGGGAATGGCAATATGGGTAATGCTCTGCTGTTGAGGGTCCCCCCGGGGCTGGGCAGAGTAAACAGGGATGGTCCAAGTTTCTCCCGTAGGGCTAGTTATGGTCCCAGTGGCACTGTATAGGTGGGCACTGTCTACTGTCAGTAAGTCTGGCCTCAAAGACACGTAACTCTGCTGCTGGCCCTGTGGA
The DNA here is from genome assembly GCF_016906955.1 of Phacochoerus africanus. NCBI lineage: Eukaryota > Metazoa > Chordata > Mammalia > Artiodactyla > Suidae > Phacochoerus > Phacochoerus africanus. Next base: position 112,010,045 of record NC_062544.1, read on the forward strand.
ATGGCCAGCACGGTAGCCACTGGCTGCCCTGAGATGGCATAGGACACAGTGATGGGCATGTCCACTTTGCGCTTCTTCACTGGCTGGAGGACACTGGCCGTGCCAACTCGCCGTTCCCCTTCCCGGGGTGAGCCCTGCTGGGACGGTGGTGGGGAAAGGGCACCCACAGTCTGGATTTGGATCTGCTGACCCCCAGCAAGTGACTGGCCAGCCACCAGCTGAGCCTGGATCTGCTGATGTGGGATGTGCTCCTCTGGGATCTCTGCAGCCTGGATCTGCTGGGCCGCCTGCATGTGCTGCACCTGGATCTGGGCCGCCTGAAGCTGTGAAGGGCTAGGGCTCTGCAGAGATGGGGTCTGGATGGAGGGGGCTGCCGGCTGTGTTGCTTGGCCTTGGATCTGCACCTGGACATGGATGGGCTGCTCTGCAGGCTGGTGAACGGTGAGTTGTGGGGAGAGCTGCTGAGCCGAGACCTGCTGCGGAGACTGTTGTACCTGCACCTGTACCTGCAGGGACAAGATTCACCAGTGAGTGAAGCAGGAAACATTGAGGATCTAGCCCCAAAGTGTAGAAGAGATCTCAGGCAGGAACCCCAGGTAACGTGAAGAGGGGCTGCCATACCCAAGGCTTCTCAAGAAGCCACAATCTCTAAAACCATAGGCAGAATTCTCCAGCATCACACTGCACTCAGTGCAACACAACACCTGAGAGCAAGCAAGACTATCAACTGGAAAACATCAAAACTTTTGCTCATTTCTTTTCTTTTCTTTTTAGGGCTATACCTACAGCATATGGAAGGTCTCAGGCTAGGGGTTGAACAGGAGCTGCAGCTGCTGACCTACACCACAGTCACGGTAATACCAGATCTGAGCCACCTCTGGGATCTACGCTCACGGATCTTCTAACCCACTGAATGAGGCCAGGAATTGAACCCACATCCTCATGGATACTAGTCAAATTCTTAACCCGCTGAGCCACAAAAGGAACTCCATTAACTTTTCTTTTTAAATTCAACCGCTTTTGTTTTTGCATAATGACATAGTAATAATAATTTCTAAATATATGCTTAGTGTATGTTCAAAAAACAGTTTATCCACATGGTTAGTGATAAAAAGTGTGGGGACACTGTTCTAAAGGGCCAGAAAGACAAGCATATTCCACAAGCATTCACTTTCCAACTCAGGATCAAAACCACTCCCATCACAGACAAGTAGTAGTAAACAAGGAGATGAAATTCTTGAAAGCTCTTTTAAAGACATCTCCAACTTTGCTGCCGAAATGCTGGCACTGATGGAGTTCCTTGGTAGCTTAGTGGGTTAACGATTTGGCACTGTCACTGCTATGGCTTGGGTTCAATCCCCAGCCCAGAACTTCCACATGCTGTGGGCGTGGCCAAAAAACAAAATGCAGGCACTGGTGAATGATGGATAAGAGTGCTTATTTAAGATATTTTTGTTTTAATAGAGAAGCCACTGAAAACTCCCATAAGATTCCTGATAATTTAATCTAAGTTACTATATCCTGGACCACACATTTCTGATAGTAATACAGCTCATGTCTTACTGCTGTTACTTCAGTGTACAAAGCAGCAAGAAAAGATGCTACGCGTATTATGTAATTTTAGAAAAGATTTTTCCATCAGACACATACCTAATTTACTCGGAACACATAAAGGAATTAAGAAGGTAGAAAATAAGAAAGCAGATGAATGATTATAAACATCAAAAAAGATAACCAAAGATGGTGCTAGGACAACTGGCTATCCAGATAAAAAGAATTAAGTTCCTAATATCTTACACAAAAAATGGGAGAGGATCTAAACAGACAGTTCTCCCAACAAGATAAGCAAATGGCCAGTAAGCACATGCAAAGTTGCCCAACATCATTATCCATTACGGAAATGCAAATCAAAAGCAAAATAAGATACCACTTGAAACCCACTAGGACAACTGCAATTAAAAAAAATAAATGTTGTATAGAACACTGTAAACCAGCTATAATGAAAAAATAAATAAATAAAAATAAAAAAGATAAATGTTGGAGTTCCTGGTGTGGCACAGTGGGTTAAGAATCCGACTACAGGGCTCAGGCCCCTATGGTTAGGCACGGGTTCAACCCCTGGCCCAGGATCCAGCACTGCCACAGGTAAGACAGAGGTCATAGCTGCAGCTCAGATTCAATCCCTCACACAGGAACTTCCAAATGCCACCATGTGGCCATAAAAAAAACAAAAACAAAAAACAAAAGGATAAATGTTGACAAGGGTAGAAAAACTGAAATCCTCACGTGCTGCTAGTGGGAATGAAAAATTGGTGTAAATGCTTTGGAAAACAGTCTGGCAGTTCATCAAAAAGTTAAACATAGCATAAGAGTTCCCGTTGTGGTACAGCAGAAACAAATCCAACTAGAAACTATGAGGTTGCGGTTTTGATTCCTGGCCTCCATCAGTGGATTAAGGATCTGGCATTGCCATGAGCTGTGGTGTAGGTCGCAGACGTGGCTCGGATCCTGTGTTGCTTTGGCTGTGGTGTAGCCCAGCAGCTGTAGCTCCAATTCGACCCCTAGCCTGGAAAGCTCATATGCTATGGGTACGGCCCTAAAAAGCAAAAAAAAAAAAAGTTAAGCATAGTATATGATAAAGATATGAAAACTGATACAACCTAGCAATTCCAATCCTAGGTACATAACCAAGAGAAATGAAAACTATACTCACATAAAAATTTGGTAATGATTATTAATTACAGCATTGTTTGTAATACCCAAATAGGAGTTCCCATCATGGCTCAATTGAAACAAATGTGACTAGCAACTGTGAGGACGCAGGTTTGATCCACGGCCTTGCTCAGTGGGGTAAGGATCTGGCGTGGCTGTGGTGTAGGCCAATAGCTACAGCTCCGATTTGACCCCTAGCCTGGGAATCTCCATATGTCGCAGATGCGGCCCCAAAAGGCAAAAAGCAATAAAAATAAAAATGAAATCCTCATATGCTGCTAGTGGAATAAAAAATTGGGGTAACTGCTTTGGAAAACAGTCTGGCAATTCATCAAAAAGTTAAACATATGGAGTTCCCGTCGAGGCGGAGTGGTTAACGAATCCGACTAGGAACCATGAGGTTGCGGGTTCGGTCCCTGCCCTTGCTCAGTGGGTTAACGATCCCGCGCTGCCGTGAGCTGTGGTGTAGGTTGCAGACGCGGCTCGGATCCTGCGTTGCTGTGGCTCTGGCGTAGGCCGGTGGCTACAGCTCCGATTCAACCCCTAGCCTGGGAACCTCCATATGCCGAGGGAGCGGCTCAAGAAATAGCAACAACAACAACAACAAAAAGGCAAAAAAAAAAAAGTTAAACATAGCATATGACAAAGATATGAAAAACGATACAACCCAGCAATTCCAATCACAGGTACACAACCAAGAGAAATGGAAACTATACTCATATAAAAACTTCGTCATGAATGTTAATAGCATTATTTATAATACCCAAATAGGAGTTTCCATCTCGGCTCAGTGGAAATGAAATCTGACTAGCATCCATGAGGACACAGGTTTGATCCCTGGCCTCGCTCAGTGGGTTGAGGATCTGGCGTTGCCATGAGCCGTGGTGTAGGTCACAGATAAGGCTCAGATCTGGTGCTACTATGGCTGTTGTGTAGGCCGGCAGCTACAGCTCCGATTTGACCTGTAGCCTGGTAACCTCCATATGCCATGGGTATGGCCCTAAAAAGACAAAAAATAAAATAAAGTAAAATAAAATAAAAACAACCCAAGTACCCATCAATTGATGGATAAATAAAAAGCAGTATTTCCAAACAACAGAATGTTTAGTAAGAAAAAAATAAAAATTTTGTTTGTTTTGGCTGTGCCCAGAACATGTGGAAGTCCCCAGGCCAGCTATCAAACTTGCATCACAGCAGCAACCGAAGCTGCTGCAGTCACAATGACAGATCTTTAACCTTAGACACCACAGGAGAACTCTGGAAAAAAATAAAATTTGGTACATTCTACAACACAGATGAACCTTGAAAACATTATGCTAAACAAAGTCAATCAGGTATATTGTATGATTCCAGGTATATGAATGCCCAAAGTAGGTAAATATAGAAACACAAAGTAGACTAGTGGTTGTCCAGGAGCCAGCAATAGGGGAAATATGAAGTAACTGGTAACAGGTACAGAGTTTCTTCTGGGAGATGATGAGAATGTTCTAAAACTATTATGATAATGGTTGCACAATTCTGTGAACAGACTAAAAATCACTAAGATGTACACTACAGGTGCATTATTTGATATGAGAAATATCTCAATAAAGCTCTTACTAATTTAAAAAAAGAAAGAGTTTACCTAAAAACACAGGCTGGAGGAGTTCCCGTTGTGGCTCATCAGTTAACGAACCCAACAAGCATCATGAGGATGTGGGTTGGATCCCTGGCCTCACTGAGTGGGTTAAGGATCCAGCATTGCCGTGAGCTGAGGTATAGGTCGCAGACGTGGCTCGGAATCTGCATTGCTGTGGCTGGCTACAGCTCCCTAGCATGGGAACCTCCATATGCCGCAGGTGCAGCCCTAAAGAGACAAAAAGACCAAAAAACAAAAACAAAAACAAGCATAGGCCTTGAGAACACAGACTTGAAGTGATGCTGTATTTTCCTGGTTGTGAATCCTGTAAGTTTCAGTTTTCTAAGGAATAATAAAAAGGGCAAAGGGTAGTTTCCATGCTATCATCATCATCACCTAGGCATTCATTAGAAATACAATCTCTCAGGCCCCACCTCAGAATTATTAAATCAGAAACTCTGGGGAATGGGCCCAGCAATCTTTAACAAGTCTTCCAGGTGACTGATGCATGCTCAAGTTTGAGAATCAGTGCTCTACACCAAGGAGATAAAGGAAACTATGAAGCCCATTACTCATAATAGCAGTTTTCAAGCTTTTCAGACTCAGGACCCTTTCAAAAATTGAGGACTCCAAAGAGCTTTTGTCTACATGAGTATAGATATCAGTATTTACAGTATTAGAAATTAAAACTAGGGAACTTAGAAAAAATCAATCCATTAAAAATTACCACAAGAGTTCCCACTGTGGTGCAACAGGATCAGTGGCATCTTTTTTTTTTTTTTTTGTCTTTTTGCTATTTCTTAGGCCGCTCCCGCGGTATATGGAGGTTCCCAGGCTAGGGGTCGAATCGGAGCTGTACCTGCTGGCTACAGCCACAGCAACGCGGGATCCAAGCCGCGTCTCTGCAACCTACACCACAGCTCACGGCAGCGCGGGATCGTTAACCCACTAAGCAAGGGCAGGGACCGAACCGGCAACCTCATGGTTCCTAGTCGGATTCGTTAACCACTCCGCCTCGACGGGAACTCCGATCAGTGGCATCTTGAAAACACTGAGACACAGGTTCGATCCCTGGCCCATAAATCAGATTAAGGATCCAGAATTGCCATAGCTGCGGCTTAGGTCACAATTACAGCTCAGATCTGATTCCTGGCCCGGGAACTCCATATACCACAGGGAGACCAAAAAAATGGGAAAAAAAAATTACCACAGGAATCAATATTAATATCAACATAAATAACATACTCTTATAAAAAATAACTTTGTCAAAACAAAAAAGTGTATAGTAAGAGTTGCATTATTTTACATTTTTGCAAATCTCTTTAATGGTTGACTTAATTACAGATAGTTGGATTCTCATATCTGCTTCTGTATTCAATCTATTGTGCACACATCATACGTGGCCTCTGCAAAACTCCAATGTATACTCATGAGAGAATGAGAGTGAAAAAAGCAATTAACATCTTCATATTATAATAAACAGCTTTGAGAAACCCCGAAAGGGTGTTGAGGACCGCCAGTCCCTGAACTACATTTTAAGACCCACTATTGTAGATTAAATACACGGTACATTTTTAACTATGCTGTGACTTGCTTAAAAACAAATTTTTTAAAATCTAGTTACTACTGAATTGTAGTTAATATGCTTAATGATTTTACCGTATCTCTATAAACTGACTTTTTTGGAGTTTCCACTGTAGCACAATGGGTTAAGAATCTGACTGCAGGGGCTAGGGTAACTGGAGATGCAGGTTCGATCTCCAGCCCTGCACAGTGGGTTAATGGATCTGGCATTGCCCCAACTGCGATGTATGTTGCAGCTGTGGCTTGGATTCAATCCCTGGCCAGGGAACTTCCACACGCCACCAGGGGGGCCAAAAAAAAAAAAAGAAAAAAAAAGACTGTTCTTAGAAACAGTTTGTCAACATTCAATTTTCCAACAGAAACAAGTTAGCAGCAACAGTAAGGAATCAGGGCTAAAGGCATGTACCCCTCACCAGAACAAACAGGTACAAATAATAGGATGCCATTTTATATCCAAAGCAGTTAGAATTTAAAATTAGGGGAGTAGGGAGTTCCTGCTGTGCTTCAGTGGAAATGAACCCAAGTAGTATCCATGAGGACACGGGTTTGATTCCTGGCCTCGTTTAGTAGCTTAAGGATCTAGCATTGCCATGAGCTGTGGTATAGGTCACAGACACGGCTCAGATTTGACATTGCTGCTGTGGCTATGGCATAGGCCTGCAACTGCAGCTCTGATATGACCCTTAGCCTGGGAATTTCATATGCTGCAGGTACAGCCATAAAAAGCAAAAAAATAAATAAATAATTTAAATTAAATAAAATTAGGGGAGTAAAAGTCAAAGCACCTTCTGACATTTCCTTACCAATGTCAACATACTGGATAAGAAGTCAATTAATATGTTTATAACTTTTACCCATAAGTATCATAAGTCAGTAAGAAACTTTATTTGTATTACTTCCCTTCTTTTTTTTTTTTTTTTGTCTTTTTGCTATTTCTTGGGCCGCTCCTGTGGCATATGGAGGTTCCCAGGCTAGGGGTCGAATCGGAGCTGTAGCCACCGGCCTACGCCAGAGCCACAGCAACGCAGGATCCAAGCCGCGTCTGCAACCTACACCACAGCTCACGGCAACGCCGGATCGTTAACCCACTGAGCAAGGGCAGGGACCGAACCCACAACCTCATGGTTCCTAGTCGGATTCGTTAACCACTGCGCCACGACGGGAACTCCCTTTTTTTTTTTTCTTTTGCAGCTGCACCTGCAGCACATGGAGGTTCCCAGGTCACAGATCGAATCTGAGCCACATCTTCAACCTAAACCACAGCTGTAGCAACATTAGATCCTTAACCCACTGCACTAGGTCAGTAATTGAACCAGCAATGCCACAGAAACAAGCCAGATTGTTAACCCACTGCGCCACAGCAGGAACTCCCCTTCATATTTTTTAATTATGTGAGAACATAACTTTTTATCTGGTTAGATAATTACTACATAGTTTAGTGAAAATGTGGAGACTCAGCAAGGTAAAAACATTTTTTTAAAATTTTTACTTCAACTTAGGAGGAAACAAAATTAAAGTGAATTGAAGGAATTGTTAAACTTCAGATAAGTTTCTTGGAAATGAGAAAGCTCCTAAAAGATTCTTCTTTAAAAAAAAAAAGAGGAAATGACAAAAATCGACAAAAGGCATTCAGAGATAGGTATGGTGCTTTATTGTTTCAAATGGGTTTAGCTGTAATCTTCAAGGTTAAAATACCTGTTGCAGAGAATCAACTGACAGACTGACGGCTAAACCAAAAATTAATGGGGGGAAAAAAAAAAAAAGACTGAGTTCCTTCTATGAACAGTGGGTTAATGACCCAGTTTCAATGGCATTCAATCCCCAGCCTGGAGCAGTGGGTTAAGGATCTGACATTGCTATAGCTGTGGTCACACATGTGGCTCAGATTCAATCCCTGGCCTGGGAACTTTCATATACTGTGGGTACAGCTGAAAAAGGAGGGGGGGGGGGGGAAGGGCATTTGGGGGAGTTTCTACTGTGGCACAGTGGGTTAAGAATCAAACTGCAGGGAGCTCCCACTGTGTCTCAGCAGGTAAGGAACCCGACTAACATCCATGAGGATGTGGGTTCAGTCCCTGGCCTGCTCAGTGGGCTAAGGACCCAGTGTTGCCATTACCTGTGGTATATACATTGCAGAGGCATGCCAGATCTAGCATTGCTGTGGCTGTGGTGTAGGCTGGCAGCTGCAGCCCTGATATGACTCCTAGGTGTGGCATCAAAAAGAAAAAAAAAAAAAAAAAGAATCCAACTGCAGTGGCTCAGGTCGCTGCAGAGGCACAGGTTCGATCTCAGCCAGTGGGTTAAAAGATCTGTTGTTGCTGCAGCTGCGGCCTGGATTCAATCCCTGGACTGAGACCTTCTATATGCCACAGGTACAGCCATTGAAAAAAAACACAAAAAGAGGCAGTTTGGAACATAAGCCTAGATTTAAGGTGATACTAAAGAAACATAAAAAGAAAAAAAGATCACCCCTAGGAAAGTTATATACAACAGAGGAATGGGAGAGTTCTGGGGGAATGAAATTCGTTTTATTGTTTCAAAAAGCACTGTTTCTTACCTTCTATCAATCCCTCATAAATCACACTGTATTTTAGTTCCCTTCACATTTGAATCATTACAACTCACTCAGCTTCCCCTGTCCACCTTTCCCAGAGTTTTTAATCGCTTTTTTTTTCTTCTGTTGATGAGATACACTTAAAATAACTAACTTCTAGGCTTTTGATCACATAGTATGTATAGCACTATTTTCTTCTTAAGCATTTTGACTTCATATTTCAACACAGTCTGACTGCAATCTGGTTCTTTTGTGCAGCTACCAAAGTGGGATTTAGGATTTCCCATCGTGGCGAAGTGGTTAACGAATCCGACTAGGAACCATGAGGTTGTGGGTTCGGTCCCTGCCCTTGCTCAGTGGGTTAACGATCCGGCGTTGCCGTGAGCTGTGGTGCAGGTCACAGATGCGGCTCGGATCCCGTGTTGCTGTGGCCCTGGCGTAGGCCAGTGGCTACAGCTCCGATTAGACCCCTAGCCTGGGAACTTCCATATGCCGTGGGAGCGGCCCTAGAAAAGGCAAAAAAAGACAAAACAAAAAACAAACAAACAAAAAACCCCCTGGGATTTAAATCTCAATTCTGAGCTAGTTCTTCTTTTTTTTTTTTCCCATGAATTCTTTCCTGGATTCTTTATTTCATTGAGTGTATCTTTCAGAAAGTATGTCTGGGAGTTCCCACTGTGGCACAGAGGAAACAAATCTGACTAGTATCCATGAGGATTCAGGTTTTATCCTTGGCCTCAGGAATTCAGCATTGCTGTGAGCTGTGGTGTAGCTCCCAGATGAGGCTCAGATCCCGAGTTGCTATGGCTGTGGCATAGGCTGGCAGCTGCAGCTGTAATTCAACCCTAGACTAGGAACTTCCATATGCTTTGGGTATGGTCTTAAAAAGCAAAAAAAAAAAAAAAAAAGGGTCTCTGAATGTGGTCCACAGATCAGCAGTATCAGCATTAACCTGGACTTTGTTAGAAAAGGACATTCTTTGGAAACGAAAATACTGTTAAAGAGATACCTGCATCCCCATGTTCAAAGCACCATTATTTACAATGACCAAGTCATGGAAACAATCCAAGTGTCTGTTAATGGATGAATGGATAGAAAAGTTGTGGAATATATATAATGGTTATCATTCAGCCATAAAAAGGGAGGAAATTCTGCCATTTGTGACAACATGGTTAGATGCTAAGGTCATTATGCTAAATGAAATAAATCACACAAAGAAAGACAAATACCACATGATCTCCTTTATATTTAAAATCTTTTTTTTTTTTCCTACTTTTTAGGGCCGCACCCAAGGCTAGAAGTTCCCAGGCTAAGGGTTGAATGGGAGCTATAGCTGCTGGCCAGAGACACAGCCATGCAGGATCCAAGCCGAGACCTACACCAGAGCTCATGGCAATGCCAGATCCCTGACACACTGAGCAAGGCCAGGGATTGAACCCTCATCCTCATGGATACTAGTTGGATTCATTTCCATTGTGCTACAATGTGAACTCCTATATCTAAAATCTAAAACGAAACTCCAACCAAATTCATAGAAAAAGAGATCAGATTTCTGGTTATTAGAGGTAGCAGGCAGAAGGAGAAGGAACTGGATTAAGGTGATCAAAAGGTACAAACTTCTAGTTATAAGATAAATAAGTACTAGTACAACATGATGACTATAGTTAATACTGCTGTATGGTAAACATGAAAGGTAAGAGAGTAAATACTAAATTCTCATCACAAGGACAAAATATATTTTCTTTTTCTGCATTATGAGATGATGGATGTTAGCTAAACTTACTGTGGTTACCATTTCACAATATATGTAAATCACATCATTAAGCCCTACACCTTAAACGTATACAGTGCTGTCAGTTATATCCCAATAAAGCTGGGAAAGCATGGTTCCTAGTCGGATTCGTTAACCACTGAGCCATGACGGGAACTCCAAGAATAAACAACTCTTCTCTCACATTTCTCTGAAGCTGAACTGGTCCAATACCCATTAGTTATACGTAGTTAGTGAACACTTGAAATGTGGTTAGTCCAGGAATTCCCATCGTGGCACAGCGGAAATGAATTTAGGACTAGGAACCATGAGGTCTCAGGTTCAATCCCTGGCCTCACTCAGTCGGTTAAGGATCTGGCATTGCTGTGAGCTATGGTATAAGTCACAGACATGGCTTGGATCTGATGTTGCTGTGGATGTGGTGCAGGCCTGCAGCTATAGGTCAAATTCAACCCCTAGACTGCAGGTGTGGCCCTAAAAAGCAAAAAAAAGAGGAGTTCCCGTCGTGGCGCAGTGGTTAATGAATCCGACTGGGAACCATGAGGTTGCGGGTTTGGTCCCTGCCCTTGCTCAGTGGGTTAACGATTTGGCATTGCTGTGAGCTGTGGAGTAGGTTGCAGATGCGGCTCGGATCCCGAGTTGCTGTGGCTCTGGCGTAGGCCAGTGGCTACAGCTCCGATTGGACCCCTAGCCTGGGAACCTCCATATGCCTCGGGAACGGCCCAAAGAAATAGCAAAAAGACAAAAAAGAAAAAAGCATAAAAAAGAAATGTGGTTAGTCCAAATTACAATATGCTTACAAATGCAAAACACAATCAAATTTCGAAGATTTGTGTCCCAAAGATGGCAAAATACTTCATCGATAATATCAGATTGGGAGTTCCCGTCGTGGCACAGTGGTTAATGAACCTGACTAAGAACCATGAGGTTGCGGGTTCAATCCTTGGTCTTGCTCAGTGAGTTAAGGATCCGGCATTGCCGTGAGCTGTGGTGTAGGTTACAGACACGGCTTGGATCCCGTGTTGCTGTGGCTCTGGCGTAGGCCGGCGGCTACATCTCCGACTCGACCCCTAGCCTGGGAACCTCCATATGCCACGGGAGCGGCCTAAGAAATGGCAAAAAGACAAAAAAAGAAATAATAATAATAATATCAGACTGAGTACACATTGAAATAACATACTGAGTTAAATAAAGTGTGATTTTAAAAAGTTGATTTCATTTCATTCTTTTCCCCCTTTTATAAAAGAAGTTACTATAAAATGTAGACTAACATATGTGGCTCACATTCTATTTCATGTTCTAAGTCTCAGTGAGGAGGGACTACTGAGGATAGTGCCAGATAAGCCCACTGAGGAATTACAGCACCTACAATCCAAACACACCTGGGTCTTTGAATAACTAGTCAGCAAAGAGTTCTCTTGTGGTGCAGTGGGTTAAGGATCTGGCATTGTCACTGCAGCGGCTTGTGTCACTGCTGTGGCACAGGTTTTATCCCTGGCCCAGGAATTTCCACATGCCACAGGTACAGCCAAAAATATACAACTAGTCAGCAAAACCTTGGTAGACTCTCAGTGTTCAAATGGTGCTCTTCTGGGAATTCCTTTCATGGCTCAACGGGTTAAGAATCCGACTAGTACACATGAGGATTCAGGTCTGATCCCCGCCCTCACTCAGCAGGTTAAGGATCTAGCTTTGCTATGGTTGTGACAGCTCTGATTCAACTCCTAGCCTGGGAGCTTCCACATACTGCAGGTGTCGCCCTAAAAAGAAAGAAAAAAAAAAAAAAAGAACCAGTGCTCTTCTAAAACTTGTAAAATCTTTATCCAAGTAGTAAACATTTACCAAACTCTTATTATACAAATGAATGTAGATATGGTGAGGGAAGAGATTTAAGTGTGGATTAAGACTAGAGATGAAGGGCCATAAAAGGCAGCAATAAATGGTCTACCAATCTGAAGTGATGATCAATATCCCAATTGGCCCACAAAGAGCCTGACAAAGTAGCTGATTTTAGTATTGTTTTTGGCTGCAAACACACGTTTGTTCCAATTTTAGTATATGTGCTGCCGAAGCGAGCACATGCAAACCCATGTTTGCAGAATACATCATATTATGAGCTCTGCCTCTCCAGGGCAGAAACTGGAATCTCTCCCAACCTCTTCAGCAGCCTAGAGTGTAGGCTTGTGACCAAAGCTTCCCAAATAACACACACTGCATGAAATGTGGACTTAGAAAGGAGCATCATGAGGCAGGAGGAACCACAATCTCCATTTTTAATTTTAAACAAAAGGGGGAATAAACTACTCTTGCACATATAATACTACAAACCATATCTCAGCAAGCTGTATGGTAGAAATTTGTGGTAAAACTTTTAGGACTACTTAAAGGTGAAAAAAACCCTCAAGTAGGATTTTTTTTTTTTTTTAAAGGAAAAAAAATGAGGTGTCCTCTACTTACACAAATAACTTGAATTAAAATTGATAACGTGTGGGGAAGGGAACCACACATGAAAACAGGAGTTCCCTGGTGGCTTAGCAGCTTAAGGATCTGTCATTGTCATTACTATGGCTCAGGTTCCATCCCTGGCCCAGAAACTTCTGCAGGGAACAGGGATGCCCCCCCCAAAGGTTTATATTGCTTGCTGATCAAACTAACATTCCATGAGCTATAAATATAGTAGTTTTTTGGCCACGCCCACAGCATGTGAAGTTCCCAGGTCAGTGACCCAATCCATAGCAGTGACAATGCTGGATCCTCAACCTGCTGAGCCATCAGAGAACTTCAAAACATGGTAATTTTTACGCAGGGTTTCCCTGACACCAGAAAATCATTTCAAAAATTCCTTAAGGATAAAAAAAATTGAGAAAAGCTATCTCAAAAGTTTACTTCCTTCCTTAGGAGAGCTTACCACAACCTAAAATTACAAAAATTTTCTCTACTGCCTTTTTTTTCCTGTTTGTTTTTTTAGAGCCACACCCATGGCATGAGTTTCCAGGGTATGGGTTGAATCGGAGCTATAGCTTCTTGCCTACGCCTCAGCCACAGGAATGCCAGATCCAAGCCTCATCTGCCACCTACACCACAGCTCACAACAACACTGGATCCTTAACCCACTGAGCGAGGCCAGGGATCAAACCCGCATCCTCATGGATGCTAGTTGGATTCTTTGCCACTGAGCCACAATGAGAACATCCTCTACTGCCTTTTAATAGTTTCACTGTTTTCTTTTTATCTGACTCTTTAGCCTATTTGAACCTTATTTGTATTATGAGAGGTATCTGACTTCATTTCCAAAAGAGGAACAGGAGTTCCCGTCGTGGCACAGCGGAAACAAATCCAAATAGGAACCATGAGGCTGCAGGTTCTATCCCTGGCCTCACTCAGTGGGTTGAGGATCCGACATTGCCGTGAGCTGTGGTGTGGGTCACAGACGCAGCTCGGATCTGGCATTGCTGCGGCTTTGGTGTAGGCCAGCGGCAACAGCTCTGATTAGACCCCTAGCCTGGGAACCTCCATATGCCATGGGTGCGGCCCTAAAAAGACAAAAGACAAAAAAAAAAAAAAGAGAGAGAGCGGCAGATTGCCTTACCCCAGCTAATGGAATATATATTTTCCCCACCAATAAGTAGAGTCACTTTGATCTTCTACCTGGCATCAACTCATTATGTGTGTGTGTGTATGTTTCTAGGGTTTTTTTCCTGTCTTTTTAGGGCCACACCTGCAACAAATGGAAGTTCCCAGGCTAGGGATCAAATCAGAGCTTCAGCTGCCAGCCTATACCACAACCATAGCAATGCGGGGATCCCAGTGTGTCTGCAATCCACATCACAGCTCACCACAACATCAGATACTTGACCCACTGATTGAGGCTGGGGATCGAACCCAAGTCCTAAAGGATACTAGTCAGGTTTGTTACTGCTGACCCACAACAGCAACCCCCAAGTGTGTATGTTTTAAAGTTCATAGTCAATTCTCGACCCATGGGTCCTGGGGAGTCCCCAGGGGGGCCTTATGCTCTTTGTATTCTTCACTTCCCAGATTAGGAGACCATGAGAACTGCTCTGCCATCTTCCCTAAAACTTTCTCTCCTACATGAATTTCTTCATCACCTGACTATTTGCTTAATCTTGCAACAATTTCTCAGATTTAGTTTTGTTTTTTGTTTTTTTTTAGTATGATAAAGGAAAATTTTAATGAACTAGATACAAAGAAAATCTCATAAAAGAGATTCAGTGATTTTTAAAATATCATCCCCAGGAGTTCCTCTGCAGCTAAACAAGTTAAGGACCCAGCATTGCCATATATATATATATAAATTTTTTTTCCGATCCTTTTCCCTCATAGGTTATTACAAAATATTGTATACAATTCCCTGTGCTATGCAGTAGGTCCTCGTTGGTTATCTATTTTACAGATTCACAATTTTTAAGGATTAAGATTTGGTGCTTTTTTTGTTTGTTTTTTTGTCTTTTAGGGCCACACCCACAGCATATTGAGGCTCCCAGACTAGGGGTCTATTTGGAGCTGTAGCGCAGGCCTACGCCGGAGCCACAGCAACACGGGATCCAAGCCATGTCTGCGACCTACACCACAGCTCATGGTAATGCCAGATCCTTAACCCACTGAGCGAGGCCAGGGATCGAACCCATGTCCTCATGGTTGCTAGTCGGGTTTGTTAACCACTGAGCCACAACAGGAACTATGAAAATGTGTATTCTTATGAGTCTACTGTATTGAACTTATCTTATGGATTTATTATCATATTTACATTTCTTCTTTCATTTACAAAGGGCTTGGGGAAAATAATTATGTTAATAGGTGATCTCAATTAGGCATCTTGAACTTAAAGTCTCAAAAAACACTTTAAACTCAAATCAGATTATTTTAATCTTATGAAATAAAGTCCAAGCTATAAAAAATAGAATAAATTCTTAAACCAAAAAGCTAGCCTTCTTATATACTTTTCTTGTACACTTCCTTCCTTATAAAGACTGGAATAAATAACTGCATCTCTCCCACGCCAAATGCTTTTAAAAAATCTTATTCAGTCTCATGAAATAGAATTATCCCTACTGACAGATGAAAAAGCTAGACTAAAAAAGATTAAGATCATGGGAGTTCCCAATGTGGTGCAACAGGATGGGCAGTGTCTTAGGAGTGCTGGGACTCAGGTTCAATCCCAGCCCACCATAGTGGGTTAAGGATCCAGCGTTGCTGCAGCTGCAGCTTGGGTGGGAACTGTGGCTCGGATGTGATCCCTGGCCTGGGAACTCCATATGCCGCAGGGCGGCCGAAAAAGAAAAAAAAGATTAATATCATGTCAATAAATAAGAGGTCAAGTCAATTTTAAACCCAGGAATGTAACTCCAAAAGCAGATCCTTCTAACATACCCACCTACACTGCTAAGGGGCAAAGAGACCATGTCAGGTCTTCTACCTCACCACACTTCCTCACACTTCTCTTTCTCCATCATATTCCATTTTTCCTTTCCTATTCTCTTGGAGGAAAAGTCATCAAGGGCAAAATGAAATACAGTAACAAGAAAGCAGCATTTGTAACTTGAAGAGACTTTCAGTTTCACATAAAAACACCCTAAAGAAAAAAACCTGTACCTTCCTAACAAATGTATTAAGTTTCTCCTCTTTATCAATTAGCATTATTTCTTTAAGTTTATAAGTATCAAATACAGGTCTAGAAATCCATAGGTGACCTGAGTCATGGAACCATACAACTTAATGAAGATCATTAAAATATAAAAAACTTTCCACTTAAAAAAAAAGTTCCAAATATCACACTTCTAGCAATAAGCTTAGATCAGCCCTCCTCTGTTCTTGATCTGCTCTAGATGACACAGACAGAATGTAAGCTTCAGTCACACACAGCTGTGACACATCCAAATCCACTCCCAGAAGACCTCTTAATTTCTATACTGCTCAATTCTCCAAAGCAAATGGCAAGTATCTGTGGTCTTTTCAGCTTACAGTCATTGCAAATATTTTTACTCTGTGTTTAACTATGAAAGCCCTTGTATTAAATGTTTCCAAAAGACAGACTATTCTCCTTAGGGAAAACCTCTGACCTGTCTATAAATGTGACTAATGGCAAAAAAAAAGTCTATTAAATAGGATGCATCTCAACATTTCCCTTTTACCTGAACCTGCTGTGGCTGCTGAACCTGGATCTGCTGTTCTTGCTGGGTTTGTGGCTGAACACTGGTGGTGACTGGACAGGCAAGTTCTAGCAAAGACCCGGCCACTTCGGTGCTGTCTGTGTAAATGCAGTTCCCACCCTGTTGGTACACCATGGTAGTAGTAGCTGTCTGCTGGAACTCCTGAAGGGCTTCTGGCCCCTTAGAGGCTAGTGAGTCCAGAAATTCCTTCATCCTGTGTTGCGGGACAGACCGCGCCTTCACTCGGATGTACTCTTCAAAGGAGATGGTGTTCTCTAGGGAATTATTCATATTGCAGAGTCCTTAAGATTCCTAGAAATAAAATAAATGGACATAAGTCAAAACTAAGTCATTGCTTTTATATCTTGAAATGCCCAGACCACTCCTGCATCAGAATGGAATATTCAGGGCAGCTGTACTCATCTGGAATCCAAAGTAAAATTTAATTTTTTAAAAAATCCTTTTAGGGCTGCACCCAAAGCATATGGAGATTCCCAGGCTAGGGGTCCGACTGGAGCTGCAGCTGCTGGCCTATACCATAGCTCATGGCAATGCTGGAGCCTTAACCCACTGAAGAAGGCCAGGGATCAAACCTGTGTCCTCATGGATGCTAGTCAGATTCGTTTCCACTGAGCCATGACAGGATTTCTCATTTAATTTAATGTAATGATTTTTGTCTTTTTTTTTAGGGCTCTACTCACGGCATATGGGAAGTTCCCAGGCTAGGGGTCATATCGGAGCTGTAGCTGCTAGCCTACACCACAGCCACAGCAACACCAGATCCAAGCCAGGTCTGTAACCTATACCACAGCTCATGCCAAAGTCGGGAGGCCAGGGGTTGAACCCAAGTCCTCATGGATACTAGTCGGGTTCTTAATCTACTGAGCCTCAACAGGAACTCCCCAAAGTAAAATTTTCCAAATAACCTTTTTTCCCCCCTTCAGTTTATGGCATCTGGAAATTGTTCCCATAAACATTTCTTAAATAAAACTATCACACCTAAAAACAAAAGCATGCATCACAGTACTGGATGAAATGGGCTGAAAACACACTCTCCAACCAGTACTAGGCCAAATCCCATCTTCTTCGCAGAGCCAAGCACTGGACAATAAAAGTCACATGTGACTACCAAGGAAGCTAGAAGCAGGGATTCTGACCTACATGTTCCATTTCCACCACCAATTGTTCTAGGTATACCACCTAGCTGTGGCAAGACTCTAAAGCCAAGGGATGTGTTCTTTGTCTCCCACCAGAAACACCAAAAATCCCATTTTGTTAAATACTGCTCAAATTCTTTTCTTCCACAGCTTACTGGTTAAGAGCACATATTTTTGGAGCCAGCGTTCCTGGGTTTAAATCCCAGCTCAAACTCTCCTATGCTACATAATCCTGGACAGGTCAGGTAACTTTTAATTTTGTCTATAAAATGGGGATTAAAATAGTATTTATGTCAGAGTTGACATGAAGATTAAATATATGTAAAGAGCTTAAAGAAAAGTACCTGACATGGAGTTCCTGTTATGGCGCAGTGGGAACAAATGTGACTAGTAACCATGAGGTTGCAGGTTTGATCCCTGGCCTCACTCAGCAGCTTAAGAATCCGGCAGCGTCATGAGCTGGTGTAGGTCACAGACTCGGCTCGGATCCTGCGTTGCTGTGGCTGTGACACAGGCTGGCAACTGTAGCTCCAATTCGACCCCTAGCCTGGGAACTTCCACATGCCACTGAGTGCAGCCCTAAAAAAAACAGGAAAAGTACCTGACAGTGCCATGTAAGTACTAACTAATATTATTAAAATAAATGGGGAATTCCCGTTGTGGCTACTAGTATTCATCCATGAGGATTCGGGTTCCATCCCTGTCCCCACTTAGCGGGTTAAAGATCTCACATTGTGTTGAGCTGTGGTGTTGGTCACAGACTTGACTCAGATCTGCCATTGCTGTACCTGTGGCACAGGCCGGCAGCTGCAGCTCTGATTGGACCCCGAGCCTGGGAACTTCCACATGCCACGGGTGTGGCCCTAAAGAGACAAAAAAAAAAAAAGAAAGAAAGAAAGAAAGAGATAAATGGGAGAGGGAGTAGTACCTTAAATAACTAAGTGACAATTGACATTCAGAAATCAATTTGGCAAGTTTTTCTTCAGGGTATTTATCTTAAGAATTAATCTGGAAAAAAAAAAAGAAGATAACTCTTGAAATAAAATATGATGAAAAAAATAATAAATACACTTGGTCTGATTCACCAAAAAAAAAAAAAAAGAAGAAGAATTAATCTGCAGGAGTGAATAGTAGCTCTCAATTACCTGCGGGACAGCCATGAAATATATCCATGAACTTCTGAGTGCCCTGTCTCTGCTGCTTTCATACTATTCTCTTTTGACCAGTACCACCTCCAGAACAAGCAATGGCAGGATATGAGAATCACACCAACCAAGTGTATCTCTGCCAAAAAGAAGAATCTGAGAGAATCTCAAATGTCTAGGAAAGTGATGTTTCCTTGAGCTATCACACTAGACATATCAGTCTTTCTCTTTTGTTAACAGATAAAAGATGTGTAGGTAATCATCTCATATCTTCCACTTGGTTCTAAACTCAGCCACACTGTGTCCTGGCTATTTCTGAATGGCTGATACATGAAGGAACTTTGTATATATCTACAGCATTTTTTTTTTTTGTCTTTTTGCCATTTTTGGGCTGCTCCCGCAACACATGGAGGTTCCCAGGCTAGGGGTCGAATTGGAGCTGTAGCTGCCAGCCTACACCAGAGCCACAGCAACGTGGGATGTGAGCCTCGTTTGCGACCTACACCACAGCTCACAGCAACGTCAGATGCTTAAGCCACTGAGCAAAGGCAGGGAACGAACCTGCAACCTCATGGTTCCTAGTCGGATTCGTTAACCACTGCACCACGACGGGAACTCCCTGCATTTGTAATTCAATGTGGAAAAAGACTGAATCCTTGTTACTGTAACATCTGTAACTTAACAACCATAAAGTGTCATGCTTTTCCATAGTCAATGGTTAGTCTATATCTTAGGAAAAAAAACAAAAAAAGAAAAAATGTTATGTATTCACAGCAAAAGAGACCAAAGGAAAAACATGGTATTAATTTACTGACACTTGGAGTTCCCGCCGTGGCACAGAGGAAATGAATCTGACTAGGAACCATGAGGTTGCAGGTTCGATCCCTGGCCTCGCTCAGTGGGTTAAGGATCTGGCGTTGCCATGAACTGTGGTGTAGGTCACAGACGCAGCTCGGATCTCGCATTGCTGTGGCTCTGGCGTAGGCCAGCAGCTGTAGCTCCAATTAGAACTCTAGCCTGGGAACCTCCATGTGCCACAGGTGCAGCCCTAAAAAGACAAGAAAAAAAAATTTACTAACACTGGCAATATTTCTGTGGGGTGCTGTTGTAATACACAAATTATATTCATGTACTTTATTTATTTTGCTTTTTAGGGCTGCAGCCGAGGCATATGGAAGTTCCCAGGCTAGGGGCTGAATAGGAGTTGCAGCTGCTGGCCCACACCACAGCCACAGCAACTTGGGATCTGCCACAGCTCAGAGCAACACGAGATCCTTAACCTACTGAGCATGGCCAGGGATCGAGCCCACATTCTCATGGATACTAGTCAGGTTCATAAGCCTCTAAGCCACAACAGGAAGAAGATCTTAATGGAGCATTCAGCCTATTGATTCTAAGTGCTCCATGTGTATTGCTGATTCAGTCTTCACAACTCCTTGAGGTTGATGCTATAGTATCTGTTTTACAAAAGAGGAGGCCAAGGCACAGAGAGATGAAGGGATTAGCCCAGGATCACACAGCAGTACCCACGAAGGATTTGCCTGGGGCACAGCACACAGTGGGGCTTAGAAAACAGTGATCATGATGAAGATACTTGACATCTCATTCCTCATTTGGGGAAACTTGGATGAGGCTGGGACTGCCAGGTAGGGGCAGGGCCACTGGGAACTCAGGTGCTTTGTGGTGAAGATTTGCACCCACCATCCTCCCCTAGTTCTCAGAATGCAGTTCAACCTACCCAAGCCAACAGCCCACCATACACTAGGCTCTGCAAGGCACAAGGAGACTGACAGTGACCATTCCCAGGAGAAGAGAAGCAGGGCTGGAGGCCCAGGGCAGGGGCAGGCTTACACCTGATTCTCCCCCTCCCCATCACTTTCTCTTTTTTTTTGCCTTTTTTTTTTTGTTATTGTTGTTGTTGCTATTTCTTGGGCCGCTCCCGCGGCATATGGAGGTTCCCAGGCTAGGAGTTGAATCAGAGCTGTAGCCACCGGCCTACGCCAGAGCCACAGCAACTCGGGATCCGAGCCGAGTCTGCAACCTACACCACAGCTCACGGCAACGCCGGATCGTTAACCCACTGAGCAAGGGCAGGGACCGAACCCGCAACGTCATGGTTCCTAGTCGGATTCGTTAACCACTGCGCCACAACGGGAACTCCTTTTTTTTTTTTTTTTTTTTAAAGCAACTTTTTTTAAGTAGAGCAAACCATGCAAAAAAAAAAAAAAAACCAAAAAAACTTATTTTGCTTCAAACCTGGGAATAAATAGGTGCAAGCACAAATACAAAGAACCACTGCAAATTAGGTTTACAGAACCAGAAAACCTTCAAATACTGCTCGATAAAGGTTGTCCCTAGAATCTTATTTCCCTTCACTCTTTCAAGTTTCAGTAATGGCAGAGACTTATATCTGAAGTCTGATACTAAGTATAACGCGGAATTAAAAAAAAAAAAAGGGGGGAGTTCCCGTCCTGTCTCAGTGGAAATGAATCTGACTAGTATTCATAAGGACAAAGGTTCAATCCCTGGCCTTGCTCAGTGGGTTAAGGATCCAGCGTTGCTGAGAGCTGTGGTATAGGTCGCACACACAGCTTAGATTTGTCATTGCTGTGGCTGTGGCGTAGGCCAGCAGCTTACAGCTCCAATTCAACCTCTAGCCTGGGAACTCTATATGCCATGGGTTTGACCCTAAAAATCAAAAAAAAAAAAAAACAAAAACAAAAACAAAAAACAAAAACACAAAAAACAGAATTATACCAACTTTCTTCCTAGAAACAAGCTTTCTTAATTTTCAGTATAGAATTATACCTAGTTGGGAGTTCCCATTTTGGTGCAGCAGTAATGAACTCAACTAGTATCCATGAAGATATGGGCTCAATCCCTGGCTTCACTCAGTGGGTTAAGTATCTGGCGTTGTCATGAGCTGTGCATGGTGTAGGTCACAGACGTGGCTCTGATTCAACCCCTAGCCTGGGAACTTCCATGTGCCGCACAAGTGGCCCTAAAAGAAAAAAAGAACTACACCTAGTTTTTGAGGGTTTTGTCTTTTTTGGGGGAGGAAGGTAAAAATAATGTATCTACTTCTTACAAAAACCATTCAAACTGGAGTGCCTGCTGTGGCACAGCGGGTTAAGGATCTAGTGCTATCTCTGCGTCGGCACAGATTCAATCCCCCACATAATGCAGTGGGATCTGGTGTTGCAGCTGTGAACTGGATTTGATCCCTGGCCCAGGAACTTCCATATGAGACAGGTGGGGACCAAAAAAAAAAAAAGAAAAGAAAAGAAAAACTGTTCAGGGAGTTTCCATTGTGGTTCAGTGGGATCAAGGACCTGACGTTGTCTCCGTGAGGATGTAGGTTCAATCTCTAGCCTTGCTCAGCATTGCAGTAAGCTGCAGTGTAGGTTGCAGATGCAGCTTGAATCCAGTGTTGCCATAGCTGTAACGTAGTCCTCAGCTGCAGCTCTGATTCAACCCCTGGCCCTGGAACATCCACATGCTGCAGGTGTGGCTGAAAAACAACAACAACAACAAAAAACTGTTTAAACAGTATACAAAGCTATAAAGAGAAAAGTAAAGGAGTTCCTATGTGGCTCAGCAGGTTATGAACCCAACTAGTATCCATCAGGATGTGGGTTCATTCCCTGGCCTTGCTCATTGGGTTAAGGATCTGGCATTGCTGTGAGGTGTGTTGTATGCCACAGATGTGGCTCAGATCTGGCACTGCTGTGGCATAGGGCAGCAGCTGCAGCTCCAATTTGACCCCTAACCTGGGAACTTCCATATGCCGCAGGTGCAGCTCTAAAAAGCAAAAAAAATAAAAACAGCTAAGTATGCTTTGACTTCTGGTTCCTGATATACCAATTTTAAGCAGTGATCTGTCCTTTAGGGAAAGTAACTTTAAGGTATTTAAATCACGTCCCTCTCATTAACTCATGTCAATTATTTTAATTTTTGACATCATCACTTTCATAGCCTTAAACCTCTATCTGTAGACTCATTAATTTTAGAGTGTCTCTGGACTACCTACTATGTAAGATGAGAAAATTAAAGTTCCATATCCTCTATTTTTTTTCTTTTTTTTTCAGCTGCACCAGTGTCATATCAAAGTTCCCAGTTAGGGACTGACTCTGAGCCACAGCTACAACCTACAGCACAGCTGCAGCAATGCCAGATCCTTTAGCCCACTGAACTGGGCTGGGGGTGGCAGGGGAGTGTGTAGAACCTGCTTGCTACAGACCCAGGCACTGCAGTCAGATTCTTAATCCAAGGGAACTCCCAGGCCCTCTATTTTTGACAAGCATTCAGCCAAGTGAGTATAGCTTCTATTCAATCAACCTTTTAGCAGTTTTCTTTCCTTTTTTTTTTTTTCTTTAGACTTTTTAGGACCACACTCACGGCATATGAAGGTTTCCAGGCTAAGGGTTGAATTGGATCTGCAGCTGCTGGCCTACAATGCAGCCACAACAACTCGGAATCCAAACTATATCTGCAACCTACACCAAAGCTTACAGTAACACCAGATCCTTAACCCACTGAGCAAGGCCAGGGATGGAACCCAAATCCTTCATAGATACTAACTGGCTTGTTATGAGAAGCCACAACAGGAACTTCAATCTTTTAGTTTTAAAATACAGCATTTGGGAGTTCCCACCGTGGCACAGTGGTTAATGAGTCCGACTAGGACCCATGAGGATGCTGGTTCGATCCCTGCCCTCGCTCAGTGGGTTAAGGATCTGGCATTGCCATGAGCTGTGGTGTAGGCTGCAGACGCAGCTCAGATCCCACGTTGCTGTGGCTGGTTCTGGCGTAGGCCGGCAGCAACAGCTCTAACTGGACCCCTAGCCTGGGAACCTCCATATGCTGCAGGTGTGGCCCTAGAAAGAACAAAAGACAAAAAATAAAAATTAATTAATTAAATAAATAAAATACAGCATTTCATACCAATCAGTTTTTGAAATTTATTTTCTGAGCAGAGGAGCAAATAAAATGGATTTAGCTCTCAGAAAGAATGGGGAAAAGGCATGGCAAAGTATCTGCTACAAAGCCCCTAAGTTCATTCTTTAAGTTTTCTTTTTGTGTTTGTGTGTATTTGTCTTTTTTTTAGGACTGCACCCAAGGCATATGGAGGTTCCCAGACTAGGGGCTGAATCAGAGCTACAGCTACCGGCTTACGCCACAGCCACAGCAACACAGGATCCGAGCCACATCTGCAACCTACACCATAGCTCACGGCAACGTCAGACCCCTAACCCACTGAGCGAGGGCAGGGATCAAATCCTTGTCCCCGTGGATGCTAGTCGGGTTCGTCAGCTGCTGACCCACAACAGGAACTCCTCTTTAAGTTTTCTTTGAAAAAAAAAAAAAAAGGAAAGAACCAACAGCTTTAAGTAGAAAACCTTCTATAAAACTTAGAAAATGTTGACAAAAATTCATAAATAGGCTCACTATATTCTCTATTCTTATGAAAACATTTGAAACATTCTATGACAAAAATCACTTTTTGGTTTATGGCCAGCCATGTGTTTTAAGTAGTTGAGACTCCAAAGTATAAAACCCTCTGCAGTGCTCCAAGCTTAGAGTCTACTGTTGGCTCTAAGCAGAAGCCACTGCTTCCCAATTCCCATTGCTTTTTTCTTGCACTAAGGCCCCAGGAGGGTCTTCACAAGAATCATTTGAGAATAACTAAATGAGAGGAAGCTAAAAATATTAACAAATAACAGAGTCAATGAAGAACTTAATTGGAAAAGGCCAATTTGAAAGAACATTCCAATTCGATCATTTATACAGCCCAAATCATACAAGGAAGGCTTCAGTTCTTGTCCTTTTAACCTGCTCACTTGGCAGTATCTGCCAAACTGACATATCCCAATAATGAAAGTACACTAAGTCAGCATCTGACCTGACACAAAAGTGCTGCTTAGAAGGAAAAAGAAAAAACCTTCAGAAATACATTTAAATATTTTAGACTAGTGAGTAAAGAAACACAATGAAAGACAGTAAATTCTCAATGGTGGTGACAGCTTCTTCCTCTACTCTTATGCTCAGATAAAGACCTCCTTTACCATAAAATCATTCATCTACAATTCTTAAATTTACAATGTAATTTTTATACAATGCTTTGATCCATTTAGAATTTATTTTGCACAGTATGAGGTAAAAGCCTAATTTTTTTTCTAAAGACCATACAGCTTGTCCTTGAATTACAGAATTATTGAAATTTCTTTGCCTACTGATTCAAAATGTCACTGTGATTATATACTAAACTCATATAAAGGTCTGCTTCTAAGCTTTTTGTGTGTAACTCACAGATCTTTCCGTAACACAGTAATTAAAAAAAAAAAAAAAAAAGCATGTTAATACCTAGAAGATCCTCCTCCCTCAGTCAAAATGACGTTTGGTTTAAAAAAAGAAAATTTAATGACATAAAAACACATCATGTATGAAAAGGGAGCCAATTTTTAAATGTGTTTATATATCCCAGAACGGTTTAATTACGTATGTAAGAAGAAAAGCTGTCAAAAAAATGCCTCTAAATGCCAACAGCAGTTACTCCTGGGTGTTGTGGAATACAAGAGGACTTAAATTTCTTTCTGTTTAACACATTCCTGTATTTTCCACAATTTGTATTAAACAAAAAAGGTAGTTAAGGAGTTCCCATCGTGGTGCAGTAGTTAATGAATCTGACTAAGAACTGTGAGGTTCCAGGTTTGATTCCTGGCCTCGCTCAGTGGGTCAAGGATCCGGCATTGCCATGAGCTGTGGTGTAGGTCGCAGATGTGGCTCACATCCCACATTGCTGTGGCTCTGGTGTAGGCCAGTGGCTACAGCTCCAATTGGACCCCTAGCCTGGGAACCTCCATATGCCGCAGGAGCGGCCCAAGAAATGGCAAAAAGACCAAAAAAAAAAAAAAGGTAATTAAAAAGTAATCCTTTTTGCACAGTCGTTATACCACAATAATAGTAAGACACATCGATAATTCTAATTGATAAGTTTGATTTTTCCCTCAAAATCTGAAACTCTTCAAGACAAACAAAACCATCAAGCACCAAAAACTTGCATAATAATGAGGACTGTTAACTTAAAGATGCTGCTCCCAAGATACCCAAGGCTGAGCTTTGGTCACAGAGTAAGGAAAATGGATAAACTTAATGAAACTACTCCAACTCCAAAAGAAGTAAGATTTTTAATTATTTCCAAGTTAAAGACTAAGCGAAGAGCAATAAATTCACTAAAATACTTATGAAAAACATGAAGCTGGAGGGAAAGTTGAGTAGTCCAATTTCTGGGATTCAGAAATGGAGGGAAAAACACACTGGGTCTCTTTGGCGTGCAGTCTGTAACCAAGAATTTGCTTCTGAATACTTCAAGTATAGCTGCTTTGCAAAACAATAAACAGACAAATGAACACCTATCAACAGACCCAAGAAATTTTCACTCCAATATTTCCCGTTAATTCCTTCTACTGGAACTTAGCACAGTGCCTGACACAGCACAGGCCCTCCATATAGTAAAGTTACAATTATTCCAATTATTTTATAACTAGAACATGACAGTACCAAGGAAAATGTTACTCCAAAGCAACAATCTATCACATTTCTGTTCTTTTTTCTATTTAGATACTAAGGGAAGGTCTAAATATTCAAGTGAATCATCCCTTCCTGGGTCCCCCTCAAATCTGATATCTCTTCCTGGCTCCCTATGCAGCTCTGCAGAGTGGGTCTTAAATACAAGTATGGGCTAAGAGAAAACCCTAAGAGCTGCCTTAGAGCTCTGCCTCTTCCTGTTTACCCAAGGGTTAAGCTCTTGGGCCACTCTCAAGGCTCACATATACTAGCAATGGCTCCTTATAGCTTAGCTTTGGTTTGAAGAACCTACAATCACATGTTAAAAAAACAAAAATCAATTTCATTTTTAGGAGTTGCAGACACATCTATCCAATTAACATTAGGAGTCATTTCAAAGAAACAGACTGGGAGACATATTTGTATTCTTAGAGATACTAACCTACTTCAGGGTTTGTGATGAATTGATCTCACTGGGTCATTCATTGGCCCCAAGCCTTCACCAGAAAGAGAAATCCCTGACCTAGGGACATTTTCACCATGGTTCTAGTTGCTACTTTCAACCAGGACCTTAAATTCACATTCCTACCAATGACAGAGTTGTAAACTGGCAAAATCGTTTCCATCATCTAGTGAAGCTGAAAACATCCATTCCATATGATCCAGCAATTCTATTCCTAGATGTGACAAAACATGTACAAAGGTACTTACACAAGGATGTTCATAATTGTCAGTAGCCCCAAACTGCAAAGAATTTAGATGTCTACCAATAATGGACTAAATAAAATATGGTTTGTTCATAAGAACACTATATAAAAATGGAACAGCTGCATACAATGTGGAATGAATTTCACCATAATAATGCAACAAGGAGATACAAAATATATCTTTTTTTTTTTTTGGTCTTTTTGCTATTTCTTGGGCTGCTCCCGCGGCATATGGAGGTTCTCAGGCTAGGGGTCAAATTGGAGCTATAGCCACCAGCCTACGCCAGAGCCACAGCAACGCTGGATCCGAGCAGAGTCTGCGACCTACACCACAGCTCACGGCAACACCAGATCATCAACCCACTGAGCAAGGGCAGGGACCAAACCCGCAACCTCATGGTTCCTAGTCAGATTCGTTAACCACTGCGCCACAACGGGAACTCCCAAAATATATCTTGACTCCATTTATACCAAGTTCAAAGTTAAATAAAATTATGCTGTTGAGGGATACAAAGGTAGTAAAAAGAAAAACAAAGAATTCAGAAAAGTAATTGTCTCTAAGGGATGAGAAGCTGTGCCCAGGAAGGAACCCATGAAGGGTCCAAAAGTGCTGGCAGTGTTCTATTTCTTGAAGAAATGCTAGTTAAACAGTGGCTTGCTTTATAATTTTTCATTAAATTGTATACAGATCAGCTGAATTAATATGACTGATATTTCACATGCACGTGTAAAAAAAGAGCTTTCTGACACAGCCCACCAGCTCTACCTACAGTTTTGCCCTAGTCTAAAGTGTGAGACCAAAGAACCATTCTTTTCTCCTTTTCAGCAAAGCAAGGGGTTGTTAATCTATCATTTCTTCAGGCAGCCACAGTTAAAAATCGCATTATAATGTGACAATTAGGAAAAAACGAATAAAGCATTTAAGTGAAGCCTGGAAAGGACTTAAAACAGCTGGAACAAAATTCAGGGCTACTACAAAGTAACTGAAAAAAAACAGGTGTTCATATAATGCTTCATTCTAAGACTTTGGAATAAAAGACCATTACAGATAAAGGGTAGCCATTTAAAAAATAGACAAACAAGAAGCATGGCACATCAAAGACAAAGTTGATTAAATTAGAAGAAGGCATGCAGGCTTAAAGGAAGACATCTGATTCGGAAGCTGCCATGATGGAGGACAGCCATACCCAGTGACCCAACTTTGGATACTTTTCTGAAGCAATTCAAATTTATAAGTAACTTCAACCACTATCTGATATTTCCTTTAAAATGACAACCTATGAGTTCCCATTGTGGCTCAGCAGAAAGGAATCTGACTAGTATCCATGCGGATGCGGGTTTGATCCCTGGCCTCACTCAGGGGATTAAAGATCCAGCATTGCCATGAGCTGCAGCGGAGGTTACAGATGCTGCTCAGATCTGGTGTTGCTGTTGCTGTGGATGTGGCATAGGCTGGCAGCTGTAGTTCCAACTTGACCAATAGTCTGAGAACTTCCATGTGCTGCAGGTGTGGCCCTAAAAAGACCATAAAACTTTAAAAAATTAAAAAATAAAATAAAATGAAATGATAACCTAGTGGAAAGGAGTTGTGTGGAGAAGCAGAGGTTCATGGAGAGATACACAAATAATTCATCATAGAGGACTGGAAACATGACATGTTTTAATTGGGAAATCTTATATGCTTACGAAAAAATATTATCTGCAAACATCAATTCTTAAGGCAGACCTTGGATTTTTCTTGTGATGCAGCAGGTTAAGGATCCGGTGTTGTCTCTACAGCAGTTTGGGTCACTGCTGTGGCTCAGATTCGATCCCTGGCCCAGGAACTTCGGCATGCGGCAGGCATGTCCAAGAAATTAAAATAAAAAAAAATAAATAAAAGGCAGACCTCAAACTTAATGTTTAAAAACAAAGATACTCCAGAAAAAGTAGGTCTAATTTTCATATTACAATTTTAAGTATATCCTAAATAAACTCAATTGCTTGTCTTTGAACTATTTGCGTCCTTAGGAAAGCTGATGCCTTGTTACTCTAAAACCTGATTTGTATTTCAAGGGAAAAAAAACTGTTCAAGCAGCAAACTGGCTGGATTCAAAGATGCAGTTCTTCCACATATTTTCCAGCACCTAGATATTTCTGGCAGACAGTACCCAGGATGATTGGCAGGATTTAGAATGTTTCAATATTCCCAGGAAAAAAACTGCACACATATTTCCAGCATATGAATGATTTTAACTCACCAGTCACCATGTTGCATGTATTTCTGCTGCTTGTCCTTAGTTCTTAAGACTTGTAACATTCTGAAGAAGATAGAACAAAGAAGTTCCTTCCATCCTCAGCCTCCTTTTAAATTTTAACTTTGTTCTTAAAATAACACAGTATATTACAAAAAACTACCCCATCATTATCGAAATTGATTGCTAATTTTAGTTCCTCTCAGCTTCTTTTTTCATAAACTTAAGGCAAGCAAAACTGTAAACTAGCAGATACTTTGTCTTAGAAGAAAAAGTGCATATTTCTTTGGACAAATCTAGAACTCCCCTGGCACCAGAACACAGTGCCTGGATTTACATTTTTTTTTTTTTAAAGGCAGGAAAGGATTGAAATCCTATACCAAAAGTGACTTTTGCAGTGAGACGTGGGCAGAGTTCAGAATTTCTACTGGGGTTCTTTGGAATTACAACAGAAGGCAAAGCACTGATTTCCAGGTTGTTCAGTGTTGTTCTACGCAATTTTTTGGCTGAGAAATAGAGGGCCCTTAACTTGACGAAGTACAAGTTAAGCCTCTCCCAACCAAACAGAGGAAAGGCTGGATTTAAGGATTTAAAGTATCATTTTAGAACTTGGGTAGTTTCACTTAGTCCACAGAAGTGGATCCCCTTCGGGAGCGCACAGAGGTGACGTGCAGGAATTGCGCTTGATGAAGAATTACTTTCTAATGACGAGAAAGCAGGTACCACTTAAGTGCCTTCTAGGATTTGCCGTCCCTCGCCAGCACAAAGCATCAAAACAAAGTGAGGAAAGTCGAGGGGGTTCGCTACCCTCAAAGACCAACAGGGCTCGGTTTCAGACATAGTGCAGCACCCTCCCAAGCACCCACCCTGCACATGGGCCTCAGGACGCCGCATTCTTAGAGAACCAGTAACCTCGCCCTCTTCGCAGAGAAGAGGGGCCACAAGCCAGACCGCAAAGCAGGTTGGTGTCTCCCCAGGCCTGGACTCCGGCCGGTCCGGGGACGTCACCTGAGCAGAAGGGCCCAACCCGCAACCTTCTTCACACAGCAAAACGCTCGCCCGGCGCCCCTCCTCTCAGCAGAGGTGTCGTGCGCGCCCTCGCAGCGGTGCCGTCACCCTACAGCAGGGCGCGCGCCTGCCCGCGACCCCCAACTTCGGGGAGCACGCCCCAGAAAGCTGCTCTGGTCCACCGGCTGTAGCTCTAGGAGCCGAGATATCCGGGCCGGGAACGCGCACGTCAACGGCCACGCGCACCGGGAGGGCCGCACAGCGCGCGCGCGCCCGAGCGTATAAACAGGTCAGGCCGCGCGCGAACACCAGCGCGCGTCCGCGCACCGCGCCCACCCGAATCCTCGACCCTGCCCTTCCCCCACCCAGGGGGCGGGGGCGCGCGAGCCCAGGGACGTTCTCGGCTCCTGAGCCGCCCAGAGGTCTCCTGGGCCCAGCGGCAGCGGCCCGCCCGCCCCCGCCCGCCGTTGTGTGGGGTGGGCCCGGAGTCCCAGGCCCGCAGCCTCGCTGCATTCCTGCCCCGATTGGATCCCTTACCGGGCGACGTCGCCGCCGCCGCCGCCGCCGTTCTACCCGCCGGCCCCGCCGCACCGCTCGGGGCCCCGGTTCTGCCGTCGCCGCTCCGAGACCGACAGGATTTTCCCCTCACAGCTCCCTGGGCGCCATCTTACATTCAACCCTCACAGCCAATGGGTGCCGAAAGCCTCTCTCGCGATAATTGGAGCGTCGAGCCCCGCGAGAGTTGAGGCTGTCTCCTGGCCTGACTTAAAGGGAACGCTTCTGCCAAGGAGAAAGGCCGAGCCCAGGGCTGCAGTAAAGTCAGGAGCCCGGGGTGTAGGGCGGAACGCCCCGCCCTTAGACGCCCCTGCATTTAGGGCGGAGCCAAGGCCGGAGATCGGCCTAGGGCTGTAGTCTGGGAAGGCCGAGGATTGAAGCTTTCTCTCAGGACCCTTCCGCCGCCTGCCCAGGCCTCTTTCGCGCAGCCTCACGCGGTACGGAAACCGGCTTCTTACTTAAGGTGGCCCCCACAACCTCTAACCTAGGCCTTCCGCCTCCGACCATTGCCCACCTGCAGGGCCCCTGGTCACTCCCCTCCAGGAGTCCCTAGCATCTGGAATCAACCCCTCGTCCTCTATCTGCTGTCATCCTAATTCAGCCTTCCACAGTCCAGTCCACCTTAAAGCGGGCCTCCAATAGCCCTGTGTTTGTATACAGGGAAAATGTGGAGGATGTTAAAGCTGCAGGCACATTCGGGCCTCACCAGTAGTCCACACTGCCCCAGGGGGCAAGTGGCCTGCCACAAACTCTTTCTTTAAAAGGCCTCTGGACCTTTGCAACTTATTCTTCTGCCCTGGCAAACTCCAAGTCCTTTGAGGTTCCCCTCAGGAGTCACTTCCTGAGAGTAGTCTTCTGAGTCCCAGGTTGGATACAGAACCTCCTTCAGCCTCACAGGCCCCAGGGAGATATCTAGTCCCCTTGTCTCCCCAACTAAATAGTGGACTTACAAGGCCACTGCCAAAGTCTTCCTTATCTCACTGTGCTTGGCAAATAGCAGGTGCTCAGTAATTATTTGTGATTTTGGACTAGCAGCCAGACTCCTCCATTTCTATCTACCTAGGCATGAAGGCAGACACAAACCTTACAGGTCCCTCTGCTACAGTGCTCCTAACAGTGAAGCAGCACCCCAGGACCCACCATTACCTCAGACCAGGTGCAGAATACAGGGACTCAGACCCAGGCCTCTGCCCTTGAGCACCAAGATGTGTAACAATGATTTCAAAGCTGTCAGTACTGCTCTGTGTGCAGTGTACCTTTCCCCAACCCCCGGCATGGCACTAAGGCCCTCCAGGGCTAGGAAAACAGAAAAATAACACAGAGACTCCAGAGGGATTTAACTGTTCTTTATTGACACGAAGTGGCTACCTCTAGCCTCCAGAAGGATGAGGTAGGTCCATGGGACTTCCAGTTCACACCTTTCCTGGGTCCTCCTTCAGTGTGACAGTCCGGTTGAAGACAAGCTGGAGGACAGAGAAGGAAGAATGACCACCAAGCTAGAACCAGGCCACTAGGCCAGGGTGGGTCTCACCAGACACCCCACTCCAACCCTCACCTCATCCCAGGGTTGCAGAGGGACAGAAAACCCTAATTCTTACTTTTTTTTTTTTTCTTTTTGGCTGTGCCTGCAGCTTACACAGATTCTGGGGCCAGGGATCGAACCCATGCCACAGCAATGACAAAGGCAGATCCTTAACTCGCTGAGTCACCAGGGAACTCCAAGTTCTCAATAACTTTATGACTTGGGCTAAAGGACTAGATGGTTCTGAGTCTCCATTTTATGAGAGTTATAACAATCCCTATGCCTGCCTCCCACCTTGAGGAGTGAGAAAGTCAAAGTTCATACAAAATTTTGGGCAGGTATTTAAACTCTGAGCCTGTTTCCTCATCATAGAACATGAACCCCACCTCAGGTGGTGAAGATTAAGCAAGAAAATGCTGGTGAAGTGCTTGGCACCGTGAATGGTAGCCACACCATCAATGTCGTGGAAAGGTAAATTTGAGCACCTGTCCCTGGCGGCTGTCTGGATCCACAGAAAAGTAACCAAGCCGCTCAAACTGGAACTTGTCGAAGGGCTTTGCCAGGGCCACAGAACAGTCCACTAATGCTGCTTCCACCACTTGTAGTGATGCCTGTAGGCAAAGAACTCAGGTGGCCATCCAGCCAGAGGCCCACAATCCTCACCCCATATCCCAGGAGCCCCATGAGCCTACCAGGTTCAAGTCACTTAAGAATCCACCAGGCACCTCAGCAGGATCCTCAGGGTTCTTGTGCTGAAAGCTACAGTCAGACTGAAGGTCAGTCTCTAGCTGTGCAGTCACAGCAAGCAATGCCCATCTTGTACCTACCCCTGTCCCCACTCTGTTCACTCACAGTCGATCATAGAGGCGAATCTCACACGTTAGAGGCTGTGATACCCAGTGAATAAATGCCTTAGGCTTTTCTCCAACATCTGCCCGTCTGCAGGTCACCTCAAGGCTTTCCACACAACCATTGGGGCCCTGGAAATCAAGGGACCTTCATCAGCCTTGAAAACCACTACCAGGACTACAGGCTGCACCCAGATCCTCACCCCAGCAAGGCACTGCAGTAGGAAGCTGGCTCTCACCTTGACAACATGCTGCAGCTCAATGACGTAGCCTGTATGCCTCAGGCCCACAGGCTGGCCCCATGCCAGGCGCTTATAGCCTGGCTCTGGCTCCTAGAGGTAGAAAGTTGGATAGACACAAAGGCTACAAGGGTCAGACAAGTTCCCCACCCCCTTTATCTGGTAGGGGTTGGTCCTTCTGAAGCAGAAAGTAGACAGGCTGATAGAAGAGATGAAAGGCTCTCCAGACTGGGCTCAGGAGCAAACAGGACCCTCTACCCCATTCCCCCCATTCACCTCCTTGAAGTCAGTCCTTTCAATGAAGACAGTGGGTCCAAAGGGAACCTGATGGAAGCCCTTGGTCTCATCAGCTGGAAAGTTGGGCACCTGGATGTCCAAAAGCTATAGCAGGAGATGAATGTCTGAATCACAATAGGCACTCGGATTCCCACACTCAGACCCAGATGCACACCCCTAACACACACGTACTGAAGCAGACTTACCTTAGCAGCAGGAAAATTAGTGATGACCACCTGTAATGAGTCTAGCACAGCCATGGCCCGAGGAGCTGTGTCATTCAGCACATCACGTACACAGGCTTCAAGCAGATGTGGTTCCATTGTGGTCTGTGCCACTGTCACCCCCACCTAGCAG
The DNA here is from genome assembly GCF_016906955.1 of Phacochoerus africanus. NCBI lineage: Eukaryota > Metazoa > Chordata > Mammalia > Artiodactyla > Suidae > Phacochoerus > Phacochoerus africanus. The sequence goes on from NC_062544.1 coordinate 112,044,068, forward strand.
TAAAGGTCAGCATCAATCACAGCCACAACCACACACTGCTGTGCTCAGCCCCCAACTGCTCACACAGCCCACTGAGTTATACCCGAGCACAGAAGTTGTTGATGGCCTCAGGTGGGAAGCCCCGCCGTCGTAGGGCTGTGAGTGTGAAGAGCCGTGGGTCATCCCAATCCCTATGGGCAAGAAGGCGGTGAGAAGGCCTTTGGCAGCACATGCTACTACCACCAACCTTCAATGAGCCAAAAAGCCACACCTACCGCACAGCACCCGCTGCCACAAGTTGGAGAATCTTCCTCTTAGAGACAACAGCATAGTGCAGATTGAGGCGGCCGTACTCCCACTGCACAGGACAATAGACGTCCAGTGCATTGCACAGCCAGAAGTAGGAAGAGCGTCTGGGGGAGGAGGGTATAGTCAGAACTGGGACTGGCCACCTCTGACCCGAGAGAGACCACAGGAAGGGCTGCTAGAATCCCATTGGCCCTACCCACCCCATGGGCCCAGCTCCCTCACCGGGCCTGGAATTCCTTGGTGCAGAGTGAGTGGGTGATGTGCTCGATGGAGTCACAGAGGCAGTGTGTGTAGTCATAGGTAGGGTAGATGCACCTGCAGGGCATAGGCAGTGGGCCCCACCATCCACGCCCACTCTGCCCTACCCATGGCCCAGCCCCCACTCTACAACTCAACAACCCCACCCCAAGGTCATACCCACCAGGTGTCCCCGGTGCGGTGGTGTGGTGTATATTTGACTCGATAGGCCACAGGGTCCATCTTGCCATCTTCCATCACCAGCTTCATCCGCAGAGTGGCCTCACCCTCCGCAAACTTGCCCTTGCGCATTGCCTGAGAGGAGCAAGAGCTCAGGCTACCACTCAGCAAAAGGGCATCTTCTCCTCAGCATCTTGGCCACGCCGACCCAGCTGACTCCCAAGAACCCCACCTCAAAGAGCAGCAGCGACTCCTCTATGGGACGGTCTCTCCAGGGTGAGGGCAGTGGGTTGTGGCCTTTGAGTTCCTCTCCTCGCTGGTGGCACACATAGGCCAGGCCCCTATAGGAAAGGGGTATGAGAGCCCAGCATAGCGGTGCCTTTGTCAACCTGTCTGGCTCTACATCATGGCCCTGACCTCACCTGTGGATAAGCTCTACAGCCCAGGCATATAGCTGGTCAAAATAGTCAGAGGCATATGTCACCTTGTAAGGTGTGTAACCTGGGGCAGAATAAGACATAGCATTAACAACCAACCAGGGACACCCAATGGCAGGCCATGGCCCAGGGAGAGGCCCACTGATGACCAGTTCTGCCCAAGTCTTACACAAGCCATACCCAGCCAGGCCACCATGTCACAGATGGCAGTGAAGAACTTTGCTTCCTCCTTCTCAGGATTGGTGTCATCAAAGCGCAGGAAACAGATCCCATTGTTGGCCTAGAAGAAATGTAGTACCTATGAGCTTCCACATCATCAGCCCCTACAGTCCAGTTCATCAAACTGGAACATTCTCAGGGCTCTCCCATGTCAGAAATGAAAACACCTTTCACTCACTTTCCTATATCTAAAGGCCCTAATCAGGATTTCCTGTTGTGGCTCAGCAGAAACAAATCCAACTAGTATCCATAAGGTTGTGGGTTCAATCCCTGGCCTCGCTCAGTGGGTTAAGGATCCCGGGGTTGCTGTGAGCTGTGGTGCAGTCGCAGACACAGCTTGCATCTGGCATTGCTGCAGCTGTGGTGTACGCCTGCAGCTGTAGCTCTGATTCGACCCCTAGCCTGGGAACTTCCATATGCTGCAGATGCGGCCCTAAAGAGCAAAGAAAGGAAAAAAAGAAACAAAAGGCCTTAAGCAAGGCATCTCATAATACCACAGGACACAGCATGGCCTCTTCCTAAGCCCTAGAGGTTGCACTGGGAATTTCCCCAAATTTGAACTCACTGCCTCACCTAGCACTTTTCCCCAATGAGCCCAATGGGGGTGGACTGCTAGATATCTGTCACACATGCCACACATTTCTAGGTATCCCTTCCAGAGACTAAGGACTCTCTCTACTCTGGGCCACATTATGGGAGCAGCAGGAAAAACAGGGACACTTCCCTAGTACCCAGTCAGGAGAACAGCAAGCGGTCACCTTGCTTGTCATGCCCCCAGACACACTCACCTTAGCATAGCCAAAGTTGAAATTGATGGCTTTGGCATGTCCAATGTGCAGGATTCCGTTGGGTTCTGGTGGGAACCGGGTACGTATCTGATTTAAGGGGAATAGGAGCTAGTCAGAGATGACTACACTGAAGGATGCCCGTTCCTAGGGATGCCGTGGTGATAGGTAAAGTGGAGTTGTATGGAGACAGCCCAACCACAGGCAAGTAATGACGGCACTAGCTTGCCTGGCAATACACCCACATACCTGTCCTCCAGTGATCTCCAGGTGCTGCTTCAGTAGATCCATGGTATGTGGAGTGGTCACATAGCCTGGGGTCTTGTAGTTTTCACCTGCCAGAACCATAACAAGCCTAATGACAGCAGGCTGCAGCCCAGGGCTCCCTACCTCAGGGGTCTGGCTACAAGAATTGCTATTAAGATCCAGCCCTCCACAGAGTTTCAAGGTGCCTGCTCACCAGGCTTGTGGAACTTGAGCGCCTCCCCTCGGAGCTGCTCCATCAGAGACAGGGTCTGAACAACAGCCTCACCTGCAGAGAAGAGGCCAAGGAAAACTTATTCTCTGGATATAGCTACCACATCCAGCTCAGAGAGGTGGCTGTCAGTACTACTCATATCATGCAACCAGAATAGAACCAATCAGTCTCCCCTTTCCTCAACCCTAGACAAGAGCAAGCCAGACTTCTCAGGCCTCCTCTGGCTAGTTTTTCGGTAAAGGCAAAGGAAACACTAGGAATTCCAGTCCTGCAGCAAAAGAAGGATGTTAAATAAGCCAGTGGCCTGAGGAGATTGGGCTGGAAGGACCTATCTGGTGGAAAATCCAGCAATCAGGGAGTTGAATGCAACAGGAGCCTCAAGCCTCTCACCATTCTCCACCACATCCTTTGCTGTCACTCGGTCTTTTTCTTCTAGCCGAGCCTTTGCCACCTGAGAGAAGTTCAGAAGTTGGGTCAGAGTATCTCCGAGGCAGGGTCTGGGACTCACTGGTCACTGGGGTCAGATACTTCCTTCCCCGGCCTGAGGTCTCACCCTTCCCCACCTCATCCCCAGGGACCCAAGACCACGCTCAGTCCCACCTTGGGCTTCTTCTCCAGATCACTCTCCGTTTTGGGACCCAGGAGGTGGAGGACCTGAGCAGAGACCAGAGTCAGGACTGGGATAGGAGCCTGTGACTAACCCTACCACCTCCCTAAGGACTTCCTGGCCTATTTACCAGCACCACTTTGAAAAAACTACCTAACTCATCCCACCTCTGCTCCTCACATGGTTCTACTGGCCTCAAATGTTCTTTCCCTCCTGAAAGTCCACACTGGACTCAAGTAAGAAAAACACCACTTATAGAGAGGAACTGTGGGCCCGGCATCCAGATAAGCCATCTACCTCAGCCATCACCCTCTTGTTATTCTCTGCCAACATCTTGAGATGGAGGCCCCATCACCATTATTTACAAGATGAGGTTCAGAGTAAAGCAACTCACCCCAAACTAGACACAACCCAGAGAGCCAAGTCTTTCACTGCCCATCCAAGTGCTGCCCCCTCTACCCCAGGCTCTACTATCCACTATCAGAAAAGGAATAGGGAGTTCCCATAGTGGCGCAGTGGTTAACGAATCCGACTAGGAACCATGACGTTGCGGTCCGGGTTCGGTCCCTGCCCTTGCTCAGTGGGTTAACGATCCGGCGTTGCCGTGAGCTGTGGTGTAAGTTGCAGACGTGGCTCGGATCCCGAGTTGCTGTGGCTCTGGCGTAGGCCGGTGGCTACAGCTCCGATTCAACCCCTAGCCTGGGAACCTCCATATGCCGCGGGAGCGGCCCAAGAAATAGCAATAACAACAACAAAAAAAAAAACAAAAGACAAAAAAAAAGAAAGAAAAAGAAAAGGAATAGGCTCTCTTCCCTTCTCACTCCCATTTATCTCTCAGTGGATGCTAGACACTGTCTCTAGAAGGGCCTCCATCTGCTTCAGCTCAAGGAAGCACCCACCTGCATGTCTACTTCATGCTTGATCATTTTGCCATCTGCCCACTTGAGTGCAGCCCGAGCCTCTCCTAGAAACATGGGCATAAGAAGCTGCTGAAAGGAAAAGGAGGACACTTCCCACCCTGTTTCTCAAGAAAAGGACCTGGCTGACCTCAGAAACTAGAGCCTGGGCCCAGCCAGACCTCTTTTAAGATGCTCCGACTCTCCCTCCCACCTCCCTCTCACTCATGCCCAGAAGAGAAGGCATGACCAGTGATAACAACATAGTCTGTAGTCCCCTGCCCCAGGTCCTGCTCACCCATCAGCAGCCCCATGTTGAAGTGGTAACGCTCTACCAGGAGCTTGGATCGGTGATGATTTATGGCAGCCTCCACCTACAGAAAGCCAAACCATGAGCTTCAGACATGCTCTAGGGACTGATCCCCTCACCCTGAGACTTCCTGGTTGGTAAAGCAGGGCCACTCCTTTCCAGTACTAAGTACTGAAAGCCACTCCTTAGAATTAAGGAGGCAGCTGACACCTAAGAAAAGACTCACAGCCTCCTCAATCTGCTCTGGAGTCACAATGACGCCCACACCACATTCCTGCTCAAAGTCCATGGTGTTGATTGGGTCCAGGGGATGACTTCGCACATACTCAAGGGCAGCTGAAAAAGGAAAGCCAAGGAGTTTGTGGCATCTCAGCTCCAAGAAGTAGGAAGACAGGGCCCTAATCCTATCCATGAAACCCCAATTAGTTTGACTTCCTGGAAAAGTAAGTCTTGCACTTCACTAGAGAAGCCGTAAGGCCACAGGAAAGAAGCATGTGTTGTGAGGGAAACTCCCTCAGACCTACACAGTTCTCCAGTGGGTCTCACCCAGAGGTGGCCCTCTCCATCCGTCAGTGCCAGGGCCTAAGTTTAGAGAAGAATGCAGAACTAGTAATCTAGAGTGACACTGTGGGTCTTGTCAGAATGGTTAGATAGGGATCTTGGCTGAGAGGAGGAGCTGGAGGTGGAAGCAAGACAGGCAAGGGTCTCACCGCTCAGCTGAGTCTCGGTATGGATCTTCCTACTAGCTATGTAGCTCACGAGGAAAGACAGTCGACGAGAATCCCGCAGTCGCGAGGCCAAGCCATAGAGCAGGGTCCCGGTAGCTTTGTCGATGGTGGAGCCCAGAGTCTGCTGTGCCTAGGGTCAGAGGGGTCAGGAGATAAGCCTCATGTCCAGTAAGAAAAGCAAGAGTGAGACAAGATGGGTGGGTCGGGGTCTGGACCCGGCCCGGCGTTGCCTTGGGGCACAGTCGGCAGCCGGGGCCAAGGACGTAGGTTTGCACCTGGGTCGCCGCCTCGCGCAGCTGCGCGCTCAGAGCCGTGTTCTTGAGCGTCTCTCGCGCTTTGTGCTCGCTCAGGCCGAGGCCGGTGAAGAGCGACAAGGAGTCTACAGCCGCCATTGCTGGGACGCCGGAAGCCAAAAAGAAACTTTGGGGCCAATCTGCCCTGGAGTTAGCTCACTGACCAATAGGAGTGAGATGCCGTCAGCGAAAGCCAATGGTATCCTTCCTTGGAGGGAAGGGGCGGGGATCTCCAGGATCGTCAGTGACATTTAAAGGGCAGAGGGCGGCCTCTCCCGCCGCTTTACTTCCGTCTTCGTGCTTCAGGTCTCTAAAAGGGATAGTGAGCGGCGGTACTTTAGAGGTGATTTGTTCCAAACCTGGAGCGAAGGTGTTCAGCACCAGGGCAGGAGGCAGACATAGTCATGGTAATTTTACGCTTCATCTTTTCTCCTTCAGCCCCGGAAAACTTGGGACCATCCCAGTTTTGTTTTTGGAAACAAATGTCAATGTAGGTCGTGTTTCTGACGTCACACTTTGGAGTTATCACAGAAACAACTGAACAAAATGAAGCCCGGGAAATCCGGTCAAGACTCCAGAACAGACGTCTGAAATGGCACATGGATGCTCCCCAAAAGTCTTGGCACTTTTCCAGCTCCACCTGCACGCGAGCGCGCACACACACACACACACACCCACACCCCCACACACCCCTAACCAGGAAAGGGAAGGTTTGGGGCCAGGAAGGACCTTGCATGAGTTCTGTGATGATTTGGCTTAAAATCTCCTGCCATACTTACTTTTTTTTTTTTTTTTTGGTCTGTTTTAGGATCGCACCCGCGGCACACGGAGGTTCCCAGGCTAGGGGTCAAATCGGAGCTGCAGCTGCGTGTACGCCAAAGCCACTGCAACATGGGATCCGAGCCACATCTGCAGTCTACACCACAGCTCACAGCAAGGCCAGATCCTTAACCCGCTGAGCTGGGCCAGGGCTTGAGCCCACGTCCTCATGAATGCTAGTCGGGTTCGTTAACCACTGAGCCACTATGGGAACCCCCATACTTACTCTTCTTACCGAAGCATGCAAATATAGGAAAACTACAAGCAGATTAGACCTTAAAATCCATATGCAAGTATTTGACAGGATATTTTATTCAATAGGGTGGGACAGAGAAGGTAGAATTGTTATGATGATATGCTTGGGGTTCTCCCTAGTCTCTCTTTGGCCCTTAAGGGCCTGCTGGGTGGGAATCATCAGGCTAAAACTGAACGTACAACCTGTGTTTTTTTTTGTTTTTTTTTTTTTTTTAGGGCTGCACCCATGCCATATGTAATTTCCCAGGCTAGGGGTGGAATCAGAGCTGTAGATGCTGGTCTGCGCCACAGCCACAGCCACAACAATGTGGGATCGTAGGTGCATCTGCAACCCACACCACAGCCCATGGTAACGCTGGATCCTTAACCAACTGAGCTGGGCTGGGGATCAAACCCACATCCTCATGGATAAGTCAGGCTCATTACCAATGAGCCACAATGAGAAGTCCCCAATCTATTTTCTTATAGAACTGGAGCTGTTGATGGTGGGATGGTAAGTTCCCCAAATTTGGGATGGAAACACAGGCTCCTAAAGGCCTCAGTGACCCTAAAACTCCTGGACCTTCAAGTACTGGGCATGATCCTGACCATAATATTTCCTGGTTTGTGGCCATATTCCACTAATGAGCAAATCTATTTTTGAGCTCCACATAATGACTACATGCCAGGTTCTGCCCAGGGCCACACACTGCATCAGTATCCAGATCCAATCCTGTGTCTTGCCCCCCTTCCACCATGCCCGCTTGGCCCCCGTCTGATGCCCAGCCAAGGCCAGGAGCAGGCATTAAACAGGAGTAGTAGCAGTAGCAGGTCAGCCAGTCCACTGGAGCCCTTTGACTTGCACAGAGCGAACCATGAAATTTTATGGGTCCTGCCCCATGGGATTGGCTTGCTTGCATAAGCCTCTGGAACTACTTCAGCAAAATTCAAGAAAAAGTATACAAAGAGGCAGTTCAAATGGTGGCCTAGCACCTAAGGACTTTGTGTTGTCATTGCTATGACTCGGGTTACTGCTGTGGCTCAGTTTCAGTCCTTGGCCTGGGAGCTTCCACATAACACAGGCATGGGGGGTAAAAAAAAAAAAAAAAAAAAAAAGGAGAAAAGCCGGGCAGCAGTCAGCAAGGCCCAGCTGTGGCATGGGAAGAGGAAGGGTCTAGCAGCCAGGCCTATGGACAAGTCCCTGTGGCATAGGCTCATAGCACAGAAGCAGCAGTACTAAGGGCCACAGCAGCCTTCTGCAGATGCCACAGAAGAGTAATTCATGTGACAGGTTCAGCAGCAGCAGGGCTATGGTCAAGACTGGACAGAGCCCTTCAATCAGTGCATACAGCACATGCAGACCCCAGGAGCCAGACACAGGGGGCTGCAGCCCATGCCTAACAGGCCTTCCAGCAATATGCCAGTGCCAATGGCCAGCTTGGCAATTCTACCATTACTGCAAGGCTTCACACACAGTTCTCCAAGCTCTTCTCCATGGCCAGCAACCCCACACGGCTGCTGTCCTAATACGAAAAAACCAACATTGGTCACAGGGCTAGCTTTCTCCAGGAGCTCCTTCTGCTCACTACCACGCCTAACTCCAGCCAAGCCTGAGGGGTACTAGCAGGGCCCACATGCTAAGCTTTTTGTAAGACTGGTCTCACATGCTTGCAGTCAGGGGAGGACTATAGGGATGTCAGGACACTGTGCCACCTCTGCCTTACACTCTTTCTGGATTACTTGAATACCTGCTTCATGGAGATGCCCACTCCTAACCTCAAGCAGTTGAAGAGAAGAGGGGATAGCATTATCTACAAGGAGTAGCAAGGAGGCTCCTCACAAGACTTGCCCTTCCTGTATATGTGCAGGAGCACAGGAGCCCCAAGCCTGGACAAGCCTGTAGACCCACCGCAGATAAACAGCCTGGGGCAGCTGCCAGAAGCCAAAAGTTCAGGGATTCTAAGGGGGAAAACGCCCTGGCAAGAACGGAAACCCAGCCAAAATTAGCTTTGATCCTCTCTGCCTGTCCTTTTGGAAAAGGGTCTCCTCCCCTAGTTTTTTTCCTGCTCTATCCTCACAAAGGATCCAGATGGTGTTCAAACTATAGCAAAGAAGGACCTGAGAACAAAAAAAGAGAAAGAGAATTCCCCCTATCCCCAAGCATGTCCTGTTTCCCAAAGTCTTTCCTGACCCGCTGTCTGTCAAGTACAAATGTCTATACCTTTGACCACAGGCTGTCAGCTTCTGGAGTTTCATGAGATGCACTCCACACCTTGGGTGTGAGGTATTGACAATGTTGCCAACCACAGCTGCCTCCATGTGGGACCAAGAACCAACGGGATCAAAGGGCAACAGTCAGGCTCCAAAGAGCTGATGGCACTGGGGGGCTTCAGAACCCAAAGGTCCTGAGGTGGAAACGCACCATGTCTCCTCAGACCAGGGCACTTTCAGGGTCTTTAAGCATACTGAGATACACACACACACACACACACACACACACACACGCACACACACAGAGCTGATGGTGGGAGGGGAGGTGGCCACAGCACCTGGTGCATTACAGTGACTGAGTCTGCTTATTTGTCATTTATTTTTAAAATATATTTAAACAGCAGCAATCACTTCCAAAATGAAAAAAAAAATACAATTTTTTAGAATAAAATTATAACGTTTATAATGAGTCAGAGAGAATTGAAGGTACAACTGAGAATCAAATCACGCAGCACTGGGGGTGGCTAGAGAAGCCAAGGTCCATTAGTTGAGGGGGGGCAAGTTGACAAGAGGCTCACCCAACCTGTGACGTTTCCACCCTCAAATTATACCCCCCAACTCCCCATTGATGAAACCAGTGTCCTCAGGGTTAGAGAAGGAGAAGCAGCAAAGAGCTGGCCCTCTGGGGGGGTCCCCCAAACCCAGCCCCCCCCACCAGCCAGGGACCTGCTAATCGACCTCCTCCATGTTGCTGTAGGTAGGGGCTGGGCGGTCCACAGGGGGGGCGAAGCGTTCAGGGGCTGTCCGCGTGGGGGCCACCTCGGGGGCCTGGCCAGGGCCTAGTCCCTGCAACAGAATATGAGGACAGGGGTTGGGGGCTGCCCAGTATGCCGCCTGGCATCCCGGGGGTGCTGGCTTGGAGCCCTGGCACCCAAGGGAGGGTCCCAAGGCAGGCGCAGACAGCAGCGGCGTTTGAGACAGAGAGACAAGATTGGACCTGAACAGTCTCGCTTTATTAACACTTTAAATACAGGAAGCTGCTTGGGCAGGGCTAAGCCCCACACCAAGGGAAGGAGCAGCACAACGAATGGACAGGAAGACAGGATACCCACCCTAGGATGCTCTGCCCCTGCAGGAGCCATGATCCCCACCCTCTCCCCTTAGATACACACACTGAGGCCCAAGCCCAGAGTTGGTCCCCACCACAGAGACAGGCATGGCCTGGCAGGCAGGTAGTGGGCCAGCTCCTGACAGCTGCCTGCAGGCGACCTCATCTCCAGGGACTCTGGGATACCAGAGGATAGAACACGTTGAGCACGAGGGCCACCAAAGCTGCCACGGTGCCCAGAACAAAGTACCGGAGGCAGCCCTCATCTGGTGTGGTAGGGCCACGTGGCGGAGGGCCCACCCATTCTTGGGGCCCCCAGGGACCCAGGGGCACAGGCCCCTCAGGTACTGGCTCCTCCTCGGCCTCCAGCTCCTGCCAAATCCGGGAAGCCTATGGTGTGCGGAAACGGCTATCAGCACCCAGGGTGGGGAGGGGGGTAGTGGTAGAGGGACCCAGTGTCCCCAAGACCCCTGGCCATGACAGTCCTGCCCAAGGTAACTGGCACTAACTCCCTACACATCCCAGGTCAAGAAGCAGAGAGGTGGGCAGGCAGGAACCAATTGGGCCATGTGCAGGGATGTCTAGGCTGAGAGCACCTCAGGAGGTGAAACTTGACAGCATTTTGGCCTTGAGAAGCTCCCCAATCAACATGCAATTTCCCCATGGGGGTGGGGGATAGCTGGTCAGTTTTCTAGCCCAGGTTTCCCAGAGCTGCCAACGCCAGGATAACCTGGCTCCCTCCCACCTACGTCCAGATCCTGACCACTGTCTTCTGCAAGGAGAACAGGACAGCAAGGAGGAGACCAGTCCAGAAAAGAGATTCAGCGGTGCCCACCAACAGGGCCTGTGGCATCCCATGTCAGTAAGAGAGACAGAAGACCCCAAAGGCTCAGCGGGGACAGACGCTCACCTCAGGGAGATGGCCACACTAGGCAGTGGCCCGGTGAATAGGCCCTGTCCTGATGCACATCAGAACACAGGGACGATCACAAGTGAGGGTCTGTGGGCTAGCATGTGGGGAGCGTGCAGAAGGAAAGCTGGAGAGTATCAGGTACAGTCTGGTCATGGCACCGCACCCAGGGAAGTTTGGAGCAGCTACCTGCCCTGTGCTAAGTGGGTGCCTAAGCACACACCAATCAATGACAGCGTGTTGGTGCGTATATACCTCTGTGAGTGTCCCTACAGCCTGAGCATCGCTCTGGCTAAGGCTTTGGCATAAGGGAACCCTGTCTGCGACTCTTAAAAATCCCAAGGCTCCAGGGGCCTAGGGCTGGAGGAGAGAAGGCTGTGCCCCACCCCTTCCATCTGTGAGTTGGGCCCCACTAGCCTGCGAAGCCTCCCCATGCCTCACCTGGCTGGCAGCAGACTCAGCTGCAGGGCCTAGGTCGGGGTGGTGCTCAGAGTGACCTGCCCGGGGGGGCCTCTCCACAGGAGAGTTCCGCCGGCGGTAGAAGAGTACATAGGCATAACGCGTCACGACCTGGCTCTCGTCTACCGTTGTCACCGTGCTGTCATCAAACAAGCGCCAGCCTACAGTGAGGTGGGAAGAGTGTAAACACAGCTGTACCACCACCCCTACCATCTATTCTGCTGACTGCGTGTGCCCTCACCCACGTCGCTGCGCTGGCTGCTGCGGTCATTGGGCAGGCGTGCGCAAGCAGTGTAGTGACCACCAATCATGCCTCCGTAGTGGTTGATGACAGCATACAGGTCGTAGCTGGGCAGCTGCTCCTCTTTCTGACCGATGCAGAACTTGCTCAGGTCCAGGTTCCTGCGGTGCCAGCCAGAGAGTGGTTGAGACAGTCAACAGGTACCCTGGATGCCTACCTTAGCCCCCGTGCCCTGACTGTAGTCACCAGGGGCCACTGCTCACCGAACAGGGAACTCCACCAAGTCGTTGATCTTGTCACGCCAGATGAAGCTGCGAAAGGAGAAGCGCTTGAGCTGGACAATGAGCACATTCGGCAGGCGCCACAGCAACAGCTGCTTAGAGGCCTCACGGTGCTGTTTGCACTGCGGGCAGTACCTGGCAGGGGACAGAGGCGGGGTCAAGACCAGCAGATCTCCACTCCACCCTGCCCCACTACCTGCCTGCTGCCCTGTCCTCACCAAGCCTCCTCAGGTGCCAGCACCTCAGGCCGCGTGAAGAGGTTCAGGCACTGGTCCAGAGTGAAGTGGCCAGCACGGGCAGCCTCACCAGCAGAGCCTGGGTCCTCAGCACATTCCAGCTCCTTGGAGGCTACCAACACGAACTCCTGCAGGCGCTCGTTGTTCCGCCAGACTAGAGCCAGACTGCAATCCTCACCCAGCTCTAGGGGGTTATCGCCTAGAAATGGGCAGGGCAGGGAGTCAGGCAGCTGTGGAAAGCAGGCAGCTCAAGCCACCCCAGGGCTTCCTGCCACAGCCTCAGATACCTTTGTCCTCTAGCCGCTGTTCTCGGTTGGATGCATCAATTTTATAGATAAAGAACTGGGGTGTGTGGGCATTCATGGCTTCACTTGGGTGTTGGTATCCGGGCACGGCAGCTGTGAAAGAACACGATAATCAGAGCTTCCCTGTCTACCAGGGTCTAAAAAAGCTTCCCCCAACTTCCTCTATCCCACCAAAGCCTTTCATCAGACTTTTACCTTCAGGCCGGGACACCCTCTCACCAGCAGGCAAGGAGCCAACTTCAGCAGACACACTGGCCAGCATCTCAGAAGAAACTCCACTGGTACTGGGCGCAGGGCCCCGATCAGGGGATGCCCATGCCCGGGGGACCCCTGTATCCCCTTCAGCCACAGGGGTCACCAACTGAAGTTCAGGAGGCTGAACAGGGTCCCTCTCACTGTCCCCAGCCTCCAGGGAGCTAGTGGACAGCATTGTGGTGCAGCCAGGGCCCTGGGACTCCAAGGCCATGCGGCCAGGCTGGAAGGGTGGCTGGAACACACTCACAGAGTACCTGGCAACAGGTAGCAATGCAAGTAAGAATCCAGACCAGCCCATCTGGCACCTCTGCCCTCCACCCCTGCCCCCCAGCTACCCCAACCTAATCCAACCACTGGCACCTACCGGGCATAGCCCTCTAGCAGCTGAGCAAGACGGGCATAAGTGAGCCGTGAGGCAGGTACACTGACCAGGAAGGGGTAGCCAATGTTCTCAGGGCGGCAGAGGCTCTTGTGATCAGGCCAGTGGGTTTTCTGACAGAGCCTGGAGAAGGGAGGGGAAAGAATAGGGCCTGAGCCCCACCTCTACACTAGGTTTAGCCTCAGGCCCTGGAAACTGGGTATGGCAACCCTGCCTCCCCCACGGCCTGGCAGAGTGGGTTGGCAGGTAGAGGGCTTAAAACATATGCATCTTAATGCAGAGAAGAGATAGGGTGGCATGTGGTGGAGGGGAGGGCAGGCAGGAAGGGGGTAAGCCACAAGGGTCCTCACTGGTTGCAGTAGCCCACACGGTAGCACCGGGTACAGCGCTTCAGCTTCTCATCCTCTGACTGCTGCTTCCGCTGGCAGGCTGCACACTTGGAGATAGGGATGCTGGGCACCTGGGGGCGCTAGGGTGGGTCGTCTGGCTCAGCAAGGCCAGGCCAGGTGAGGCTGCTCCCCTCCCTCATCAGGGCCCTGTGCCAACAGGTTAGCCCCCACTCACCTGTTGCACCTCAAGCACCACCACCCGCTCCTTAGCCAACTCTGGGGACAGCAGCTCAAAGCAGAGGAGCGTGTCAGAAGGGGACACAGTGTCCAGTGAGTGGGAGGGCAAGAACACACGGTGGAAGCGATTCTTAATAACCTTGAGACAGAAAACACACAGATCCTATGTGAGGACAAGCCCTTTCCCTTATGCTTTCCCAAAGCACAAAAACAAGGCCTGGCTTTGATCTTGGGTCTTTGAGGGGAGGTGTGGAGATTGTGGTCCCAGAGAAGCATATGCCTCTGCTGGCACCAGCCTCAGTGCCCAATGGAATCAGGAGCCTAGAGAGTCACAGAACCTCACAGACCAAGACTGGGGCAGGTATCAAGCACACCAGCTTTCCACACCAAGGGCCTCTACCCTGCTGTCAACCAGTGGGCCCTGTTGAGACCGCATCATGGTTACTGTGGAGGGGCCGCATTCGTGGAGGTTGCTCCCTACCTCTACCCCTGTGAGGAAAGGGACACTGCTGGACTGCAGGCTAGAAACTCTGGGGAAAATAGGAAGGAGAAACAGAATGGAGAGAGAGCCATAGCTGGGAGAATGCTAGTCCTACAGCTCAAGCTCCTTTGAAGAATGAGGAGCAGCTGGGGGCCTACACGAAAAGGGGGAATAAATCTAGATGGCTGGGAACTGAGGGCACCTTGGTCACATAGCCCAAATGCCTGGTTTCAAGGCCACAACCAATAACACACTGCTTCTGTGCAGTCACACGTACATTTGCGTGTACATTACAGATGCAAATGACCACACATGCACATCCACATATTGTGGATACAGACGTGTCCATATGCATAAGAGCCTGGGAAGGAGGGACGCACCTCAGCCAGACGCAGGTTCTCAGGCTTCACGTGGACACTCTGAGAGAGGGAGTCCAACACTTCACTCGCACTGGAGTTCTCCTTGCTGATGCTCACCAGAAACTGGGGTGACAAGAGTAGAGTCCATGGGGAAGGCAGACCAGGGTCTCTGGGATAACCCAGAAGTACAGGCTTACTTCTCACCTTGATGGGCTTGCTATGGGGCTCCCGCGCAAAATAGAAGACAGGGAGAACCTTCTGCTTCTGCGGCAAGGGCACCGGCAGGTACAGGAATGGGTCAAAAGTGATGGAGACCTGCAAATGCACAGGGGCCACTGAGTGGCCGCAAAGAGGGTGGGTGGCAGGATGCTCATGTTTTCTGAGAGCCCCATCCAGGCCCCTGGATGGCTCTCAGGGCCTCGGAGCCAACTAGCAAATTGTCAGGCTTGAGAATGCTACATGGACCATGAGAGCCATGAAGAAAGAACAATCTGAGTTTTTGACACTTGAGGCCCTGCTCGACCAATCCACTTTATCAATTTTCCCCCCATCTGTACCTCATGTGCCTTTGCAATCTTACCCATACCCCACCCCAACTCACCTCACCCTCACAGGGCGGAAACTCACCCAGCCTGGCCTCTGCAGCCCACACAGGGCCTAAGGCCTCCCCCTCAGCACCTTCACCCAAATTCTGCCCTGCAGCACTTAAAAGTGCACGTGCCTCTGACTCCAGTCTGATCAGGCTAGCTAGGTCAAGCCAGGGGGTCTCTTTCTAGGGGAACCCATCACACCTTCGCACACACAGGGCACACCAGCTTCGACTTGTATTGGCCCTGAAATAGGTCCACGATGAAAGAATCATTCCTCATCTTGTGCCGCTGCCAGGCTTCCTCAGCTACCACCTGAGGAGCAGAGTGGTGAGGACCAAGGAGACCTGGGGACTAGGAGACATATCCACCTCCACCCCCAACCCTGACCTCATCAGGGCGCCCGTCTGAGTCCACAGTCTCTGTGTAGGGCTTATTCTGAATTCGGTTCAAGTCCTCGTGCAGCCCATCCAGCAGGAAAGCCATGAACTCCTGGGCATCATGCTGTGCATAGCCTGTGAACTGGCTGGCTTTGCTCGCCACAATGGCCTGGATGCAGGGGCAAGATATGAGCATGGAGCCCCAGCACCCAGCGTGCCCCTCGCTGGCTGACCCTTCCCGCCCCTTCCAGCCACAGATCACCTTCAACTTGGAGGGCTGGAAGGCATGGTGGGTTCCCTTCCACAGTGCCCGGAGCAGCACAGCAAAACCGATGGCCAGACGCCCACCAGTCCCGAGTGGGTTGTTATAGTTGATCTCGGCCTCAAAGGAGCGGTCTAGGGACAGCAACCAAGTAGAGGTGTGAGCAGGGGAAGGTATCCCCTATCCCCAGGGCTCCAGACCCTGCGCTCACCATGGAAGAAGTCCCGCAGTTCCCGAGTATTGGACAGAGACTGAATGACGCTGTTCATGAAGCAGGTGTTGCCTAGATTGACAAGGCCAGTGAAGCCTGGCAGACACACCTTCTTCTCTTCCTCCTCCTCTTCCTCCACACTATCTCCACTCACTGGGCTATGGGGCATTGGAGGCACCATACACGTGGGCTTGGGCTGTGGGAGCAAGAGGGGCATGAGAGAGCAGCCCTGAGGCTCTCTAGTCTTCATCCTTGGGCTTCCCCATGCCGGGATTCTCACCGATGCTAGGTGTGGCTCTGGCTTTGGGGTTACATGCTCCATGGGGGTGCGGGCTGCCACACCATCTAAGCCTGTGTCCTCAGATCGAGCCTTGGGCTTCTCCTTCTCCACACCCCGGGCCTCTTCCTGGCCTGTCAAGGGGTGGGGGGCACTTCCCGGGGGGGTTGAATCCAGAGGGGTTGGACCTGTCGGCACGGCAACCTTTGCACCACCCACTGCACCTTAAAAAGGGGGAATGGGGGGGCTGGTGGTTAGCAGCATGTGGCAGGGGGTGGGGATCTGGGTCATGAGGACTGGGTGATGAAGGGAGCTCGTGTGCAGACCTCGTGCAGCTGGGGCCTCCAAGCCCCCCCAGCGCTGACTCTGCCGCTTATGGAGGCAGATGTCAATGCGAGAGGCCGTGAAGCAGAAGGTGCATTGCTCTGGCTCGATCAGGTTCCTGCGGGAAAAGGCTAAACTCAGGAACCTAGGTGGAGGGAGTATCAGGCTAGACAGGCCAGGGTAATGGAGCCCAGGGTGAGACAGGCACAGTGGTGGAGCTGGGCACCACCCACCTGAGCTTCACCTGCCAACGGAAGGTGGTGTGGGGCCCGCAGCCCGGGTGCAGTCTCAGGAAGTTTCCATCCCTGCAGAAGCACAGCAGGGCCAGGGCAAGAAAAAGAGCATGAGACACCCTGACCTGCCTGAAGCACACTGTCTGCCCCATGAGTCTTCCCGCCCACCCACCTGGTCTGGAAGATAAGCGTGAAGTCCTGCTCGCGGAAAAGCACTCGAGAGGTGTCCCTGCGGATTTCCTTCACGTACACGTGCACCACCACTGAGTCCGGCCCCTTCTCATAGGAGTCATTCTTGACAAATGCCAGGTTCACCATGGACTCAGGCTCTACGTTGAGACCACAGCTCAGCACCACCCAGGACAGGTTCCAGACTATTCCTATTCTACTCCCTACCCACCCACCAACCTTGCAACCCAACCTAAAGCTCGGCCTGCTGGGCCCCAGCCCCACCTTTACCATCCACCAAGGTTGCAGCATCTGCTGCCACTGCCATCTCCTCTTTGGAACGGTCACCTTTCTCGGGGTCTCTGCTCCGGGCCATGGCTGGGGACACTGGATCATTCCTGGCGGACACTGCCTTCTCTCCTGTCAAAAGTTCTAGATCCTCCTCTGAGCCCAGGAGGCAGGTCTGGGGGTTCAGTGGTGGTACACGGAGCTGTTCCTCAGCCTCAGCCTATTTACGGCAAGATTGTTTGCAGAATCAGCCCTGGGTCTGGCTGGTGGCTACCCACTGCAGTCCACACCCTTTCCTCTTGTCTAACAACTTCCAAGCAGGCACGCCAATCTCACCTGGGTGGCTGCCGGCTCAGCCAGGAAAGGGGGGGCATCACCCCGGGGTCCAGGGCCATCTCTGGACCCTTCCCCTTCTGGCCCTCTGCGGAGATGCACAGCTCTCTTGGCGCTGGGGCCTGCCTGGGCCCCAGGGCCAGCCCCTGTGCCTGCCTCACCACGGCCCTGGGCCCGCTTCTGGTTCCGGGCCTCCTGCTTAGCCCGGCGGGGCTCAGGGCCTGGCTCCGAGGCAATGGGAGATGCTTCCTGCCCATTCTCCTGGCACCGCAGCCCTGGCACCAACTCCTGGGTCCCTAGAGGTTTCTTCTGCCAAAGATACAGCAGTCAGACTTGGTCAACTACAGTGAGTATCCCTGCCTTACCTTGCTCTGGAACTTACCAGGAGAGAGGGCCACATGAGCATAGGCACCTTCTTGGGCAGTGAGAGCTGCAGGAGGCCACCTTTGCGAGCCTGCACTTTGGTACAGGAACCATCTATCTCAGCATAGAAAACACCACCCCACTGCCGACCACCTGGTGACAGAGTGGAAGCAGTGAGCTGGGGTAGGAGATAGCCAAGGATTCAAATCTACTGCTAGGCTCAAAGCAGATGAACAGACCTGGAAGCCGCACCACACAGTCTGTGTCCGTGAAAGCAGCATCTACTTCATCCAGCCTCAGGGGACCAGCTCCCACACGCAACTTGACAATCACCTCATCAGAACTCTGCCTCCAATCCAGCAACAACTCTACAGAAGGAGTTCCAAAAAGATTGTGAGGGTCTCCATGAACTTCTGATGAGGATAAGAAGGCACCAGACACCAACCCTGACAAAATTGTTCTAGACAAGGGCTATAACCCCATGACCCCCCCTCTCCCCTAGCAGTCTAGCATCCAGAAGGCCTGTACATTACTCACCCTCTTTGGTATGCTCCTCCTGAGGAGCGGATGCTGACCCTGACAACAAAGGAAAGAACAGGGAAAGGATGACAGGTGGGAAGCCTCCAAGATTCTAACACCCACCAAACACCACCTTTAGGATCTCAGCCAAGCACCCCAACTTCAAAGCTGAGGCTCTACCCAGCCTGCCATTGGTCCTTCTCTCAGCATCAGATCAGGACAGAAGGAACAAAAAAGTCATCTCCCAACCTCTAATCCATACACTCAACAGGAAGGGAGGAGCAGAAGGTCATGAGCCCTCTGGGATTGACACTACCACCTCTCCTGGGATCTCCATCCTTGCTCTCCTGGTTTGCTCGATCCTTCTGCTTCTTCTTACTGGTGGCCTCTTCCAGTCCCAGGGGCCCTCTCCTTGGGCCTGTGGTGCTGGCCCCTCCAGACATCTTGAGCCGCTTGGTCGACAGCCAGAGTGCCCCAGGGTCGGCAACGGCGTCTGGGTCAGGGCTACGGCGCTTTCTTCCTGGCCCAGCTATCTTGGCAACTCTTTGTGGCCAAATCCTCCAGCAAGGAACTGACAGCCTAATGAGAAGCAAACCAGTGATCACTACCAAGGCCCCAAATTTGCTCCCTGGTCAGGCCCAAGGCTTGGCAACCTGGGACACTTCTAACCCGACAGAGCAATGTCTCTCCATCACCTGATCTAGCCCTGGATACTCTCAGACTATTCCTAGAGGGAAACAAAAAACACAAGGAGCAGCCACTGCTGGCTGAGCATCCTATCTAGGAGGTCTGCCATGAAGACCCACAAAGGAGCCTCACTGAGGAAACGCCAGGTCAAGGCAGCCACAGCCTGGGACCAGGCTCCACCATCAATCTGGAGAGGAGCCATGGCTTCAGCCCACAGACTGGTGCTCTGAGCAGGGTGCTCACTTTCCCTTCACTCTCACTGGCTGCTTAGTCACCACCCGAGAAGTAGGAGGTGGAGGAGGAAGGCAGGAAAGAGGGAGACAGGCAATCAAACAGCAGGAGGACAAGGCTCTCTGGCTGAAAACAGGCCCAGCCCAGCTGCTACCACTGACCAGGCAAGCTCTTGAGATTAAGGCACCTCACCTGCCACCGGCCAGTTCCCACCCTCCTCTGAACCTGCTTCTATGCATTACTCCATTTATTTCTTTTTTTCTCCTACATCTGGAAAGATTTCTCTCTCCAGTTGCTGTCCCATGCAGACAGGGAATTGCAAAAGCCAGGGTGAAAAGTGCATTCAGATGTCACACTACCGTTTCAGCAGCAATCCTGCCCCAAAACCAAGGCAGGACGGGCATCCAGTTTGAGACTGAAACCCTTCCTTCCCAGGTCCACACATTTATCAAGCTCTGAGCCTGAGACCTTCTACCCATTTCCCACAAACCCACCAGTGGGTTCTGGGCTGTTTCTCCATCCAAAATAACGTTCTCAAAACCGAGATAAGGTGGGGATGAAGGAACCATGGAACCAGGACCCCTAGCAGCCTCAAGCATGGCCTTAGACAGTAGCAGGACAGATAGTGATTAGTCTGTGTTCCCAAGGGTTGTGGCTATGAGGGGAGGGGTAAGATGTTCTTCTATGGGTCAGATGTGGGACTAGTGAGCTGCATCTTCAATGACGACAGGTCCAGAGCAGAGGGACAGACATCCTCCGCCTCTTTGCTCCCAGGCCCCAGGCGAACATCGCGTCCCTCCCCTTTCCTCCTGGGACATTAAGGAGGGAAAGGGGCTGTCTAGAGATCCAAGGCCGCGCGGGATTACTGACCACAGACCGGCGCCGGCCAGACTGCAACCCAGCTCCAGCCTCCGAACCCTGGGCCCATCACCACTACCACCTCCTCCAGGAAGCCGCCCTCGCCCGCCGCCAGCCCTCTCCAAGACCGAAGGCCGGTCACGGGCGTAGAGTAACGGCCCCGCCTGCACCAGTGGGCCCGGCACCCCGTAGGGCTCGAGGGGTGGAGGCTGGTGCGGCCCGTGACCTTGAACAGGCTGCCCCGGGCCGCGTAGCGGCCTCCCGGCTCTGGCGAGAAAGGCAAGCAGCGGCCCGCCCCACTCACCGAGCGAGGCCGCCGCCGCCAGCCCTCTTCGGGCCCTGGCAACCCGCTCTCGGTTCCGGTTCCGGCGTCAGGTCGGTTCCGGTTCCGGCGCGCCCCTCCCCCGTCCCGGCGCCGCCGCCACCGCCTCAGCTGCTTGTTTTGTTTCGACTTCTAGTTACGGCCGCGGGAGGTTGAACGCAGAGCCGATGACGCACTTCCGGCGGGAGCGGGCACGCGGCGACGGGCAGCTCCGGGGCGGGCCCGAACGGAGGAGGCGGGGCTCCGGTGCCTCGCTGGGGCCCGGCTGGTGGCGGCCTCTATGTTCCGCCCAGAGAATCCCACCCTCCCCAAATCAGAGTCCAGATAACACAGCGATTCACACTGGTTTATTGGGGGCCTGGCCAGGCTAGGGACTTTCCGTGCACAAGCAGTAATGCGTGCGGGGCGGGGCTGGGACTGGGATAGGGCTGGGGCTGGGGTCACTGGCAGGTATTGTAGATCTGGACCTGCAAGTTGATAGCTTGAAGCACGCTGCGCATCCTGGCTTCCAACCCATCCAGCTGAGCTGCTTTGCCCTCCAGCGCCCGCTCATTCTCTTCATAAGTGCCTTCCAGCTCTAGGAGAGACAGGTCTCAGCAGAAGGGTCCTTCTTTCAGAGTCCCACGTCTCTGGCGCCCACACGCTGCCAGCCTCACCTTGCAGCCGCTGTAGCTTGTCTTGAGCTGCCTGCAGCAAGTCCCGAGCTTCATCTCGCAATTGCTCTGCCCGCACCTGCGCAGCCAGCACACCCTGGGCCTTGCGCTCAGCCAGGGCCCTCACTGTCTGGTACTGGTCGCCTAGTGGGCCCTGCAACAGCTAAGGAAATAGAGGGCAGAGTCAGGGTGGTGACCCAGTGGAGGCCCAGGCTTTACCGCCACTGCTTCCAACTGGCTCTGCCTCAACCCACCTGTTCAGCCTCCTGAGCTCGACCCTGGGCACTGCCTGCTGTTTCTTCAGCACTAGAGGCTGCCAGGCTATTCCCTGCTCGTTTCAATTTCAGAGCCTCTAGGAGTCCATCCAGTTGCTGAGCCCGCTCATCTGCAGAACTCAGTGCCCGCTCTGCACCTGACATCCTCTCCTGCACCTGCCACAGGTGGGTTCAGGGTTAAACAAGTCTATGCAGCATGCTCATAACCTTGCCCCACTGATGCCCCAGAGAGACGACACCTGGTTCAGGGTCTGCTCCGTATCCTGTGTGTCAACCATTGCCTCCTGGATGGCACCCTGAGCAGCACCCTGTGCCCGCTGGGCCTCCTCCAGTGCCGCCTGTACCGTCTCTGCCTTCTGTTTCTCACCCTCGGCCCGGCTCCTGGGGAAGAGAGGTAATCAAGACCCTCAAGTATCAGAACCAGGTGTCAAGGATGGGATCCAAGGCTGGGGTCAGACCGTGCCCGCTGCGCATCCTTCAGTAGCTGCTCCGCTCGACGCACATCTCCCACAGTACGTGCTAGGATCGTGTCCACATCTGCCAGGCTCCGGACCCGCTCTGCAATCTCGCCTGCCAGATGCTGGATCCGCTCAGGTGACGCTGGGATGGAGAGCTCTAGCACTCGTGTGGCCACCATCTCAATGCTATCAGGATCAGCCCCCTCCTCTATGGGGACACAGGCAAGGGCTTAGAGATACAGATTCCCCAGCACAGGCATGGGGACACAATCCTGGGGTACAGACTCAGGGACCACACATGGGGTATGGATTTGCTAATAGGCATAGGGATGTAATCACAATGACAGGGACTATACGTAGGACATAGATTCAGTGTCATGGACTTGGGGACTACATATGGGCAAGGGCTCAGGGCCAGACATCCTGAGCCCTTGCCCATCTGTGGTCACAAACACAGGTACAGTGCAGGCCCTGACCCAAATATGAACACAAACACGGGGGAAACACCACATGGCCTGGGCCACAAGGGAGGCTCACGGCTGAGGAAGTCCTTCACACTCTGGATAAGTTCCCGCAGTTCCCGGTTGGCCTGTTCCACCTGTCCCCTGGAAGCATTAGCCTTGTCCAGGGCTGCCTGGGCCCGCTGCTGTGCCTCGCCTGCCTGCCGACGGGTCTCAGCTACCTGGCTGAGGATGCCACCACCTTCTGCCAGTGCCCGCTGCAGTTCTGCCTGTGTGTGGCGGGCCCGACCCAGCGCCAGGTCCGCCATGGCTGCTGCTCCACTGCAGCTGAGGCCCCCACAGCGAGGCTGCCCATCCTCGTCCCGACAGCCGGCACCCCCACAAGGGCTCGTAGCACAGGGTGCATCTCCCGGGGACCCACACACCTGCCAGGCACAGAACAAGTCAGGGCCCAGTGGAAGGAACATCCACACCCACATGTCCCATCCCACACTTGTACCTCACCAGTTCATTTATGCCTGTCAGGCTCAGGGTGTGGGTACGGGCAGAGAGCTCGCCCAGTGCCTGCTGGTTGGCCATGTGCTTGCGGTTGAAGTTCTCCCTCTGGGCACCCATCAGCACCTCTGTCCGGTGCCGGGTGCCTGCTGAGTGGCTCACAAGGCTGGGCACTGTCAGGGCCGATGTGTTGGCACGACGTTCTGCCTCTGCAGACAGGCTGTGGGCATGGCGGATGCTGTCATAGGCACCTAAGTTGGACAGAGGCAGGCAGTCAGCTGAAGGTCAACCCTGATCCACCTGCCTAGTTGGCCAGCAACTCACCCAGGAAGTTTGAATGCTTGAGCAGGTCCAGATGCTGGTCAAGCTGCCGCAACGTGAGATTAAGTGCAAGCCCGTCTCGCTCTAGACTGCTTAGTGCATGGTTGGCATTAAAATTCTCATCCTGTACATCTGTAAGCTTTGCCTCCAGCTGGGTCAGGTGTTCAGTGGCCTCCCCAATTTCACGACTGCGTGGATGGTGGAGAGGTGTTATTTATAGAGGCTTCAGCCCAGTGCATTGGGTCTCTGCCCTATCCCACCATGTGTCCTCAGCCCCATCTGTACCGTAACTCCTCTGTGGCGTCCACGAGCTTCGCAGCAAAGGCAGCTGAGGCATTGCGGGAACCCACAATCCCTTGCACGGTGCTCAGCTTCTCCTGTATGTGCCAGAAGCTGCTCTCAAAGGCACCCAGCACACCCGTCTGCTGCAGCTCCTGCACCCGCTGCTCCAGGCGCCGTGTACGGGCAGCCAGGTCCTGCACCACACGATCCCAGTCCCCGAAGCATGCGTGGCAGGGGTGGCAAGCAGGAAAGATGCCTGAGAAGCCACGGGCGCACTGGTCGCAGCGCACTCCAGACACGCCTGGGCGGCAGCTGCAGTGGCCTGTGGAACGGTGACACTGAGGTGTGTCTATCCCACGAGGGTCACAATCACAGGCTGCAGGAAAAGGGCAGGCCACAGAGTTAGGGTGCCAGTGGGGCATCCTGGGAAGTCCTCATCCACCCTGGCCCCGCTAGCTCCCTCACCACGGCACTGCAAACCAGGGTCTCCCCAGTGCAGCTCCTGGCACTCAGAACATGTTCGCCCACCGAAGCCAGTACGGCAGTGGCACTGTCCTGTGAACTAGAGTGGGAACAGGGCAGAGGTCAGGGCCTCAATCAGAGGCTGAGCCCTCAAGACTTGAGGAAGGCAGCTGGCCCCCATCTATCTACACAGAGATGGACAGGAAGGTCTCATACTTCATTGCAGGTGGGGCCTCTGGATCGGCTTGGGTGGCAGGCACAGGGCTGGCAGCCACGGCCACTGGTAAGGTTCCAGAAGTTGGGGGCACAGCGGTCACAGCTAGGTCCCTGGACATTGGGGAGGCATGGGCACTGCCCACTGCTTTGGTCACAGTTGCACCGGTCGGGGGATGGGCACTGCTGGGGATCTGTGCCCAGCAGGTTGCAGTTGCAGCCTGTACCAGCCAAGATGAGCACAACAGTCAAGGGGAGCTGGAGCAGTGGAGCCCCACCCCAGCCACCTCTCCTATACCCACACTCACGGTGACAGCTCTGTCGGGCAGCCTGCCCATGGAAGCCAGGCTTGCAGTGGGCACAGTGTGGCCCCTCTGTGTGGTGTAAGCAGCGCAGGCATTGCCCCGAGTGGGGGTCACAGGCATCAGGGTCCGTGGGGTCAATGTTCCCATTGCACTCACACGGTTGACACCGGCCGCCTGGCCTTGATGGGTCCCCAAAGTGCCCAGGGGCACAAGCTTCACACCGCAGCCCTGCCCACAGTCAGGAGGAAGGTGTGAGTGCTCAGCCCAGCTGGCCCATCCTTCTCCCATGCCGGCACCTTCCCCACACACCTGTGTAGCCTGCCCTGCAGTGACACACGATCTGCTGGGAGTACCCATCCCGATGGCAGGAAATAGCAAAGTGCCGCTGGCTCCCAGGACCTTCAGGGCAGGGACAGGGCCGGCACTGGCCCCCATATGGCAGCCGTGGGTCCCCGTGGAAGCCAGCAATGCATCTGCAGGGAGGAGGAGGAAGATCTGGGTCATCCCTGAGCAGCCTGCCCACCCACCAGCTCACTCACAGCTGCTCCAGGCTCACCTTTCACAGTGTTCACCCCCTGTGTGATCACGGCAGCCCAGACAAGTGCCTGTGTGGGTGTCACATTCGTCTGCATGCCCGTTGCAGACACAGGGCCGGCAGCTAGGGAATCCCCACTGGCCACGCTGGCAGCGGTCACAGCGAAGCCCAAAAGCACCAGTTCGGCAGGGGCACTGCCCACTAGTCGCTTCACATAGGCCACTGAGTGCCCCCTCAGGGCTACACTGGCAAGCTGGGGGCAAGGCAGAGGCTCAGCTAGGGAGGGGGTTTGAGGGGAATCAGGGTGAAGTCAGGGTGGAAGGTCAGGCAATGGAAGAGAACTTCAGTTGATCAGGGCTGAGAGTAGGGGGTCCAAAGCAGAGTTAGAAGAAGGAAGAAGCCAAGCCAAAGGGAGGACAGAGAAAGGTAGTGGGGAGAAGGAGAGAATAGGAGAGATGAAGGGGCAGGTGAGTACCTTGACAGCCTGTGGGGCCAAAACCGTAGTAGCCAGGGGCACAGATGTTACAGCGGCGCCCAACTACTGCTGGTTTGCACAGGCATTGACCACCATGGGGGTTGCACTCAGAGCTCAGTGAGCCCTGGGGGTCACACTGACAGGCTGTGGGGAGAGGGAATAGGGAAGGTCAGGCTGAACTCCACACCTCTGCCCCACCAGCCACACCACAGACACTCACGCAAGGCTCCGTTGTAGAGCAGGGTGGACAGGCTGATGAGGAGTGGGTCACAGGCCTCGGAGGGAGGGGTCTTGCTGGGCATCAGACCCTCCTCATGGCATCGGTAGCGTTCAAAGGTGGCACGACGCTCCAGAGAAGCAGCATCACCCCCACTAAACATCTCCAGCACCAGGACACGGGGCAATAGCACCAGCTTAAGAGATGAGCAAAGAAGAGTGAGGTTCAGCCCCAGGACCATATTGGAACTGCCAGAACACTAAGCTCGGCACTACTATGGACCTGTCTCTTCTGTCAGACCCCTTCTCTACAGCCACCACTACAGGATCCATCCCACAGGAACTGCCATCTTGGTTGGTATGGGGAGAGGGAACTATTCACCGAGTCAATGAGTAGGCTGGGTCCAGAATAGGGGGCCTCAGGCTGGGCACTTCCTCCTGTTCGCACTAGCTTGAGATGCAGCTTGTAGGAGACACCAGGCTCAAGGCAGACAGGTCTGAGAAATACCATGTACCTGGGTAGGTGAGGACAGATATGGGGTCACCCAGGGTCTCCATACCCATCATCTTGGGCCTCCTACCCCACATATCACAACCAAAGCACTGGCCAAGAAAGAGACCAGGGCTGGGCCAGGTCCCAGATAGCTGAACAGCCCGAGCTGACACAGAATGTGTACAGAAGATTCCCATAACGTGCCTTCACTGGAATCATCACCTGTGCAGACCAGTCTTGCAGAAAACATTCCATCAGCCTTGCAACCTCACATTTCCCTGGCACAATAACTTGCCAATTTTTCCTCAGTGACCTCTTTACACTTCCTCCAACCTCCAATCACTGCTCCTTTTCACCTAGACTGCATCACACCTGCCTGCACCGCCCCCCCCCCCCCGCCATCATTCCCATCAGCCTGCAAAGCCATGCTGAGGTTCTCTCATCTCCCCTGAAAAAAAATCTTTATTCAGCCTCTAAATCTCTCTCTGGCTGCTGCCTGATTTTTTTGCTCTCCTGCCCCAAATCCACTCTAGCCTCCCACTCTAGGGAGCTTTTGCCCCAACATGCCAGGGAGACAGACTGTCCCAAGGTCACCCAACCTTCATGTAGCCAAACCCAGCAGGCACTTCTCTATTCTTATCTGCTCCAGCACTCAGTGGCATGTGATGCGATCAGTGTGCCTTCCTTCCTGAGACACTCTTCTCTTAGCTTCTGGGATCCTGTCCAGACTCCTGATTTTGCCTCATCCCCTAGCTCTTTCCTCTCTCTCTATTGGCCTCTAACACTAGACTACCCCGGAGCTCGGTTATGGCCCTCCTTCCTTTCTCTCCTCATTTAATCTGGACCTGCATCTCTTGTGGCAAGTCCCCAATTTACATCTCCTACTTAAGCCCTCCCAGTAATTCCAGACACAGGAATCCAACCATCCACTGGCCTTGTCCCCCATGTCTAAGCATCTCAGAACTGCTCCGTCCTATGACTCCATCTCAGTAAAGAGCCCACACCATCCAGATGCCCTATTCAAAAACCCTAGAGTCATCTTTCCACTTTTTCTTTCCTACATGTCTAAGCCATCAGCTCTGCCACTAGAACTCTCTGGAAACTTCTTCTCACCACCTCAACTACTACATCTCTATCCAATCTCCTGTCACTTAGCTAACTCAATAACCACCAGCAGATCTCTCAGATTCTACCTTGGCCCTTTAGGTCTATTCTCCATTCAGCAACTAGAGAAGTCTTCATTAAATATCTGTAACAGGTACAGCTAGGTTCATTATGCCATTTTCTCTGCTTCTTCATATTTTAAAAAAAAATTTTATGGCCGCACCCAAGGCATATGGAAGTTCCCAGGCTAGGGGTCTAATCAGAACTACAGCTGCTGGCCTATGCCACAGCCACAGCAATGCGAAGCTCCGAGCTGCATCTGTGACCTACAGCATAGCTCACGGCAATGCCGGATCCTTAACCCACTGAGAAAGGCCAGGGATCGAACCTGCAACCTTGTAGTTCCTAGTCATATTCGTTTCCCCTTTGCCATGACGGGAACTCCACGTATTTTTATTTTCACATGGAAAAAAATTTTTTAAAGTAAGGTGATGAAATAAAGATATATGAGGAGTTCCTACTGTGGCACAATGGAATCAATTGCATCTCTGGAGCACTGGGATAGAGGTTTGATCCCCAGCCTGGCACAGTGGGTTAGGGATCCGGCATTGCTGCACCTGTGGCATAAGTCACAACTGCGGCTCAGATCTGATCCCTGGCCCAGGAACTCCATATGCTGTGGGGCGGTCAAAAGAGAAAAAAAAAAAAAAAGATACATGAAACAAATACTGGAGTTCCCATCGTGGCGCAGTGGAAACAATTTTGACTAGGAACCATGAGATTGCAGGTTCTATCCCTGGCCTCACTCAGTGGAATAAGGATCCAGCATTGACGTGAGCTGTGGTGTAGGTCGCAGACGCAGCTCAGATCTCGCGTTGCTGTGGCTCTGGCGTAGGCCAGCAACTACAGCTCTGATTGGACCCCTAGTCTGAGAGCCTCCATATGCCGTGGGTGCAGCCCTTAAATGACAAAGGACAAAAAAAAAAAAAAAGAAAAAGAAAAGAAAAGAAAAATGAAACAAATGCTACCGCAAACATAATAAAACATTAATCGGACCAGTTACATCCCTGCCCGGAATACTCT
The DNA here is from genome assembly GCF_016906955.1 of Phacochoerus africanus. NCBI lineage: Eukaryota > Metazoa > Chordata > Mammalia > Artiodactyla > Suidae > Phacochoerus > Phacochoerus africanus. The sequence goes on from NC_062544.1 coordinate 112,072,244, forward strand.
GATACCCTCCTGACACTGGATGAGTTGCCATTAATTCCTGCCTTGGCCACTGGAACTTGGGCCCCTGAAGGAGCAGGGCTTTCTCTGTCTACTTCCTTCCTCTGACCAGTGCCATGCCCAGTGGCAGCTGACGAACAGCACTCAGGAGGAGGAGGCACTTAAAGAAACAGATGAATGGACAGTGGAGTCTTCCAAATGCAATGAGGGAGCTTAGGGCTGACCCACCACCCCTCACAGTTGTAGGTGCTAGGGTCCTCACCTGGTGCCTGGCTGCAGAGTTCCTGGGATGTGGTCATCCTTGGGCAGCACGTGCCCACATGGGCTGTGGGCAGATATGGGCCCTGGACGCTGCACAGTCAGTTCCAACTCTGCCCATTGCTCAGGCACCTGGGGAAATGTGATGATGAGGAGATGCTCCCACACCCAGAAGTGTCAGCTCTGGGTTAGGTGTCGCAAAGTCTGACCTGGGGCTCCAAGCGCAGCAACACGTCATAGTCCATAGCTCTTGGTACAGAGGCCACCAGGAACTCCATTGCCTGGCCTTCCCGTAGCCTAACAAAGCCTGGGCCAGTCCAAGATGGAGTCCCCCCAGGGCTTGCCAGACGCTCCACCACATCAACCACCTGGGAGACATTGCAGCTGGGGGTGGGGGCTCAGGCAAGGCACTGCCTCTTCTGCCACAGCCTGTCCCCAAACCCCAGCTCTCCAGCTGAGGCCCTGCCCAAAGCAGACACCCTCCCCACACAAGGCACCACCCATAACCCTCCCTCTCCAGCCACGGTACCATCCATGTCCTGCCCTCCAATGCTGCCCCCCTACCTGCCCTCGGGCTTCCTCAGCCTCCCAAGTTAGGTGGTCAAGGAAGGGCCGGAAGTAACCTGGCTGCACCTGCTCACAGCGTCGACCCACCATGTGTTGGCGGCAGCGGCACTGACCTGTGGCTTCGTTGCATCTGGGGAGCACGTGATTACTCAAAAAGGACCCCCATCCCGCCCAGGATCTTTTCCCATCCCTCCCAGGGCCCCTTCTACAGCACTCACTGGGGATCCAAGGCACCACCTATGTCGCAGTCACATGGACGGCAGCCAAGCAGGTCGTGGCTCAGGCCCCAGTGGCCAGGCTAGGGGAGAAGAGATTGCTAGGGGCCAGAAATAGACCTTCCTGCTGCCCAACAGGGAATCCAATTATGGCTCTCAGCCTCTACCACTTCTTGGGGAAAACATGGCTCCTAGACCACTCGCTCCCACCCTTGACCTCCCAGACCTGAGGCCTCTCAACCAGCAATGGACCCACCCAGTGGGGCATAGACACCACCCCCAGCCCTGTGCTCTGTGGGTAAGGGCGGAACTCCAGCTCCCTCCAGTCCCACCAAGCAGCGGTTGCAGCCATGTCCAGTCACTAGACGTTTGCAGAAACAGGCTCCACTGTTGCGGTCACAAGGGGTGCCCCCAGGCACTGTGCCCCGTGTGTCACATTGACATCCTGCAGGGAAGGAGACCCATCAGCACTTTGGGGAGCTGTGGCAATGCTCCTGTCTAGTTGGGTCAAGAGTACGAGCTCAAGGGTTAAGGTCAGCACAGGAGTTAGGACAGGAAAGACATACGCTGGCAGCCTAGAGCGTCACTGGCACTGAGCCCAAAAAAGCCATCACGGCATTGCTGGCAGCGAGAGCCCACCACATGTTCTTTGCAGCGACACTGGCCCGAGACCAGCCCCAGGGCAGGATCATCATGGGGATCACAGCGACCACCATCTTGGGAACCCATGGGATCACAATCACAGGCTGAGGGCAAAAAAGAGTATGGGGTTAACCTATGCCAACTTGTCCAGCAGCAGTCATCTCCCAAGCCCCCACCCTAGATTCCCAACCTAGTTCTACCCTTTCCCCCACCCCAAATCCCTGCAACCAGGACAGGACCCTGGCACCTCAGCTCCTATCCCAGGATCACCCTCTCCCATGTCCAATTCCAGCCTTACAGCGGCACACGCCTGGGTCTCGCAGGTCTTTGGTTGGGTCACGGTAGAAGAAGGGTCGGCAGAGCTCACAGTGGCGTCCAGCTGTGTTGTGCTGACATCCATCACACACACCTCCGCTCACATTGCCAGATGCCAAGTATATGGCCATGTCGAAGTGGCAGCTGTGGGCATGCCCATGGCACTCGCACTCTTGGGAGAAGGTGGGGAAGAGCAGGGCAAAGGCCACTTGAGGGATCATGTCCTGAGGGTAAGGGGCTTAGGGGTCCCCAGTACCACCTTAGGGTCCTGCCACAGGCCAGAATTTGTGAGCAGAGGCTCTGGGACTTTAAGGTTTCGGCATCATACTGGACCTCTAACCAGAGCAGATGGTGGAGGAGGGCTGAGGGAGTCTCCAGGGACATCAAGACCTGGGCACACTTCAGACCCAGCCTAGGCATTAGGGGCTTAACCAGCCAGCTCTAAGGTTGGCCCAGGACACAACAAGGCCACAGAGTTCTGGGGCTATGGGGGCCGGGATCTCACTCACTCTTGCAGGCATGACTGTGCCCATCCTCAGCTGGATGCCATGGCAGATCATGATAGAAATCCTGACACTGCTCACAGTTGAGGCCACGAGTGTTATGTTTGCAGATGCAGGCCCCATGAACCTAGGAGTGTGGGCAGGCAAGTGGTCAGCACTGTCCAGCCATGCCTGTCCCTGCCCCCGGCCATACTCCAGCCCGCTGAAGGCCCTCACCATGCCCTCAGCATGGGCTGGTGCCCCAGGGGCAGGTGCACACTGTGAGGCATGTCCATAGCAGAAGCAGTTGCCACGCACAACCAGCTCGTAGAGGGCATAATAGTATTTCTCTCGGATCTCCCGCCGTGGGTCAAGCAGGTTGTCCCCCAGTGTGTGTAGCCGTGTCAGGTTCACCCGTAGGTTGGTAATCTTTAGCAGGTCTAAGCAGGGGGAAAGTGTTAGGGACCAGCTGGCCAGATAGGCTCTTGCTGCCCCATGCCCACCCAGGGGATGAAGCTGCCAAGGTCACCTTGGGAGACCTCCTGTCCACAGCTATATGAGCTAAATTGGACTTGGCACCTGCCCTGGGAAGCACCCAAAATAGCTACTGAGGCCCCAAATAGGCACCAGCCGGACGCTGGGGCTGTGCCAGGCTCAAAGAATGGAACACTTACTCTGGATCCGTGGGCTATAGGGGTCTGGGATAGGGATGGCAGGGTCCAGCACACGATATATGACCTGGATGGGCAGAGAGTCATAGAGATGCTAGACCTGCCTCAGGCCCATCATGCCTGCTTTCTGCCCCAGCCCAGATCCCAGCCCTCACCTCGCCTTCAGTGGATGGCTCAATCTCTGAATAGCGGGACTCACAGACCACGTCATCCCAGTGCCGTGGGGGCGCCAGTGGGACTCCTGGGAAGTCAGCCCCACAGTCATAGGAGAAATAACGGTACACGTGCCAGGTGCGTCCAAAGTCTGCTGATCGCTCCACCAGCATCGCAGCAGGACGAAATGTCTGGGTGGGGAGCGTGGCTGATCAGTGGGCCCAAGGACCCAAGCTCAGGCCCATCAAGAGCTCTGCCCTCAAGCAGCTCACAGTCAGGTAGGAGTGACCAAAGGAAGCCAAGCAAGGACCAGGAAGGGCAGCCACCTCTAGTAGGGAGACTCAACGGCCATGGGGCCCAGGGAGGCAGCACCTGACCCAGCCTGGGATTGGGGCAGCACGTGCAAAGGCCTGGAGGTGGGAGGCAACAGGAGGTGTGGAAGATGAAAGAGCCTCCCAGACAGCTAGAGCACAGCATATGAGCACAGGGAGGCTGGGTTGAAGAGCTGGGACTCTGTTCAGGGGCAATGGGGAGCCAAGCAGGGTGCTTCAAGCAGGCTCCCAGACACACAGGCACCTTGAAGGTCATAATGAGGTGCGTGAAATGGAACTCAGCCTCCAGGTCCAGTTGGATGGTGACCACGGGGACACCTGGGGCAGGAGTCGGAGGTCAGGGACTTGAGGCTACTGATGGGCAGCCCTGCTAACCCATACCCCACCCACAGCCTCACCATTCTCTGACTGCCACCAGGCAGCCCGGCGCTGTGGTGCGAAGCTGGTAACTACATTTTGGATCCGATGGCTGTTTGGGTTGTCTCTAGCAGAGAAGGGGCGCCGAGAGTCACACAGGAAGCATTTCTTTTCGTCCTGGGTTGGGTCAGGGTCAGGGTCAGTACCTCAGCCAGTGCCAGCCCCACCATGACTCAGCCCCCTACCCTAACCCCAGCCACACCTGCAGGTGACTGACGATGCAATAGGGCTGGGGACCATGTAAGCCACAGGTGGATGAGGCAGTCAATCTGTCAGCGCGGCCCACCAGCAGGTCACCTGTGGCAGGGTAGCAGCTTCCTCTTGAACAGCCTGGCAGATCAGGGGCCAGGGCCTGGGCCAGGGTGGTAGTCAGCACTGGAAACAGGGGGTCAGCCAGTTCTGCTGTGCTCTCACCCAGGAGCCTCAGGGCCAGCTATCCTGGCACCCACCATCACATCCCACCACACCCAGGCCTTCACCAGGCACTCTCACCACTCAGCAGCAGGCCCAGTTGAAGCTGCCAGGGCCTAGGTTGTCCCCGCAGGTCCCTCCCTTGTTCCCCTGAGGCCCGCTCCATCCTGAAAAGAGAAGGAATCGGGATGAGAGGCCATGAGAGGTTTAGGGCCCATGCCCACCTACCCCCTCCCTTCGGGTCCTTTGCTGATGCTGCCTGTGTGGGTCCTTGGCTGATTCCCCACTCGGTCCTCTGTCTGTCCAGCGGTCCCTCCACTAGCTGGGAGTCCGGCGACTTTGAGTAAAGTTGGGAAGCACGGCAGAAAGCAAAGCACGGAGCGGATCTCAGGCAGGAGCACAACATTGTGCAGAAACGCCCCCCCACCTCTCTGGAAACCCTCACTCCGGAAACCAAACACAGGCTGCTCACTTGCAAATCTTTACCGTGCTCCCAGGCCCAGGACTATACAGAGCCAGTGGAAGGTAAGCGTTTGGGGCTTTGAGCCTATATAGTTAAGGGATGCACCAAGCAGAGCTCATAGCATAAGCAAAGGAAAGGAGTCTGATCTTCGAGACCTCAAGTGGCTCACAGAAACTAGCCTTTGTCTCCAGTGTTCTTGGTGCTGTGGAAGTCACCATAAATTAGGCTGTTTAGCCCCAGGGCTCCAGCGTCAGCGGGGAGGTGGAAGGGTGCATTCAGGGGTGTCGAGCTCCCCTATTTAAGGATGTAGGAAGCTTTAGGACAGCTTGGCCAGAGGGACAGGACATCATGAGGGTAGGGAGAGAGATAGAGAATGGCCCTCCCCTGCTCAGGGTCTCTATCTCCCCCCGGCCCTACAGCAAGTAGGCAGAAGTGCATAGTTTCCCAGTATGAAAATGGGTGCCAGGCACTGACAACAGACCAGAACAGTTGCAAGTGAATCCAGATCTTGTGGCTATTTATCCGCTCCAGAGCTTCTGGCCCGCCGGGAGTGCCTGAGCCCGGGCTTGGAATGCGCGCTGCTCTTGCCCCACCCAGGCCCCTGGGACCGAGGCTGGGACCACAGACTCTGAGGGTCTGTTAGGCCCTGTCGAGGTGACTTTGACCTGCCACAGCTGTACCCGCTCTGTGGTCGGTTGGAGAGAACCCCGGAGCTGCGGGCCCAGGGGAGAAAGTTGGGGGTTCTTCAAGGGAATCATCAGACTTCACCAGGAGAGTATGGGGAAGAGGGTAGTCAGTCTGCTAGACTTGAAGAGTTGCTGGGAGTTGTACCAGTTTTCTGGAATAGGGGTCATCAGTTACCCTGGGGGTCTTGCAGTCAATCTGAGGAGACCAGGATACTAGAGGTGGCTCAGAATGTTAGATCACTCAGAGATAAAGATCTATCAGGATTTCAGGGGCACTAGATGGCCTCAGGGAATTTTACCTGACTTCTCAGGTTTCTCAACGTCAGAGGGCTGCTAGAAGACATTTTGGTGTCACATGGGGTTCTCTCAGGATCAGCAGGTACTCAGTAGTGTCTCTGGTCTCTCAAGGTCAGGAGATTCCAAAGTCATTCTGCAGTCACTCTGAATCACCCAGGTAGTCCCAGAGTCCCTCTTACTGGCATCCACAGAGAGCACTCAGCAGATGGCATACACATTTGCCCATAGCCACACGTGATCAAGCAGCTCTGCTGCCTGCTGTTCTAGGACCCATAGGGTGGTCACCTTCTTGCCCAGTGTCTGCTCGTTCTTAGCCAGGCGGTGTTCCAACCCTGAGGATCAAGGTCATCTGACCCTAATCTCTGACTCTGGTCCTCATCTCCATCTGGCCCCAGCCCTAAATAAGTTCTAACCCTAATCAACATTTGGCCCCCTGTTCTGAACTTTGACCCCAGCCTGATCCCTATATGAATCTGGAGCTGACCTGGACCCAGGCCTGACCCTTCCACACCATCCCTGTAACCCTCCCTTCTGACCCTGACCCTACCCTGTACCCACCCTACCATGGCCCAGCTGACGTACTCGCCAGGTGGCACCATCTGATCCGTGCCAACTTTAGCAGTTCTTGGGTCTCAGCTCATGCCTGCTGTACCCGCTCTCTGGCATCCTGCACCATGGCCACCAGGCTAGATATGCCCTTCTACAACTCCACCACACTTAAATGGGCCACCCGTGACTCCTAGAACAGAACTATATCTGAAACCCCACTGCACCCCGACCCTACTTCTCAAATATATTGCTACTTAAGGTTTCTGGAGGGCCAGGGGGTTTTAGAACTGAGACCCTGCCTCAGTCCAGTGCAGTTCAGTGCCAGCCTAAACCCCGCTTCACACAGTTCCAGATGGGTCCCTGAGACCCTAATGTCCGCTTTTCCCATCTCACTGAGCTCAGGCTTTCGGCCACACCTAAGGCATGTGTTGCTCCCTCTTCTGGGCCTGCTGCTGACTCAGGGCCAAAGGGGTTCTGAGAGCCACAGCTACAGTGGACAGATGCCCCAACACAGGGGTCACATCCACTGCCAGTGTCATCTGGGCCAGGCAGCCTGCCACCTGAGGCAAAGATCAGGGGATCACAGGGAGGTCACACCAGGGTACCAACTATGTAGAGTGTTGACATGTCAGGGTGTTTAGTAGCACCACAGTATCACAGTGGGTCAAGGATCTCAGGGGAAATGGGGATCACAGCAGCCGCTGTACAGGAGGTATGAGAGAGCTGAGGGGTGTGGGTGGGGTATCACCTCCTGTACATGGGCCTCCACACCCTGAAGTCTCTTTTTCACCGCCTGCAGCCCTTGCTCTGCAGCCTTTGCATGAGCTGATGCCTTAGCCAGCGCACCCTGAATATCCAGCGCATGGTCTGGGCCCTGGCTGTAGCCTCCCTGATGGGTGCAGATAATCAGTCCAGCATTTATTTCCTCCCCACACTCTGACCTCTACCTCTAGCCTCCTGGCCCTTCACCTGGTCTGCCATGCCTGATGGAGAACACCTTCAGCTTTGGGAAGCTCCTGGCCTAGGGCATCTGGTGCAAGGAGGACATTCTCGATCTGATCCAGCAGGAGAGCAATGCCCACTGCACCACCTTGAGGGAGGGGCATGCTATGCCAGCAGCTTCACACTCAGCATCTGCACCCTCATCTGTGGGGATGGAGGTAGGGATCCTGGATGTAAACTCTGATTCCTGACCCAGTGAACCTTGGCCCTCATTTCTCACTGACCCTGTCTGACACAACTACATGTTGTGCTGGAGGTTTCCAAGAGCCAATTGTCAAATTTTTAGGAATTCTATGAGTCAGTTGTTAAATGACTGGTAGACTGAGGTCAGCCATGGGGGGATTGCTCATACCATAGAAACTGACAAACACGATAAATCAATCCCTCCTGATTCCCATCCCCAACTTGTTAAATATTTATAAGCATGCTAGTGCTCCCACCTGACCCCTGTCAGTGAGTATTCCTCATTCCAGAAGGAGTATCCTACCAGTGTCCTGGATGCCCCCCTGCCCCTGTCCTCAGCTATGAACAGACACACAAGCAGACATGTGCCCAAGAGGAAATGCTGGATGGTCTGTAGGGTTGCTTGCACATGAGCCATGGTGGCCACACCCCAAGGCCCCCTTGCACAATGCCACATCTCCCAGGCCTGGATTCTCACGGAGCTTGCAGTGGCTTGGACGTGCTGTAGCTGGTGGGGGTGGGTCACATGTGGACTGTGTCTCCTGCAACCCATGGCCAAGCCATGGTACCCTATGACTCCTCCATGCTCCCCTCTATGGCCCTCATGGTGCTGTGCCAGTTGCTGACAATGCTCCAAGGCTGTGACTGCTATGTCCAGGCCATAGAAGGAACTACTGGACATAACCAGAGTCCACTCGGTGGTGGGCAAGGTCCCAGGACAAGAGGGAACAGCATAGGGCCTAGGAACATAGGCCACCCCAGTTCTCTGACCCCTGCATTCCTGCCAACAAGGTAGGGGATCCAGTGAGGAACACATGTCCCAGACCTCCCATTGTCCTACACCCAGTGTACCCCTAGGAGAGAATCCTTGTCTTGGCAAAACATCCCACAGTGATCTGTATCTTCACCTACCATTCCAGCTTTTTTTTTTTTTTTTTTGTCTTTTAAGGGCCACACCCACAGCATATGGAGGTTCCCAGGCTAGGGGCTGAATTGGAGCTGTAGCCGCCAGCCTATGCCACAGCAACAACAATGCCAGACCCGGGCCGCATCTGCGACCTACACCACAACTCATGGCAAAGCCGGATCCTTAACCCACTGAGCGAGGCCAGGGACCGAATCTGTGTCCTCATGGATACTAGTCAGATTCATTTCTGTTGAGCCATGACGGGAACTCCACCATTCCAGCTTTGACTAGGAGTCTCAGAAGCAGAGGGTGTAGCCTCTGGACCCTGTTGATCAGCCCCTTCAATTTCAGCTGCCACGAAGCTGTCCCTCTGAGCCTGTCCCCCACAGTAGCTGCTCTGCCCATCATCAGGCCTCTTCGGCCTGTCCCAGGATGCTGATTTGTCCTCCAAGTGTGACCATGACCTGGGCTTCAAGCATGGTCTCTTGAGAAAGCAGGGCAGCTGAGGAAATGTGGGCCTCAGCATCTGCAGGGAATGGGAACGATAGACAGAGGGGTGTCTCAGGGCTCCACTGTCTGAGGCAGGGTCAATCAGCCTACTGGGTCCCCCGATACATAAGCAAAGCACCTGGTCCCTTCCTTCTGCCCCAGCCTAGCCCCTACCCTCACTGCTGCCCACCCACTTGTCCACTTGGCCTACCCTTGGATTCCTGTAACCTTCTTCAGCCAAGCCATGTACTTAACATGGTCTAGCTCCCAGGATAGTTCTTCTAGTCGTTCACACTGCCCCCTAAACCATGGCTCTCTCTCTGCTCCAACTTTCCAGTGGTCCACAGTGTATGGCCCAACACAGCTGTTTCCCTCCTATGGGGAGAAGGAATATCAGCCTGGCCAGAGATGCCCTTTCCTCCCTGATTCCTCACTCAAGAAAACTCACCTCACTCTCAGGCAAACCTGAGACCCTCTGAGTCCCTGACCCTGGGAAGCTAGCTGGAGACCTCCTCCCTGCTGACCCCAGACCCCTTGCCTGCATCCAGCTATCCACTCTGTAAGTTGTCACAGGGGCCCCACAGCGGGGGAAGGAGCTTCCAGGAGTATCTGTGTCTGCTGGAGTACCCCTTCTAGGGCCTGCAGGTGTCTTCCCTGATCCCCAGCACCCCAGCCAGGCATCCCCTCGAGTAAGGCAGCCGCCACCCTGGCCACAGTGCCCAGCTTCAGCTGGAGAAGAGCCAGGTGTTGGTCCTAGGAGGTGAAACTGGGAAGGCAGGACATGCAGTGTGGGAAGACTCCTCTGGAGCCACGGGCACATGCTCAGCACCCCAGCCCTGAGATGTCCTCTCTGCAGCGGCAGGAGCCTGTGTGTGGGGTCACAGCTGGGCAAGATGGAGCCCTGACGATCACAGGCACAGTCTGTGGGGGAGAGATGGGGTCACGGTGGGAGCAGGTGGCAGTCACCCTAACCTTGCCTCCAAGAAGCCTGATGGAGGAGAATAGGCCTGAGTGACTGTGAGAACCCTCACTCAAGCCACTGCTCAGGACAGCCATGGGCACTGGCATCTACCCAGGCATGGAAGCCTTTAGGCAGGAAAATGGCACGGGGCTCCGGGAGCTCTACAGCCCAATCAGGGGTCAGATAGGGTGAAGACTGGCATGTGGGATCAGGAAAGAGCCACCCAACGTGTCCCCTCTGCAGGCCTACCCTACCTGGTCTCACTAATGCTATTTCCCTCCAGCTGCTTCATGAGTATTTCTTTCTTTCTTTTTTCTTTTTTTGCTTTTTAGGCCCACACCCGTGGCATATGGAGGTTCTAAGGCTAGGGGTCCAATCAGAGCTGCAGCTGCCAGCCTACACCATAGCTCACAGCAACACCAGATCCTTAACCCACTGAGTGAGGCCAGGGATCGAACCTGCAACCTCATGGTTCCTAGTCGGATTCGATTCCACTGAACCACAATGGGAACTCTGTAAGAGTATTTCTTGAAGTTGTGGATGAAAGAGCAATGAACACTTTGTGCTGTCCCTTGGAACAAACCTGCTGCTTCCCTGCCACCCCACAGAGGGCCTGTCAGGGCAGCCTCACCCCTGCCAGTGGATTTTGTGAGTGCCATGCCCACCTCTGCACAACTGCTCCCAGTCTCCCCAGTACCCATCCTGACATTGGGAGCATGTGAGGCCCTCAAATCCTTCCTGGCAGGGGCACTGCCCTGTGACCTGAAGGAGGAGAGCATGGCCGGTCAGCAGAGACAAAGAGCCTCCTGTGGGGAGGGAGAAGGACATGCGCACTCAGAGGCAGCACACAGTCCTCCTTTCAGCCCTACTCTTGCTTGGGCTGCACCCAAACCCCCGCTTGGCTGAAGGCTTCTCCCTTCCTGCTCCCTTTGGCCGGCCCCCACACTCCCACATTGTCAGCCTCACCTCCCACAGACCAGCCCCTTGGGTTCTCAACTACTGATCTGCTCCTCTGTGTCCTGAGTCAAGCGCCCCACTGTCTCCACACCCTCACCCCCTGACTCCCACCCTCTCCTCACCAAGGACCCAAGGACACACTTCGGAGTTCATCGCCTTCAGTCACTGACCTCTCTTCTCCTGGGAACACTTGCTTCTCATGGCCATCCATCTCTGCTTCTACCAGCTCTCCATCCTCACCCTCCACCCTGAATCCTTCCACCCTGTCTCCTCAGCCTCCTTCCCAGCCCCACTCCTGCCCCACACCTGCCATGCACAGTCGCCTTTGCTTGCTCTGACCCACTCACAGTGCTTCTCCTACACCTAACACGTGGCGGTATGCAGGTTGGGCCCATGTAGTCTCATGCCTGCTCATAGTTAATGTCACACAAGAACACAGACACACAGCTGTCTGCAGCCATTCACATCAGTGCTGGTGATCACATTAACACTTGCATCAGCCATAAATCACACCCTGTCATCAGACACACACTCACTTACACCTGGCCATTGCCACATGCTATGGGCAACATGGGCTCACTCACTGGGTGACACACCTGCTGCAAAACGTGTTGCACATGGCAGCTGCAGGGTTCGCAGCCCCAGGGTCTCCCCAGGTTCCAGAAGAGGTGGGTACAGTGGCTAAAGTCCTGCCCCAGTGTGTGGGGGCAGCAGGGGCACCACCTACTGACCTGGTTGCAAAAACAGGTTTCAGCCCCAGATAGGCACCTTGCCCCAGGGGTCACAGCTGCAGCCAGGGGAGAAGAAGGGCTTGACAGGGTCTGAGGAAAGGGAGCCCACCCGCCCACCTTAGGATGTCCTCACCCATCCCACCCACACACTCACACCTGGGTTCAGGGCACTGCTGTGGAAGCCAGGCCTGCAGTAAGCATGGCCAGGGCTGTGGCTGTGGTACAGACAATGCTGATGCAGTGCCCACTGTGGGAGTTACAGGCACCCAGATCATGTAGATCAATGTTGTTGTTATACTGGCAGGGCCAACACGGACTCCTTCTGGCATCTCCTCCTGGCCAAGGGAACCCAAAGTAGCAGAGGAGCAGTGGTCACAGCGGGGGCCTGGAGTGGGTTGGGATATGTGTGGAGGATATGCCTCAGGTGTTTTCCAGTACCTTTGGGGTCCCTGGATCCCACTTAACCAGCCAGAAAGTCTGAGATCCATCCAGGAGGGCAGAGAATACAACAGCTACATTATGGTCCACCTTTTTGGCTTACAAGTTCTATGTCTATAATTCCTCAAGAACGGGGAGCTCCTTGAGGAGAGGTGCCTAGACTGCAGCCCAAGACACAGGAGGCACTGGCAAAGATTTGCCTCCTAGACCTGAAGGGATTATGAACCAGACGGCAGGGCCATGGGTTTGTCACAGCCAACTATGCCTCACTTACATAGCCAGAGGCACAGAACACATCCACTTGTGCTGCCACATGTCAGGAAGTCCCAGGCCCAAGACAGAGGTAGGGCTGGCACTGCTGGCCTAAGCCCAGGGCGGGGTCTCCGTAGTAGCCATCCAAGCACCTGGGGGCAGTAGCACATGGAATGGGGCCTCACCCTCTCATCACAATTCCTCCCCAATTCTGCCAGTGCCAGCCTCACCTCTCACAGTGCCGGCCCGTGGTGGCTTAGTGGCAGTCCTGGCAGAATGAGTAGGTGGCACAAATCAGCATGCCTGTTACAGGCACAAGGCTGACAGTGGGGGAAGCCCCACCAGCTGGGGAGGCATTAGTCAGAGCAGTGACCAGCAAAGCCTGTCCAGTATGTGCACTGTCCCCGCACAGGGTTACAGATGGCACTGTTGGCACCTTTGGTGTGGGAGTGACACTCTTTGAGAAATGGCAGGGTGAGCAAGCCATGCAGAGAAAGGAGATGACTGGTCCCAGATCACATATCCACTGGCCCTGAAGGCTCACCACTGCAGCTGGTGGGCCCGAAGCCACATGTTCCAGGCATGCAGTGGTCACAAACATGACCAACAACGTTAGGACAGCAGGGGCACTGCCCACCCAGTAAGGCACACTTAGTGCTCAGCGAACCCTGGAGTGGCATTCACATGTTGGCAGGAGAAAAGGCAAGACCAGATGAACCTCATGATGTTTCCTGCAACCCCTATCCTTCAGCACCCTCAAGTTAGGGTCACATACTCACCAGGGCCACCCCCATGGAGCAGTGCTGAGATGCTGCAGATGAGGCAGACCCAGGACTCAGGTATGGTGCTGGAGAGGCTCACCCACATTGCCTCTATGCAGCCCACCCTGTGGAGTTCCTGCAATTGCCCAGTGGTGCCAGGGTCCACAGACCTCAGTCCGGGCAACTCTTTCACCAGTGGCAGGAGCATGAGCTAGTAAGAAGGCAGAGGGTGGTGGGTAGGGGCTAGTGGGCCCAGCTCCATTCACTAACATCTACACTGGAACTTCCTCATGTGGCCCTCACAGTTCCTGCCTGACCCTTTCCTGCTTCTCTTTGAAGTCTGTTTTTCCTTCCCCTCCAATGGCCCCAATCTAGTCCAGGCAATGCCACCTCTCACTCAGAATCATGGCAGCAGCCTCCCCCTAACAATCCATTCTCTCCATCTTGTTCCTGCTCAAATCCCTTCCTTTGAGGTCTGGTCCCTGCCTGTCTCACAGTCTATCCTTGGCATGTGCTTCTCCCCTGCATGGATATCCCTTCCTACACTCTTCATCTGCCTCAATCTTCTTGGTGTAACTCTAGGCCTCCATGACCCCCTGTCCCTTGGTCCCATGGCATCCATATTGTCCTATCATTTTTGTACCCCCAGAGGTGGAGTGAAGCCCCTAGGATCTCACTGAATCCAGAAGGATGGTGCTGCCACCACCCCACCCCCAGGTCTCCACACCCCCTTGGTCCTCCACAGCTGCAGGGTCATGGAGTAGCATGTTCCAGGTTCGAAGCAGAAAGTCTGGATAGAACTACAGCTCTGCAGGGAGGGAGGAGCGGAGTAAGGGTGGGGTAAGGAGGTCATGATCATGTGGTCCCAGGAATACCCATTTCCATTGTGCAGATATGGGGCCCAACATTTCATCATACAACTAATGGAAAAAGACCAACTTCTTAAACCCTGTTTTTGTTTTTGTTTTTTTTAGGGCCACAGCATATAGAGGTTTCCAGGCTAGAGGTCGAATCAGAGCCATGGCTGCCAACCTACACCACAGCCATGCCAGATCTGAGCTGCATTCTCTTGCAGCAATGCTGGATGCTTAACCCACTGAGCGAAGCCAAGGATCAAACCCATATCCTCGTGGATACTAGTCAGGTTCTTAGCCAGCTGAACCACAATGGGAACTCCCTACTCTGTTTTAAATTAGGCCTTTGTGTGATTGTTCTATGACATAATGCTGTACCATGTTGGGTGTTCTCAACTTTGGGTAACGTTCCAAATGTGTTGGCTATGTAGTAGGGTCTTGGTACTGGGGGTCACAGGGTGTGGCCTACCTGTGTACATGGGTTAAGGCTGCCTGAAACAACTGCTCCGAGGGCAGCAGATGGGCACATCAGGTACTGGGCTGGGATTGGGCACAGGCACTAATGCCTGCCAGTCTTCAGATGCCTAGGCTTAGGGGTCAGCAATCATAGAGCTGCCCCTACCCACCACCCAGAACCACTCATCCACTTGCCTGGTACCCACTGACCTGGGTCTCTTAGCGTAGGACAATGTCGTACTCCAGGATACGAGGCACTGTGGGTGCCAGCAGAGAGAGGCCGGTGCCATCAACCACATGTGCAAAGTCCGAGCCAGTCCACAGTGGGGAGCCAGCTCCCAGATGCAGGAGCAGAGGCCCCTTTGGGGCCTGGATATGAGGCACAAACTCCCAGGCCCAGAGCACTCCAGGACCTAGGACTCTCAGGATTTAGGTTCCCATTCCTCTAAGACTTCAGGAACCCAAATCCCCAGGGCTTGGGCCCCATCCTTACTAAGACCTAGTGACCTGTGACCCAACCCTGTTCCTTAGACTCCTCACCTTGGGCAGCTATTGGCTATAACGGGCTCACTTGGCAGAACGGAGGACACATTCAGGGTCACGCTGTCTCTGAAGTTGGGACCTGAGGCAACTGGGGGAAGTCTCTGGGGCTTGTGTACAGTGGGGAGGAGCAGGCCAGGGGGCTCCCTGGGGGCATTCAGGTGTCAGTGTCCTCCAACATCCTAGCCCTGTCCTCTCCCACCCTACTCTGGGGATATGGGCTCTTTCCAAGACAACAATCTTCTAATCATGCTGATACCACCCTATCTGGACTTGCCTCATCTTCCTAACCCTGTCCAGCCTCTTCTACCAACCAGCTTGCTCTGGACACTCCCTCCCCCTGAGTCCTGAGGTATAAGCCTTGACTTCTTCCTGCCCCTGCTCCTCCTGAACACTCACAGGCAGCTAGGGGTTGGTAGGCTGGAGGCCCTGGCTAAGCTCAGCTTCAGTAGTGGCCTGGTTGAGGGCAGTGCAGAATAACCCAGATTGGAGATCATGGCAGTGGCAGCCGTAGAGGTGGGGGCAGCACAGGCAGAGGCCCTCCTCTGCAGAACACCTAGGCCAGTGTGGGAGTAGGGAGGGGACAGAGTCAATTCCAAATTCTTGTCACCTGACACAGACCCTCAGGCCCTGCCTTGTATCTTTTGCTGTGGGCACCCCCAAAGTCACAGTCACAGGGCTGACAGCCTAGAGTCATGGATCAGACCCCAGAACTTGGGGCATAAGAGAGAGTAGGGGTTGGAGGAAGGACAGCAAGAAGAGACGGTTCAGGGGCCTGGAAAGCTGGATACTGGGTCCACTTGTTGCAAGGAGAAGAGGGGTGAGTGCAGGGCTTGAATGCTCTAATGTCTCCAGCTGAGAAGGAGAGAAAAGACACTGGTGTACTCTTGCACGGCCTCATGGAGAGGAGGGAAGAGGTAAGAAGATGAGGACACGCTAAGGGGTAAAATAAAGGTTAAAGGATTTGTAATGTTCAAGGAGAGGCATGAATGGGAGACGCCAAGTATTCCTTCAAATACATTTGCTGTGAAACACCTTTAAACTCAGTGCATAATACTGTTGTAACTCCTTTAAATGCTTTTCTTCCATTTGTTCCCCAAACTCCCACCTGAGGGCAGGTAATGGTTCAGCTAGCCAAGGTGACACTGATTCTAGAGACCAGGTCAGGAAGTGACACCAACCCATCTGCAAGGCTCAGTCTACAGGCACACTGATTACAGCCTTGTCAGCTTGTAGAAGCTCAGTGCCCAAAATCAATGTCAAATCAGAAGGTGAGTCAAGTCTCATTAGACAATGGCATCAGTCCCAACCACAGACAAAGCATTTGCAGTGACAGCCACCACTGGAAGGATCACAGGTGGGGGAGTGCCAGGACCTGGCCCTGGGGATTGCTCCTGCAGGCTAAGGCATAGGGCTGTCAGAGTGCTGGTGGGACTGCTGCAGGAGTAGGTGTGTGTGTGTTATTAGGGTAATTAGGGGCAGAGCAAGGAAGACATGGAGGTGGAAGTCCATTCTGAGGGGCACTCACGCTGGCATCCCTCTGACTGGGTGGGGCTCAGGCCATAGTGACCAGGCCAGTAGGAGTCACAGCGCTGGCACCAGATATGAACTTTGCAATGACACTGCCCAGAGAGGAGGCCTCAGGTTCCATCTGTGTGGGCATCACACAAATCCCCTTCCAGGGTACCCACAGGATTGCAGTCACAGGCTGGACCAGTGGTCAGAAGCGAATACAGTCGGGTGAGACACCACCAACGAAGTTCAAGAGTCAGAGTCAGAATTGGGACTGGGGATTGGAGCTCTCACCTTTACAGGAGTGAAGAGACAGGGGATCCTCTTGGGGATCTTGGTGGAGGAAGGGCTGGCTGAGCTCACATGGGCACCTAGCTGTGTTGTGTTGACATGCATCACACACACCTCCACTCGTGTTGCCAGATGCAAGATACATGACCATGTCAAAGTGACAACTGCAGGCATGCCCATGGCACTCACATTCTGGAGCAGAACAAGGGAGGTAGATATGGAATGGGCTGACCCATGGCAAGTATGGCTAGACAGAATAGGGCATGGCAACTACCCCAGCAGGCATAGGGGTGCCCAGGCTCTGCTGCCTGCCATGGGTGGTCCTGGTGCAGGTCCTGGCAGTGCCCACAGCGGTTACCAGCTGTGTGGTGGTAGCAGATGCAAAGGTCATGCACCTGACAGGGAGGAGAACCACATGAGTCTGCCCCAGTCCCCCAGCTTGCCCTCTCAACAAGTCACAGGATGCCCCTCCCGTGGTAATCACCATGCCTTCCACGTTGGTTGGGGCCCCAGGTACAGGCCTGCATTCAGAGGCATGGCCATAACACAGGCAGCTGACTCGGGCCACAAGCTCATAGAGAGCATAGTAATAGAAGGGGTGTCCCTTGAGCACTCCCAGGGGCCTATCACTCAGGGTGTGCACTTTGAAGTTTGCAGGGAGGTTAGTCACATGCAGAAGTTTTGAGACACAGAGAGCTCTCAGGTACACTGGTCATTATCCCTCTATGGGTGGGGCAGAGGGAAAGGAATTGGTGAAGGAGGTCTCTCCCCTCTCTACATCACTGCAGCCACTTCCCCCAGCATCCATGCTGTGGGACTCTCCCATCTCTGCTCTCCTGAGCATACCATTTGAGAATCACCATGGCCTAATGGTGAAAATTCCACCTCTGTGCTGCTCCAGACATGATACCACTCATGAGCTGAGATCTGTACATCCCACTGGTTCCTGATCAACGCTTTCTGGCATTTCTAGATATTTGAAGCCTGCTTCCTCAAGGCAATAAAGGATTCCATCTGACTGCAGAGGTTTGGGTCACTGCAGAGGCACAGATTTGATCCAATGGGCTAAAGGATCCAGCATTGCCACAGTTGCAGCTTGGATTCAATCCCTGCCCCAGGAACTTCCATATGCCATAGGTGTAGCCATTTAAAACAAAACAAAACAAACAAACAGGATTCTATTCCCCAGTGCATTACTCAACTCAGAAATCAGCTGATTACCCAGCCAAATCACATAAGGTTTGTTTGTTAGCTTATTTATTGACTGCCTTTCTCATTTTCCTGTCAGTTCCAAAACAAATAACTCCTTTATCTGCTTCCCACTGGGCACTGCCCAGAAGATGCCTGGCACACAGTGGGGCTCCATGGGCACTTGTTAAATGAACACATGGATAGAAAACCATGGTCCGTGGCTCCTTTTTCTCTACACAGCTCAAGTCAGCTACCAAGCCACCTCCTGTATCCCTTTGCCAGAGCTCCCCTTTTGATTGGAGAAACACGCAACAGCTGCTCCAGAATGGGGGAGGGGTGGGTAGGTGTCCAGGTGAGTAGCTAATAATGATCCAAGTCAAGGTGAGTGGAGAACATAGAGAAAAAGCTAGTTTGGAGTCTGTCCTCCTGTTCTGGTACTCTCCCGTACTGGCTCTGGGCTGCCCTGCTGAGTCTTGATTATGTCTCTCTTGTTTAACAACACTTTTTCTTGACAAGAAAGAGGTCACATGCAGCAATGCCCTGGTGCCATATGGAGGAGGCTTAGGGACATAGGGTACCAGTTAAGGCCAGGTGATGAATCAAAGGGCAAAGGGTAGCAACAGGGGATAATGATGGTGGAATGATGGGGAACTATGACAGTGGCTTACAGAGAGTTATGAGGTACAGTGATGGGACAGAGATGGGGTCAGCTATTGGGCTGGCATGGACAGCAGTATTGAGGATCAAAGTGGGGCCTCACAAAGGAATTCAGTGGTGAGGGAACTATAAGGGACAGAGATGAAAACTGCTACCCATAAGGCCAGTCCCCATGCACTGGGCATAGGCATCAGGAACAGTACTGGAAAGTGATAACAGGGACAACAGAGGACCATGATGGGGCACAGCTGGGGAACAATCCTTAGAGGACTGAACTGACTTGCCTGCCACCCTACACCACTGGTACACATACCCAGGCAGGATCACCCCCCACCCCCAGAAAGTATCTCATTTTGTTGACACAGGGGTACAGGACTGGCTGTGGGGATAATTATCCTGAATCTTGGGGTTGTTTGGGTTCTCCACAAGAATGGCTGGGTCCAGAACCTTGAAAATTACCTGTGAAGAAGGAAACACAACCCTCCTACCCACTCTCCTTCAATGGAAGGCTTGATGTCTGAGTAACACTGGTCACAGACAAGGTCACTCTGTGGCCAGGGGCAGGAAGGATCCCAGGAAAGTCCTGAGCAGTCATGGGCAAAGTAGTGGTACACGTGTCAGGAATAACCATGGGAGTTCCCGTCGTGGCTTAGTGGTTAACGAATCCGACTAGGAACCATGAGGTTGCGGGTTCGATCCCTGGCCTTGCTCAGTGGGTGAAGGATCTGGCGTTGCCGTGAGCTGTGGTGTAGGTCGCAGACGCGGCTCGGATCCCACCTTGCTGTGGCTCTGGCGTAGGCCAGCGGCTGGAGCTCTGATTGGACCCCTAGCCTGGGAACCTCCATATGCCGCCGAGGGAGCGGCCCAAGAAATGGCAAAAAGACCAAAAAAAAAAAAAGGAATAACCATGGTCCTTTGAGTGCTCAAGGAGCAGAGCAGCTGGGTGGAATGTCTGGGGAACAGGAGGTGGGGGGAAGTGGGGGTCCTTGGGACACCAGGGGCAACCATCACTGATGGCCATCAGGTCAGGAGGCAGAGAACAAGCCCCCATGCTGGAGCACTGGGTTGCCTTGAAAGTCATGATGAGGTGGGTAAACTAAAAGGCATCCTTTAGGTCCAGCTGAATGGTGACATTCTCAACACCTGTGACCACAAAGGCTGGTCAGTAGCCAGGCTTTGACCCCAGATCCCAGACCTGTACATATGGGCACAGTCTTACCACTCTGTGCTCACCACCAGGTCTTTCTGCGGCCAGGATCATTCTGAGAGATCACATTCTCAACGCCATGCCTTTTCCCATCCCAAGAGTCACAAAAGGAGCAATGGTGAGAGCCTTAGGGGACTGCCCAAGGAGATAGACGAGGCAATAGATGCATCGTTCGTTCCTGTCCCCCTGCAAAATATCACAGCACAGGCCTGAGCAATGACCTGAACTCCCACAGGGCTGAACTTTCCTAAGAAAATCCAAAGATACCATCTCCAGAGCCCATACGCTCCTACCTACAGGTGACTGACAATGCAAAACTCAAGGCCATGGAGGCCACACATGAATGCTCAGAGTTCAAAGGCTCTGGCCATGGCCAATAATCAGGTTGCCAGTAATTGGATAGCAGCTGCCCCTTGAGCAGCCAGGTGGAGGAAGGATATCTGGCACCTCCTGGCCAGTTGTTCAGGGAGTCTGGACTGGGAGGGGCAGGGTCTGAGTAGAGATCCTAGGGGTAACCTGCCACCTTGCCCCATCCTACAGGGGAGGCCTCGCGATTTCTTTGTTCCTTCTAGATGGCTCTCAGGAAAAGAGATTACCTCTTACCCACCAGTGGCAGCAGCAGCAGAGCTGAAAGATGGGGGCCTAGCCTGGCTGAAGGTCCTGGGCAGTGGAAACTAGAATCAGGGCTGAGAAGGGATGCAGAGTGGGCCCCTAGCTAGAGCTGCCCTTGAGGATCTGAGTGTGGCCCTCAGGTCTTCCCCATACTCAAATGGTAGATGAAAGCAGGGCTGTCAGAGGCAAGGAACCTGAAGGGCTGTGGGGACATGGTGTAGCTGGGAGCAAAGGGGTCCCCAGAGCCTGGGGAAGCCACGCTTAGGGGAAGGATATTGATAGCAGCCATGAGATACAGAAGAGGGGAAGGGGGGCACCAAGCACACAGAGCCTCCACAGATCTGCCATCCAATACAGCTGGTGCTAGTGAGGCCAAGGTTCAGACTCACCCACAGAGAAAGAAAAGATCTGATTCTCATTCAAATGAGGTTTCCACCCCAGCCATGAAAGGGTATTGGTCTCCAGGAGCCTTTGGGGAATGTGTCCCCCTCCCTGCCAGCCCGAGGCTGGGCAGCCAGTGAAGGTCTGGCAGATGGGCAGGGAGCTAGTTTTGTTCAGGGCTCAGGACCCTCCCCTCTCCAAAGCAGAAAACACCAATAATGTGTGAAACAGAGGCCCCTGTTGGAAAGCATGCTGAGGTTGGACCTGGGATTAGACAGAGGACTTGGAACCCAGGCAGAAAGCACTGTGAGAGGAAGTGTGGAAACCCTCCAGTCTCAGCTACTGTAGCATGCTACTCATCCAAAAGAATTCCTTGGTCAGTGATGGAACTCTGTAGCCTCTGACTCAACCCCCAACCTCTTACCACCAACTGGGGAAGTTGAGGCTAGACCTGCTCCTGGAAGAAGCAGAGGGGAGAACAGGCAGAGGTACTTCAGACTACTTAGGCCTGGCCCTGCTCCAAACAAGCCCAGGAAAAGCCCCAAGGTTTCAGCCAGTGCAGGCTGGGAGACAGGGCCACACTGCCTGAGAGGTTCCTCACAGAGCTACCTATTGTCCTCCTCTAAGGAACCTGTCTGGATAACAAATCAGGGAAGCCTCAAGGGGAGGTTTCCCACTTCAGAGAGGCTCTGCCCCCACCCTCAGGGCCTTGGAAGCTGCTCTTTCAATCACATCATGACCTGCCCGCAGCACCATCTCTGACATCTCTGTTCCTGGGGCTGCTTTTCCTATATGCTCAAACCCACCTACTTGCAGTCACACACACAAAGACCTTGGAGGGTGGGCAGGAAGACTAGAAGGTGGAAAGGTATAAAACGTGATAGATGGAACAGTGGACATACAATTCGAAGAGTAACAAGTCCCAGTGCATTGCACCATGAGACCACCCCTCCCACCTGCCCACCCCACCCATGTCCTTCAGGACGCCAGTGGTTCTCAGGGACTGGAGAGGCACCCCAGAGTCCTTGGGGTTGTGGAATCCATGGGCATTGCACTCTGTGACAATGACCACACAGACAAGTGGACTCAGTCTCCCCGAACACTGTCATCAGGATGCCAATTATGGCAGCAATGGCTGGAGCTGTATTATAGGAGAAAGGTTCACATGGAGGATCTGCTGAGCCTGCTGCCGCACCTCATCATCTGAGGACCTCCTGTCCACCTTGATGGCCTGGAATCTCAGGAGCTTTGCTGTTCCACGTCCTAACCACATCTTAGGGGATTGGGACCCAAGACGTGTTCTCTTCCGGGGAGGAAGATCCTTTTCCTCATCAGCCCTTTTCCTCTTCTGCCCCACAGTCTCGGGGCATCTTTTCTGGCCCTTCCTTGCAGTCCTGGCCTGAACAGACCTTTTTGGCCTGCCCCTGCCCCTGGGCTGGATCCGAGCCACCTTGGCCTTGGCCTGCACTGCCTTGGCATTGGCCCGCACTGCCTTGGACTTGGCCCTGGCCCTGGCCCGTGCTGCCTTGGCCTTGGCCTTGGCCTGCACTGCCTTGGCCTTGGCTTTGGCCCTGGCCCGAGCTGCCTTGGCTTTAGCCTTGATCTGTGCTGCCTTGGCTTTTGCCCGGGCCTTGGCAACTTTGGCCTGTGTTCTAGCCACCTTGGCCTGAGCACGGGCAGCTTTGGCCTGGGCTATTTTGGTGCCCAGTGAACAGTCACCTTTCATTCGTGGGCTGCTGAGGGACCCAGTGGCTTTGTAGGTCTTGTTCTGGGGCCCATTGCCTTGTCGGGGTCCAGCCCTGGAGCCTCTTTGAGTCAGACTCTTGGGGCCCTTGCTTGTGGCTTTTCTGGGAACTTTGGGCTGGGAATTCCCCGGGCTCTTCCCTGGACCTCTCCGCAGCTTCAGGGGAGAGTCTGCAAGTGAGAGCTGCACTGACTGTGCCTTGTGCTTGGCACTCAAGCAGGGTATGGGAGTCTTGAGTGGAACCAGGGCCTCAAGTACAACGGACAGCCGCATGGCAGGGTAGACACCTGGATAGAGGTGGGTGGGAAAGCCCACTGCTGCACCCTGGGCATGGCTGGCACTTGACTGCTTCAGGGAGTTCAGTAGCAGGTTGGTGGTGGCATGCTTGGTGAGAGGTGGTGTGGACGCTTTGGCCAGCCTGCCAGACAGTGGCATGGGAAGCAATGTGGCCCGGCCTGCAGAAAGCTGCATGGGAGTTCGGGGAGCACTGGCTGGAGGTGATGTGGCAGCTGGCATGGGGGCACGAGCTTGCAGCTTTGTCTGGCTTGGGGGGTTGGCTGTGCATGAACTATAGCCATAGACATCACCGCTCCGCAGGATGGTAGGTTGGAAGCCATCATCCCGCAGGCCCTGCAGGAAGGCCACAAGCTGGGCCTCAGTGGCACTGAGATCCTGGCTCATAGGGTTAAAGACAAGCAGCGCCTCCTCCAGGGCCTTCTTCCCTGCCGTGGAGATCCGCGACCAGGAGTGCACAGCTTTCTCCTCCACATGCTGCACCACCACGCTCATGGCATTAGGCACTGCAGATCTGCCTGGGTATCCACAAACCAGGGCTTGGCACCTCCAAGGCAAGAGGAAAAAAGTCAATAAGAACGGCACCAAGATAGAGGCCAGGACAGGTAGATAGGTCAATCAAGACCAGCATTCTTCACAATAACATCTATGGATACAAAGGACCCTGGCCAGAATGAGACACTCCCTGGGGTAAAACCCTGGCTGTTTGAACTACCATGGTGGGGGGGTGGGAGGTTGAGGTGGGGGACTCATATGGGTCAGAGGCAGCTTCATCAGAATACCTGACCATAGGCTCATCAGAGCCATCCAACCTGTTGTTGGGGCCCTGGAAATATTTAGCCTTGGCCAAATCCCTAGTATTAGATTTAACACTGGGAATATAGGCAAATATCTTCCAGAAACCCTGTACAGAAGGCAAGATAGAGATTATCTTCTAAGTTCTTGGTAATACACACAGGCACAAAGCTCAGCTTGCCAATGGGTCAGTGAAGGATTACTGGAGAGGGATACCCAGGTGGGACATGAGTGATGAAGAAAAAAGGACCAGATGGAAATGGAGCAAAAAGGGGAGCAGCCAACCAATGGCTTCGAAGTGAGAAAGAGTATGACAAACTTGGTGTGACTAGAACCTGTGGTTAGGGCTGGGAAGTCTAGCTGAAAGCAGGGCAGTACAAATTTTGAATGCTCTCTGAATGCTGGTCAAAGGTCCCGGACTTACACCCAAGTCCAAGACCATCTCTGCTTCTCCAGCTACTGCTGTTCAGGGGCCCAGGGTGGAGGCTCCCTGTCTATCAGAAGTTCTGCTTTCCAAGTTCCCAGACAGGGTCCAATTCCTGGCAATAGAGCCATGGAGACTAATCTTAAGGAAAGAGCCAGGCTCTTTTTCAATAAAAACTAAAAAGATGATGAGTAGCAGGTACTAATAACATAGCTCTAGAAAGTTAGGCAGCCAGAGGCCAAGCAGCCAGACCAAGAGTCCAAAATCTGACAATGGGAGCCAATGACTCCAAGTAAAATGGTTAAGATAGTAGACACTAGAGATTTGAGGTATCCTAACTAGGGCTTGGGCTGCAGACCGAGTTCAGCTCATTTGGAGCTGTCTGAGAAGACCCAAGTTGTCCAGGCTTCTCTGAAGCTGTGAGCTCTCAATCATGACTAGCCCAACCCAGCACCACGCAGTTCCACCAGAGCATTAAAAGATCAACTGAGATGAGGCAAGTCCCTAGGGCCAGGAGGTGCGTCTGTGCAGTGTCTTCCTCCGCCCTAGTGGAGCAGAGGAATTATTCCGAATTCCCTGGAGGAAGTGCCCTGGGGCTCTTTGTTTGGAAACATTCTTTGATCCTCAGGTGTCTAGGCACCTCCCCTCTCTAGAGGCCATTCTCCAAGTACAATCCTCGCATGTGACTTTAGTTCTTTTATTTTATTTTTTTCCAGGGATTGTAGTTTCCAAAGCTGAGAACTGTACAGTAAGGAGGGGCCCACTGCCTCCAAGAACAGATATTGGGGGTGAACTGGGGGGCTCTTCCGCCCAGGTCGGTCTGGGCCCTTGGGAGCGGTCCTCTGGGAGTTCCAAGACACTGCAGCCTGACCCCTGACTTCCCTTCACACTTGCCCCCGGGACCGGCAGGGGAAGCTGGTGAACGACGTGGGACGGGATAGGCCCCATCCAAGTGGAACCAAGGAGGGGGCAGACCAGGACCCTCAGGCTGGGAGTCCGCGTCCCTGGGGTCCGAGCCGAGGGTAGGAGCGGGGGTCTTGGAGGCAGCGAAATGTACGGGGCGGGCGGTGGGAGCCCGACCGGGTCGCACAGCCCCAGGGTGGGGTCGTTGGGCACGGGGTGGGGGTTGGGGATCTCGGCCGGGCCGGCAGAGGGCGCAGGTCCCGAAGGAGCCAGCCGCCCGGCCCATCCGCCCTGCCGCCTCGCGGACGGCCCCTCCGCGGCGTGGCTAGGCCCACGGCCCCAACCTACCGGCGCCGCCGCAAGGACCCAAGACGCACCTCTGCGCCGCCTCCGCTGCTCCAACATGGCCGCCCGCTGCGCACCGGAAGTACGCCGCGCTTCCGCTTCCGGGACCTGGCCCGCCCCGGTGACCCTTGACCCCTCGAGACCCCGTTTCCCCCAAAGTCTGGGGGCGGAACAAGTAAGAACCGAGGAAGACTTCCTGGAGGAGGTGGCAACGAAGACTACCCTAAACTCTTGGGAGCCTGTGCAGGAGTTTGAGGGGCAGAGGTGCTTTCTGACGCTGCCCGAGGCAGGACTGCACCAGAGCCCAGACTAGCTTGGATTAGGGGCCTAACACCCTCTCTGAGGGGCCTGATGGTTCAATGACATCTTACCAGGGAGGGTATCCTGGTAAGGTCCAAGCCATCCTTCACCCTCTAGTATCCCCATGAGCTACTGACAAGGTCTGTCTCTGTCCCATTTGCCTGACCAGAGGGTGAAAGGAGTGCACTCTGCCTGGGAGTGTTGCACAGGAGCCCCTTTATTTTGTAGCAGGGGTACAGCTTCTGAGGGCAGTAGGCCTTCTCTTCCTGAGAATGGGGGCCACCACATGTGGTATGAAAGGCTGGTGTGCACACATGTTGCATATAAGCCCAAAGTTATAGGTGTGTCCAATCTGAGAGTCCTAATATAACAGTGTGGGCCCGAGTATGTTTGCTTAGGAACATGCAGACAGTTGTGGTGGGAGGATCCTGGTCCAGCTTCAGCTCCCTCAATGGCAGGAAGCCTTCCCTCAAGTATTAACTGTGCCCAAATTTCTGTTCTTTGGTCTGAGAGACTGGGGCCTGTCTTTCCATCTATAACCTGGGGGCTAGCAGATGGGTTCACCACCCAAACAGCACCAGATGAGAGGATATAGGGGAAAATTAACACTAGGAGTCTGAAGGGGGCCAGAATGGTCTCTAGTGCTCTAACCTAAGTCACCTCTTGGTTAGGGGCCCCCCAGACCAGGATGAGAACCAGCCTGGAAGCCCTTGTTTCATGGATGAGATGGTGGGGGCATTAGCACCTTGTTCAGTTCCTGAGCTACGAAGCAAAAATGCTGTCACAACTTTTGGTCCTAACATGTAGAGTGGTACAAATTTGGTAGCTGGGGCCAGGTGGAAGCTGGAGGGTGGATGAATGCTTCATTTGGGGACTAGTTAATAGCTCTCCTCCCTTCCCATAAAACCCCAGGATTCTCTGGCTGCTTACAGAGGGGTCTGGGCACCTCTAAAGAGAAACACACACCATACCCTAGACCTCACCTTGTGCCCCTGAGCTTCCCAGGGCCTCAGCACTGATGGTGGGGTCTTCAGTGCCTTCAAGCACAGTCAAGATGTCCAGAAAGAAATGCAAATTCAGAGTTCCTGCTGTGGTGCCATGGGTTAAGATCCATTGTTGTTTCTGTGGTGGTGCAGTTTCGATCTCCGGCCCAGTGCAGTGAGTTAAGGATTTGGGATTGCTGCAGCTGTGGCATAGGTCACAGTTGTAACTCAGATTTGATCCCTGGCCTACTTCCATATATATTGCAGATGTGGTCAAAGACAAAAAAAAAAAAAAAAAAAAAAAGAAAAGAAAAGAAAAGAAAGAAAGAAAGAAAAGAGGGAGTTCCCATCATGGTGCAGCAGAAACAAATCCGACTAGGAACCATGAGGTTGTGGATTCAAACCCTGGGCTCGCTCAGTGGGCTAAGGATCCGGCGTTGCCATGAGCTGTGATATAGGTCGCAGATGCGGCTCAGATCCGGAGTTGCTGTGGCTATGGTGTAGGCTGGAAGCTGTAGCTCCAATTAGACCCCAACCTGGGAAACTCCATATGCCACCAGTGTGGCCCTACAAAAGACAAAAAAGAAAAAAAAATGCAAAACTATCTTGCTCCTCTGGGGTCAATGCTCCCAGCCCTGGGTCTTGGAATAGAGAAGGGAAAGGTGGGGTCTCAGAGGCCAGAGTGTCAGGGGGTACAATCAGGAAGTCCTCACCTTCACACTCACAGTCCCCAACTGTGGATGAGCTCCATCTCTGGGTGAGGATTAGCTTTTTACTCTTAGGACCAGTTCAGCCTTACCTTCTGCCCCAGCTATATTCCACAGCTTCTCCAGAGCCAGCAGTGTTGGCCACCTTTGTGCAGATGGGGCCAGGTGCTATTTAAACAGAAGCTACTTCCATGAAGATACAGGGCCCAGCCTGCAGGGATGGCATAGACCTAGATGTGTCCTGGAAAGTGGATACCTCTTTGGTGATGTCCAGCCTAGAGGTCAGTGCAAAATGGAGGACCAGGAAGAGAAGGTCCATCCTTAGTCTGTGTCCCTTCCAGACATTAGAACTAGGGGGATGGCAGGGGAAATGGTTTAAGGTACCTAGCTCCCTGAGGAGAGGCTGATCCTTCTACCTTTTGGTACCCAGTATGTCCCAGATGGAACTCTCTGGAATTATTCATCAGGGCCAACTCTGACTTGATCTGGACTTTGGTGGATGCTGACCCTATGGTGTAACTGGGATCAGATGAAATAAGGGTGAAGAGACCACAGGGTTATCCCAGGATCCAGCCCTTGCTCTCCATTTGGCACTTTTATAGCCCTTTTATAACCCATATCCACCTTACCAGAGAGTTCTGATGGAGTTCTGGATGTGAGGCAAGTGGCCTAGGAGGAAGAACCCCAGAAAGGAGTCTGTGTGCCAGAGAAAAGCCAAGGCTGGGTCTTGAGGAACCACTTCATGGGGAGGAGAGGAAGCAGGGCCTGTACAAGACTCTGAGAGGCAGAACAAGCAGCAGGAGGAAGCCAAAGTCACAAGGGGTGAGGCTTTGAAAATACCAGCAAGATTTCAGTTAAGGCAAAGACCAAATAGCCCCCCTAATTTTAGCTATATAATGTTCCAACGTTGGTGAGACCAAGTTTGGGGGAGCAATGGCAGCAGATATAAGATAGCAGATATCAAGGCAGTGGACCTTGCGAGAGAGGATACTTCAAGAGTTTTATTGGAGTTGAAGAAGGGGACACTGGAGGGTTTTGGGGTACTGGGAGGTATCCAAAGGTAGGAGACTCTTATGAGATTCATTTTATGTCCTGGAAAGGAGAGGGGAGGGGCCTGGAAAGGGAATAGTGGGAAATGTAAGGGGGTCTGCAGGGCAGTGATATCCTGTGGAGGAAGGTACCAGTGCCCTAAGTGAGGAGCATGGTGAGGGCAGAGTGGAGTGGGAGGTTGGACGCCTTCTAGCCAGTATTAGCAACTGGCCTTGGCACCATTTCCATGCAGGCCCTCCAACACCAACTGCCAGCCTCTGAAAGGGACTGAAGACTCTCTCTCTGGACATGGAGAAGGCTCTGTCCACACTCTAGGCTGGCCGGAAGTCAGCCAGGCTAGGATACCCATGCCACCAAGCTGCTCTAAACCCATGAATGCTGTAGATTTGAGAATTAATACCTTAGCAACCCTTGCTCTGATGGGAACAGTAATGCGATGCCCTTGTTCTATACTGGCTCCCAGAGTCCCCAGCAGGATTTGGTGCCAGTTGCCCACAGTGGGAACTTGCTTTGTGACACACCCTTTATTGGCTGCTTTCCCTGTCTTCTGCCACACCTCTGCAGGTGCTTCCTGTCCTCATCTCCCACATTAACTATATGCACATGTACCTCAGTCACCAGTTATGGGGAGAGTGAGGCAGATACTGTCCATTAAAGAGGAACAAGATGGTAGTAAGCACAACCACGAGGACCTCTTCTTATAGGTGACCAGTGACCTCTATGAATGGTCCCTCAGCTCACAGACCAAGCCAATACTCTTAATGCTCATAAGATAGGATGAGCCAGGGTCTGGGTTTGAGGTAGGTCGGCCTCTGTCACATTAACTAGCCCAGGCCTCAGGCCTTACAGAATAAGGCCAGAATGACCTGCTTGGGAGGCCCCTGGCCTCTGACTCTTCCTCTCCGAAAATTACCCTCTCCGAAAAAACTGCCCCCACCCACGGCTGTGGAAGAACGTTTCAGGTACTAAGGCCGGCCCTGTCTGTTCCTCCACCCTCTGCTAGCCTCAATGTGCACCACAGAATCTGTTCTGTGCCCTGGTCCATGCTTTGGGAACGGCGACCCAGCCGCAACCCCCACCAGAGGCCCAGGCCATATCCTAAGAAGCCTCCAGGGGGCGCCACCACGAAGCCTGTCTTTGGGCTCCTTTGAGCGCAGTGACGGTGGGCGGGTGCCAGCCCCACAAGCCCCCAGGTTCCGCTGGCCCGCCCCTTCACCGGTGTGCCTAGGCTGGGTCCTCTCTGAACGGCCCCTACCATACACGTGTCGTGTTCTCCACCGCTGCTTCCTTTCTCCACCTGCCCGATGTCGCCCCCAAATCCTGGCCAGGCCCAGTATCCACGTGTCTGTCTGTCTGTTCACCCGTTTGCGTGACCATGGGTCGGCGCGCCCGGCTCCGGCCACGGCAGGTGCAGGGTTAAAGCGGAATGGGTTGAGGGGGGCAGGTTTTCTCGAGTCGGGAGGGGGGACGAGAGGCGGACCCCATCCAGCCCCGCCCCGCGCCGGAGCAGAGCAGGAGCAGAGCCCGAGCCCCGCCGGAGCCCGGCCTCAGCCCCAGCCAGAGCCCGCACCAGCGTAGCCGGAACCGCGGACCCTGCGCCCCGGCGGCGCCGGAGCCCCGGCCGGTGAGTCCCGCGGGAGCCGCGCTCAGGGGAAGTTTGGGGCGCGGGGTGTGGAGCCCCAAACGCGCTTGCCCGGACCCGGCCTCCGCCCCTTTCGCGAGCTGGAAGTTTGCGGCCCGGAGGGCCTCGCGCCGGGGGGTCCCAGGAGCGTGGCCCTCGCGGGAATGGATAAGCTGGGGAACTTCGAGATCTGCTGTGAAGTCCAGCTGCCCATTTCTGCTGGAAACACCCTGGACTCTGGGAACCTGGAGTCCAGTACTCATGGGATCCCAAAATCAATTCCCCCCCCCCCCCCCCCCCCCCCGCCTTCTGTACCCGGAGAAGGCTGGCCCCTGGGGACCTGGCGTAGACAAACCCCTGAGGGTAGACCTCGAGGGGAAATGTGGGACTCTGGCCTCCAGCCCAACCCCTCCCAGTCCCAAACACCCTTTTGCTGGTAGGAATGGATAAACTCTATTGTACCCTCCACCCCCTGGCTTCCAAAGGGTTTGTAAGGATACCCTGGAGTCTGATCTCTGGCAGCAGATGGGAGACCCTAATGGCTGCCCAGAGCACACTGGAAGCCAGTAAGGGGGAAGGTACAGTACAACTCCACTGATGCAGAGCACCAAGGTGAGGGTTTTTGAGGGGAAGGGAAGAGGGCTAGGGTGGAAAGTCCTATCCTAGCCATCTTACCTCCCACCTAGACCTAGATTCAACTGGGGAATAACTAGGTGAGGGCAGGGGATGGGAGGAGACTCCCTCAAGACCCATAGGAAGTGGGGAATTTGCCGGGGTAACTGGGAGATGACCTTTCTTCCCACTCTGAAGAGCCTCCACAGCAGTGTGCTAGCCAGTGCGGGTGGGTCCTCCCCCTGCTTTTCCCACCAGCAGTTTTGGGCCAGGCTGCTCATCTGTACCCTGAAGGGCTGTCAATGGCTCTGACCCTTTGTTTTTCCTCTCTCCTCTAGGTGAAAGTCCTTGAACTGGCCCCACGCTCTCTTGTAGCCCCAGTAGAGTCAATATGGGGCCCCATCATGCCCCTCAGTGAAGCCTGCAGCTTGAGCAGATAGCATGGCCTGCCACTGGGGGTGAACACCATGGCTACAGGAGGTGGCCGGGCCTTTGCTTGGCAGGTGTTCCCATCCATGCCCACCTGCCGGGTATATGGTACAGTGGCATTCCAGGATGGGCACCTGCTAGTTCTAGGGGGCTGTGGCCGGACTGGACTGCCTCTGGACACTGCAGAGACACTGGACATGGCCTCACATACTTGGCTGGCACTGGCGCCCCTGCCCACTGCTCGGGCAGGCGCAGCTGCTGTGGTACTGGGCAAGCAGGTGCTAGTGGTGGGTGGTGTGGATGAGGCCCAGAGCCCAGTAGCTGCTGTAGAGGCCTTCCTGGCTGATGAGGGCCGCTGGGAGCGTCGGGCCACCCTTCCTCAGGCAGCCATGGGGGTCGCGACTGTGGAAAGAGGTGAGTGGTCTCCAGAGAAAGGTCCCTTAGGTGCCCCACACCCTTTATTCTTTGCTGACTTGGTCCCTTACCTTCAGAGATTGAGCAAGAACTGTAAATTTTGCCTGGGCGCCCTAGCCATGGCTTTGCCTCCTGTATCCTTCTCACTTAGCTCTGAGCTTGGCTAACAGCAGCCTTAACTGCCTTTTCCAGCTGTGAGGTGGGAGACAGAGCCCAGGCTAGCTGCCAGCATAATGAGAGGCCCAAGCCACCTCCCTGCCCCATTCCCCCTAAGACACAAGGAGGGGTGGCCCAATGATTCTCATAGTTATAAATAGTTTGAGAGAGGGGGAGGGTAGCAGGGCCTTGGCTCTGAGCCCAGCAAGTGCTTAAATTCCTCAGCCACACACACAAACCAGGGAGCCTGAGATGGACAAAGGCCAAGCTGGCCTGAAGGCAGTTGCTAGGAACTGACTAGTTCATCTCCCCAAGGCCCTCAGACATGCCCCCGGCCAACTCTGAGAGTATAAGAGGACAAGAACCTACTTGAGTGAAAGGGCAGGGTGCAGAGGTGCTGGCAGGGTTCCTGGACAAAAGGCTTGTGGACAACACCCTCATCCTGCAAGCCCAAGCCCCTTTCCTAGCTCCCTAGCTGATCCCCAGAGCCCTCTCCCCCGTCCGTACTTCATGTTGAACAGATCTCCATATTGCCCCCACCCTTGGTTTAAACCATCCTCCACTCTCCTTTCCCCATGAGAGTCCCCACCTTGTGGCCTCCAGGTCTGACCACCGGTCCTGCTTGGATGCCAGACTTGGTTGCCATAGCGTCTCCAGGGAGACGGAGACGGATTATAATTAGATCAGCAGTCTCCTGCTCTTCACTTCGAGGGGCCCTGGTCAGATTGGAAATCCTAGCTTTCCCAGCCCCCATTCCAGGCAGGCAGGAGAGTTTCTGCCATTAGGGAGGGGTACCATAAACACATAGGTCCTAAGCCACCCTCCCAGGACTGATCAGGGCGTTTGTCAGAGTAGGGTGCTATGGCCAGGCAAGGGTATAGTTTGTATTGCTCTTTCCCATGCAGATGGTATGGTGTATGCACTGGGGGGAATGGGCCCTGACACGGCCCCCCAGGCCCAGGTTCGGGTGTATGAACCCCGCCGGGACTGCTGGCTTTCGCTGCCCTCGATGCCCACACCCTGCTATGGGGCTTCTACCTTCCTACATGGGAACAAGATCTATGTCCTGGGTAAGGCCCTGGGGGATGTGGGAAAGGGGCTTGAAGTCCAGAAGCACCTATCCCTCAAGGTTGGCTGGGCTCAAGCTTAGCCTGGGATAGTGGGACAAGAAAAGCTTTGCTGGGTTGAGCTAGGGTTGCTCTGAGGCTCTAGCCTCTGGTGGGCCTGCTGGGGTTGAGAACCAAACCCCAGAGCCTGAGGATCTTTGGAGTTGATCCATGCTCTGGTATGCACAAAGCTGGGCATGTGTGGCTGGGCAGGCAGTAGTAAAGTTTCAGCAACTGGTAAAGAAAGAGCCTGCTAGGCCCCCTGGGCTGCTTCCCAGGTGCTCCAATTCCATTGGCAGGGGGCCGCCAGGGCAAGCTCCCAGTGACTGCTTTTGAGGCCTTTGATTTGGAGACTCGTACCTGGACCCGACACCCAAGCCTGCCCAGCCGCCGGGCCTTTGCTGGCTGCGCCATGGCCGAAGGCAGCATCTTTAGCCTTGGTGGTCTGCAGCAACCTGGGCCCCACAATTTCTACTCCCGCCCACACTTTGTCAACACTGTGGAGATGTTCGACCTGGAGCATGGTGAGCGGTGGTTGGTCTGGCTATCCTCTCTCTCTTCATGGGATGGGAGGGTCCAGTGTTTGTGAGGGAGCTAGAGCTGATATCCCCTCTCTTGCAGGGTCCTGGACCAAGCTGCCCCGCAGCCTGCGCATGAGGGCTAAGAGGGCCGACTTTGTGGTTGGAGCCCTTGGGGACCACATCGTGGCCATTGGGGGCCTTGGTGAGTCTCTATAGGGCTAGGGATGGGAGGGGAGCCCCAGACAGGCAGGAGCAGCCCCCTGCATGAGCACTACCTCTCTCCCATCCCTAGGTACTCCAGGGGTCAGGACTTTGTGTGCTTCCCTTTCCCAATCTGTGAAGCAATCAGTGGGTGGTCTACCCCACGCAGCTTTTGGGATGTCTCAGCACCTAACTGTGGGTTCTGTACCAGCTGGGGCCTAAGAGATAGAAACAGGATAAATGACCACTGAATCAGTGGAGAAATAGAAAAGCGAATGATGAATGAATGAGTGCTGAGTGGGGGCAATGAGTAGCAAGGCATGGATAACCCATCCTTGGCCAACGCATTCGGGGCCATGCCCTGGGCTCAGAAAGCAAAAGAGCTGGAGCCCCTGCAGCCTGTGCCCTTTACAGTCTCTGTCTCCTTCCTGCAGGAAACCAGCCATGCCCTCTGGGCTCAGTAGAAGGCTTCAGCCTTGCACGGCGGCGTTGGGAAGCACTGCCTGCCATGCCCACGGCCCGCTGCTCTTGCTCTAGTCTGCAGGCTGGACCCTGGCTGTTTGCTATTGGGGGTGTGGCCCAGGGTCCCAGTCAAGCTGTGGAGGCACTGTGTCTGCGGGATGGGGTCTGAATGTTGATGGGACCTGTTCACTGATGCAGCTCAGTGACAGAAGCAGACATCTATGGTTCTTCTGCTGCTGAGGAAGCTCACTGTGGCTCTGTGGGATGAGGTGGGGCACTTGAGACATTGTCTT
Source organism: Phacochoerus africanus (assembly GCF_016906955.1). Taxonomy (NCBI): domain Eukaryota; kingdom Metazoa; phylum Chordata; class Mammalia; order Artiodactyla; family Suidae; genus Phacochoerus; species Phacochoerus africanus. Next base: position 112,106,441 of record NC_062544.1, read on the forward strand.
GGGGACTTGAGGGTTGCCTTCATCTTTAGTGCAGGACACATATACGCTTACACCCTTTACTCCCATTCATTCATGGACCATGCCCAGCTCCACCCTTGCTCTGGAACCTACTGGGCCAGAAGTGGGAGAGGGCAGAGCTGGCCTCATGCTCCACAAGGTCAGTGCCTACCTGGAGTATATCAGGCCCACCCCAATGGCTGTTCCTGAAAAATCCTGTCAGCCTGCCTTGAAGGCCCCTTTGGACCCAGGAGAGTTCAGAGAGGGTGGGTACACAGAGGGGTGGGGGAGTGGATGCAAGGACCTTCAGAGTGCTAGAAGAATGATGGCTTTGGGCCCTATACACTGCTGGCTGTGTGACCTTGGGCAAGTCATTTCACCTCTCTGTGCCTCAGCATCCACATCTGTAAATGGGGATCTCTGAAACCTTCCTACCCTACCTACCTCACAGGGCTGTTGTGAGGATCCAGGAAGTTCAGATGTGGAAGTAAAAGTGCTGCTAAATCTGGCTTATGGCCTCTGGTTGTGTTGCCCCTGTTTCCCTGGCCCTTCTTTGGGGACCTCAACTCTTAGGGATGAGAGTCTAGAGGAGCCTTTAGGATCTGGCCGCTATGCCCAGAATGTTCTGGTTTCTCATCCCCACCTAAGCCTCAGCTTCTCTTCTGGTGACATATGGTAACCACCATCCCCCATTGGCCCTGCCCTGGGTGTTAGAGGGCACTCACAGGTAGACCAGAAAAGAGCTCAGAAAACTATGGGAAAATACCACAGGATCAGGATGACCTCCAGATCTATGTCGCACAGCATCACATAGCCTCTGGTCACCTCTGTAGGAAGGAGTGGACCATGGGAATCCAGTGACCACTGTTCCCTCTTGCCCAGCTGTGGTGAAGCTGTCCTTAGGCAGGATTGTGGCACTGACCAGACCCCTAGAGGCAGTAGCCTCCCAGAGTAACAAAGCTGCCAGCCTTTGCCTCCTCTAGTCTTTGCTGCCCACTAGTTGGGGCCATTGATTGCTTTCCCTGCAGCCACATTGATTGCAAGTGGTTCACAACTAGGTTTATGGCAAGAATGGATTTGGGTTTCTGGAACTCATCTGCTGTGGCCAAGGTAACCCTCCTGGACCATTAGCCTTCTGTACTCTTCTCACTCAGTGGTAGAACTCCCCAGGCAGCACTTCCCCTGCCCAGCCCAAGGCACTGTGGCACAGCACTATAGGAGCCAGGTGCAGGGCCTGGCAGTGCCTTACTGTTCTCCAGCCTCAGAGAGCTCTTGGCCTGTAAGCACAGACAGACCACTGAGTCAGCTGTCCTTGTTTAATGTTCTAGACCAGTTTAGACACTCAGAGACCCCAGCATGAAGGTAATGCTGCAGCAGCTTGGGTCTAGGGATCTCTGGGAGGTCAGGCAGTGTGTTGGTGACCGGGGCCTGGAGCCCCATGTTGTCACTGCCACAGTGGCCACCCCGGGATGGCTGACAGAAGTTCTGCTGGTAGGTGGTGCTGGCACGGGGAGGCTGAATCTGTACAAAGTGGACAAGGCGCTGGGGGAGGCCACTAAGTCCTGGAACTGACTGGAAATTGGCCTGGTAGGAAGATTGAAGGGGCCGCTGCTGGCTCAACTCCAGTTCACAGGGTGCCCAGTGCAGGAAAGTGTGCTGCTGCCACAGGCGTGCCAGGTCTTTCCGCCTTCCAATTCCCTGTAGCAGGCAATAGGGGCCCTCCTCAACGGTACGGGCCCTTGGCCCACAGTCCTGGCACCAGGCAATTCCTTGGGCCCCTCCTAAATCCCAGCGTGCCTGATGATGCCTGGCCTGTGCCTGTCCTCCCTAGCCTGTACCCCAGCCTCTAGCCTGCATTTCCAGCCATTCCTTCCTTTCAGGAATGAATGAAGCCCCCAGAAAATCAGTGGCCCCTAGGATATTTACACAGGGTCAAGCAAGCTGGTAGAGGAAACCAAAGCAGAGGTACATTCTGGGGAATGGGCTGTTTTCCAGAAGGAAGAGGTTGTCTGGAAGACAGACACTCCTCTGTCTGTATAAAAGAGCCCTCCCTCCCCATAGTGTCTTATCCCCTCCACCCTACCTTAACTTCAACCTAGCCTGGGAGCCTGCCCATTCTTTGTCCTCTCTCCAGCACTTACTTTGTCGAAGGAAGTGCGGTTGTCATGCTTGGAGAAGTAGTGTTGCCGTGCTGGTTCCTTGAAAGACAGAAAGAAGGTACATGGGGGAAAATGATGCTTACCTGCCCCCGAGATGTTATCTCAGGGCCCCATAATGGAAGGAAGTTGCCAGGAGCTACCACCCCTAAACTGCTAAACTGCCAATACCCTGAAAAGTCAGATATAAATTAAAGCAAAACCTCACTCTTGGGACATATCCTGGCACCTGCCCCCAAAGCAGAAGCCTCTGGGGCTGCTGACTGAGGAAAGGCTGAGGCATCTTCTAGGGGATCCTGCCATCAGTGGGGCAGTGGTTCAGGTTTCACATTGGGCCCTTTAACTCTAGATCTTCCAGTAAGACTCCAGCTTTCTCCTCTTTTATCTCTCATCAGCAATCCTGGCTCTTGGCCATAAATACGATCTGGAAAATGAAATTTCTCTCTATAGCTCTCTCCTGGACTCCAGGACCACTAGCCATATCCTGATGTAAATGTCTAATGGGCATCTCCAAACCCATGACTGAGCTCTGGATCATTCCCCCAAACCACCCCACCTACAGCCTCTCCCCCAGCTCAGGTCATGGCAACTAAATCCTGCCAAACACCTCTTTTCTTTCACACCCTACATCCAATGTGCCAGGAAATCCTATTGATGCTTCCTTCAATATGTACCCAGGATCAGGCCGCTCCTCAGCATGGCCACTGCTTTTCCCTGATCCTCTCATGTCTGAATTGTTGCAAGAGCTTCCCACCTTCTTCCAAGTTTGCCCCTCCAGTCTGTCCTCTAACCAGGCAGAATAATTCTTTCAATATGTAAATCAAATCACATTAATCATTTCCCCCAAATCCACAACAGTTCCTAGTATATGTAAAAGTCAAAGTAATCATAGTGGCTCATGAGACTCACATGATGTAGATTCTTCCATTTCCTTGAACCACACTGGCATCCTCATTGCTCCTTCAAATACACCTTAGACCTTTGTACCACCTGTTCTTTCTGCCTGGGACTCTCCTCCTAGTGGCCATGACACTCTCTCACCTACCTCTTAGGAGGCCTTCCTTGACCACAATATCAGCAGTCCTATCACCCCAACCCTACATTTTTCACCTTCTAACACACAATATGACTATATATTATATTGCTGTTTATCATCTGCAATATAGATCATAAACTCCTCATGGGCAATGTAGATCATAAGCTCCTCATGGGCAATGTAGATCATAAGCTCCTCATGGGCAATGTAGATCATAAGCTCCTCATGGGCAAGATTATTGTCTATCTTACTTACATCTGTAATTCCAACACTGAATCTGCACTGTGCTCAATATATGTTTGCTGTTAAATCAATGAGCAGCAACAGAAGGTCTGTAGGTCATTTGGTCCAGTAGGGGCCAGAGAGCCATGCCCCATCCCCTGGCAGAGAAAGATCACCTCTCAGGACCCTAAAGCTCAGGAGAAATCTTTCCTAAGACCATCCATCTTGCCTTTGTGCCTAGTCTCGGCCTCCAGAACTCTCTGACACTAGGCACTCAGCCTCTCCTGCTACATACCCAAATGAAGTACCTGATTTGGTGAGTCCAGTCTTGACTGCATTTTCTCCTAGGTAAAAATCAGGGGCTAGCTCCATCCCAAATTCTTGAACTAGAATCTTCAGGGTGGAGCCTTTAACAAGCCCACCCCCTGCGTTGAGACCTCTTGTTCTAGACAGCTGGTATTGATCACCAAATAGAATGAAGGCTCTACTGAAGTTCCCATTGTGGCTCAGCAGAAACGAATCTGATTAGCATCCATTCAGGTTTGATTCCTGGCCTTGCTCAGTGGGTTAAGGATCCAGCGTTGCCATGAGCTCTGGTGTAGGTTGCAGATGCAGATCAGATCTGGTGTTTCTGTGGCTGTGGCATAGGCCAGCAGCTACAGCTCCAATTCGACCCCTAGCCTGGGAACCTCCACATGATGTGGGTATGGCCCTAAAATTAAAAAAAAAAAAAAAAAAAAGAAGGCTCTACAAAGGTAGTAAGACATCTGGCCTTCCCTTTTGGCCATCATAAAGCAACTTGACACAGCAGAGATTAAAAATTCAGGGTCTTTTGATACCTGCACCCCTATGTTTACAGGAACACTATTCACAATAGCCAAGACTTAGAAATAAACTAAATGTCCATTGACAGATGAATGGATTAAGATGTGGTACATATATACGACGGACTACTACTCAGCCACAAAAAGAATGAAATAATGTCATTTGCAGCAACATGGATGCAACTACAGATTATCATACTAAGTAAGTCAGAAAGAGAAGGATAAATACCATATGATATCATTTATATGTGGAATCTAAAATATGGCACAAATGAACCTATCTACAAAATAGAAACAGACTCACAGACATGGAGAACAGACTTGATGTTGCCAAGTGGAGGTGGGAGGAGGGAGTGGGATAGACTGGGAGTTTGGGGTTAGTAGTCACAAACTTTAACATTTAGAATGGATAGACAATGAAGTCCTACTGTATATATATAGCACAGGGAACTATATCCAATCTGGGATAAACCATAATGGAAAGGAATATAAAAATGGATGTATAAATGTGTATAACTAAGTCATTTTGCTGTACAGTAGAAATTTGCACAACATTGTAAATCAACTATACTTTAATAATAATAATAATAAACCAAAATCCCTTTTAGGAAAAAACATGGGAAAAGATCTTCAGAATGTAGAGGGAGGCAAAGACTTCTTAGGTGTGACACCAAAAGCAAGAGCCGCAAAGGAAAAAATTGATAAATTGGGAGTTCCCATCGTGGGTCAAATCTGACTAGTATCCATGAGGACGCAGTTTCGATCCCTGGCCTTGCTCAGAGAGTTAAGGATCTGGCGTTGCGGTGGCCGTGGTGTAGGCCAGCAGCTGCAGCTCCGATTCAGCCTCCATATGCCGTGGGTGCGGCCCTAAAAAGACAAAAAAAATTTGATAAATTGGACCTTATCAAAAAATTTTTGGGAGTTCCCATCGTGGTGCAGTGGAAATGAATCTGACTAGGAACCGTGAGGTTTCAGGTTTGATCCCTGGCCTCGCTCAGTGGGTTAAGGATCCAGCGTTGCTGTGGCTGTGGTGTAGGCTGGCAGCTACAGCTCTGATTAGACCCCTAGCATGGGAACCTCCACATGCCATGGGAGCAGCCCTAGAAAAGGCAAAAAGACAATAAACAAACAAACAAACAAAATAAAAATAGAGACAACACCAAATGTTGGTGAGAATGCAGAGAAATCAGATCAGTCATACATTGCAGGTGGGAATGTAAAATGTAAACCAGCCACTCTGGAAAACAGTTTAACAGTCTTAAAACTTAAAAATGCCTTAAGGGCAATACAGGCTTAGGGGGAAACAAAAGTTATTATGGGATTATATGAAATCATGTGTGTGAAACTTTTGAAAAGTATAAAGCACTTTAGAATTTAAAAAATCTTGGAGTTCCCACTGTGGTGCAAAGGGACTGGAGGCATCTTGGGAGCACTGTAATGTAGGTTTGATCCCTAGCCTACACAGTGGGTTAAGGATCCTGCATTGCAGCAACTGTAACTTAGGTCCCAACTGCTGCGCTGCTCAGATCTGATCCCTGGCCTGGGAACTCCATATGCCTTGGGGCGGCCAAAAAGGAAAAAAAAAAAAAAAAAAGGAATTCCCATCCACATTCAAAAATAATAATAATATGCAACTACCATATTACCCAGGGAGTTCCACTGTGGCACAGTGGAAATGAATCTGACTAGCATCCATGAAGATGCAGGTTTGATCCCTGGACTCGCTCATGGGTCAGGGATCTGGTGTTGCTGTGAGCTGTGGTGTAGGTTGCAGATGTGGCTCAGATCCCTTGTTGCTGTGGCTGTGGCATAGGCCAGCAGCTGTAGCTCTGATTTGACCCCTAGTCTGGGAATTTCCATGTGCAGCTCTAAAAAGCAAAAACAAACAAACAAACCCCAAACTACCACACTACCCAGCAATTGCACTCCTGGGCATTTATCCCAAAGAAATGAAAATTTATAATTCACTCAAAAACCTATACACAAATGTTCATAGCAGCTTCATTTGTAAGAGCTAAAAGCTGAATTGGCCCAGAATCTTTCAATAGGTGAATGGTTAAACTGCTGCATACATACACAGGATACTACTCAATAGTAAAAAGGAATGAACCGTGGATACATACAACTTGGATGAATCTTCAGGGAATTATGCTAAGCAGGAAAAGCCAATCTCCAGAGGTTCCAAGCTATATAATTCCATTTATATAAGTTTTTTTTTTTTTGTCTTTTTGCTATTTCTTTGGGCCGCTCCCGCGGCATATGGAGGTTCCCAGGCTAGGGGTCCAATCAGAGCTGTAGCCACCGGCCTACACCAGAGCCACAGCAACGTGGGATCCAAGCCGCGTCTGCAACCTACACCACAGCTCACGGCAACGCCGGATCGTTAACCCACGGAGCAAGGGCAGGGACCGAACCCGCAACCTCATGGTTCCTAGTTGGATTCGTTAACCACTGTGCCACGACGGGAACTCCCTATATAAGTTTTTTTTAAAATGGAAAATCATGGGCCAGGGATCAAATCTGAGCCACAGCTGAGACCTATGCCACAGCAGCGGCAATGCCAGATCCGTAACCTGCTGTGTGGGAACTCCTCTATTTACTATTTCTTAAAACTGCTTGTGAATCTACAATCATCTCAAAAATTTCATTTAAAAAATCTGGGTGGTTGGGAGTTCCTATCGTGGCGCAGTGGAAAGGAATCCGACTAGGAACTGTGAGGTTGCGGGTTCGATCCTTGGCCTTGCTAAGTGGGTTAAGGATCTGGCGTTGCCGTGAGCTGTGGTGTAGGTCGCAGACGCGGCTCGGATCCCGCGTGGCTGTGGCTCTGGTGTAGGCCTGCAGCTATGGCTCCGATTCGACCCCTAGCCTGGGAACCTCCATGTGCTACGGGTGTGGCCCTGAAAAAAAAAAAATTCTGGGGCATCTGGGGCATGTTCCAATTGATTCCCTTCTAATTCCTCCTCCAATCTCTATACTCAGCTATAAAATTGCACACAGTCTAGAATGTGGATGCCTCCATTGCTGGAGGCAGCTCTGGCTCTGGAAACTCTTCTTACAGTGACAGGATAATCTATCGACTCCCACTGACTTGAGTTAAATTCTCACAATTGTGGGAGACTGGTGAAAAGTGCAATCATTTCCTCTCCACCCAGGCAGTTTGAGTATTCTTGCCCCTGAAAAGAATTTCACCTGAGTTTTTGCTTCTATACCATCTTGGGCTCGTTTTCTGTAATATTTGAGCAGGTGGGGCTTGAGCTAGGATTCAAGCCAAAGACACCTTGGAGGAGAAGCAGGTTTCCTGGGATGGGTCAGTGTTTGCATGTGGGAGAGCTAAGGGGCCTTGTGGAGGCTAGGCAGAGTGCAGTCAGGAGGTTATTTTGTGAGGAGTCCCTGTGACAGACTGAGGTGTGCTGGGGGATAGGGCAGAGGCAGGGATGCAGCAATCAGGGCACCACCAATGAAAGATCTGCCTCCAACCATGAGCCCCTAGCACTCTTGTCTGACCTTAACATCCAGGATTACATCTCCCAAAAGTCAGTAGGTAAAGGCTACAAATAAATTAATCCGGTTTAGAAATAAAAAGGAAGGATAAAAAGAAAAAAGAATTTTCTTTTACCTGAATAACAAAATTTCTATCAGCCCCAAACTAAAGGAAAATGGATGCCACATCATGGAAAGGTTTTCAACAAGAATAGATGCCATCAGCCAGCTGACACCTGGTATCTATCTAATGTGCACCTTTCCTGAGCAGTCCCACTAATTAGAACAGCTTTAGGGAGCTCTCCCACGGTGCTTGTTTAAGGATCTGGTGTTGTCACTGCAGCAGCTTGGGTGGCAGCTGTGGTGCAGGTTCAATCCCTGGCCTGGGAACAAAAACAAACAAAAACAAAAAACCTGGAGTTCCCATTATGGCACAGCAGAAACAAATCCCACTAGGAACCATGAGGTTGCAGGTTCAACCCTTGGCATTGCTGTGAGCTGTGGTGTAGGCTACAGAAGCAGCTAGGATCTAGCGTTGCTGTGGCTGTGGTGTAGGCCAGCAGCTACAGCTCTGATTCGACCCCTAGCTTGGGAACCTCCATATGTCATAGGTGCATCCCTAAAAAGACAAAAAAACACAAGCAAATTTTTTAAAAAACCCACCAAAAACATGAAAAAACAAAAAGCACAGCTTTAGGAGTTCTCTTGTGGTACAGTGGGTTAAGGATTGTCATTGTCACTGCGGTGGCTCTGGTTGCTTCTGTGGCACAGGTTCAACCCCTAGCCCAGAAATTTCCACATGCTGCAGGTGTGGCCAAAAACCAACCAAACAAACAAACAAAAAAAAACCAAAACAACCAAAAAAAACACCTCAAAAAACAACTTTAGATCTAGAAAGAGCCAGGAGACTTGGCGTTTGTATAACCTAAACCTAAAACACATAGATCATGCTGTTTGGGGTTGCTGATAATGCCAATAAATGCTTTATATAGTAAGTCTTCACTTCAATCAAAATATGTACTGAAATATATCCTCTGGGGGAAGAGATTGAGAGAATATTCAGGTCTTTGGGATGAGAGCTGCCACTAAGGAGTACTACAAATATCCAGCAGGAAGTCTCCAGGTTTCCTCTAACCCTGCACTACCCAGACCTCATCACTTTCTCAGGGGAGGTGACCCTAGATGAGCAGTATGGAGCTTCATTTGGTCCTGGCTCAGTGGGCAGTGCCAGGCAGGCCTTCCAACTGGGAATGCTCAGGGGGTTCAGGGTCTATAGCATGGCAGACTCCAAGACCCTGCTCTTGGCCTGGAAAAACAATTTGTAGAGAATTCAGATGGCCAATCAAGTAAGATCTGGCTAGAGGCTGGGAAGCAAAAAGCAGTAGCAGGCAGAACGTGTTCCAGGCACCACTCCAGGTCCCTCTCAGTCCTCCTCCACCCTGATCTCACCCAGAAGTCTGATCTTAGCATACTTCTCACAAAGCTGTCTTCCCTCTGGCCACTGGGAAGCCCTTGAAGGAGATGGAGGGAAGAAGAGAGGAGTTGTTTCTTCTGGCTCCCTTCCAGGCCAGCCCTCACCTGGCTGTCTTTCCACCCAAGATGGTCTTTACTTTCTTTTCTTTTTTTTTCTTCAATTTTTTTTGGGGGGGCACACCCATTGCAGGTGGAATTTCCTGGATCAGGGATCGAACCTGATGCCATAGCTGAAACCAAAGCCACAGCAGTGATAATGCTGGGTCCTTAACCTGCAGAACCACCAGGAATTCCACCCTAGGCCACTTTTGCCATCACTTCTTTCCAGTCCTCCATGGCTAGGCATGGGGGTGGATACCTGCCATTTTCAATGCTGCTTCTCTGACCAAAGAGACCTCCTACTCACTCCTGAGCCTATGGACTACAAGGCTGACTGTGAGATTATGGAATTTCATAGTATCAAGAAATCTGTGCTGAAAGGCAGCTGTCTGCAAAGCTCAAGTCCTTCTTTTTTGGTTCTGGAGGCTTTCTCCCCATGGCCATCCACCCCACCTAGGCCCTGACCCTTCTCCCATCTAGAAGGAGCAGTGAGCAAGGCTGTCCAGCCTGGTACTAGCTCTTCTCCACCATATGTATAGGGAGAAGACCTGATATTTCAGGAAAGAGGAGCTAGGCCTCATGCAAGTGCTAGGGATAGGCTGGCCTTAAGTGTCAATCCAGCTTTGGTGGGCCTCAGGATATTTCTCTTGGGGCCTAAGAGAAGTAGAATCTGGCCCTTTCACTCCAGCTACACCCAGTGCTGCCTCATACCTGACATCGCTGCAGGAACACTGCTGGAGGCTGGGGCTTGGCTGCAAGGCGGTATTCTCGAGCACTTTCACTCTTGAATTGGCCTCTGTAGTGCCCATAGAAGCCACTGTTGTGCTGTAACAAGGCAGGCTTGAGAGTGAATCCCACCCACACCCCCACCATGAGTCCTAGAGGTCAGAGCCCTTATGCTAGAAGCCTCTCCTGGGAATTCCAGACGGAATAGAAAGAATCAGAGGAGGAGGGACACCATGGGAGAGCAGCTAGTGGAGAGGTGTTTCCATCTATCATTAGAGCAGCAAGTCTTGGTAGTTCCTGTCATGGCACAGTGGAAACAAATCCCACTAGGAAGTATGAGGTTGCAGGTTCAATCTCTGGCCTCACTCAGTGGGTTAAGGATCCGGTGTTGCCATGGGCTATGGTGCAGGTCGGATCATGGATTCTGATTCTGCATTGCTGTGGCTGTGGTGTAGGCCAGCAGCTACGGCTCGGATTAGACCTCTAGCCTAGGAACCTCCATATGCCTTGAGTGCGGCCCTGAAAAGACAAAAGACGAAAAAACAAAACAAACAAACAAAAAAACAGCAAGTCTTAGCTGTGCTGGCCCACCTGGGAGGATTACTTGTGTGTAAAGAAAGGGTACCTTCCTTCCTTTCACCTTCTCTCCCTCCTCCATTCTTTCTTCCTCCCTCCCTCTCTCCTTCCTTCCTCCTTCTCTCTTTTTCCCCTTCCTTTACCTTCCATTCCTTTACTTTCCTTTCTTCATAGGGTCATAGCATGGGCTGTGGACCCAGCAGTGAAAAGACAGAAAGACCCCAGCCCCTATGAACCTTCCTTCTGGTGGGGAAGTAAGACAGGTGAACAGGATCAAAAAAGAAAGAACGTGATGACTAGATCAAGAGTATCAGGGAGTAGGGACACCATCTCACTCCACTAAGCGAGGCCACGTATCAAACCTGCAACCTCATGGTTACTAGTTGGATTCGTTTCTGCTGCACCACAACAGGAACTACCCCCTGCATTGTTAATAGTAAGTCAAAGGTCCCTGAAGAGCAAGGATTAAATGGATCCATATTCTGCATCTATTAACAAATTTAAGAATATTCCATTTACGGAGTTCCCATTGTGGTTCAGTGGTTAATGAATCCAACTAGGAACCATGAGGTTTTGGGTTCGATCCCTGGCCTTGCTCATTGGGTTAACGATCTGGCGTTGCCATGAGCTGTGGTGTAGGTTGCAGACGTGGCTCAGATCTCGAGTTGCTGTGACTGTGGCGTAGGCCGGCAGCTACAGCTCCAATTAGACCCCTAGCCTGGGAACCTCCATATGCCTCTGGAGTGGCCCTAGAAAAGGCAAAAAGACAAAAAAAAAAAAAAGAATATCTGTTTGCCACCCATTTGCTATTCAGGGGCAAGTAGGGCACTCTCTGAAACTGGAGCACCTAAGCAAGGGATGAACTTTCCAAAAGAAATACTTCACTAACAGTGGATAAATTCTGGAGAGAATTTCAGAGATAAGGACTGGCAGAAGACAGAAATGAGCACCTATCAGGGCTATGAGGAGCTGTACTAGTCTGACGTCATTAGGCTGACAACACAAATGACCATGCCTGGCTAGGGAACTCCTATGGCCCAACCTCATCGTCCTGAATGCTCCTTGGAGAAGACAGTGTTTCCAGTGCACTCCATAATCAAAGTCCTCAGCAGAAAGAACCTGCTTCAAGCTGGTTTCAGGACATCAAAGTGGGCTCCTAAGCAGGCCTGGGAAGTCCCTTATCTTTTTATCCCACTGAGGGCTTGGATCATCTAACTTGTCGGTCCATCCCTCTACTATCTGTCAAACACTCCTTTCTCTCTATTCAGAGTAGCTCAACAGTATTTACTGATTTTTTACTGTGGTCCAGGCATGGGACATACAGAGAGAAGAAAACAATATTCACCCTCAAGATGTTCTCAGTCTAGAGAGCAGTCAAACAATAGAAATCTGGGGAGATCTAGCAAAGGACTGGGAGTACATGGGGTGGCTAGCGCATGAAGAGCATCAGCTAGTTAGCATGAGACCAGGACATGTGGAAGGGGAATTGGGATCAGGAAGACTGGGAAGCTCCAGGGAAACCTCAGGATGGCAGAGGGGAAGTGAACAGTATGTGGTCCTCTTCTAGCCTGGATGCTGGATGAAACCCTTCTCCCTTTAATCTCATGAGTCATTCAATTTTCAGGTACTACCCCAGGGCCAGTGGCCAGGATTAACTTTAAAGGGCACTCTTACCCAGGAGCCTACTAAAGCACTTTTCATCTTTCCAGGAAAGGAGCAGAAAAGGCAAACTTTCCTTTTGTCTTTTGAGTCTACTTCTGGAGAAAGATCATATCAGCAGGTCAAATTCTTGTTGCTTAGTGACAAAGGGAGGTTGTCACAATGCTCCTGATTGTTGAGGCAAGGCCTAGCCTGCTGCCCCTTGTGCTTCCTGCTCTGTTCTTACTTTTTTCTGAGAGAGATCTGACCCTAGGCATTAACAGCTTTTGAGAGGGTTCTTATAAGCAGATATATATAAAGCTCCACAGTGGAGTCTGATGATCTCACAGTCAATGAAACATCAGAGAATATTTTAGAGGTGCAACCATACTGCCAGGAATACAAATTTTTTTAATAATTTTTTTTATTTTCCCACTGTACAGCAAGGGGGTCAGGTTATCCTTACATGTATACATTACATTTTTTCCCCTACCCTTTCTTCTGTTGCAACATGAGTATCTAGACAAAGTTCTCAATGCTATTCAGCAGGATCTCCTTGTAAATCTATTCTCAGTTGTGTCTGATAAGCCCAAGCTCCCGATCCCTCCCCCTCCCATCAGGCAGTCACAAGTCTCTTCTCCAAGTCCATGATTTTCTTTTCTGAGGAGATGTTCATTTGTGCTAGATATTAGATTCCAGTTATAAGTGATATCATATGGTATTTGTCTTTGTCTTTCTGGCTCATTTCACTCAGTATGAGATTCTCTAGTTCCATCCATGTTGCTGCAAATGGCATTATGTCATTCTTTTTTATGGCTGAGTAGTATTCCATTGTGTATATATACCACATCTTCCAGGAATATAAATTTAAAACACAATTCATGGAGTCAGAAGAAATGCTAAAAGGGGATGGTGACTCTTAGGATAAAAGTGCTGCTTCAGAATAAGGCTCTGTCAACTTTTCAGGAGTTTGTGGGGACTGGGAACACTAATTGTAGCAGGTAAATGTTACAAGGGCCCAAGTGAAGGAGGAGAGCATGACAGAGGAGCAAAAGAAGCAGGATGAAAATATCTTGGTCCCATTCTAAGCTAGCCTCGGGCAGATTATATTTTCTTGTTCATTTATAATACAGGGACATGGACAGTTCACTCCTTTTACTAACCCAAAGAAGCTGGCAATTAGCCTCTAAAAATGTGCCAAAGTAAAGTTCAACAACAGGAAACACTTAAACCCTGCTGGTGTCACTATGCAAGTCCTACTAGACAGAAAGCTCACTCTATTAGAATAGTTATCTCCTCTCACATGTATTCACAACTACAAAAAGGTTCATTGCTATATCTATCTAGGAGAACAACTATAAGCAGGCTGGAGTTCCCAGCGTGGCACAGCAGAAACGAATCTGACTAGGAACCATGAGGTTGTAGGTTCGATCCCTGGCCTGGCTCAGTGTGGGTTAAGGATCCAGCATTGCTATGGTTGAGGTGTAGGCCAGCAGCTGCAGCTTCAATTGGACCCCTAGCCTGGGAACCTCCGTATGCCACGGGTGTGGCCCTAAAGAGCCCCCCCCCAAAAAAAAGAAAGACAATAAACACATCCATCACCCCCAAGTTTCTTTCTACCTATTGGTAATACTTCTCTATGGTATTCATTGGCCTCAAGCAACTGCTGTTTGGTTTTTTTGTCACTATAGATTTTCATTTTCTAGAATTTTATATAAATGGAATTGTTCAATATGTATTCTTTTGTGTATCTGTCTTCTTTCACTGAGCATGATTATTCCGAGAATTATCCATGTTGTTGTGCCTAACACTATTCATTCCTTTTGATTGCTCAGTAGTTTTCCATTGTATGAATATGTCAAACCTTTCCTCTTGCTTTTTTCTTTTTTTAATTTATTTTTTTAAAGAATTTTATTTTTTTAGGGTAGTTTTAGGTTCAAAGCAAAATTAAGGGAAAGGTGCATAGATTTCTCATATACTTTCTGTCCCTACACATGCAGAATAGTACATTTGTTATAATTGCTGAAGCTAAATGAACACATTATCACCTAAAGTCCATAAATTACCTTAGGTGTCTCTCATGGTGTTGTACATTCTATGGGTATGAACAAATGTGTATAATGACATGTGGGAGTTCCCGTCATTTTGGCTCAGTGGACACAAATCCAACTAGTAACCATGAGGTTGTGGGTTTGATCCCTGACCTTGCTCAGTGAGTTAAGGATCTGCGGTTGCCATGAGCTGTGGTATACATTGCAGATGTGGCTGGGATCTTCCACTGATGTGGCTGTGGCTGTGTCCAGCAGCTGCAGTTCCGATTAGACCCCTAGCCTGGGAAATTCCATATGCCACAGGTGCGCCCTTAAAAAAAAAAACCCAGGAGTTCCCGTCGTGGCGCAGTGGTTAACGAATCCGACTAGGAACCATGAGGTTGCGGGTTCGGTCCCTGCCCTTGCTCAGTGGGTTAACGATCCGGCGTTGCCGTGAGCTGTGGTGTAGGTTGCAGACGCGGCTCGGATCCTGCGTTGCTGTGGCTCTGGCGTAGGCCGGTGGCTACAGCTCCGATTCGACCCCTAGCCTGGGAACCTCCATATGCCGCGGAAGCGGCCCAAAGAAATAGCAAAAAGACAAAAAAACACACACACACACACAAAAACAAAAAACAAATATATAATGACATTTGCAATATCGTAGTATCAAACAGAGATGTTTCACTGCCCTAAAAATCCTGTGTTCCACCTATTCAGCGCTCCCTGACCTTTTTACTGTCTCCATAGTTTTGCCTTTTGTGGACTGTCATACAGCTGGAATCCTGCCTTTTCAAGATTGGCTTCTTTCACATAGTAAAATGCATTCGTTTCTTCCATGTCTTTTCATAGCTAATATTTATTTTAGTGCTGAATAGTATTCCATTGTCTGGATATACCACAGTTTATTTATACATTCACCTATGCACATTGACATCTTGGTTGCTTCCAAGTTTGGCAATTATGACTAAAACTGCAATAGGGTTATGCATGGACCCACAGCATGTAGAAGTTCCCAGGTCAGGAATCAAATCCCTACCAAAGCAGCAATCCCAGCCAAAGCAGTAACAACATCAGATCCTTAACCCTTAAGCTGCTGAACTACCAGGGAACTCACTCACCTGTGTCTTTTGAAATTACACACCAATCACATTTTTTTCCCCACAACACATCACTAAAACTGCACCTGTCAAGGTCACCAATAATTAATTTTCAATCATTTTCCTTGACCTATCAGCAGTATTTGGCACAAGTGTCCTCCTCCTCTTTGAAGGATTGGCCCAGTGGTTTCCACAGCATCTCACTCTGCTGGTGTCCTTCCGCCATCCCCGACCACTCCCACTCTGGCTCCTTTGCTGTTTTTTCTCATCTAGGCCTTTAAACATTGTGTGTCCTGGGACTCAATACAATCTGTTTTTCCATCCATACTCCTTCATTGGTGATCTCATCTTATTTCATGACTTCAAAAGCCATCTATAACTATTGTGCATAAAGTGACTCCTGAGAGGGTTTGCATTGGCGATATGTGGGTGGGCGGCAGGGTGTAAGTGTAGAGGTATGAGGGTTCCTTTTGTGAGTTGTGCATGGGCAGCGTATTTCACACAGTGACACGTGGAGAAATATAGGCCACCAAGCCTGGCCAATGATTAAATGATGAACGGTTAAAACCGTTAAGACCGTTAAAACCGTTAGTTGCTAGTGGCGGCGGGGGCTGGCCCAAGGAGCAGGGATTAACTCTCATTGGTCAGAGTGCGCCTTAGGGGCGTGGCCACGTACGCTTAGGCAATCTCCATGAGACTTAGTGGCCTCCAGGCTGATCACCAGGTTGGGCGTGCTCTCACCCTCAGAGGTGGCGGCATTTCAGGTTTGGGTGGGGTGGGCTGGAGAAGAGTCCGGTGAAGGTGGGGGTAGGGTTGAGGAACTGTCAGGGCTTTCAGGATAGGTTCGGGATTCCCAGGGATCTAAAGGATTTTCCCAGGGCGCTGGCCTCTCCCCTTGAGTCTTCCCTTGGAGTTCCTAATCACCCTTTCTTTCCTTGTGATGAAAAACTGCCTTGGCTCTTCAAGGAGACCTGACTTATGTGCTTACCCTTGGAGAGCTATTTTCGTCAGATGCCCTAGGGTCCATGGTCTCCCGGCCTGCCTCAGAGAGGCAAGGAAAAGAGTCTGCCCCAGAAGTTAGGGTGAACCAAAACCCAGGGAATCCCAATGGGATTGGTCTTTTTTCTTCTTTCTTTTTAGGGCTGCATCAGCGGCATATGGAGGTTCCCAGGCTAGGATTCAAATTGGAGCTGCAACTGCTGGCCTATGCCACAGCCATAGCAGCGCGGGACCTGAGCCGCGTCTTTGGCCTACACTACAGCTCAGGGCAACGCCGGATCGTTACCCCATGGACTGAGGCCGGGGATCCCAACCTGTGTCCTCCTGAATACTAGTCAGATTCGTTTCCGCTGAGTGACAGGAACTCCTGGGAATGGTCTTTGACTATGATTACAGGAAATCCCTTGGAGGTCTCTGGAAAAGACAAGGAATGATTTAGTCCAGGAGCCCAGAGCATGTCTCCTGGTAGAAAAGAAGAGGCTGAAGATGAGAGAAAGTGACTGTGTCAGGTTTGAGGCAGGCCTGGTTGACGTCAGAGGGGTCATGAAGTCTGAGGAAGGGACCAGATTTTCCTGCAGCCAAGTGGAGGAGCTGTAGTGGCACTTGGATGGACTTGCACTGTGGTCTCAGGATTCTCAGAGCTGAAGATGGGGTCAGATAAGAGGGCTCTGTGCCCCTTAGGACACACTTTTCAGCCCACGTATTCCCACTGCCCACCACTGTGCCAAGGCCCTTCTTGGGGGAATAGCCCCGTTCCCCACGGTGCACAGAAAACTTTCCCTGCCTTTTAAGCTTCCATTATTGAGTTTAGGGGATAAGAGAGGGAGAGAACTCTGCCCTTGGAAGTTATTAATGTGTGCATTTCAGTTTTCATTTACTTTAGAATGGCTAGGGTCCTACCTAGGAATGATTATCTTTTCATTACTAGTGTTGTACTAGTATCTGCAAGGAGAGGGGTCTCTGCAGATGGGAATATAAAAGCATGTATACAGATAGCATGGTGACAGGTGAATGCACAGTGACTGAGAACATCAAGTCCCAGGTGGTCGTTAAACATTGTGGGGTGGGTATAACCATGGAATTACTTCAATTGCATTTAAGAAAACTGGTAAGAGGAGTTCCCATCGTGGCTCAGTGGTTAACGAACCCAACTAGTATCCATGAGGACACGGGTTTGATCCCTGGCCTCCATCCAGTTGAGGATCCAGTGTTGCCATGAAGTGTGGTGTGGTGTAGTGTAGGTTGCAGATTCGGCTCAGATACTGTGTTGCTGTGGCTGTAGTGTAGGCTGGCAGCTACAGCTCTGATTTGAACCCTAGCCTGGGAACGTCCATATGCTGCTGGTGCTGCCCTAAAAAAACACAAAAAAAGACAAAAAAAACTGATAAGAGAAATTAGGTCTAGAAACTGGGGAGTAGTTATTATAAACCCCAAGCCACATGCTATAAATTACTCTCCTCCATTAACATAAAGAGAAATGGAAGACAATAGAGGATTTATCATCTAGATGTTATAATAATGGCCTTGTAGGGCTATGTATAAAATTGTCTGGATTATAAATTTAGACCTTAGATGGAGGAAATTGTTAGTATGGATGGGAGAAAGAAATATTTGGACAATCACATAAGTAAAAATAAGAATCCCATATTTACTTCAATTCATCACCTTTATTAAAATATATAATAAAGTCTGCTGATCTAGGAACTTGAAATGTACTAATTGAAAACAAATCATATATTTAAATTCGTGGATACTTGGGAAGTTTTGCTCCATTGTCCTAATTTAGTTCCCATTTAGTTACTTAATATTTTCTGAGCACCTATTATGTGCCAGGCACAATTTCTAGATTCTGAGACTATAGTAATGAATGAAACAGACAAAAATTTCTATCCTCAAAGAGCTTAGGAGTTCCCATCGTGGCTCAGTGGCTAACGAATCCAACTAAGAACGATGAGGTCACGGGTTTGATCCCTGGCCTTGCTCCATGGGTTAAGGATATGGCGTTGCTGTGAGCTGTGGTGTAGGCTACAGACACGGCTCGGATCCCGCGCTGCTGTGGCTTTGGCATAGGCTGGTGGCTACAGCTCCGATTTGACCCCTAGCCTGGGAACCTCCATATGCCGCAGGAGCGGCCCTAGAAAAGGCAAAAAGACAAGAAAAAAGAAAAAAAAAGAGCTTAAAATTACATTCTGGTAGGTACAGGTGTGCATGCTGAGACAGAAAAACTAAGATAAATTAATAAAATATATAGCATGTTAGAATGATAGTGTGCTTTGAAGAAAAAGCAGGGGAGAGACTTTATGATTACTGAAGTGTTACAATTTTGAATAAATTGAGAGAATACTTGAAGGAGGTGGGACAGCCTATTATGCTGATATTTGAGGAAGGAGTAAGCCAAGAAGGAGGAACAGAATGGAAAAGGGATCTGAAGCTCATGGGCAAAGGAGAGCAATAGGGA
Organism: Phacochoerus africanus; assembly: GCF_016906955.1. NCBI lineage: Eukaryota > Metazoa > Chordata > Mammalia > Artiodactyla > Suidae > Phacochoerus > Phacochoerus africanus. Next base: position 112,125,252 of record NC_062544.1, read on the forward strand.
GGAGTTCCATAAAGGTGTGCAATGTTGTGTAGATAGGAGAGAAGCAAAGCTAAGGGAAGATTGTAGAAGAGACAGGGAAAAAAAAAAAAAAAGAACTCTGGCTTGTAGTGGGGAGTTTGAGCAAAGTGGTAATATGATCTAACTTAGGGTTAGAGTAACTTTGCTTCTCAGAGAGGACTATAGAGTAGGACAAGGATGAGATCAGGGAGACCATTTTGGATTATAGTAATTCAAGCTTGTGGCAGTGGAATAAGGTTGTCAGATTTACCAAATAAAAATACAGGATACCCAGTTAAATTTCTGGCTTGTTTTGAAGGAATTACCTTAGTATTTGCTAAAAGACTGGATGTGAGAAAGAAGAGTCAAGGACTCTTATGTTTTGGCCTAAGCAACCGGAACGATGAAGTTGCTATTAACTGGAATGGGAAGAGTAAGTGGAGAATATTTGAGGGGAAAGATGATGACCTTGGTTTTGGACATGTTAAATTTGAAGTGCACATTAGTCATCCAAATATAGATGTCAAGTCAGCAGTTGAATATAGGGGTCTAATGTCCAGGAGAGGGGTCTGGGCTAGAGGTAACAACTTTGGGAGTTGTCGGCTAATCCAGGGTATTTATCCATTTATTAGTCTTTTATTGTGGGGAACAAACTTACAGAGATTGTTAATGAACTCCATTATACCTGTCACCTAGCTTCAACGATTATCAACCCAAGGCCAGTGTGTACTCCTCCCCAGCTCCACAAGCTCATCTCCATTATTTTAAAGCAAAACACAAAAATATTAGATTATTTTATCTATTTAAAACTTATATATGTATATAGTGTTTTATCATAACCAAAATATCATCATACTTAAAATGACAATTTCTTTTTTTTCTTTTCTTTTTTTTTTTTTTGGTCTTTTTGCTATTTCTTTGGGCCGCTCCCGCGGCATATGGAGGTTCCCAGGCTAGGGGTTGAATCGGAGCTGTAGCCACCGGCCTACGCCAGAGCCACAGCAGCGTGGGATCCGAGCCGCGTCTGCAACCTACACCACAGCTCACGGCAACGCCGGATCGTTAACCCACTGAGCAAGGGCAGGGACCGAACCCGCAACCTCATGGTTCCTAGTCGGATTCGTTAACCACTGCGCCACGACGGGAACTCCTCTTTTTTTTTTAATGGTCATGGCATATGGAAGTTCCCAGGCTGGGGATTGAACCTGTGCCTCTGCCAAGATTCGAGCTGCTGTAGTTGGATTCTTAAGCCACTGTGCCATAGCAGGAACTCCAAAATGACAATTTCTTCATATCATTAAGTAGCTGGTCAATGTTTAAAATTCCCTGACTATTTTCTTATAATTCAGGATCCAAAATAAATGGACCTGTACAGTTGACCCTTGAAAAACACAGGTTTGAATCCCATGAGTCCACTTATACATAAGTTTTTTTCAATAGTAAATGCTATAATACTATACAAGCAGTTCACTGAGTCCTGGGATGTGGAACTACATATAACTAGATTTTCAAATGTACGGAGGGTCAGCACCCTTAACCTCTGCATTGTTTAAAGATCAATTGTACTTGGTTGATGTGCCTCACACATCCCTTTTCATCTTAGTCTTCCACCCCTTCTAGTTTCTTGCTTTTTATGGGTTGAAAAAATAGAATTTAACTGTAGAATTTCCCACGCTCAAGGTTTTTGATGATTGCTTAATCAAATTAAGGCTCAATATTTTTGGTGAGTATACTTCTTTGATATTGTTGGGAACCTCCTGTAGAACCTTATCAGGAGGTGCACATTAAGTCTGGGTCTTTTTTTGTGATGAAAAGATCAATCCATTATCAAGTACCCTATCAGCCCTTCACGTCTTGGTTTTAGCAGATATTGATGATCATTTACGAGATCACTTAATTTTCTTAGGGCTCCCAAATGGTGATACTCTAATTCTGCCATTCTGTGTTCATTAGCTGGAATACTTCTATAAAGAAGAACTTTTCCAGAGTTCCTGCTGTGGCACAGTGGGACCAGCAGCATCTCTACAGCTCCAGGATGCAGGTTTAATCCCCAGCCCAGCACAGTGGGTTAAAGGATCCCTCCTTGCTGCAGCTGCAGTGTAGGGATCATTCCTTGTGCTGTTGATGGCCAAAAAAGTAAAAACAAACAAACAAAACAACCTTTTTTATATCATGTTGGTTACACCAAGGTACAGTTTGTACTAGGTAGGTAAGAAAGATAAATGAATATTTTCATTATTCAGTTTTCAGAATAATGAGTTGGTTGCCCATCCTCCAAAATTTTTAAAAATATAATTACAAACTTAGCAGAGAAAGCCCCCACCCCAATCCACCCCCAAGCCCCCTGCCAAGTTAGCTCTCCAGTAGTCTTTGGCCCCAGTAGTCTTTGAGAACTTCCTGGTTCTCTGATATAACAAGATATCTGAGACTCATCTTGCACATTTCCTGCCCCAGACCTGATCCTTTTAGTGAGGATATTCAAGACCAAAGGCTGGGTGCTACAGTTCCCACTGAGGTGCACAAGAAATGAATCCGACTAGTTTCCTTGAGGATTCTGGTTTGATCCCTGGCCTTGATCACTTGATTAAGGATCTGGCATTGCCATGAGCTGTGATGTAGAATGCAGACTCGGCTAGGATCCTGCATTGGTTTGGCTGTGGTGTAAGCTGGCAGCTGCAGCTCCGATTTGACCCCTAGCCTAGGAATTTCCATAAGCTGCAGGTGGGGCCCTAAAAAGCAAAAACAAACAAACATAAAAAAACAAAGCTGGATACCAAAGTTAGTCATTATTTCCTGGCATTTTCAGTGGACAGAGCTATGAAACATATTTTTAAGGAGAAAAATACATTGAGTTAATGACTTTTCAAAAAAAAAGTTAATGAATTTTCAGAGTTCTTGCTGTAGTGTAACAGCATCAGTGGCGTCTCTGCAGTGCTGGGACACAGGTTCAATCCCTGGCACAGTGGGTTAAGGATCTAGCTTTGCTGCAGGCATTGTGGTGTAGGTCATGACTGCTGCTCAGCTCAGATCTGATCCCTGGCCCAGGAACTCCATATGCCTGGTAGCAGCCAAAAAAAAGAGAGTTAATGGTTTTTCAATTTACTTCAAACATAGGATTTGAATTTATTTAAAACGTAGGTTTCAATTTATTTCAAACCTTTATAAAAAGTTTTTTGTTTAGCTTTGTTATTTTTTCATTTGTATCTCTTTTCTCATACACTGAAAATTTTGAATCCCAAAATTTGATAGAAAAAAAATTTTTTTTTGTCTTTTCTAGGGCGGCATGTGAGGCATATGGAGGTTCCCAGGCTAGGAGTCTAATCGGAGCTGTAGCCGCCAGCCTATGCCAGAGCCACAGCAACACCAGATCCAAGCCGTGTCTGAGACCTACACCACAGCTCACAGCAACACCAGATCCTCAACCCACTGAGTGAGGCCAGGGATGGAACCTGCAACCTCATGGTTCCTAGCCAGATTTGTTTCCACTGAGCCACAACGGGAACTCCCCCAAAATTTTTATAAATATTTTTATATAAAAATATATTCTTTTTTCCCTCTCCTCACTATGGTTACTGAAAACAGATACACAGATTCCTGTGTTGCTCATTTTTTCTTTAGTACTTGTTCCACTAGGGATGTGGAGTCATGTTACCATGTTTAGAGGCACAAGAAATAAACCCTCTCTGTGGGGCTCAATCATTATCTTGCTTGTTTCATTTTGCTTTGTTGTTGAGATTGCTTTGGTTTTTCCCATTTTCATTTAATTTTGTTTCTTAATTGTTATTGTAACAAGTCACACTTCAATGTAACAGAAATTCTCTAAATAAGGTTTAATTATATGAAAAGTATACTAAAATGTCTATTTGTTCAGAACTTATATTTCATTTTATCTAGATCTATATTGGGGAACTGATATGAGTGGGAATCATTTTCTGATGTCCTCATGGTAATATATTATCTGAAAAATACGAATGTTCTGTGGGATCAGAAGGACGAAATTTAGAAATTGGGCTTGTTTCATAAAATCCAGGCTCTATGATCATCATAATGAACTATATTACTCAGCGTGTAGGATTGAGCAGAATAGGAAACTTCGGTTAAGAGGTGTAGGACGGCACATTTGCCCAAAGCAATAACTCTTCAACTAGATTCTTTTTTTTTTTTTCCTTTTTAGGGCCTTACGCACAGCATATGGAAGATATCAGGCTAGGGGTCGAATTGGAGCTGCAGCTGCAGGCCTACACCACAGCCACAGCAGCACTGGATCTGAGCCACATCTGCAACGTACACCATAGCTTGCAGCAATGCTGAATCCTTAACCCACTGAGCAAGGCCAGGGATTGAACCAGCATCCCTGAGGAGACTATGTCAGGTTCCACTGAGCCACAGTGGGAATTCCTCAACTAGCTTCTTTACTTCCCAAAGTCAGCTCTCTTGGCATTCCAATATCCTATGGACTGAGAAGAACTAGTGTCCTTGGGAAAGTATAGATTAAGTCATTCATTGTATCAGGCAATAAAAGAGGTTATTGGTCTTTTCCTAAAAGTATATTAGTAGAGTGGCAGAACAAAACAAGAGAGCAGAGGATGAAGGCGAATTTACTGTTTCACAGGTGGCTGGGCTCTCTCTGGTGTTAAGGAGGGGAATTTGTATGTGATTTAACTGCACATACACACTCACACACAAACCTACAAAACCTGTTTCTGGCACATAGATAATGGGAATTTTTGCCAAGTGGATAAGAATGTAACTGCTGAAATATTTTCATCTGCATATAATAGTTAACCAGCAAAGTAATCTTTGGAGAAAAAATTATACTATATTAACACTTTAAATTAATATTCCTCTCTTCTTTTTAAGAGGAATAATCATAAGACATGAATTTTAATGTCTGGAATATCAAAGAGATGCTCAGTATTCCCTCAGGCTCTGGGTAAGTTTTCTGGTTATATACTCTGATACTTAAGAGGATCTTAGAGTGGTATTGATTTCATAGAAACAGGCTCCCCTTCCTATTGGTTTATAGTAATAGACTTATCCCATATAGCTTCTTCCCCTTCTCTTCCCCTCACTTGTCACCACTGTACCCTCCCATATTTGTCTTCTTCTTTTGCCTATTTTCTGATTATAAAAGCAATGTCAATTCATCAATGTGTGTTAACTGAACAATGACTCTGTCTAGCACTAGACCTACTGACTAGGAGGCCTGTGAGAGTTAAGACACTGTCCAACATCTGGAAACTCTCGCTTTATTTGGAGCTATTGCTATTGAAACAGCAAGGAACAAATTCAATTCAGTATTCAGATACATATTCAATTGTGTAGTACAATTTGCAGATACCATGAAATTAAGAACTACTCCAACTGCATGTTTTTTGGTTTTTTTTGTTTGTTTGTTTTTCAGGGTTTTTTTTTAGTGCTGCACCTATGGCATATGGAAATTCCCAGGTTAGGGATGAAATCAAAGCTACAGCTGCAAGCCTGCACCACAGCCATAGCAACAAAGGATTCAAGCTGTGTCTGTGACCTACACCACAGTTCACGACAATGCTGGATACTTCACCCATTGAGCAAAACCAAAGATCAGACCCGCATCCTTGTAGATACTAGTTGGGTTCATTACCACTGAACCACAGCAGGAGCTCCAGAACTACTCCAACTGTTGAGAGGGCTCATTGAGATATTTCCCCCTCTACCACTCCACTGAGGTACTTATATTCATGTCCACCAGCCATGCATTAGGCCTGCCATTGCTAACTTAGTGGGTGTGCCTGAGAAGTAGTATATATTAAGGGATTTCCAGTTGTTTTTGGTATTCTTTTATCATTGGATGGTTTCTTTTCTTCCTAACACCTTCCAAAAACAGCAAAAACCTAGAACCTTATTATTTTTATTTCCTGAAAAGAAAAAAAGTATCTGTAGTTGATACAGAGTAGGGGAAAATCTATGTTTAATTCCATCCCAGCTTTAAAATGTAAAAATTCTTCATGACTACTGTAGGCCCACAGAGCTGTTTCTTTTCCAGCCCAGCTAATTATTCTCTTTGACCTAAGAGGGAAGTCACAGAGAGCTATTTGGCTATTTTAAGCAATGATTATGCAACCCATATTATAATATATGTGTGCAGTCCATTACCTTAGCTAATCTTAGAAAATGATTCTATGAGTCAAAATAATTTCTCTTTTCTGTTCTGAACAAGTAGCGTTTCTTTTTGTCTTGTATCAATATATGATTATTCCTTTGGCTTAGACATGTTATCTATTTTCTTTTATTTTTTATTTTTATTTTTGTCTTTTCTTGGGCCGCACCCATGGCATATGGAGGTTCCCAGGCTAGGAGTCTAATCGGAGCTGTAGCTGCCGGCCTACACCACGGCCGTAGCAATGCCGGATCCAAGCCATGTCTGTAACCTACACCACAGCTCACAGCAACGCCAGATTCTTAACCCACTGAGCAAGGTCAGGGATCGAACCCGAAACCTCATGGTTTCTAGTCGGATACGTTAACCACTGAGTCACAATGGGAACGCCTTTATTTTATTTATTTATTCATTTAGTGTGTGTGTGTGTGTGTGTGCTATTTTATTTTTGTCTTTTTGCCATTTTCTTTTTTCTTTTTCTTTTTTTTTTGTCTTTTTGCTATTTCTTTGGGCCGCTCCCACGGCATATGGAGGTTCCCAGGCTAGGGGTTGAATCGGAGCTGTAGCCACTGGCCTACGCCAGGGCCACAGCAACGCAGGATCCGAGCCGCGTCTGCAACCTACACCACAGCTCACGGCAACGCCAGATCGTTAACCCACTGAGCAAGGGCAGGGACCGAACCCGAAACCTCACGGTTCCTAGTCGGATTCGTTAACCACTGCGCCACGACGGGAACTCTCTTTTTGCCGTTTTCTGAGGCCACTCCTGTGGCATGTGGAGGTTCCCAGGTTAGGGGTCTAATTGGGGTTGTAGCTGCCTGCCTACGCCAGAGCCACAGCAACATGGGATCTGAGCCGTGTCTGGGACCTACACTACAGCTCAGGACAATGCCGGATCCTTAACCCACTGGGCAGGGTCAGGGATTGAACCCTCAGCCTCATGGTTCCTAGTCAGATTTGTTAACCACTGAGCCACGATGGGAACTCCTGTGCTGTCTATTTTAAATTTAACATTTGGAAAAGGAATGATCTACATGTGTGTGTGTTATTGAAAAGCATGTTTTCTTGGGTTACACAACAGGATTAAGTAGCACAAACTGTTACTGCAATGTCTTTCAAGTAAAAACTGGAAGTCTGTATGTTTTACTGTCCCCTACTTATGTGCTATCTCTATAGTAGGCTCACTACACTGTGTTCAAGTGTGAATGTATCATTATCAATATCATTATCCCTTCATATGTGAGATTTAGACTGGCATAAGTATCCATGGGAAGCAATTTGGAAGTCCACAGCTAAAAGTTTAAAACAAACAAGGATAAGACACTAAAAGTATGAAAGAGAATAACACCTCACTTGAAAAAAAATTTTTTGGGCCATATCCATGGCTTGTGGAAGTTCCTGGGCCAGGGATCGAATCTAAGCTGCAGCTGCGACCTACACCATATCCTTAAGCCAGATCCTTAGCCCAATGTATTAGTATGGGGATTGAACCAGCAGCACCACAGAGACAAGCCAGATCATTAACCCACTATGCCACAGTGGGAACTCCCAAAAAACAATTTTTAATGGCCCTTCCTATGTGCAGATCTCAATTGATCATATTCTTCAGTCTGGATGAGGCCTATATTAGTCTGCTTGGGCTGCCATAACAAAGTATAATAAGCTGGACAACTTAAACAACAGAAATTAATTTTCTCACAGTTCTGGAGGTTGAAAGTCCTAGAACCCTATGCCAGCATGAATGAGGGCAAGCTCTTAGGTGTTTCTTCTTACAAGGACAGTAATTCTGTCACGAGGATTTTTTTTTTTTTTTTTTTTGCCATTTCTTGGGCCGCTCCCATGGCATATGAAGGTTCCCAGGCTAGGACCCGCCAGCCTACACCACAGCCACAGCAACGTGGGATCCAAGCCATGTCTGCAACCTACACCACAGCTTACAGCAATGCCGGATCCTTAACCCACTGAGCAAGGCCAGGGATTAAACCTGCAACCTCATGGTTCCTAGTCGGATTCATTAACCACTGAGCCACGATGGGAACTCCTGTCATGAGGATTTAACCACCTCTCCTCATCTAACCCTAAGCACCGCCCTCAAAAATCATCACAATAGAGATTAGGGCTTCAACATAGGAATTTGGGAAGGATGCAAACATTTAGTCCATATTTATCTTGTGTTCGTGGTATTATAGTTCCTCCTCTCCCTCCAGTCCTGCTCCTTTCCTTCCCTATAGACATACACTCTAGGAGAGTTAATGTGTACCCTTCCAATTAAACTTCTACACACTCAGTTACATACTTGTTTAATGTGTATGATGTAGGCTTATAAGTTTACACTGATATATGAGAGAGTTCATTGAATATTTACTTTCCATACTCAAAAGTATATTTTTGAGGCTTATCCACATGGTTATATGTAAATCTAGCTTATGTGTTTATTACTCCATCAGTTATGTGCATATGCTATATTTTATTTTTTATCTATTCCCTTGGAAATAAACAAATTCAGCCTCTTAAAAGACAGTGCTCTCCATACCCTCACACCATGCACAAGAATAAACTCAAAATGGCTTAAAGTCTTAAACATAAGACCTGACACCATAAAACTCCTAGAAGAGAACATAGGCAAAACATTCTCAAACATAAATTGTACAAATGTTTTATTAGGTCAGTCTCCCAAGGCAATAGAAATTATCAAAAAACAAAGACAACCTATTGCAAATCATGCAACCAACAAGAGCTTAATCTCCAAAATATACAAATAACTCACATAAATCAACAAAAATAACAACCCAGTTGAAAAACTGGGCAGAAGACCTAAATAGACATTTCTTCAAAGAAGACATATGGATAGGCCAGTGGGCACATGGGAAAAGATGCTCAGTATCACTAATTATTAATTATTAGAGAAATGTAAATCAAAACTACAGTGAAGGGGGTACCCACTGTCATGCAATGGGATCAGTGGCATCTCTGCAGTGCTAGGATGCAGGTTAGATCCTGGCATTGCCATAGCTGCAGCACAAATAACTGCAACTCAGATCTGTTATCTGGTCTGGGAACTCCACATGCTGTGGGTGGCCAAAACAGAAAAAAAACTACAATGAGGTACCGCCTCATACCAGTCAGAATGGCCATCATTAATAAGTCTAAAAACAATGTGAGAGGGTGTGGCAAAAAGGGAACCCTCCTATACTGTTGTTGGGAACGTAAATTGGTATAACCACTACAGAAAACAATATAGAGGTTCCTTAGAAAACTAAAAATAGAATTTCCATTTAATCCAGTGGTCCCATTCCTGGGCATATATCCAGACAAAACTGTAATTCAAAAAGACATATGGCCTGCTGTGTTCATGACAGCACTATTCACAATAGCCTAGACACAGAAACACCTAAATGCCCATTAGCAGACAAATGGATTAAGAAGATGTGGTACGTATGTATGTACAATGGAAAACTACTCAGCCATAAAGAAGAATGAAATGATGCCATTCACAGCAACATGGATGCAACTAGAGATTATCGTACCAAATGAAGTAAGAAAGACAGTACTATATGATATCACTTATATATGAAATCTAAAATATGACACAGGAGTTCCCGTTGTGGCTCAGTGGTTAACAAATCCGACTAGGAACTATGACGTTGTGGGTTCGATCCCTGGCCTTGCTCCATGGGTTAAGGATCCAGCATTGCCGTGAGCTGTGGTGTAGGTCACAGACACGGCTCGGATCTGGCCTTGCTGTGGCTGTGGCATAGGCCGGTGGCTACAGCTCCGATTGGACCCCTAGCCTGGGAACCTCCATATGCCAGGGGGGCAGCCCCAGAATAGACAAAAAGACAAAAAATAAAATAAGACACAAATGAAACTATCTACAAAACAGAAACAGACTGGCAGACATAGAGAACAGATCTGTGGTTGCCAAGTGGGAGGGGGAGGGGGAGTGATGGAGTGGGAGTTTGGGATTAGCAGATACAAACTATTACATTTATTTTTTTCTTTTTATGGCCACACCTGCATAAAGTGGAAGTTCCCAGACTAAGGGCTGAATCGGAGCTGCAGCTGCCAGCCTATGCCACAGCCACAGGAACACAGGGTCCAAGCGGCATCTATGCCCTACACTGCAACTTGCAGCAGCATTGCTGGATCCTTAACCTGCTAAGCAAGACCAGGGATCTAACTCATATCTTCACAGACACTATGTTGGGTTCTTAACCTGCTGAGCCACTACAGGAACTCCAACTATTGCATTTAGAATGGATAAACAATGTCCTACCATATAGCACAGGGAACCATATCTAATCTCCTGGGATATAAATGTATAACTAAGTCACTTCGCTGTACAGCGGAAATCGGAGCAACATTGTAAATCAACTATATTTCAATAAAAATAAAAGACAATATTCTCTGAATTCCTAAAAAATTTATGAATGTTGATTTCCAAAATGATGTTATAGCCTACAGTGTTGTTGTACAAGGAATTATGGTATTTGTCCTTAGTGTATGAATTTCTATTTGATTGTTCCTAGATTGTTGTAATCAAATGTCTGGCATTCAGAATTTGTTTCATTATAGGTAGTACTGGCAGTGCGCAGGGGACCAGGAGTCAAAACAAGCTAACATTCTGCCCAGAATATTCCAATATAGGTTTTGTTTTTTTTTTCCCCCCAGCACTCAAGGCATATGGAAGTTCCTGGGCCAGAGATCCAATCCAAGCCAAAGCTACGACCTATGCCACAGCTGCAGCGACACCATATCCCTAACCTATTGTGCTGGCCAGGGATCAAAACTGCACCACTGCAGAGACGATACTGGATCCTTAACCACACCTCAGCGGGATCTCCCTGAAATAGTTCAGAATTATGGTTTCATTTGATCAAGATGTTTGTCCACTTGATATGATTTTATTTTCTTAATTTCAGGACTACTAGGTCATCTAACTGGAATAATAATCAGACTGATTACTCCAGTCTCAGTGATTCCCAGTTCCTTTTTGGATCCCAGTTCTGTCCAGAAAGTTCAGAGACCCTGTCAACACCCTTGGACTTTGGTGTCCATTTGAGACATCCAAAACAATCACAACAGAATTCTCTGGATGTAAGTCTGATTTTCAGAATTTCTTTGCACGTTTCACAGTCATTATGGAGATAAACTGTAAAGACTTATTCTACTGGATTATATTTCAGAATTGTACATCTCACCTAAATAGATTAGTGTATGATAGGTGACTCATTTGACTTGGTAGTCTAAAATAGAAAACATATTTATAGTTGCATTTTCTTACATTACTAAAACAATATAGAATAGTGCCAGTATCTTGACCACTCCTAGGGAGTGCCAAATATTGCATGATGTTTTCTAAGATTAGTCATACTATTGTTTGTGAATACTCAATAAGAAAAAAGAACTTTAGAGAATTAGGAAGAATTAGGAATAGAGTTCTGTGGTGGCCTAGTGGTTAAGGACCCAGCGTTGTCAATGCTGTGACTAGGGTCACTGTTGTGGTGCAGGTTCCATCCCTGGTCTGAGAACTTCCACATACCCACAGGTGTAGCCAAAAAAAAAAAAAAAAAAAGAAGAAGAAGAAAAACAGGAATAAAGTTATATAGATTTTATTTTACATAGACATTTTTTTCCTAAGAAACTTCAAGTGTTCTATGAAATTTAGTCTACTATGCCACATTATCCTTGAAGGAGATAAGGATTCTGAGGCCTAAATTGATGAATAAGGGCCAGAATGAGGGAAAGAGTCTCTTGAGTCTGTGACTTTTTTAGACCAGCCTATGTGTAGTCAGAAATATTTTTATATGTTTATTTATTTTGGTTTAGAACCAGATTTAACTTTATACACAGATTTAACTGCATCAAATAGAGATTTAATGAGTAAGTTTAGATCAGCGATTTCAGTTAGTAAAGTATGCTCTATTTCAGTACAAAAGTTGGACCCTAGTGATATGAAGGAGTAAATGTACTTCCTGAATGTTTCAGAAAAGTTTTGCCTTGGAATGCAAGACATGGCTTACCATGTGCCAGAATTACATGTCAAACTTATCAACAAATCTAGTTCATCAGTGGCTGGGTAAGAGCAATTTGAGTTAAACTTATTAATATAAAAACTTTAACACATTATCTCAAATATAGCATAATTTTCTGTGGTTGCCTTTAAATTTTTGCAGTTGATTAAGCCACTTTAGCTGACATTTTAAATAGTTTTGGTGAGACAAGGCAGAAATTATATTAGAAAAAAGTTGCTTTATTTTAATATTCTGGTGCATATGAAACAAAGAGGAAGTACTACTAATACTAAAGTTTGTACTTAATGTGACCCTTCATTGTATAGAAAAGAGTGAATGTTGTAGGCATTTTTATGTGTGAAATGCTATGATATTGTTTTTCTCATTGAACAGAGTGAACCTAGTATTTTCACAAAGTACCAAACAAAACCCCAGCTGTTTGGAGGAGATACAAAAGATGGAGGCTTATTTCCTCTTCCTTTGTCAGTCGGAAAATCAAAAGGCCTCTTGGAACAGTTTGAGGAGAAAAAGAAAAGTGCAAAAGACAAATGCGACAGGTACACAAAACTTTCAGGTTGATGAGACAGCTCATCTTTTCTGAGGGAAACAGAAAACGGAATGTCAGTAGTCAAATAATTCAATTTCAGCATGGTAGCGTTCTTGCCTTTACAGCTCACCTAATTCTTACTCTTTGCTTTCTTGTCAATGTGACTTATGGTAGATTTGAACATGGCTGCCACAGTTTGGGGCTCCCTGAATATTAAGCTAAGAGACTTCTCAGAGAAATGCCGTATTAAAAAAGGTTATGTTTATTCTACCTAAAATGTCTACTCTTTAATTTGCTTTCTTTTCAGATAATTAGATTTAGGAAATTAGTTAACATTTGTTTTAGGATCCAGAATATAGCCTGTGAATTCTTAAGTCACAGTTCAGGCTGATTTTCTCATTGTGAAATGTTGGTTATGTTAAAAGATAAACGCTAGGAGTTCCCATTGTGGCACAGTGGTTAATGAATCCAACTAGGAACCATGAGGTTGTGGGTTCGGTCCCTGTCTTTGATCAGTGGGTTAAGGATCCAGCATTGCTGTGAGCTGTGGTGTAGTTCGCAGACATGGCTCAGATCCTGAGTTGCTGTGGCTCTGGCGTAGGCCGGTGGCTACAGCTCCGATTGGACCCCTAGCCTGGGAACCTCCATATGCAGCAGGAAGTGGCCCTAGAAAAGGCAAAAAAAAAAAAAAAGATAAACCCTAAATTTTATACATATTCTTATTTGTTACATATATATATGTATATATAATATTTACATATATGTATGCAAATATTAGGGTTGCTCTATTAATTTATAAATAGTTAAGTTGCAATTACTGAGGAAATTGTTCATTTCTTGGTAGTTATTATCAGGACATCAAAAATCATAATACCCAAGCAGAAATATACTTTTTTATTTCGGTAACAATAGAGATGTATCACTTAGCATTACCACTAGTGCTTTCATGTTGAAAGAGCCAGGATTTCTTTAAAAATTATAGATTAGGAATTCTTTAGCATTCTTAAGAGATTAGTTATCTTTTCCATTGTATACCTATTTCCTTTAATGAGAAAAGCAAAATGCTCTATTTGAGGTATTTGATTCTGGTTTTTTTGTTGTTTTGTTTTCGTCTTTTTAGGGCTGCACCCACAGCATGTGGAAGTTCCCAGGCTAGGGGTCGAATAAGAGCTATAGCTGCTGGCCTACGTCACAGCCACAGCAACTCAGGATCTGGGCCGTGTCTGCAACCTACACCGCAGCTAACCACAACGCTGGATCCTTAACCCACTGATCAAGGCCAGGGATGGAAACTGCATCCTCATGGATGCTAGTCAGATTCATTTTTGCTGAGCCACAACGGGAACTCCAGAAGTTTTTGATTCTGTTGATAAAAAAATATTTCCCAGATGTCAATAGACTTCCTTCCCATAGGAGAATCCAGGCTCTAGGAATCATAACTATAGTAGAGTATTACAGATGAGCAGGGTCCCCTCATCTTCTTAATACTTCAGATAGATTAGACTTAAAATTGTTTTTTCCTCTGGGTTTTTGGGTTAAATTTTGCTTAATTAAGATTTCTGGGAGGAGGGGATTAAGATGGCAGAATAGAAGGACTGGAGCTCAACTTCTCTCCTAAAAACAACAAAATTCACAACTAAAGACTGAGTACTCTTCACCAAAATGGACCGGAAACCTTAAAAAGATACCCTACTCCAGAAGACAAAGGGCAGGCCACATCAAGAGGTAGGAGGGGCGATTTCGCGATATAAACAACCCCATACCTGCTGGGTGGGAAGCTCCACAGACTGGAAACTAACTGATTCACAGAGACTCACCTACAGGAGTGAGAGTTCTGAGCCACACATCAAACTCTCACGTGTGAGGATCTGGCACAGGGAGAAAGAGTCCCGGAGCATCTGGCATTGAAGGCCAATGAGGCTTGTGCGCAGGACTGCCACGGGACTGGGAGAAATGGAGACCCCATTCTTAAAAGGTGCACACAGACTTTCACGTGCACTGGGTCCCAGGGCAAAGCAAAATCTCCAAGGGAATCTGGGTCAAACCTGACTGCAGTTCTTGGAGGACATCATGGGAAAACGGGGGTGAATGTGACTTGTTGTGAGGGAAGGATATTGAAAGCGAAGCTCTCGGGAATATTCAGCAGCAGTGCCTTTCTCTGGAGGTGGCCATTTTGGGAAAATCTGGCCCCACCCATCAGCCAGCTGCTAAGACCCCCAGGGCAAACAACAACCCAGGTGGGATCATAGCCCCAGCCCTCAGTAAACAGGCTACCTAAAGACCCCTCAGGCACACAGCTGCCTCTAATCCCATCCAGAGACTAAGCCCCACCCACCAGAGGGATTAGAATTGGCTCCTCCTATCAGGGGGCAGGCATCAGCCCCTCCCATCAGGAAGCCTACACCAAGCCCCCATACTGACTTCAGCCACAGGGGGGCAGACATCAGAAGTAAGAGAGGCTACAGCTCTATTATCTGTAAGAAGGTCACCACACCAAAAACCTATAAAAGTGAAAAGACAGAGGACTATAACTCAGATGAGAGAGAAAGGAAAAACCCCAGAAAATCAGCTAAGCCATGAGGAGATTCTCAGCCTCCAGGAAAAAGACTTTAGACTGTTGATGCTGAAGATGATGCAAGACATTGGAAATAAACTGGAGGCAAAGATGGGTAACTTCCAGGAAACACTGACCAAAGAGATACAAGATATAAAACTTAAACAAGAAGAGATGCAAAATACGATAACTGAAATAAAAAACTCACTAGAAGCAGCTAACAGCAGAATACAGGAGGCAGAAGAACGAATAAGCGAGGTGGAGGACAGATTAGAAGAAATTATGGATGCAGAACAGAAACGAGAAAAAAAGATTGAAAACAAATGAAGAGAGTCTCAGGGAACTCTGGGACAATGTGAAATGCACCAACATCCGTATTATAGGGGTGCCAGAAAGAGAAGAGTGACAGAAGGGGATGGAAAAAATATTCCAAGAGATAATAGCCAAAAACTTGCTTAGCATGGGGAAGGAATCACTCACTCAAATCCAGGAAGCACAATGAGTACCATATAAAATAAACCCAAGGAGGAACACCCCAAGACACATACTAATCAAACTGACCAAAATTAAAGACAAAGAGAAAATCTTGAAAGCAGCTAGGGAAAAGAAACAAATAACATACAAGGGAACCCCAACAAGGCTATCAGCAGATTTTTCAGCAGAAACTCTGCAGGCCAGAAGGGAGTGGCATGATATACTCAACGTGATGAAAGGAAAAAACCTCCAACCAAGATTACTCTACCCAGCAAGGCTATCATTCAGATTTGAAGGAGAAATCAAAACCTTCACAGATAAGCAAAAGCTGAGAGAATTCAGCAACACTAAACCAGCCTTACAACAAACACTAAAGGAACTTCTATAGGCAGAAAAGAACAAGAGAAGAAGGAAAGGAAAAGAACAGCAAAAACAAATCCAAAGTAATTAATAAAATGGCAGTAAGAACATACATATCAATAATTACCTTAAATGTGAATGGACTAAACGCCCCAGCCAAAAGACATAGACTGGCTGAATGGATACAAAAACAAGACCCATCTACATGGTGTCTTCAAGAGACTCACTTCACTTTCTAGGGACACATACAAATTGAAAGTGAGAGGATGGAAGAAAATATTCCATGCAAACTGGGATCAAAAGAAAGCTGGAGTAGCAATACCCATAAGACAAAATAGACTTTTTTTTTGTCTTTTTGTCTTTTTTGTTGTTGTTGTTGCTATTTCTTGGGCCGCTCCCGCGGCATATGGAGGTTCCCAGGCTAGGGTTGAATCGGAGCTGCAGCCACCAGCCTACGCCAGAGCCACAGCAATGCGGGATCCGAGCCGCATCTGCAACCTACACCACAGCTCACGGCAACGCCGGATCGTTAACCCACTGAGCAAGGGCAGGGACCGAACCCGCAACCTCATGGTTCCTAGTCGGATTCGTTAACCACTGCGCCACAACGGGAACTCCCAAAATAGACTTTAAACTGAAGAATATTTTAAGGGACAAAGAAGGTCATTACATAATGATCAAAGGATCAATCCAAGAAGAAGATGTAGCACTTTTACATATCCACGCACCCAATGTAGGTTCACCACAATATATAAGGCAACTGCTAACAACCTTAAAAGGACAAATTGACAGTAACACAATAATAGTGGGGGACTTTAACACCCCACTTACAGCAATGGACAGATCAACCAGACAGAAAATCAATCAGGAAACACAGGCCCTGAATGAAGCATTAAACCAGATGGACTTGATAGATATTTATAGGACATTCCATCCAAAAGCAACAGAATACACTTTCTTCTCAAGTGCACATGGAACATTCTCTAAGACTGATCACATCCTGGGCTACAAATCAAGCCTCAGAAACTCTCAGAAAACTGAAATCATATCAAGCATCTTTTCCGACCACAACACTATACCACTAGAAATCAACAAGAAAAAAAACTGCAAAAAACACACACGTGGAGACTAAACAACATGCTACTAAACAACCAATGGATCACTGAAGAAATCAAAGAGGAAATTAAAAAATACCTAGCAGCAAATGACAACAAAGATACGACACTTCAAAACCTATGGGATGCAGCAAAAGCTGTTCTAAGAGGAAAGTTTATAGCAATACAAGCCCACCTCAGGAAACAAGAAAAAGCCCAAATAAACAAGCTAACTTTACATCTAAAGCAGCTTGAGAGAGAAGAACAGACAAGACCTAAAGTTAGTAGAAGGAAAGAAATCATAAAGATCAGAGCAGAAATCAATGAAATAGAAACAAAGAAAACCATAGAAAAGATCGATGAAATGAAAAGCTGGTTCTTTGAAAAGATCAACAAAATTGATAAACCCCTAGCCAGACTTATCAAGCAAAAAAGAGAGAGGACTCAAATCAATAAAATTAGAAATGAAAAAGAAGTAACAACGGACATCACAGAAATACAAAGGCTCATAAGAGACTACTATATGCAACTATATGCCAATAAAATGGAAAACCTAGAAGAAATGGACAAATTCTTAGAAAAGTACAATCTTCCAAGACTAAACCAAGATGAAATAGAAAAGATGAATGGACCCATCGCAAGAACTGAAATTGAAACTGTGATTAAAAAACTTCCAACAAACAAAAGTCCAGGACCAGATGGCTTCACAGGCGAATTCTATCAAACATTTAGAGAAGAGCTAACAGCTCTCCTGAAACTATTTCAAAAAATTGCAGAGGAAGGGATACTCCCAAACTCATTCTATGAGGCCACCATCACCTGGTACCAAAACCAGACAAAGACGCCACAAAAAAAGAAAACTATAGGCCAATTTCACTGATGAACATTGATGCAAAAATCCTCAATAAAATACTAGCAAACCGCATCCAACAATATATTAAAAGGATTGTACGTCATGATCAAGTGGGATTGATCCCAGGGATGCAAGGGTTCTTCAATATCTGCAAATCCATCACTGTTATACACCACATTAACAAACTGAAGAATAAAAACCATATGATCCTCTCAATAGACGCGGAAAAAGCCTTTGACAAAATCCAACACCCATTTCTGATAAAAACCCTTCAGAAAGTGGGCATAACGGGAACCTACCTCAACATGATAAAGGCCATATACGACAAACCCACAGCGAGCAGTATTCTCAGTGGTGAAAAGCTGACAGAATTCCTGCTGAGATCAGGAACAAGACAAGGATGTCTGCTCTCGCCACTGCTCTTCAACATAGTTTTGGAAGTCGCAGCCATGGCAATCAGAGAAGTGAAAGAGATCAAAGGAATCCAAATTGGAAAGGAAGAAGTAAAACTATCGCTATTTGCAGATGACATGATACTATACCTAGAGAATCCTAAAGACTCTACCAGAAAACTGTTAGAGCTCATCCATGAATTTGGCAAAGTCGCAGGATACAAAATCAATACACAGAAATTGACAGCGTTTCTATATACTAACAATGAAAAAGCAGAAAAGGACATTAGGGAAGCAATCCCGTTTACCATTGCATCCAAGAGAATAAAATACCTAGGAGTAAACCTACCTAAAGAAACAAAAGACCTATACTCTGAAAACTACAAGCCATGATGAAAGAAATCAAAGATGACACAAATAGATGGAAAGACATACCATGCTCTCGCATTGGAAGAGTTAATATTATCAAAACGGCTATACTACCCAAGGCAATCTACAGATTCAATGCAATCCCTATCAAATTACCAAGGACATTTTTCACAGAACTTGAACAAAATATTTTAAAGTTTGTTTCGAAGCACAAAAGACCCAGAATAGCCAAAGACATCCTAAAAAAGAAAACTGGAGCTGGAGGAATCAGGCTCCCAGACTTCAGACTATACTTTAAAGCAACAGTCGTCAAAACTGCATGGTACTGGCACAAAGACAGAAATATAGATCAGTGGAACAGGATAGAAAGCCCAGAATTAAACCCACGCACCTACAGCCAACTCATCTATGACAAAGGAGGCAAGAATATACAATGGAGAAAGGACAGCTTGTTCAATAAGTGGTGCTGGGAAAACTGGACAGCCACATGGAAAAGAATGAAATTAGAACACTCCCTAACACCATACACAAAAATAAACTCCAAATGGATTAAAGACCTAGATATAAGACCAGACACTATCAAACTCCTAGAGGAAATCATAGGCCAAACACTCTCTGACATAAACGACAGCAACATCTTCTCAGATCCACCTATCAGAGTATTGGCAATAAAAAGAAAAATAAACAAATGGGATCTAATCAAACTTCAAAGATTCTGCACAGCAAAGGAAACCCTAAACAACACAAAAAGACAACCCACAGAATGGAAGAAAATCTTTGCAAGTAAATTGACTGACAAGGGATTAATCTCCAAAATTTATAAACACCTTCTGCAGCTCCATACCAAAAAAACAAACAAGCCTATCAAAAAATGGGCAGAAGATCTAAACAGACAATTCTCCAAAGAAGACATACAGATGGCCAAGAAACACATGAAAAGATGTTCAATGTCACTCGTTATTAGAGATATGAAAATCAAAACCACTCTGAGGTACCACCTTACACCAGCCAGAATGGCCATCATCCAAAAGTCTACAAACAGGAGTTCCCGTCGTGGCGCAGTGGTTAACGAATCCGACTAGGAACCATGAGGTTGCGGGTTCGGTCCCTGCCCTTGCTCAGTGGGTTAACGATCCGGCGTTGCCGTGAGCTGTGGTGTAGGTTGCAGACACGGCTCGGATCCCGCATTGCTGTGGCTCTGGCGTAGGCCGGTGGCTACAGCTCCAATTCGACCCCTAGCCTGGGAACCTCTATATGCCGTGGGAGCGGCCCAAAGAAATAGCAAAAAAAAAGACCAAAAAAAAAAAGTCTACAAACAATAAGTGCTGGAGGAGGGTGTGGAGAAAAAGGAACACTAGTACACTGTTGGTGTGATTGTAAATTGGTGCAACCACTGTGGAAAGCAGTATGGAGATTCCTCAGAAAACTAAACATAGAACTACCATTTGATCCATCAATCCCACTCCTGGGCATCTACCCAGAGAAAACCACAACTCGCAAAGACACATGTACTCCAGTGTTCATTGCAGCACTATTTACAATAGCCAAAACATGGAAACAACCTAAATGTCCATCGACAGAGGACTGGATCAAGAAGAGGTGGTACCCATACACCATGGAATATTACTCAGCCATTAAAAGGAATGAAATACCAGCATTTTTTGCAACATGGATGGACCTAGAAACTATCATGCTAAGTGAAGTCAGCCATACAATGAGACACCAACATCAAATGCTTTCACTGACATGTGGAATCTGAAAAAAGGACAGATTGAACTTCTTTGCAGAACAGATGCTGACTCACAGACATTGAAAAACTTATGGTCTCTGGAGGAGACAGTTTGGGGGGGTGGGGGGATGTGCTTGGCTGTGGGATGGAAATCCTGTGAAATCAGATTGTTATGATCATTATACAACTACAGATGTGATAAATTCGAGTAATAAAAAAAAATGGGGAAAAAAAAGATTTCTGGGAGTTCCTGTCATTGCGTAGCTGAAACGAATCTGACTAGGAACCATGCGGTTTCGGATTCAATCCCTGGCCTTGCTTAGTGAGTTAAGGATCTGGTGTTGCTGTGGCTGTGGTGTAGGTCAGCAGCTGTAGCTCTGATTGGGCCCCTAGCCTGGGAACCTCCATGTGCCGAGGGTGTGGCCCTAAAAAGACAAAAAACGAAAAGTTTTCTGTAGCTAAAAATTTGGGAGGAAAACATTAAGTTCTTCTTGATATATATTTCTTGCCCTCCTTCCTTTTCTCTATTTCTTTTTTTTTTCCTTTTTTTTTGTAGTGGAATGAGTTTCTGTAAACAATCATTTACAAGATGGCAAAAAATAAATAGTATTTTTAGAGACAGAACAGATGATGACACTGAATAATCTCTTCATTTGAAACAATTCAAGCTTTCAATATTGTTTTAAAGGCTAGGCAGAAAATAATAACTTTAATAAATTTTGGCAAAAAATGCCCAAATATTTTAGATTCCTTGTTTTTTGTCATCAAGTGCTTGTCAGAAATGTGGTGAGAAAGTGAGAAGTTTTTAAATGAAAGAGAAAAATTAGGAAATTTGGAAACAAGAAAGTGATAAGGCATCGTACAGAGTTCAAACAGAAGAGATACTACAAATCAGTAAGACATGGATTTAGCCAAAAAGCACATGTAAAGATGCCCAGCATCACTAATGACTAGAAAAATGCAAATCAAAACTACCACGAAGTTTTACCTCACACTAGTCAGAATGGCCATCATAAAAAATGTCTACAAACCATAAACGCTGGAGAAGGTGCAAAGAAAAGGAAACCCTCCTACATTGTTGGTAATGTAAATTGGTACAACCACTATGGAGAACAGCATGGAGGTTCCTCAAAAAACTAAAAATAGAACTATCATATGATTCATTAATCCCACTCTTGGGTATATATACAGAGGAAACCATCATAATCAGAAAAGAGACATGCACACCAGTGTTCACTGCAGCACTGCTTTTTTTGTTTGTTTGTTTTGTTTTTTTGTCTTTTTGCCATTTCTTGGGCCACTCCCGTGGCATATGGAGGTTCCCAGGCTAGGGGTCTAATCGAGCTGTAGCCACCAGCCTACGCCAGAGCCACAGCCACACAGGATCCGAGCCGCGTCTGCGACCTACACCACAGCTCATGGCAACGCCGGATTGTTAACCCACTGAGCAAGGGCAGGGACCGAACCCGCAACCTCGTGGTTCCTAGTCGGACTCGTTAACCACTGCGCCACGACGGGAACTCCTGCAGCACTGTTTATAATAGCCAAGACATGGAAGCAACCTAAATGTCAATCAACAGAGGAATAAAGAAGATGTGGTGTATGTGTATATATATATATGTGTGTGTGTGTGTATACACACACACACACACACACACACACACACACACACACACACACACAAAATGGAATATTATTCAGCCATAAAAAAGGATTGAATATGCCATTTGCAGTAACATAGATGGACCTGGAAATTTTCAGGCTAAATGAAGTAAGTCAAATAGAGAAAGACATATATACAATAGCATATGGAATTTGAAAAGATGATACAAATGAACTTATTAACAAAACAGAAACAGACTCAGACTCTGAAAACAAACTTATGGTTACCAAAGGGGAAAGGTGGGGGCAGAGAGTTTGGGACTGGCACATGCACACTATTGTATATGGAACTGATGGTCAACAGGGACCTGCTGTATAGCACAGGGAACTCTACTCAATATTCTGTGATAACCTATATAGGAAAAGAATCTAAAAAAGAATGGTTATGTGTATATGTATAACTGAATCACTTTGCTGTACACCTGAAACTTAATACAACATGATAAATCAACTTACTTCAATAAAATTTTTAAAAATATATGTATTTGGAGTTCCCGTCGTGGCTCAGTGGTTAACGAATCCGACTAGGAACCATGAGGTTGCGGGTTCGGTCCCTGCCCTTGCTCAGTGGGTTAACGATCCGGTGTTGCCGTGAGCTGTGGTGTAGGTTGCAGACATGGCTCGGATCCTGCGTTGCTGTGGCTCTGGCGCAGGCCAGTGGCTACAGCTCCGATTCGACCCCTAGCCTGGGAACCTCCATATGCCATGGGAGTGGCCCAAAGAAAGAGCAAAAAAAGACAAAAAATAAAATAAATATATATATGTATTTACATTGTGTTTTGAAAGTACATGTTTTCCCAAATATAAAGGAAGGACATATAAAGTTAAGAAGTCTCAAAAGAAGCCTTAATCATTCAGACTGCATTTGTTATGACTCTTATGGTAGCAAATAAAAGCCCATCTCAAAAAAGCTTGGACAGGAGTTCCCGCCGTGGTGCATCAGAAATGAATCCGACTAGGAAACATGAGGTTTCGGGTTCGATCCCTGGCTTTGCTCAGTGGGTAAAGGATCCGGCGTTGTCGTGAGCTGTGATATAGGTCACAGGCGCAGCTCAGATCCCACATTGCTGTGGCTCTGACGGCGATAGCTCCAATTAGACCCCTAGCCTGGGAACCTCCATATGGCCACGGGCACGGCCCTAAAAGGACAAAAGACCAAAAAAAAAAAAAAAAAAAAAAAGCCTGGACAGGAGTTCCCATTGTGGCTCAGCAGTTGGCAAACCCAACTAGGATCCATGAGGATGTGGGTTCAATCCATGGCCTCCCTCAGTGGGGTAAGGATCTGGCATTGCCACTGAGTTGTGGTGTAGGTTGAAGACTCAGCTCAGATCCTGTGTTGCTGCGGCTTAGGCCAGCAGCTACAGTTCCTATTCAACCCCTAGCCTAGGAACCTCCATATGCTGTGGGTGTGGTCCTAAAAGACACAGCCAAAAATAAAAAGAAAAGCCTGGACAAAAAGGAGGATACATTAGCTCTCTTAACCAATCTGGGAAGGACAGCAAATGAAATTAAATCATAATCTGTTTCTTTTCTCTACTTCTCCATCCATCTATACTTCATTTTCTCCTTCAGACCAGCTTCATACTAAAGCAGAGAAAGAGACTCTTCCCTGAGAAACACATTTTGAAAATCCTAGTGAAAGCTTCTGATGGGCCTGTTTATTGGGTCATGATGGGTGAGTGGAGGGGAGGGTGTGACTGGAAGTCCTCACCAGAATCCCTTTTTGGATGCAGAAAGAAGCAGTTCTCCATTAGAGGCAAATGCTGGGCATACCAGAAAATGGATGGCCATTACACAGATTATTATTTTTTAATCAGCCATATTTGAGAAAACAGATTAATCTCTTCCTATCTCTCCCACTGAATGCAACTAAGTCCTGGATGGTGTGCATGTAGCATCTGAGGGCTCTGAAAAGTAAAACAGTGCTAGCAGATGGATTAGGGAAAGAAATCTGAATTTGAAGAATGAAAGCATGACCATGAGTTTTATTGGGTTTTGTTTGTTTTTAACCAAAATGGAAAATGCTTGCTCTTCAAGAGATACTGTCAAGATGAAAAGACAAGCTACTGACTGGGAACAAATATTTGTAAATCATGTTTTCAACAAAGGACTGTATCCAGAATATATAAATAACTAAACTCAACAAGAAACAAGCAACTGAATAAAAAGTGTGAAAAAACACTTCATCAGAGAAAACATATAGATGGCAAATAAGTACATGAAATTTGCTCAACCCTAGTATCCATTTTGGAAATACAAATTAAAATTACAATGAGATATTACTACTCATCTATTAGTGTGGCCGAAATTAAACCAAAAACTGACAAATGCTGGGCATGGATGTAGACCAAATGGAAATCTTGCAGATGGAAATGCAAAATGATATAGTCACTCTGGAAGAGTCTGACAGTTCTTATAAATTTAAACAAAATTTACGGAGTTCCCGTCGTGGTGCAGTGGTTAACGAATCCGACTAGGAACCATGAGGTTGCGGGTTCCGTCCCTGCCCTTGCTCAGTGGGTTAACGATCCGGCGTTGCCGTGAGCTGTGGTGTAGGTTGCAGACGCGGCTCGGATCCCGTGTTGCTGTGGCTCTGGTGTAGGCCAGCAGCTACAGCTCCGATTGGACCCCTAGACTAGGAACCTTCATATGCCCAGGTTGTGGCCATAAAAAGGCAAAAAAAAAAAAAAAAAAAAAACACAAAAAACACAAAACAAACCAAAACAAAAAAAGAAACCAGTCCAAAGGTTACATACTACTGGATTCCATTGATATGATATTTCTTTCTTTCTCTCTCTTTCTTTCTCTCTCTCTCTCCCCACTCCCCTTCCTTCCTTCCTTCCTTTTAGGGCCACACCTGTGGCATATGGAAGTTCCCAGGCTAGGAGTTGAATCGGAGCTGCAGCTGCCAGCCTATACCATAGCCACAGCAAGGTAGGCTCCAAACTGCATCTGCGACCTATACCACAGATCATGGCAATGCTGGATTCTTTACCCACTGAATGAGGCTAGGGATCAAACCTGAATCCTCACAGATACTAATCAGGTACATAACCCACTGAGCCACCACGGGAACTCCCTATGTGACATTCTGAGAAAGGCAAACTATAGGGATGGGTATTAGATCAGTGACTACCAGGAGTTAGGAGTGTGGGCTGGATTTTATCACAGAGCATGAATGATTTTTTGGATACTGTCCTATGTCCTCATTGTAGTGGTGGTTACATGAATCCTAAATTTGTGTTAAAACACAGAAATGTGTGTACACACAGAGAAGTTAATTTCATGTGTTAATTAAAATTTTTAAAGTGTCAAAAATTATTAAAATATATTGGGTGGTTCACCTAATTAGGATTTTGTTCAACTGCATTGAGATATATATATGTAGATACATATATATATCTACATTCATTATCATAACAGAAGCTCAAATAAGATATTATTTTTCTTTAACGCAAAAAGCATCCTGAAGTGTGTGTTCCAGGGCTAGAATGATGACTTCCTGGCCCTCAAGGATCTTGCTCCTTCTAGCATTGTGGTCTGCCACCCCTGAAGTATGACACTCCCTCCCACACTCACAGTGCTTTAAGGCTGCTGGAGTTCAGCTGTTACATCAGAGCTCCAGACAAGTTGGTGGATGAAGGAAGGAAAAAGAGTTATCTTCTCTTCCCTTTAGGATTCTAACTGGAAGTTGTATGCAACATTTTTGCTTTTATCTCACACGGACTAAAATTTTCTCACATGGCCAGATCTAACTGCAAGGGAGAAGGGGAATGTCATTTATCTGGGTGGCAGTGCGTGTGGGGTAGGGATCAGGAATCCAATTTCCAAGGAAGAAAATGAGACCAAGTTTAAGTTTCTGCCACAGTCATACAACTGCCAGCAAATGCCATGGACAGCTTCCCAAACTAAGTCTCAAAATTAGTCCAGTACAGATTCTGCTGCCCCTTACCCCCTACATAAGTGCACCTAGATCCTTCCCTGCACTGTAGTCAGTGTAGTCCTAAACATTTCTTACCAGTCTCCTGGTGCTCCATCTTCCTACTACTATAGCCACAGTCGTCTTCTCCTGAGTCCCAGTCTGGCAAGGCCAAGTGTAAGGGGAGAGCCCAGGGCTCAGAAAAAGCTCGGAAAGCAAGCCACTGGCACTCTCAGTCTCTACAAGAAAAAAGAGACTCTGCTTCTCCTCAAGATCCCTAACCTGAGGAACTCAAACAGACAAGAGGGTCAGATATAGAACAGCCTAAAATAATCTAGACTTTTTTACTCTTAAGTATAAATTTGTAAATGCTGTAGTAGCGGTTTCATCCAAATGCTTTGGGAGCCCCGAGGATAGGCTTCCAGCTCTGACTGGGGGTGCCAGGAAAGACTCTATCCAAGGGAGCATATCCAAACTGAGTAGGAGTTTTGGGCAGAGATCTTGGGTCTGTCAGATTCTCAAGTCTGCCTCTGAATCAGCTTACACTCTGTGAACAACCATTAACACTTTTATATAATGCTGCTCTATTTTTGTGTATTTTCAAAAATAAAAATGGGATTGTTTCCTATGGACTACTTTGCAATCTGTTTTTTAATTTAATAATATTTAATGATTATATTTTTGTTTCATCTACAAAATCATTTCTAATGGTTGCATTGCACTCCATCATATGGATCATTTGGGGGATATGTTTTAAACGTTTAACACAGCATGAGAAAGGCCAAGAATACACAATGAAATATTGATAATCTTTTCAACAAATGATGTTGGGAAAACTGGATCCTTATGCAGAAAAATAGAAAAGGACTCTTATACCACACACAAAAGGCAACTCAAAATGGATTAAAGACCTCGGAGTTACCGTTGTGGCTCAGTGGTTAATAAACCCAACTAGTATCCAAGAGGATACAGGTTCAATCCCTGCCCTCACTCAGTGGATTAAGGATCTGGCATTGCTGTAGGTTGTGGTATAGGTTGCAGACGTGGCTCAGATTCTGCACTGCTGTGGCTCTGGCGTAGGCTGGCGGCTACAGCTCCGACTGGACCCCTAGCCTGGGAACCTCCATATGCCGTGGGTGCGGCCCTAAAAGACAAAAAGACCAAAAAAAAAATGGATTAAAGACTTAAACATGAGACTTGAAACTACAGAACACCTAAAAGAAAACACAGGGATAAATATTCTTGACATTGGCTTTGGCAATGATGTCATATACAATATCAAAAGCACAGGCAATAAGAGCAAAAATAGACAAGTGGGACTACATCAAACTACAGCTGTCCCTCAGTACCCAAAGGGGATTGGTTCCAGGAGCCTCTGCATATACCAAAATCCACTGATGCTCAAGTCCCATAGTCAGCCCTCTATATCTTCAGATTCTGAGTCCACAAACTCAACCAACCACAAATGGAAATTTTTGTTTTATGGTTGGTTGAATCCACAGATGCGAAACCCTTGAACACAAAGGGCTGACTATATTTTTTGGAAAAAATCTGCATATAAGAAGACCCATGCGGGGTTCCCAGTGTGGCTCAGTGGTTATTGAACCCGACTAGCATCCAAGAGGATGTAGTTCGATCCCTGGCCTCGCTCAGTGGGTTAAGGATATGGTGTTGCTGGGAGCTGTGATGTAGGTTGCAGACAAGGCTTAGATCGTGCGTTGCTGTGGCTCTGGAATAGGCTGGTGGCTACAGCTCCAATTGGACCCCCAGCCTGGGAACCTCCATGTGCGGCGGGTGCAGCCCTAAAAAGAGACAAAAAGACAAAAAAAAAAAACCACACACACAAAAGGAGACCCATGCAATGTATTTATTTTTTGCTTTTTAGGGCTGGTGGGAGTAAATTGGTACAGCCACTTCAGAAACCAGTAAGGAGTTTCCACAAAAAATTAAAAACAGAGCTACCAGAGTTCCCATCATGGCACAGCTGAAACCAATCTGACTAGGAACCATGAGGTTGTGGGTTCGATCCCTGGCCTCACTCAGTGGGTTAAGGATCCCGTGTTGCCGTGAACTGTGGTGTAGATCACAGACGGGGCTTGGATCCCGAGTTGCTGTGGCCATGGCGTAGGCCAGCAGCTACAGCTCTGATTGGATCCCTAGCCTGGGAACCTCTATATGCTGTGGGTGCGGCCCTAAAAAGACAAAAAACAAAAAAACAGAACTACCATATAATTCAGCAATTCCACTTCTAAGTATATACCCAAAGGAACTGACATCAGGATCCTGAAGAAATATCTGCACTCCCATGTTCAGGGCAGCATTATTTACAATAGCCCAGACATGGAAGAAACCTAAATGTCCATCAACAGAGGAATTCATAAAGAAGTTGCGGTATATGAATACAATTAATATTCTTCAGCCTTAAAAAAGGAAATCCTGCCACTGGTACAACATGAAGGACATTATGCTAAATGAAATTAACATAGAAGGACAAATACTAACTATATGCTACCACTTACCTGAGGAGTATAAAATAGTCAAACTCATAGAAGCAGAGAATAGAATGGTGGTTGGTGGTGGGGGAGCTGTGGGAAAACAGGAGGTATTAGTCACAGGGTACAATGTTTCAGTTTATACATGATGAATGTATCCTAGAAACCTACTGTACAACATAGGGCTTATAGTTAACAATACTCTATTGTACGCTTTAAAACTGGCTAAGAGGGTGAATCTTTGTTAAGTGTTCATAATAATAATAAAAATAACAATGATGAGGGTAGAAGGAAACTTTTGGAGGTGATGAATATATTTATGGCAGAGATTGTGAAGATGGTTTCACCATTGTATACTTATCTCCAAACTTGTAATAACTTGAGTACTGACCACTCAGAACAAATGCTGACTACAAGCAACTGGCACAGCTATGTCCTTGTAAAACGTTGTTGTCAGCTCTGCATGTACTATATAATTTATATAAACACATTGTTCTTACTGGATATGTCAATAAGCAGGGGATCGGATTTGATAAACCTTGATAAAATTTTTATAAAGGGGACCACTCCATTAATTTGAGTGGATTTTGAAACCATATTTTAAAACACCAACTGGGGAGTTCCCATTGTGGCTCAGTGGAAACAAACCTGACTAGTATCCATGAGAATGCAGGTTTTGATCCCTGGCCTCCATTAGTGGGTTAAGGATCCAGCATTGCCGAAAGCTGTGACAGAGGTTGCAGGTGCAGCTCGGATATGGTATTGCTGTGGCTGTGGTGTAGCCCTCGGCTGCAGCTCCAATTCAACCCCTAGCCTGGAAACTTATATATGCCACAGGCACAGCCCTAAAAAGAAAACAAAGCAAAATAAAATTTATGTATTCTTTTTAGTCAAGTTATCACAGTTTTTTAAAATCCATTAGGATTATAGAGAAAAACACCAAGTCTATCTTTTCCCACTTCCAGTTCCCTTTTCCTTTTTGCAACCAACTTGCAACCCTTTTAGCTATGTTAGTACTTAGCTCTCTGTGTCTTACGGTATATGGTAGATGGCTTGTATTGTCACTTCTTGATTTGTTTTAAGTTTCAGAGAATGACTTTCTGTTCTTATCCTTAATTCATTAAATTTTTTCCATTTTAATATTTTTACTGCTTTCAGGTAATGTCCTAGTCTTATTCATAAAAACCATACAGTTTGTAAATTTCCAAATGATTCTATTAAATTCTTCTTTTAAAGTCAGTCTTTTGGAGCATCCATAAGACTTTGTTATGAAGAGTTGTCCTATTGAGGTGAAAAATTGATATTTGGGAGTTCCTGTCATGGTGCAGCAGAAACAAATCCAACTAGGAACCATGAGATTGCGGGTTTGATCCTTGGCCTCACTCAGTGGTTAAGGATCCTTGCCATGAGCTGTGGTGTAGGTTGCAGATGCGGCTGGGATCTGGCGTTGCTGTGGCTCTGGCTTAGGCCAGTGGCTACAGCTCTAACTGGACCCCTAGCCTGGGAACCTCCAATGCCGTAGGTGCAGCCCTAAAAAGAAAAAAGACAAAAAAATGGGATATTTGTATTTCTATTGTATTGATTAAAGAAACAAAAATCTGTAAACAACAAAAAAAAAATGTTTTAGAGGCACCCACAGCATATGGAAGTTCCCAGGCCAGAGACTGAATCCAAGCTGCAGCTGCAGCCTACCACAGCTGCAACCACACCAGATCCTCAAGCCACTGTGCCAGGCAGAGGATTGAACCTGTGCCTCAGCAGGAACCCAAGCTTCCAGAGACAAGCTGGACCCTTAACCCACTGCAACACAGATCTTTTTAATAAAGATGCTTGTCTGATTTTTTTTTTTTAAGGCCACACCCGAGGCATTTGGAAGTTCCCAGGCTAGGAGTCGAATTGGCGCTACAGCTGTGGGCCTATACCACAGCCACAGCAATGTGATATCCAAGCTTCATCTGTAACTTACACTGCAGTTCTCAGTCGGCAACGCCAGATCCTTAACCCACTGAGCAAGGCTAGGGATCAAACCCGCAAACTCATTGATACTAGTCGGGTTAATTTCTGCTGAGCCACAACAGGAACTCCTGACTTTTTTCAAAAGTGGATATTTATTTGAGAAATCCTTGTAATAATTTATTTTTCATTAGAAATTAATGTTCCTAGAATTGTCTCAATACTGTCTCATTTTTACAGTCAAAATGATAGTCATTAGACTATAAGATGTTTCCAGGAATTCTGGACTATCAGAAAGAAGTCATTATCCTCTGAAGCCATGTTGCCATAAAAATTAAAGCTTATCTACTCTACTGTGGTAGCCACTTGAGTTGCTAAAATTTAACCTCATTTAAGATCCATACAGTGTAAATTTTTAAAAACGTGGTTCACTTTGGAAATGATCATGAAAAATCAATGTTATCCTTTTTATTTTTTTAAGTCTGGGCACTAAGATTTCTCACGGTTGAGTCCTCAACTCTGATCAAGCACGTTTTTGATGCTACTCTAGGTAGAGTCCTGCCATGTTCATGGAATCAGTGCTGTTATATGTCGTTTCAAAATTTCACAAGGATTTACTTTCTGTTTTTATCCTATTTTAGTGAGACTCTATACAACTTAATTTCCCATATCAGAGAAAGCATTCACAGGGTAAGTATAGTCATATTTTAAGGTTAGAACATCTTACATTTCAAGAAGATTAATAATTAGATTGTACTGACTTGTTCATGTAGAATAGCAATATTTTATCCTTTTTTTAATCATTAAATGACAATTTGCCAAGTTAGTAAAATAAAGCAATAGTCTATGAATTACTTCTTTTTTTTATTTCTTCATTTTTGGATTCCTTAGTTACAGACATCTGTGGAAAACTCTGAGGAACATCTCAGTTCAAGAAGCCAAACTATTTTGGATTCTTTGGAGACTGTGGCCAAGACATGTGAGTGTCTCATGTTTGAGGTTATCAGCAGGGGGCAATGGCAAGCAGTGAATGTGAACTCTCTGACTGACCCTAGCTGGGTTTCTGCCAGTGATGGGTACGTAAGATTAGCCCTGAAGAGATGAGGAGCACGATAAAGTGAATAGTAGGTCCCCACTGCTAGTCGGCCCTACTACTATATGGGAATGCCCTGGTCCCTCTAAGACTTTTCCTGTTTTTTCTTTTTTGGCTGCCCCACAACATATGGAGTTCCCAAGCCAGGGATTAGATCCGAACCAAGACCTGCAGTTGCAGCCTACACTCCAGCTGCAGTAATGTGGGATCCTTTAATCCACTGTGCAAGGCAGAGGATGGAACCTGCATCCCCGTGCTGCAGAGACACCACTGATCCCATTGTGCCACAGTGTGAATTCCCTTTTATGCCTTTTTAGAAGCACTAATCCTCCAGCCACTATCCCTGCTGCCTCAGGGCAGAAAGTTCTGCCAGATTTCTCTTCTCACTGCCTGAAGTGAATCAACAGCATCCCTGAGTCCCAAATGAATTTCTGGCTATGTTGTCTATAAAGGCTCCCTTAGGACTTAGAAATAAAGACACTGCTCCTTTAGGAGTTAGAAATATACTCTAGTCACCTACTGTTCTTCTTGCTGCCGACATTTTAATGAAAGCTGTTTTGTAGTGAATCACAACATCTTTCTCAAATTCATAGTTTATGGCTTGTAAAGTCCTCTACTCTGCCAATTAATGACCTACACTTAGGTGAAACCATGGCCCAGGCCCTTATTTTACAGAAGGGAACCATTACACAGGTCTCATTAGGTGAACACGTCTCAAGAACCAACAGCTTCTCAGCTAGACAGTAAGATGATTACTGCATCTGCACTTATTTGGATTTGTCTGTGTGTTTATTTTTTATTTTAAACAAACTGAAGTCAACTTATTCAAATGCCACTGAGATGGATTGCTCATGATTTACAAAAATTAATGCCTTTGTATAACTTAGAAATTAATCCCCATCTGTCTGCAAAGAAGCACTGTACTATCTTTTGGCTTCCAACCTAAGTATCCCACACACAGGGCAACTGTGCATCTGTTTGAAAACCAGTCCTGGAAGCCTAGGGCTATTAACCCTCACAAGAAGTAGCAAGACAAAGAGCAGAAGGAAAAGGGTTGCTTCATTTGTTTAATGTGATAAAATAACTCATTTATAAGTGCGCAAGGAAAGCACTCTTTTTGGTTACTTTTAAAACTGGTGAAGTTCAAAAAGGGGGATTGAAGCAAGGTGTGGCATTTAAGGCCCAGAATAGGGAATGGAAGTGCCCAAGGCCCCAACATAGGATCAAGGCAGAGAGAAGACTAGAACTGAGTCTGGCATAAGGAGGCATAAGGATCCTGATCCTTCACCCTGGACAAGTCTTTCATTTTAAGAACATAAAGCTCAAGAGAGCCTTGTTGATAGGAAAATAGTAACAAACATTGTGGCATTATATTAACTGGAAAGTCAGGTCTTTCTTTTCTTTTTAGGGCTGTACCTGCGGCATATGGAAGTTTCCAGGCTAGGGGTCAAATTGGAGCTGCAGCTGCCAGCTACACCACAGCCACAGCAACACCAGATCTGAGCCCATCTGTGGCCTAGAGCACTGAACCTGCCAGTCAGTGCATTCTGCAGGCTTTCAGTATGCACTCACTACACTTGTAAGGGAAGGGTGAAGATACAGTGTAAAAGTGCTGTCTTGGGTTATTACGTAATTCATGCCTTCACAGAATGAGTTCATGAAACCTTTCCCTAGTCACATTTTGCATGTATAGCAAGAAGATCACTCCAAGCCATCTAATCTAACTCCTTCAGCTGAGGACCAGAGTAATAGAATGAATTACCAAGGCCATCTACATCCCACTTTATCTTGGGTTTGGGTAGGCTAATTAGTAGAGAGCTGCACTTTCACCTAAAAGGTATAAGTTCTATTAAAAATATGATCATTAGGAGAATAAAAAGGAGGGGACACTATCAAAATCAGAAAATGTTTCTTTTGGTAAAAATAAATATCTCCATACATCAAAATTAATTCCATATGAGTCTATATATTGTGTGATGATTAAATCACAACTATAAAAAGACTTGAGCAATATCTTTATAATTTTAGAGTGAAAAATGCCTTTCTGAGCAAGGCACAAATAATTAAGATGGTCCATCTATATGACCCATGTTGGAATGGAAATATTTATTCATTGTTAAATAAAAACAGGAAGGTGCTGCTTATGTGCACATGTTTTGCTCCAGGACACATCTTGTGGAGGAGTGATATCAGTGAGTGAAAAGTGGGAAGAGTATCCTGATTTAAAAAAGGGGGAGAGGGAGTTCCCGTTGTGGCGCAGTGGTTAACGAACCTGACTAGGAACCATGAGGTTGCGGGTTCGGTCCCTGCCCTTGCTCAGTGGGTTAACGATCCAGCGTTGCCGTGAGCTGTGGTGTAGGTTGCAGACGCGGCTCGGATCCCGAGTTGCTGTGGCTCTGGCGTAGGCTGGTGGCTACAGCTCCGATTCGACCCCTAGCCTGGGAACCTCCATATGCCGAGAGAGCGGCCGAAGAAAATGGCAAAAAGACAAAAAATAAAATAAAATAAAATAAAATAAAATAAAATAAAAAAGGGGGAGAATGGAATTCCCGTTGTGGCACAGTGGTTAACGAATCCAACTAGGAACCATGAGGTTGCGGGTTCAATCCCTGGCCTTGCTCAGTGGTTAAGGACCCAGCGTTGCCATGAGCTGTGGTGTAGGTTGCAAATGTGGCTCAGATCCTGCGTTGCTGTGGCTCTGGTGCAGGCCGGCAGCTACAGCTCCAATTAGACCCCTAGCCTGGTAACCTCCATACGCCATGAGAGCAGCCCTAGAAATAGCAAAAAGACAAAAAAGGGGGGGGGGGGGAATTGAGCAAACTCCTCCTTTTTCAAAAATTATGGCCACATCCACAACATATGGTAATTCCCAGGCCAAGGATTGAATCAGAGCCACAGCTCCAACCTATTACACAGCTGCAACAACACCAGATCATTTCAACCCACTGCACGGGGCCATGGATTAAACCCCCACCTCTGCAGTCAGATTCTCAACCCACTAGGCCACAGTGGGAACTCCTGAGCAAACTCCTCTTGTACACAGAGGCTCCCAGACCTTTTCTCAGGCAGCTTTCATTAGCACAGCAGGGAGAACAAAACTATAGCATTAAAGGAAAATCACTGTCCATTGGTGGAAAAATATTAGAATATGACCTCACCTCAATGGAGTGCTTGTCAAATCACTAAAAGAGAAATAAATAAAACAAAATCATCTTCAAGGACAGAGACAAGATAGCAGAGTAGAAAGGTCCTTGAGCCCCTCTCATAATCATGCCAAAATCACAATTGCTGAAAAACCACCAAAAAGAAAAGGCTGGAATCTACCAAAAAAAAAAGATACTCTATATTCAAAGACATAAAGAAGAAACCTTGAGACAGTAGGAGGGGTGTACTCGCGATATAATCAAATCCTTTACCACCAGGGTGGGCAACCCACAAACTAGAGAATAATTATACTGTAGAAGTTCTCCCATAGGAGTGAGAGCTCTGAGTCCCATCCCAGGCTCCCCAGCCTAGGGGTATGGCATTGGGAAGAGAAGGCCCCATTTGGCTTTGAAAGCCAGTGAAGCCTGATTTCAGGAGCATCAAAGGACTCGGGGAAACAGACTTCATTTTTGGAGGGCACACATAAGGTCTCACCTGCACTGGGTCCCAGGGCAAAAGCAGTGACTCCATAGAAGCCTGGGCCACAATTATCTGGTCTTGGTGAGTCTTCAAGGGAGGTGGAGGGCAGCTGTGGCTCTCTCTGAGGTCATAAAAGCTGGCAGTGAACATAGTGGGCCATCTATGTGAATTATGGCTGGATGCAGGCATTTTAGGTTCTCGGCACAGAGGCCTGGCCCCGTGCAACAGCCTGGAAGCTCCAGTACTGGTGAAGACAGGCTGAGACCTGGGACCCTTTGCTTTAGTGCTTTCACCTGGACAAACATTTCCTTGAGCAACAAAATTAGAAAATATATGGGACTAAAAATAACAGTTTACATCCACAGTTGGGGCAAATTATGGACAACAAAATATAAAAAGACCAAAAAAAAAAAAAAAAACCCAACTGCCACTTCTGAAGCAAAAGCAGGGTACTTTGTGTGCATGTACCCTGCACACACCACCACCAAAGGGGTGAGCAAGTGACCTAAGTCACCCCTCTGGCCTGACCTTTGGACCCACCCCTACCCTCACCTCATATAAGGAACCAGCTTGCCCACCTCAGTGAGTCAGCAAGGGAACTTGTTACCCATTTTTGCTCCCTGCTGCTGTAGCAGGGGCCCTAATAAAGTCTTGCCTGAATTTCTTGTCTGGCCTCTTAGCAATTTCTATTGATTAAAGAAAGGCCAAGAACCTTGGTCAGTCACACCACTGAAAGTTTCAGTGACCATTTCAGTAGAGGCACAATAATATCTACATTCTAGAAAGATCCCTATGATGACAGGGCCAAGAAGGCAGGCCAAAGGAGATTGGTGCTGCCATCTGGGCAGCGGGTTTCAGAATCCCCAGCAGATGCTGAGTTTGAGTCTGCTTTGGCCAGGATGCTTTCAGGGAGGGAAGAAGAAACAGTGGAGAAATCACCCTGCTCTGGCTTCCTCTACTCACCAGAGCTAATGTGGCTGCTAGCAGGGCAGGCAGGCTCAGTTGGCCCATGTTAGGTTACATCTCCTCCTTCCCCACCACTGTGGCCCGGGCAAGGTGGGGCAAACCACAGTCTTCATGTGGTGAATTGTCATTGTTCTGTATTTAGTGCAAGAGACTGCGCAAGCCCAGAGTGATCTGGTGTTGGAAACAATGCAGGACAAAGGCAACATGAAGCAGGCCATCCTTGAATTACAAAAGAGATTTGAAGCTGTAAGTGTAAACCCTGACCCCTTTCCTCAAGAGTGTTTCTGGCTTTGTTACTAAGACCTAGAAAGATACCTTTAAAATTGCAAATTTTCAGCCAAGAACAGAGGTGACCACAGGCCCCTGCTAATAGGCCAGGGCAGAGGCCAGCTTCCTCCGCCTCGGTTCTCCAACACGATGTGGACCCTAGGGGCCCTGTTCCAGAGTGTAGCCATGTTTCCCCAGTATAGTATCCAGCAGAGGACAATGTTTGGTTCTGCTGACCCATCCTTTGTTTTGGTCACACATTTTATTGTGCATTTTGAATTGTACTGTCTCTAAATCTTTTTTCTCACACCTTTCTTTAGAGACAAGCAGAGTTTATAGAAATGAAGTCCAACCTGAAGCAACTTGAAGTTTTAGTTGCCCAGCAAAGTAAGGACTTGCAGCGGCTGTCTGAACAGCTAGGCCAGCTGAATATGCCTAGTGTCCTAGCTGAGCTAAAGCAACTGATCTCTGTCCCTCAGATACCAAGACATTTGAAAGAGAGCACTTCTCAGACCTCACCACCTCTGGCCCAAAGCATCAATTTCACCAGGCAGGGAAAAAATGCCTTTAAGGAACCAGTTATGTGGCAAACTCAAGCCCTCCCTACTGCACGCAATCTTAGTGTGGGCTCTCTGAGGCCTGGGGAGTTTGATGTCTGGGGTGTGGGAGCAAAGAGTGATGCTCTCCAAGAAGAGGCTACACGGGTGGCAGTTGGAACTGGCAAAAGAAACAAGCAAATCAAGGACAAGGCAGTGCAGACCAACTGCCAGAATAGGGCTATTACTAAAACAGCCTCTGGCACCCTGGGCCATAACGTTCCCAATGAAAGGGACCTGGTTTTCCAAGGAGCCTCACAGCTTATATCCCTGGACTTAAACAACTTTGCAGCCAGCATTAAGAACACCTGCCAAAAATGTCAAACCAAAGGCATGTTTTCGTGTGACTCTTGCGAACAAAGGTTGGTGAATGGACAGAAAGGCAGAACTGTAGAAAGAGGGAGGAAAGGCAAGAAGCAGCAGAGGAAAGCCCCCAGAGGCAGGCTTCTAGCCAGGAAACAAGAACAAACCACAAGCAAAACCTGTGTTTCCCATTCTAAATATCCTCAGCCTCCAGTTTCTGGCCCACAAAGGCCCCCTCAGAGGCAGCAGGAAGCCCTTGCTCAGTCCTTGCATCTTCAGGGCCCCAGGAGCCCCACAAAGCCAGTCTTCTCTGCTCTGGGAGGCACAGTTATGGCCACTAAGACAGCAAAGTCAATGCAAGGGAACTTCTTGCAGCTCAGTGGACATGCTTCCCAAGACAACAGCCTGCTTTCTTGCAGTTCTCAGGGGGACCACCAGATGAGCTGGTTCAGTGACCTCAATCTCGGAAGAGAGCCCCCTCTCTGCAAGGAGCTAGGGAAGAATATGCTCTATGACCTGGGTTTTGACAGCAGTGATGATGGCTTCTGACCAGCCCACAGTGACTTCAGCTAATGGCTTATTGGCCTCAGCTGGAAAGACAAATCACAGAACTCCTGGGCTAGCTGACAGCAGAAAGTCCCAGAAGCCTGCTTAGGACCCTCAGGAGCAGAGGCTGTGCTTGATGGGGGTGGGTGGGCAATGCAGGGCTGGAGAGCAGATTAGGCATTCTGGGCACCAGGTGCTGCCTATGATAGGGCATAAGGGATAAGTTCATCCTTATTTATGGGGATGAAAAGTGTGAAGATGGTGATGATGAGAACTGGGGCAGCAGCCTGGGTGTGGGACAGGAGGAGGGTACAGTGTCAGGTACAAGGAGGGCTGCTTACCATATGGAATATCCAGTAGCAGAAGGGCTCTCACAAAACTGTTACTCTGGCAGCATGACTCTCAAAAACAGCGTTTTTCATCTTCAAAACATTTCCTTCACATGACCAATACTTTTCTGAGTCTCAGGTTGGTTTTTTTTTTTTTTTAATTATTATTTGTATCCAGTTTTGCTGCCACGGCATTTGCATTTTTTTGGTCAGTGGTCACTTATTACAGGGCACACTGAGGCAGACTTATGAACAGAGAAATAGAGTGTTAAAGTTGTCAAAGAGAGGTGACATGTGCCAAACAAATGCCGGGAGCTGCACTCTTCACAGCCACACAGTTCCACTTTTCTTCCAGTTTCCCCACCCTCATCCCACCTCTGTCTTGTTTTCAATCACTCTTTTAAAGCCAATGAAAGCAGCTGTGGGTCCTGGGGAGCAGTGAGCCTATATGAGACTTTGGCTTTCCATTCATATCTTATTGAAATTTTTGAATTTTTGCAATATATATGTATTTTGTTTGTAATACAAGATAATCAAATCAAAAATAAAGATAAAACTTTTAGGAGTTCCCATTGTGGCACAGCGGAAATGAATCTGACTAGGAACCATGAGGTTGCAGGTTTGATCCCTGCCCTTGCTCAGTGGGTTAAGGATCTGGCATTGCCGTGAGCTGTGGTGTAGGCTGCAGATGCAGCTCGGATCCTGCGTTGCTGTGGCTCTGGCGTAGGCCAGCAGCTATAGTTCTGATTAGACCCCTAGCCTGGGAACCTCCATATGCTGCGGGTGTGGCCCTGAAAAGACAAAAAGACAAAAAAAAAAAAAAACTTTTAAAAGCATACATTTTTTTCTTGCATTGAGTTAATTAACTTGACCTCCATCAGTTTACTTAAAGAGATCAACTAAATAAGATGCATGGGAGGTCCCGTCGTGGCTCAGTGGTTAACGAATCCGACTAGAAACCATGAGGTTGCGGGTTCGGTCCCTGCCCTTGCTCAGTGGATTAATGATCCGGCGTTGCCGTGACCTGTGGTGTAGGTTGCAGACAAGGCTCGGATCCCGCGTTGCTGTGGCTCTGGTGTAGGCCGGTGGCTATAGCTCCGATTAGACCCCTGGCCTGGGAACCTCCATATGCCTCGGGAGTGGCCCAAGAAATAGCAAAAAGACAATAAATAAATAAATAAATAAGATGCATGGGGTTTTTTTATTACAAGATGATACATCACAAGATGAATAAACCACACCTGCGGCATATGGAGGTTTCCAGGCTAGGGATCCAATCGGAGTTACAGCTGCCAGCCTACACCACAGCCACAGCATCTCAGGGTCCAAGCTGCACCTGCAACCTACACCACAGTGCACAGCAATGTCAGATCCTCAACCCACTGAGCGAGGCCAGGGAGCAAACCTGCAACCTCATGGTTCCTAGTAGAATTCATTTCTGCTGTGCCAAGACAGGAATTCCTGCAGTCACGTTCTTAACCCACTGCACTACAGTGGGACCTCTCAATTTTTCTTTTTCTTATGAAAGTAAAAACCCTCATGGACAGCTTCAAGTGGCAGCAATTGCTTCCCAATGGCAGCAGTCCTCTCTAAGGCCGAGGAAGTGCAGACTTGGGCTCTTGCCTCAAGCTGCCCTGGCCTCTTCTCTCCCTCTGAGTCTCACTGGATATACACCCTATCCTCTACCAGCATCCATTGCCTTCCCTACTGGTTTGCTCTGCTGGTGCAAGGAAGGCACAGGAGGAAGGAACCCAGCCCTTCCCAAAGTGACTACCGGTGGCTGTGGAGTGCTTAGCATAAGGCTTGTAGACCAGAGGGGTCTGTATCCAGAAATGTTTTATTACTCTGAGAGGTTTAACCATTTTAATTCAAAGTTGAGACCCCCTTGAAAGAACACCACCAGTATCTATGACTGTGGCCTTCTTATTGAAGGGTCTGTCCAGTTTTGAAATGCCACAGCAGGACCCTCTGTTCTTTGATTCTGCTGTGTTATGAAATCCTGTATTTCTACAGAACCATTTCACTTGTTCAAAGTCAAAGGTCAGAGTGACTCAGTGTTATAGGAGCTGGGTGTTTTTGTAGAATGAGCAGTAAATTTATCTCCTAACAAGGCTGGGCTAATTAAAATTGCACTGCCTGTCTCTAGCAATCATCAGAAAAGGATATTCTGTTTCTTATTTTATTCCTAAGGCTTAAAAAAAAAAAAAAAAACCTGCTGTGTTCCTGCCAAATTTGGTGAGCATGACACAGCCCAGGCATGTCCCTGGAACACGCAGCATTTTTGGCTCCTTAGATGCTAATAGAGATGTATGTGGCTACACAGGGTGGATGTTGTGAGACGTCTATTGCCCAGGGTCCACCTAAGGCCCTTTGATACAACCCCAGAGACAGTCTGAGGATGGAAATGAAGCCACTTGCAGCACCTAATTGCCCTGGCATTCAAGTATCAATTTAAATGTCACCTACGGGGATTTCTCTTGTGGCGCAGCGGATTAAGGATCCAGCATTGTCACTGCTGTGGCATGGGTTCAATCTCTGCTTCAGAACTTAACATATGCAGTGGGCATAGCTCCCCCCCAAAAATGTCACCTACAGAGTAGTCTTTTCCTGAACCCTCCTCTTCTGAAGGGGCTTGTCCTACTCATTGCCCATTCCTTTAACTTGTTTTAAGTTTCCTCAGATAGTTCCAACTGAAATATCAAATCAGTATTTTTTTTGTTTTGCCCAACTTGCACAGTAGAATATAAACTCCAGAAGCAGGAGCAGCATCTGCCTCATCCTTACTGTATCCTCAGCATCCAGGAAAGTGTCTGGTACTAGTAGATAGTTGATACTCACTGAGGGCAGGGATTGCTTGCTTATCATTCAAACAGCTTCTGGCAGCCCTTCCTGAAAGTCGGGTCTCTCCAGTATCCCTTTGCAATTTTTTTTTTTTGGTCTTAGATGTTCCAAAGGGCTCCTGATTAAGGGTTTCCTATAAAATGCCCACTCCTCTCTCCCAGGCCAGCTCCCACACAAAGTGCCCAGAAAACAAAACAAAAGAGCTGCTTCATACAAGGGTTGAGTAGTTTAAAAATTTTTTTTTTCTTTATGCCAGGCCTTAGGCCAAAACTCTCCATCAAATCAGGCATTTTCCAGCTGGCCTAGCACAGAAAGCCCTTCCCCATTAGGGCTGGAATCCATTATTAACTAGATTTCCTGAGTAAAACTTTGTCCCCCTATAAATATTTAGCTAAAATCTAAAATATTAATATCCTCCAATGTACCCAGGGAGAAAGCTTCAGATTGTCTCAGGAGGACAGCCTTTTCAATAACTACCCAAGATCAGGTGCAGTTGCCTCCCTGGTTTACTTGCCTGGTTCATTGGCTTTCACTGCCGTATTAAACTTCTTGTGCCTCAGTTAGAGAAGGTCCCCCTCTGTACCAAGTGAGCTCCTGGCTGGTCATGCAGAAGGAGGAAGATTGGCTCTTTTGCAAATCCTTTTCATCAATTTTTTTGATTATTAACAGTTCACACCTCCTCCAGTGGCAGGATGGTGTTGCTGCCCTATTAGCACATTTCTGGGTGCAAAGGTGAGGGGCACAGGCCCCCCAGGTTATTGGTCTCCTTCCTCCTGGCCTCTTGACCCTCTTGAGTCTTCCCTGGGATTGGAAGTGCAGGATTCAGGAGAACGCCAAGGAGATAGGGCAAGTGGGCAGGAGGTGGCTCCCTCATTCTCCTGGTGAGGTGAGCAGGAAGCAGGAGGAAGGATCCCTGAGACCTAGAGATGAGAAGGTAGGCTTGTGTGCCTGACTGTGCTGGCTAAAGCAACACAGAGGCAGGCGCTTACTGACTACAAGTGCCCCCAGAACTCGCCTGGTAAGAATCCAGGTCTAAATTTGGGTGGCTCGATAGCCATGCCCAGGAATATGGGGAATATTGCAATCTGAATGGGGCTAAGGGCAGGGTCACCATTTCCAGCCCTTTGCCATCCTTGAATTGTCCTCTTGAAAGAACTGTTGCTCTGTTCTCAGGCCTCAGCTGTGGCCTTTGCTCCTTGCTGGACCTTCACTCAGCATTCACTCATCTCTCCTTTTTCCTGTTCCTTCCTCCCCAGCCTTGCCCTCTGGCCCCCTGCCTCTCCTAGCTTCTACAGACCATCTCCTGCCTTAAGTATTGTTACAAAGTCTACCAGTACACATACAGAGCTGGTTTCTAGTGATTTTGGCATCAACCTAGTAAGATACAGCCAGGGGACCTGGAAACCCCTCCTTATAGGACTGGATAGGCCTACCTTCTCATATGCCTTGTGCTGTAGCTTGAACTTGCAGTTGGTGACTAGCAGGTTCCAAAGCTCCTATTTATTCTTGAAGTTGCCTTGTTTCTATTTTGATTCTGCTAATCCAAACTGCAGCTTGGTGTTTCCACGGAAACAATTCAGTGATTGTTTGGCTTGCCAAGATGAACTGCAGGGGAGAGAACCAAATGACGTAAAACAGTTTTAGTTTTTCAAATATCAATGTCTCCCCAAGAAGTCTTTGGTCCTAGCTTCCTGCAAACTTGAGAAAGTTTTATTAAAATAAATGTTCCAGGCTCTTGTTACTCCTCCTCCTAAATCACTAGAGACTCACTCCCTAAACCCCTGCTCCATGCAGATGAGCACAAATCTTCCTGCCACCCTGAAGCAGACGACAAAGGTAGGAAGGTGTCCTTTGGGCACCTTGGGGAGCCAGGGATGCAGACATAACAGATGTCCCCAGGGAAATGATCATGTGGCCATCTCAGCTACTCTGGGACTGGTATGCCAGAGGCTCGGGGCTTACCTGCCTTACTTGATGTCTGTGTTTCTACAGTGAGGAAGAGCTCCTCAGGATGAATTAACCCTTCGGTAAATCTGAATTTTCACATAAAGGTTTTGCTAAAACAGAAGTAGACTTGTTAAGCTGGCCAGGGAGAACCTGAATCCTCTCTCTTACCCCATCCCAACCGGTGCTCAGCCCTCTTTCCCAAGGGCCGCTGTCTCTGCTGCTGGCAGAAAAAAAAAATCCTCTCATTTCAGTTTTGTAGGGTTAGGGCTAGATTCCCATTCCACGTAGCCATCCCCTCTGTAAAGCCTCTCCAGGGGAGTAAGAACGAAGTTCTGAGAAATAGCTCTGTGATACTTAAAGCTTCCATCCATGAGGGTCCAACACCTTCAGAGAAGGATAAGGCCCTTGTCAGTGTCCTGCTGAGCCTGTGGCATAAGGCTTGTAGACCAGAGGGGTCTGTATCCAGAAATGTTTTATTACTCTGTAGGCCTTGGACCTGTCCCCGTGTGTGTAAACTGTGAAGGGTACCTCTGGGCATGTATCTGGTGAAGGATGCCCAAGACTGGTTGTTGGAGATGAGAGTTTTAAAAAAAACAACTCTAATTTCTCCTCTCTACAGACATGTCTACATGTCCTCTGCAAACTTAACAATACAGACAAAAAAGACCAAAACCCTCCTTGGTCCCTCCATAACAATTTTATGCATGCATGCTCATACATACATT
Source organism: Phacochoerus africanus (assembly GCF_016906955.1). Classification (NCBI taxonomy): domain Eukaryota; kingdom Metazoa; phylum Chordata; class Mammalia; order Artiodactyla; family Suidae; genus Phacochoerus; species Phacochoerus africanus. The sequence goes on from NC_062544.1 coordinate 112,169,037, forward strand.
TCACAAACTTGGGATCAACTGCATTTTAAAAAAAATACATTTAAAAATTATTTGGAATAAACTCAGATTTACAGGAAAGTTGCAAAGATAATGAGTTTAAATATGTCCTTCACCCAGCTTCTCTTAATGTTAACATCTTGCATAACTATGGCATATTTGTCAAAACTAAGAAACTAACATAAATACATTAATAATAGCTAAACTTGAACCTGTATTTAGACTTCATCCATTTTTCCATTCATGTCCTCTCTCTGTTCCAGGACGAATCCAGAATACTGTGCTGCATTTAGTCATTCTGTCTCCTCAGAGTCTGCTGCTGTGTGACAGTTTTTGACTCTGACAGTCTTGGCTTTGACAGTCTTGAGGACTGTCCAGGTAGCCTGTAGAATATCCCCCAATCTGGGTTTATCTGACGTTTGTGTCATGATTGGCCTGAGGATGGGGGTTTTTGGTGGGAATACTGTGGAAACCAATAAAAACCAACCTTTTATTACCGCTTCCAGTCAGGTCTGGGTGACGTGCACAGGACACCATGGGTGGTGCTCATCTTTGCCAGTTGGTTAAGTGATGTCTGCCAGGCTTCTCCATGTAATCTACTCTCTTTCTCTGTCCCTGTTCTAGTCCTTCGGAGCAAGTCACTAAGTCCAGCTCACCCTCAAGGGTGGTGAAGCGCAAGGATTGTTGGGGATGGGGATTAAGCTTCACCTCTGTGGGAGAGTATACACATCAATGCATATTATTTGGAACTCACTGTTGGGAGACCTGTTTTTTTGACTATCAAGTAGTCTGAAATCTCTCCATCTAGATGGCCCCTTCTTCCCCTGAGAGGGGTAGCAAAAGGCTGTGAGCATTTCTTCTCATTTGCTCCTATCCTTCCTCCTCAGGGAGAAAAAAACTGGTGCTCAACTTCCCAGTCTGTGAGCGTTTTTGGAGGGTGCCACCTGCTGCAAGGATTGACCATTAGATGGCTTCGGAGGAGTCCCCTGGTTAGCCTGTCCTGCCCTCTAACCTAGCAGGGCAGTACTGGTGACTGTACCCACAGCAAAGGCCTATCCCATGAAGTGACCAGAATCTAGTTCTAGGGATGCAGGCATGGGCCCAGCCTTGCACTGCTGAGTAGGTGCAAGGCCTCCAATTGGGAGCCTAGAGAAATATCCAGACTTCTGGTAAAGGGGTGTTGCCAGCTCTGCAGCCTGCCCTATGCTGGGTCAGTAGCCAAAAATATGGCCAGGTCCTCACCTAGGCCTTCCTCCCCAGCTCTTTGGTTTATTTGGGTTTTGGGTCTCACAGCTTCTGCACCAATCTCCTCACACCCATCCTCCCCTAAGAGCCTAGGAGGTGGCCACTTCCCTGAGACTCAGTTTCTGGGAGGCATCATACCTTGCCCAACAGCTTATTAGGTTTCCTGAAAGAACATCATGATTTTGAGAGTTTTGTCCAAAAGTTTCTGATGATGTCCTTTCTAAGGGTGAGGCTAGAACCAGCCCTGCTAAACTCTTGCTGCTATGCTGACCTCAGAGGGCAGTGACCTGTCTCCTCCTTCATTCCCTGCCTGTCTTGCCCCAGGAGGGTCATTATCATGGGAACCACCTCTGGCCTCCAGGGTGTCCAGGGCTGGAGTGGGGTAGATGAGGCTCAGGCATGAAGTGGATGGGCAAGACCCATGCTTATCCCTCTCTATGCCCCCTCAACAGAGGGCCTAGATGTTTGACTTGGGATGTGTGGTAGAGCAGCCTCATGGGAATGTCCTGTCAGGAGGAGACCAGGGATGCAGCCAGCTACTCTGACATGAGGAGGCCTTTGAGCTGGGCAAGGGCAAGGATGAAGGGGTTGAGGGTCTGGACATGAGGAGGGCACTGGGCCCAGGCAGGAGACAGGTAGTCTTGTGTGCAGAGTGTGCAAATGTGGCAGATGCCTGGGCCAATTCTTCCATATAGGCTCAAGCAGGCCTGGGATGGGCTGGTCATAAGGGGTACAGAAAGCCCACACTGGTTTTTGGCCCCCATTCTTTTCCAGGGGCCCATGGAAAAAAACATCAAGAAACACACCAGAGGTCCATGACCTGCACCTGCCTTGGGTATTGGGTATATTGAATAACAATTAAAAAAAACAGTCAAGATATCAAAAAAAGTAAAGGAAAAAAACAAAGAAACATTTCAAAGCAACAGAACAAAAAAGAAAAAAAAAACAAAACGGGGCTCTCAGCTTAAAAAGGGACACAACTAGAAATTTAAAAGGCTGGAGTAATTCAGATTTTGGCAAGCCTTTGAAGAATGTGGCACCAATGACGACTGTGAATGCCAGGCACAGACGCTCTAAGTCAGTCTCCTGCTATAAAGATCAAAGCTGAAGTCAACTGTCCTTACTCAATTTGGTATTTAAAAGAGGTCATCAAATTGTAGTCCTCTTCCAGGTCCAGAACTGTCTCCACGATATTGTGGTCCTCAAAAGCCTGCTTGAGGCTGCCAGGGTCCGCATCTGAGGCCTTCTGAGGGCTCTCATCCACCAGCAGGGCCCAGGCTTCCTCCTTAAAGGGAGAATCTTCGCAGTGACCACACACACGGTTCAGCTCGTTTTCAAATTCTAGTTTCCCAGCCAATTCTTCAATAGTTCGGATGCTTGTATGGTCTTAAAAATAAAAGCATTCAGCATTACAATTCCATTGAGAGGTTTCTGAAGACTTTTCAGGCACAAGTTAAAAACCACAAATGGGTGGCCATCTCCTGGGACTATGCAAAGCCTACGTTCCTGCCCTGGGGCTGGCAGGCTGCCATATTTCAAGATGGGCATGGTGCTCCCCTTTCTAGTTTGGGTATTTATTAAGCCCCAACGATCTACCAGTCTCCAAGGAGAGTATAAGTGGGAGGATACAGACACATGTGTTGTCCTGGCTCTGAGGGAACTATGCCCTGAGCTGTGGGCATGACAAGACATAGTGTGAGGAAAAAGGAATCTTGGGTAATCAAAATGCTGCCCACCAATGGCAGAGGCTGTGGAAGGTGAGCAGAGACAGCGATAACTTCAGTTTACCTCCTGAGACCACTGGGGGAAAAACTCAGATCAACAAAGCAATGGGCTGGCAGGGGTCTTGCCTTGTGACCTATGGCACGTACCTCCCCTCACCAGGCCTCCTTCCTATCCTAATAACCTGGTGACCACTCAGGGCCAACAATTTCAGGCAGCTCCAGGGCTATACATCCCTTAACTAGGAGCCATCTGGCTGCTGTATAGCGTGTCATTTAAAAATAGAGTACATGGAGTTCCTGTCGTGGCGCAGTGGTTAACGAATCCGACTAGGAACCATGAGGTTGCAGGTTTGATCCCTGCCCTTGCTCAGTGGGTTAATGATCCGGCGTTACCGTGAGCTGTGGTGTAGATTGCAGATGCGGCTCAGATCCTGCGTTGCTGTGGCTCTGGAGTAGACTGGCAGCTACAGTTCTGATTAGACCCCTAGCCTGGGAACCTCCATATGCCGTGGGAGCGGCCCAAGAAATGGCAAAAAGACAAAAAAATAAAATAAAATAAAATAAAAATAGAGTACCCATAGTCCATTAACAGAATATGCAGATGTTTCGAAAAAGTATAGAAAGGATATACAGCACTACTTTAACAGTGACTGCCTCTGGTGGAATTACAGGAGAGCTTTTGGTTTTGGCTTCTAATCTTGTACTACCCAACCCAGCTGGGTTACTTTCCCCTCCCATCTTTGCCTAGGTCCTATTTCCTTCAGATCTAAGCTCATCCACCATTGGGCCTGCTGTCCCTGGCCTTGAGGGATTCACTCTAACTACACATTTATGAAATGACCTGATAGATGTGTGACTTCCTCAGGCTATCAGCTCTGTGAAGGCTCTTTACACAGTGCCTGCTGTGTGCAAAACAAGTATACCAAGTCAACGGAAGGGAAGTAAGAGTGTTTTTTTTTTTAATAAGAACACTTGCTGACTCAGGGGTCTATGTGAAGGACCTATCCTCCCAGGAAGTTTGGAGCAGCCCTCTGTACTTACCAATCATATCAAGCAGATCCTGTGTGACCTCTTGGCTAGAACTGCTGAGTGGCATGTTTGAGTCAACCTTCAAATATTTCTCCATATCTTTCCTGCAGCCCCCAGATGAAAAGAAAAAGGTGGGGGATTAGATCCTCTTTCAAGAGAATATCAGAGGGGAACTCTGTTAGACAATCGTAAAGACAAACACTGGTACTTTAAATTGTCATTTATGCTGTGATATGAGGACAATTGGGAGGCACTAAATCAGTGAGTTGACTGATAGCATCTCAGAATGACTCATGGGCATCACAGTTGCCCTTTCATGTCTGTGAATAGGAGCACAAATTCTTGTAGAATTGAAAGAGTTAAAGGCTTTTTCAGTCTCAGGCAGCCAGGATGGCAGAACCTTGAAGTTTCAGCCTATATGGTCCTCCTTGCTCCAAATCAAGGTGCCTAGGACCAAAGAGTCTGTAGCCTAGCACAAGAAAAGGTCTAGGGGAGACCTTATTAAAAAGCTTCAGAGTGGGGTAGGGGAGCAGAAGCAAGGATGAAGTCAGGAAGTAGGGCCCAGCCATCTATCAGCCTCTCCCCAGTGTAAGGAAAAAGAACGCTGGAATTGAGATGCCTATTTCTGCAGCACAAAAAATATGACCTTTGTGTGTGTGTGTGTGTGTTTGCCATTTCTTGGGCCGCTCTTGTGGCATATGGAGGTTCCCAGGCTAGGGGTCTCATCGGAGCTGTAGCCTAAAATGACTTTTAAAACCAGGTTTTTTTGGAGTTCCCATCATGGCTCAGTGGTTAATGAATCCGAGTAGGAACCATGCGGTTGCGGGTTCGATCCCTGGCCTTGCTCAGTGGGTTAAGGATCCGGCGTTGCCGTGAGCTGTGGTGTAGGTCGCAGACGTGGCTCGGATCTGGCATTGCTGTGGCTCTGGCGAAGGCCGGCAGCTACAGCTCCGATTAGACCCCTAGCCTGGGAAACTCCATGTGCCTCGGGGAGCGGCCCAAGAAATGGCCAAAAAAACCAAAAGTAAATAAAACCAGGTTCTTTAACATTCACTCCCCATTTTGGTACTGCAGAGTGGTTTCCAAGATTTGCTAGACATCTAGGATCCCTCACCCTTTAAAAACAAACACACACACATTTCCTTAAGACTGCCTGCAAACTTCCCCTCAGAAGTCATAGCTTCCTAGGAGAGGCAAAAGCAGTGTTACGGCCTCAATTTAGGATCTTCAACAATTTTTTTCAGATACAAGATTCCCTTAGTTGAAGCTATTAAACTATCAGATTGGAATCACCTTAAACAGTCTTTTCTCCAGTTCTCCCCATCTCCTACTGCTCTCCAAAGCTGTCTTTCAGGTGCCAAAATGGAGGAATGCATCAGTATGTTTTCCTTGCTGGTCAGAGGTTTTCTTTGGGGGCATAGAGCCTGTGGCTTTGCAGTCACAGGAGCAGGGTTTGGTGCAAAGACAGGGCTCTCATTCTCAGGGTCACAAGGGACAGGAGAGAAAGGAGCCACAGAGGAGCAGGCTGCCAGCGGTTGCCTCCTGCAGAGGAGCCGGTGAACGGGGAGGGGGAAGGGAAGTCGCACCGCGTCCAGCTCCAGCCTCTGCGAGCCTGAGCACTCCTGGGAATGACTGACCCCTTCAAAGGCCCGGTCAATGGCCGCAGTCAGCTCCTTTCTGCATCTTCTCAGTTTTTCAGACATCTCCCTTAAAAGCGACCCGTCTTTATTGTGTAATTCACTGGAAATGCACAGAGCAATGTGAGAATACTGTTACATATGAGGAGGTAAACCACCCCCGAATGTGGTGTTTGCCACAGTTTCTGATTTCCTTGAGTTTGACGCACGACACAGGCCAGAGAGCAGGGGAACACTCCCGGCGCTGCCCTCCCACCCTACCCGTAGGGGCGGGTGAGGCCCGCAGTTCTCGGGGAGTAACCTGCGATCTATCGGACTAGAGCCCTGGCCCTCGGTTCAGCCCGCAAAGCCCTTCGCTCTCAGGCCCTGGCCCAACTCCACACCGCACCCCGGCCGGCCCTCAGGCGCAGACCCGCAGCCGCGTCCTCACCAAGCAGCGAGCGAGTGAGACTGCACCACCTCCCCTGCCAACGGTCGTCCACGTGACCAGATCGATGACGGAAGGCCCAACCCCCACGGCTCAGGTGAAAGGTCAGACAAAAAAAAAAACAAAAAACCGGATGACCTTGTTCTTAGAACTCACACATACTGAAGGGGAAGCAAGGGCCCCAGTGACGAGTGAACAACGGGTTCCTCACCGCGATGAAATGGGTCATGGGAGCGTGGTGGGGCAGGGGCGGAGAGAACTGGCTGGTTCTAACCGAAGTCAACGCCGGGAAAGGTTTCTCTTCTCAACCCACCAAAGGTACTGTATGGGACACAGTACCCAGCAGTTTCACATACTGACTTCTAAGTGATATCTAATAAAAATGTCACAGGGTATCACACTGTCTCAATTCATCAAGGATGCTGGGAGACATAACAGAAGTACAACGTTCCATAGGCGATTAAGGGGCAGGAAACCCTAATACCAAGTATCTTCATTTCATTAGGGAGAAGAAAGCTGGAAATTCCATGACTCAAAGGGATACAAAAATGCATCTCAGTGGCTAATTTTTAGAGAATGATAAACCCATCTCAGTGCACAGTAAGGGAGAAGGGGATGACATCAAGTTTACTCGAGGCTTAGTTTACTGCAGGCAGACTACTGGGGGGACCAGTAATCAGCACCAGAATTAGAAATCCAAGAACTCAGGGCAGCTCGTGGCAGGTCTTCATGGCTGTACCAAACTCAATTACAGTGTGTTGCTCTCTGTTCTTTGGAATCCATCAGATATACTCCATTGTGCTACACCCCCAACCCCCACTCTGCAGCTCCAAAGGCTTACAGAAATTTCTCGCCACCTATATAGAAAGAAAAATAATTCAGCCTCTTGATATAACCCTTCTGAGCAAAAACGGTCTTTTTTTTCCTTCTGTTCATAAGAGAAGGAAATTTCCTCATCTGGTTTTTAGAGGAAACACTAGCAGTCTTCAGTGTCAAAGGTGTTCTCCTGGGGGATTACACTGGTGCTGTGGTGCAGGGTCATGAAGCAACATCAGTTGGTGTCCATGCTGCAAGTCTCATCATCCCCCATGCCTTGCTGTGAGCTTCCTGGTCTCGTTCCTCCATCAGACGATCCAGGAAAACTGAGTGAAGGTGCCTTATAAAACTCATCATCTCGACGCTGGTAAAATAGCACGTAAGCTGCTTTTGTCTAAAACACAAGAGGGGAAATGTCCATTCACTGGTTGGAAAAATCACCCATTTCCCCTCACCTTTTCTCTGTTCAAAACACACCGCTCTCAAGGATCTTTCCCTGTTCAGCCACACACTGAAGTGACCGAGTCCTCATGCTGACCCTGGTCACAGAGGGTCCTTTGACAGATAGGGGAGGAGAGTGGAGCATCTCATTTAGGAAGGGTCCTGGAAGAGAATGGCAGCCAACTCTTTCTCTATCACACTTAGCTCCTCCTATTCCATCAGGATGACTAAATAACCAAATAGCCCAGGAGACTCTTCCCCCATCTAATCCCTAAAGGTAAGAGTAGGAACCAGATTATCAGAGCCTACTCACCACTATCTGATCCTCAGAGGCCAGGGACACATTGCTATCATCAAAGTAATACCATTTCCCATTCAGTTTGTTCTTCGCGTATGCAGTATCTGCGAAAGCAACAAAGAGAACACTCTAGCCAGTCACCAAGAGAACTAATCTGGCTAGCTCATTAGGAGGGCAACGAACAGCAACCAAACTCCAAAACAGGAAACAAAATAGAATCTGAAATTAAAAGTAACTTATAGTTTGTGTCCTAACAATCAAAACATAAAACTCGGAGTTCCCGTTGTGGCGCAGTGGTTAACGAATCCGACTAGGAACCATGAGGTTGCGGGTTCAGTCCCTGCCCTTGCTCAGGGGGTTAACGATCCGGCGTTACCGTGAGCTGTGGTGTAGGTTGCAGACGTGGCTCGGATCCCACGTTGCTGTGGCTCTGGTGTAGGCCAGCGGCTACAGCTCCGATTCGACCCCTAGCCTGGGAACCTCCATATGCCGCAGGAGCGGCCCAAAAATAGCAAAAAGACGAAAAAAAAAAAAAGATAAAACTCATCCTTCAAAAAAAAAAAAAATCTGTTCCTACCTAAAAAGGCACTAAAAGGGTAAAAATGAAGCTGCCGGGGCCAAGGCTTTAAACTGTAATTTTGTAATCTAATCCAAAAAATAAAGGAACCCATTGTCAATCATTAGTCAGTATGGCTATGAGCAATAATCCAGAGCCGGGTGAACTATAAAAGGAGCTGACACTCCAAAATTTAAGAAAAGGGGAGTTTCTGTTGTGGCTCAGTAGATTAAGAACCCAACTAGTACTCATGAGGATGTGGGTTTGATCCCTGGCCCTGCTCAGTGGGTTAAGGACCCAGCATTGCTGTGAGCTGTGGTGTAGGTCACAGACACAGCGTGGATTGCGCATTGCTGTAGCTGTGGTGTAGGCCAGCAGCTGCAGCTCTGATTCAACTCCCAGCCTAGGAATTTACATGTGCCACGAGTGCAGCCTTAAAAAAAAAATGATTTAAGAAAAGGAGTTCCCAAGGAAATAAATAAAAATAAAGACGGCATGAAAGAAAAAGAAGAGTTCCCTTGTGGTACAGTGGATTAAGGATCTGTGTTGTCACTGCAGTGGCTCCAGTCACTGCTGTGGTTCAGGTTTGATCTCGGGCCTGGGATCTTCCATATGCTGAAGGTACAGCCAAAAATTTTTTAGAAAAGGAAAAGAAAAAAGAAGGAAAAAAAAATTAACCAAAACAACAGTTCTCAAAAACAAGCCAAGTCACATTCCTCCACGTCAGATAGGCACACAGTTGGCTACACTGCTTCTCACTGCCTCTGGAGCCTGTGGGATAATCCCAATTAGGGACATACTGGGTGTCTGGACTTGGAAAGCTGAGATATGAACAAGAAAACTTCAATTTACCTTCCTCTAAAACTGTGATTCAAGAATCTGTAGCTGGGTTACAATTCCTCACACTGGTCCAAGCATTTCCCACAGCCAACACTTCCGGTTTTGATTTTACACTATTTCCAAGCAGGATGTGTTTACAATAACAATTCCAGCAGCAACACCCAATTCCTGCTCCACCCAGACTCTCAGACATAACATAATATGATGGAGATCTGATTTCTAGTCTCAACCTGCTATGTGGCTTTGGCAAGTTGTTTACCCACTCTTCACCAACTGGTAGTGAAGGACATAGGACAAAGTGACAGAGAAGATGACAGTAGCCTATCTCTGCAGTCCCTGCTTGGTGTAACAGCAGCAATGGTGGCTCTCAATCTCGGTGTTCCAACTGTGGACCCAATGTGGGCCCTCACACAACCAGCCTAACCTGGATGAGGAAACTAAAGCATACAGAGGCTAAGAAACCTGCCCAAGTAGTATGTTTATATGTGAAAACAGCAGTTAAAAATGAATCCAGGAGTTCCCGTCATGGCGCAGTGGTTAACGAATCTGACTAGGAACCATGAGGTTGCGGGTTCGATCCCTGCCCTTGCTCAGTGGGTTAACGATCCGGTGTTGCCGTGAGCTGTGGTGTAGGTCGCAGAAGCGGCTCGGATCCTGCGTTGCTGTGGCTCTGGCGTAGGCTGGCAGCTATAGCTCCGACTCGACCCCTAGCCTGGGAACCTCCATATGCCGCGAGAGCGGCCCACGAAATAGCAAAAAGACCAAAAAAAAAAAAATGAATCCATGTATCCAGTATGCATGAATACAGACATCAAAATTAATTCTGGGAGAAAAAAGTTACAGTAGAGTAAATGATGCAGGATATAATATGATAAGAGATTGCCATGGAGTTCCTGTCATGGCTCAGTGGTTAATAAATCTGACTAGGACCCATGAGGTTGTGGGTTCAATCCCTGCCCTTACTCAAGGGGTTAAGGATCTGGCGTTGCCATGAGCTGTGGTATAGGTAGCAGATTCGGCTCGGATCCTGCATTGCTGTAGCTCCGACGAAGGCTGGCAGCTACAGCTCTGATTAGACCCCTAGCCTGGGAACCGCCATATGCCGTGGGAGCTACCCTGGAATAAAAAAAGACCAAAAAAAAAACCCAGTATGTTTATATGTGAAAATAGCAGTTAAAAATGAATACACGTGTCCAGTATGCATGAATACAGATATCAAAATAAAATCTGAGAGAAAAAAGTAACAGAAGAGTAAATGATACAGGATATAACATGATGAGAGATTGCTAAGAGCCACTCCAGCAGAGCCCCAATTTTCAAACAGGCACAATTTTTATTTCCCATCCTCTCCTACAGCTAGATGGAAGCAATGTGACCAAGTTATAGCCAATGAGACATATGCAGAAGAGTTGAGGGGGACTTCTAGGAGGTCTGCTTAAAAGAGAATGTCATGCCCTTTCCTCTGATGGCCTGGAATGTAAACGGGAGGGCTGGAGACTCAGCAGCCATCTGGAGTCAGGAGGTTATACGGGAAGAATGGAGAGGTAGGAGAATAGACTGCTGGGCCAACAGAAAATGCTTACCAGTATAGGAGAGAAGACTGTGGTTAGGGTAGTTCCATAATCCACTGTAAATGTAAATGGAACTGACACCTCCCATGGTGTCATCTCTTGAGATCCTGACATTGGGTGTAGTGTCACTTGTCATGGTGCAACACAGGAGATGTGAGGAAACCCAGCTTCTCACTTGAACATCACTAATACCTCTCCATAAACAAGTATGAAAGTATACTAATAAAAGTATAAAAGTAAAAGTAAACTTATACATTAAAGAAATTTTGGAAAAATAGAACAAAGGAAAAAACGTAAAGTTAACACTATGCTCTCTCCCTATAGCATTTCTCCTCCTCCTATCATAGTTTCTTTGACTTTTGTTAAAATGTAGTTCTGAGGAGTTCCCGTTGTGGCTCAGCGGGTTAGGAACCCAACACAGTATCCGAGAGGATGTGGGTTCAATCCCTGGCTTTGCTCTGAGGGTTAAGGATCCAGCGTTGCCGTGAGCTGCAGCACAGGTCAAAGATGCAGCTTGGATCTGGTGTGGCTGTGACTGGCGTAGGCCGGCAGCTACAGCTCCAATTGGACACCTAGCCTGAGAACTTCTATATGCCGTGAGTGGGGCCTTTAGAAAAAAAAAAAAAAAAGACTTGTGATATTACTTTCTGTAACGAGGCAATTTTGTGTAGCTGTTTTCACTTAACATATCAAAGGAGGAGTTCACATCATGGCTCAGTGTAAACAAATCGGACTAGTATCCATGAGGACACATGCTCCATCCCTGGTCTCACTCAGTGGGTTACGAATCCAGCATGGCCGTGAGCTGTGGTGGAGGTCAGAGATCTGGCACTGCTATGGCTGTGGCATAGGCCAGCAGCTACGGCTCTGATTTGACCCCTAGCCTGGGAATCTCCATATACCGCAGGTACAGCCCTAAAAAGACAGGAAAAAAAAAAAATCAAGGACATTTCCCCATGTTATTATTTATTTTGCAATGGCTATGTACTCTTTTTTCTTTTCTGCTTTTTAGGGCCACACCCGCAGCATATGGAGGTTCCCAGGCTAGGGGTCTAATCGGAGCTACAGCTGCCAGCCTATGCCACAACCACAGCAACCCCAGATCGGAAGCATGTCTGCGACCTACACCACAGCTCACGGCAATGCCAGATCCTTAACCCACTGAGTGAAGCCAGGGATTGAACCCACAAACTCGTGTTTCCTAATGTCGGATTTGCTTCCGCTGCGCCACAACAGGAACTCTGGCTTTGTATTCTTATATCAAGAAGATGGACAGTAGTGCCAAATGTTGATCACCAATGCTATTACTAATTTTCTCCTGTTACAAATAGACGAGCATCTTTGCACCTAAAGCTTTTTACCAAAGTCAAGTAATTTCTTTAGGATAGATTCCCAGATGTAGGATTATTGGATTAAAGAATATGAACCACCAACCTACCAAAATATGGAGGGTCATCGGTATGAAGCCCATGGAGCTGTATAACTTAAGTGCTTAGGGCAATGTCTGGCACACAGAGAGAGGCTGGTGAAGGATGACCAGTGAAGAGCATTTCAACATTTCAGAAGGAAGCAGATGCCAGTACTTACAGTGGCCAACCCCCATGGCTCCGTAATGATTAGACACGGCAATGAGGTCGTACACATAAGGCCTTGCTGACAGGTCACAGACAAACTCGGACATGTTCAGAGCTCTGAGCACAGAAAACAAAAATAGCCCTCCAATATATTAAACTTAAAGAAAGTTGGAGCAACCCAGCAACCCCTTCCATGCAACAGGCTAGAACAGAGGGAAGTACTCAAACAAAGTGCAAAAGGAATGAATGAACATTCCAGACAGAAGGGGCCCTAGGCTCTTGTTCTGACCACTGACATGTTCAGACTAGAAAAGAGAAGCTTGCTGGTAACTCCAACCTCAGACCAAAAGGCAACAAAGGGCTTTAGGCACAGACACAAGGGCTGCAGCAACTAACTGTTCAGAAATGGCTGTTACTATCAAAATTAAAGTTAGTATCATAAAAATTTGAGCTAAATACCAAAACAGGCCCCAGAAAGCTTTTTTTCCTTTTTTTTTTTCTTCTTTTCTAGGGCTACACCTGCGGCATACGTAAGTTCCCAGGCCAAGGGTCGAATCAGAGCTACAGCTGCTGGCCTACGCCACAGCCAGAGCAACACGAAATCCAAGCCTTGTCAGTGACCTGTACCACAGCTCATGGCAACACCAGATCCTTAACCCACTGAGTGAGGCCAGGGATCAAACCCACATCCTCATGGACACTAGTTGGATTCATTTCTGCTGCACCACAAAGGATCTCTTTTTCCTAATATTTTATTTCAAAAATTTCAAATATACAAAAATAATTTTACAACAAACTCACCATCTACATCTTCCCACTGACATGTCTATACTTACGTATCTATCTATACCCGTACCCCTCAAAAGGCATTTTTAAATTTGCATTTTGTGGGGGAATGCCTATGGTGTTGACCGACTTTCCTGTGTCACTTACACTCTGTCCCCTGGGACCTGAGAGGACAAGAGTAGACAGCCAGTTCCAGTACCGGTCCCAGGGCTGGGACTGTGGTAGGTCCACACCTCTAAGTGCAGCCCCAATAATCCGAATCTCCCCCAGCAGATAACTCTCTGGTTTCTTGCCCCCTGCAGCATGTCCTTGTGCTGTCCTACTGAGCCCAGGCCCCCTAGGACCAACGATGGATGGGAAAACCAGTTCGGTTAGGCTGCGTGAGGGACCTGAGAGGGGAAGTGCTTTTACTACAGAGTCTTTTCTCCAGAGACAGGGAAGGGAAGTGAAAAAAGTCTGACCTCTTGGTGCCTAGCAACACACCTTTTAATTCAGAAAAGTCTTCGGTGAAACACTCTGCTCATCAGTGCCCAGACAGCTTGTTTTTCTAATTTTCCCAAAAATAACAATGCAGCCCAGGGACCCACCTGACTGGGAATTCCACAACCGTATCAAGCTTATCCCTCCAGTATCTATTGTAGGAGAAACGCTTGAGATGGACGACCAGGATCTTCGGCAAGGACCACAAGTCAAACTTCTTTGTGGCCTGTTGATGCTTCTTACAGCTGGGACAGTACCTGAAGAGAAAAGAGAAACCTCCACTTAGTGGGGAGGCAGGAAGCCAATGCCACCTGGGCCCTCAAGGGTAGAGGCAATCCCATAGAATCCTTTCCCATACTCGGTATGACTGCTTCAGGACAGGGAGCTCTCTAAGCCATCTTCCAAGAGTATGATGGCTTTCCTAGTCTGATAAACAAAATTCACACAGAAAGACCTATGTTGCAGGGTCAGCCATGTAAAAAAAGTGACCCACATTCAAATACAAATGGTTTTTGTGTACACAGATGGCCCCAACAGATCTCACAGTCCCAGGATGCATAGGTGCTCCTGCCCAGAGGGGGAGCTGCATACCAGGGGTCGTGCTCCCCAAGGGTCTCCATGGTAGTGAAGAGCTCGATGCAGTCTCTTAGGGCCACTGCTGTCTTCTTTTTCTTTTGAGGCTGCAACATGCTGACATGCTTCTCATAGGCCTGTGAAGAATAAAGAGCTGGGGTTGGCTGAGGAAACAAGATCTTAGCAGGCTGAGCCGTCACATCATGAGCTCTCATGACTAGAATATAATGTCCTTTCTGGAGCCTCTGAACATATAATGACAAAATCTTTATGTGCTTTTCATTCCCATTCTAAAACAGAACTTAAACTACTATGGAACTGGTGAGACAGAGCCACCCAGAGCCAAAACCAGCACACACCTCTGAGCAAAAATTGCAAGTGACCTACCTCAGATTCTTGCTCATCATAATAACGGTTCCGGGTCTCACTATCCCAGTCGATGGCTAGTGTGGACCGAGCTATGGAGGAAGATTGAAAAGTTACTCATTATTGAATAGACGGCAATATGAGAGGCTCCTCAGGTGACAGGAGTGAGAAGGACTGCACGCAGGGTGTGCCATCCACACCTGCTTATCCATCACCAGCCTCTGCCAAGAGCAATGTTCTGCCTTCAGCCAGCTCTGAACTCCAGGGCCCCAAATTCTATTGGCAAAAATTTCTTCAATGCTACAGATACACTCTAAAGGTACTAACTATACAGAATTATGAAAGGGCAAAGGTCCAGATGGGGTAACAGCGACTAGATTTCTCCTGTCTTAAATCACAAGAAAACTTGACAAAATACTTGAAACAACTGTTTTTAGACATTGGTTATCAAGCAGAGCAAAATGAGATCCCTGAAAGAAGGCAAAAAACAAAGTGACACCTACACTGCCCCAGCTTACTGACTGGAGGCATTTTCTCGGCTACAGCATGGGAGAGAGGGGGAAGAAGACCAGAAGACAGAGTTGAGAAGTCAAAGATTAGTGTTCAAGCAGAGAGCTAGAGGAATTCCTTGGTGGCTCAGCGGGTTAAGGATCTGGCATTGTCACTGCTGTGGTTTGGGTTGCTACTGGGGTGCAAGTTCAATCCGTAGGCCTAGAACTTCCACATGCTGTGGTGTGAACAAAAAAAAGGGGGGGGGCTAAAACTTGCAAGACATTATACTAAAGAGAAGAAGCTACACAGAGAGAATACAGCTGCAGAAAGACAGGAAGATCCACAAAGCTGTTTTTTAAATTTTTATTTTTTAAGCACCACACTAGTTAGGTTTGCTATTGCTGAGCCACAAGGGGAACTCCTAAAAAAATTTTTTTAGGGTGTTAAAGAAAAAAAGGGAAGAGGAGTTCCCATCATGGCTCAGTGGTTAACAAATCCGACTAGGAACCATGAGGTTTCAGGTTCGATCCCTGGCCTTGCTGAGTGAGTTAAGAATCCGGCATTGCCGTGAGCTGTGGTGTAGGTCACAGATGCGGCTCGGACCCTGAGTTGCTATTGCTGTGGCTGTGGAATAGGCCGGCAGCAACAGCTGTGATTAGACCCCTAGCTTGGAAACCTCCATATGCCATGGGAAGCAGCCCTAGAAAAGGCAAAAAGACAAAAAAAAAAAAGGGGGGGGGGTTCCCATCGTGGCGCAGTGGTTAACGAATCCGACTAGGAACCATGAGGTTGCGGGTTCGGTCCCTGCCCTTGCTCAGTGGGTTAACGATCCGGCGTTGCCGTGAGCTGTGGTGTAGGTCGCAGACGCGGCTCAGATCCTGCGTTGCTGTGGCTCTGGCGTAGGCCGGTGGCTACAGCTCTGATTCGACCCCTAGCCTGGGAACCTCCATATGCCGCGGGAGCGGCCCAAAGAAATAGCAAAAAGACAAAAAAAAAAAAAAAGGAAGCTAAAAGACACAAGAAATGCTTTTGCAACTCCCTTCCCCACCCCTGGCTAGGCTTTTCACACAGCACACATATTCCGTGCTGATGCCTCTTCCTGTCCGTCTTGCAGCCCCTATTACAGCCTCCAGGTAACAGTCTGTGAAATCCATGACTATCCTCTAGATATATCACATTTCATGAGCATTCTTCTTTTTTGTTTTGTTTTTTGTTTTTTATGGCTGCACCTATGGCATATGGAGGTTCCCAGGCTAGAGGTCTAATCGAAGATGTAGCTGCCAGCCTATACCATAGCCACAGCAACTTGGGAACTGAGCCCTGTCTGTGACCTACACCACAGCTCATGGCAATACCAGATCCTTAACCCACTGAGCAAGGCCAGGGATCAAATCTGCATCCTCATGGATACTGGCTGGGTTCATTACTGCTGAGCCAAGACAGGAACTACTCATGAGCATTCTTATGAAACAAAAAAACATATACGTTTATTCCCACAAGTTGAGGAAATGTGGAGTTCCCACTATAGCACAACAGGATTGGCAGCATCTTGGGATGGTGGGTTTGATCCCCAGCCCTGTACAGTGGGTTGGGACATGGGTTCCATCCCAAGCCCTGCACAGTGGGTTGAGGATCTGGTAGTGCCGCAGCTTCAGCTTTAGTCACAACTACAGCTCAAATCTGATCCCTGGCCCCAGGAACTCCATATGCCTCGGGTGGCCAAAAAAGAAAAAGAAAATTTAGGGAAATAGGAGTTCCCGTTGTGGCACAGTGGTTAACGAGTCCGACTAGGAACCATGAGGTTGCAGGTTCAGTCCTGCCCTTGCTCAGTGGGTTAACGATCCGGCGTTGCCGTGAGCTGTGGTGTAGGTTGCAGACGCGGCTCAGATCCCACGTTGCTGTGGCTCTGGCATAGGCCGGTGGCTACAGCTCCGATTAGACCCCTAGCCTGGGAACCTCCACATGCCGCGGGAGCAGCCCAAGAAATAGCAACAACAACAACAACAACAACAACAAAAGACAAAAAAAAAAAAGAAAATTTAGGGAAATGATGCCACCCAGCAGGGCCACAAGAAGTGTTATCAACCAGAAGCAAATGTCCTAAAGGGTGGTGGGGGTGAAGGAAAAGCTCACTTCCTTCTGAAGTCTTTAAGGAGACTTCAGAGAAAAGCCTGACAAAAAGGCCAAGGGAAGGGGTAGAGGGATGTCATGTCTCTTTAAACAGTCTTTAGGGAGCTTCAAGACAAGGGTCACACATGTGTCTGTTCCTGGAACCACACTATGAGACTATGAAAGCCCAGTGCTGGAGTTTCTATTGTGGTGCAGCGGAAACAAGTCCAACCACGATCCCTGGCCTCATTCAGTGGCTTAAGGATCTGGCATTGCTGTGAGCTGTGGTGTAGGTTGCAGACACAGCTTGGATCTGGTGTTGCTGTGGCACAGGCCGGCAGCTATAGCTCCGATTCGACCCCTAGCGTGAGAACCTCCATATGTCACAAGTGCAGCTGTAAAAAGCAGAAAGCAAGCAAGCAAGCAAGCAAGCAAGCAAGCAAGCAAGCAAGCAAACAAGCAAGCAAGCAAGCAAGCAAGCAAGCAAGAAAGCCCAATGCAGTGATTACTAAGAGCAAAGATTTTCCAATAGATCCTAAGTCCCCAAAAGCCCAATTTGAAAGGTCAGGGAAAGCGCTTACAGTTGAGTTTAAGTAGCTTCCCATCAGTTGCAAGGGAATTTATGTCAGCTGTGCCATAAGAGTTCACAAGACTGAAGGTAAAAAGCCTTTCAGGGCATGGTCTGTCTTTGAGCTTCTTTTGGGAGGTCTCACCACGGTCACTCCCAGATTCATCCTCCCCACTGCCCTCCGTTTCTGAAAGCTGCTCTCTGCCTTCCTCCTGATGCTCCATTTCCTCTTCGTCTTCTCCTAGCACACAAATGAAAAATAACGAGTATATAATTAGCCACCATTTCAGTGCGGAAATTTTTATTTCATACCTAACTATGCTGCTTCCTTATGGATAATGTTCTGTGTATGTGAAACCATATCCACCCCTTTGCATTTACAAGGCCCTTGAATTCCCATGTGACCCTCCCCACAACCTGGTAAGCAGGCAAGTGGGCACTGCTACTCCATGATGAGGATACGGAGGCCCAGAGAGATTCAAGGAATCAGCTGAAGCTACAAAAGTGAGTCAGCAGTCCGGCTAGTCCTAAATTTGGGCCTCACTTGGTACTTTATTGGGCTTTACCCCACAGAGTCTGACTCTTTCAACTTGATCATTAGGCCCACAGAGAGAAAAGGACTAAAATTAAACACATACTCAATACTCAAGAAGACAGTTTGGTAAGAAACAATTTAGAATAAACTTTTCAATATTATAATAACACAGATATTAAGTTCCTCTACAAGAAACATGGTGATTGGAGTTCCCATCATGGCTCAGTGGTTAACGAATCCGACTAGGAACCATAAGGTTGCGGGTTCGATCCCTGGCCTTGCTCAGTGGGTTAAGGATCTGGCGTTGCCATGAGCTGTGGTGTAGGTTGCAGACATGGCTCGGATCCCATGTTGCTGTGGCTCTGGTGTAGGCTGGTGGCTACAGCTCTGATTCGACCCCTAGCCTGGGAACCTCCACATGCCGAGGGAGCGGCCCTCAAAAGGCAAAAAGACAAAAAAAGAAACATGGTGATTGTCCCTTCAACAAGTATTTATTCAATATCTCTAAGATGCAGGTGTCATGATGGGTCCCAGGGTTCAGAGCACAGAGGATCCTTCCCTCCTTTTTTCTCTTCACTCACTTGAGAGTACTGAGTTTTGGAGTTTCCGTCGTGGCTCAATGGTTAACAAACTTGACTAGCATACATGAGGACACAGGTTCGATCCATGGCCTCACTCAATGGGTTAAGGATCCTGCGTTGCATAAGCTGTGGTGTAGGTCACAGACGTGGCTCTGGCATTGCTGTGGCTGTGGTCTAAGCCAGCGGCTACAGCTCCAATTAGACCCCTAGCCTGGGAACCTCCATATGCCGCGGGAGTGGCCCAAGAAATGGCAAAAAGACAAAAAAAAAAAAAAAGGAATCCTCTTTCAAAGGCAGTATATCTTGGAATTCCCTGGTGGCCCAGCAGATTAAGGACTGTCTGTGGTATGGGTTTGATCCCTGGCCTGGAAACTTCCACCTGTCAAAGGTGCGGTGCAAAAAAAAAACAAACAACAGTCAGTGTATCCTGAGAGTGTTCAAGAGGAAGGACAAGTCAGGCCTGGGACAACACAACAGTTTCTTTCTTTTTTTCTTTTTTTGTCTTTTTGCTTTTTCTAAGGCCGCTCCCTCGGCATATGGAGGTTCCCAGGCTAGGGGTCTAATCAGAGCTGTAGCCGCCGGCCTATGCCAGAGCCACAGCAACACGGGATCTGAGCCGCGTCTGCAACCTACAACAGAGCTCATGGCAACACTGGATCCTTAACCCACTGAGCAAGGGACTGAACCTTCAACCTCGTGGTTCCTAGTCAGATTCATTAACCACTGAGCCACGATGAGAACTCCAACAGTTTCTTTCAAGCCAGAAGAAAAGCAGAGCCTTGGATAAGGGTGTGACATGAGGCTCCACTAGCAGCACTGTGAAACAGCCAGTCTCAGTTCTCACAGAGGTTCCTTTCCCAACCAGCTCACTTCACTCCTGACACAGTGGCACTGCTCCTTTTATAGCCACATAAGCCTGCACAAACTCTCAGGACGGCAAGTGAAACAATGCCCTGCCCAGGACACATAGAGAATCAGGAGACAGCCACCAGTGGCCTAACAAGGAGCCATGGCAGTAAAGAGGTTAGCATTATTATAACCTTAAACAGAATTTTAATGCATCAAGACTCAATCATGGAATGCAAATGAAGGCAGTAATTCTTCCTGAGCAAGAGACTGACAGAATGTCTAAGAAACTAGGCTAATTGTAACAACAGCAAATACTTAGAACCCGCTACTTTTTTTTCCTTCTTGGCCACGCCCAGGACATATGGAAGTTCCTGGGCCAGGGACTAAACCCACGCCACAGCAGTGACCCAAGCCACAGCAATGACAACACCAGGTCCTTAACCTGCTGAGAAAGAGACAAACTCTGCATGGTGATATTAATTGAGCATTTATTATGTGCCAGATACTTCAACCACACTATCTCAATCAACTATAACCTCAGTTCTTTGAAGCCATGATAATTTTCCCATTTTGCAGATGGGTAAACCAAGGTTCAGAGGGATGTAATAACTTCAAGATCCACCCCTCACCTCGAGCTGGGAATCACTGTGTCTCAGCTGCCAAAGCACTAAGAACCCACAGGTCACCTGAGGTCTGCTCAGAGACTACTGCTACCACCTCAACATCTCTGCTTGTGGGACCTGTGCACAAAATCTGCTTCTGTACATCCCTAATGGGAACACATCATGATATTCTGGGCAAGAATAGGAATATGGGGAATTCCCACTGTGGCACAGTGGTTAAGGATTTGGTATTGTCTCTGCAGTGGCTCAGGTTGCTGCTGAGACACAGGTTCGACCCCTGGCCCAGCATAGTGGGTTAAGAATCCAGCATTGCCACAGCTGCAATTTGATCCCTGGCCTGGGAACTTTCATATACCATGGGTGTGGCCAAAAAATAAAAATAAATAATGTAAATATGGGTGTAATAAATGCTCAACTAAAATACTAACAAAAATTTGGAATGTCCCTTCAGGATAGAGCCTTATGGTCATTATTTTTTAATGTCAATTCTCACATTCCAGGGTTGTGTATCTTGCAGAAATCAGGGCATTTGGATTTGCAACTGAGAATTTTCAAAACTTAGAGGGCATTCCCACTTTATAGGAAGTCATCTAATCAGTCACCTAGGCCCCAAAAGAAGGGTGACAGCCACAGTGCAGGTCTGACACAGCTCCTTGGTCACAGATGAGCCTGTAAGCCCTAGGCCAAGATAACAGTTCTGAAGACAGAAGCCACTGTGCAGAGGCAGTCAAGTGTACTATGCAATCCCCAAAGATCAGAATCAAATCCTTGCTCTGCTTCAAGTCACTCAGTCCTATTAGGCTGAGTCACCCTAAGGTGAGACCTATATTACACGTCTAAGAAGATTCCACATGATGTCAAAGTTAGACAACAGGCTTTGGCAGAGCAGAATGATGCAGACAGGGCTTACAGGTCTGCTCTCCAGGCAGAGCCTCACTCTCACATACGTATAACACCTTGGAAGAGGGAGGTCAGGAGGGATTTGGCCAGTCACAGCCCCACAGTGTGGTAAGCACTCACCTTCACAGCTGCCCCTAGAGCCATTGCAGGCCCCCAGTTCCAAGGGCGAGCTGCCAGACTCATCAGGCAAAGGCTGTTTTATATAGCGGCTTGAAAAAGAGAAAGAAAGAAATTGTTGGTTGTAATAGCTATCTATTTTTATCCACTGCTCAGAATTCCTAATTTATATATTCAGCTATTCACAAAAAATTTATGTAAATAAAAGGGCCTTAAAAATCACATGGTGGGAGTTTTCTTGAGGAACAGCTGGTTGAGGATCCAGTGTTGTCACTGCAGTGGCTCAGATCCCCTCTGTGGCTCAAGTTTGATCCCTGGCCCAGGAATTTTTGTATGTCATGGGCACGGCCAAAAAAAAAAATTATGTGATGAATCAACACATCAAGAAACTGAGAGGAACCCAAGAGAAAACTGAGAGGTAACCCAGTTACCATGTCGCTAAAGACTCTAGCAAAGTCTGTCTCATATCTTTGATAAATATTACAAGGCACCATCATTTAAAAAAATATTTCACAGGTGGGAGTTCCCGTTGTGGCTCAGCGGGTTAATAACCCAGCTTGGATCTGGTGTTGCTGTGGTTGTGGCGTAGGCCAGCAGCTGCAGCTCTGATTTGACCCTTGGCCTGAGAAATTCCCACATGCTGCCCTTAAAAAAAAATTTCCTAGGAACATTATCAGTTTCAAAATGATATTGGAATACTTCAGAAACAATATTCAAATACAAAATGCCGAAGTTCCCAATTTGGCGCAGCGGAAACGAATCTGACTAGGAACATGAGGTTGCAGGTTCAATCCCTGGCATTGCTCAGTGGGTTAAGGATCCAGCGTTGCCATGAGCTGTGGTTGGTGTAGGTCGCGGACATGGCTCAGATCTGGCATTGCTGGGGTTCTGGCATAGGCTGGTGACAACAGCTCCAACTGGACCCTTAGCCTAGGAACCTCCATATGCCACAGGTGCAGCCCTAAAAAAAAAAAAAAAAAAAAAAAGACAAATACAAAATGCCATCAAAATACTAAATACTAGACTCCCTCAAGTAGGTAGTTGAGAGGTGTGAAGACATGATTCCAGCGACCAGAGGAGACTTACATGCCCAGAGTCATGGTGCCAGATGCCCTGTATCAGGAGTATCTGCCCTGACCCTCCCAAGGGCTGGCACAACTACATATCAACAGAAGTGAACACGCAGGGTCAATACAGCCACTCAGCAACAGGCAGTCACTGCTGTTACTGAGCCTGTCTTATTTTAGATAACAGGCAAATTACATTCCTATCACCAACCTGATACGCTCACAAACAGCCTGGTACAAAAATTCGAGGGTGAGCTTGTGCTTTGGGACAGAAACCAACAGAGGCTGCCCATACAGCACCGCCCCAGTGGAAGTGCTCGACGGCCTGGACTTCCTCTCCCTGAAGTACACAGGAAGCGTGATACATTCAGAGCCATCCATGGAGGTGCTGCAGACCTCGTACCTGTGTCAATCACATAAGAGAGCACCTTTAGTAGCAGGTCCCTGTGACTGACAGACATCTGAGCTGCAGCCACTTGGTGGCCAGGACTATGGTTACTAGGCCAGAACATACTTCAGCACAAAAAGTGGATAAGCCATTTCCAAGACAATTCTAGAGGCTGGGTCAAGAACCCCAAAGAGGATCACTGTCAACATAATCTGAACCTACACAACCCATAACCTGAGGCTAATGTGATCCTCTTTCCCCCAACCATGGCCTCAAAATCTGTGGTCCTTCAACTGGGACTCAACATAGACAACAGCTGTCATCTGGACCATTACTTCGAACACAAAGGCACACGAGGGGGCCCAGCCACCAAGTTCATCTTGTCACCCACCAAGGAGCTCAACTTTTAGAAAAAGGCATTCTCATTTATAAGGATGTATACCTAGAATATAAGCCAAAAACTCTTTATTTTAAATGAGGAAGCAAATTTATAAAACTGTTTGCCATCTTCGTTCAAAAACATTGAAGTAAAAGAATCATATTTAATTTTTAAAAAAATCATAGATAACCAAAGAATTTCTAAATACAAATCAATGATTTTGAAAAATATGTCTTACTTAGTGAATACATGGGATTGAGGAGATTTATAGATGTTTTATCCTGGAACAGATGTTACCAAAATTGCTGGCAACCGACTGTAGTCTTTCCCTCTTCCTATAGGGGGAGACACAAACTTACTGATTCAATTTTTGAAAACTATAAACACAAATACAAACACAACCCTCCCCAGATGCCTGGCAAACAGTTCTGACTGTAGTATGTGCATGAGGAGTTCAAAGAAAATCTCACAAAAATGTCCAAGGTGTGCTCGAGAGTAAGAACACTGGAGTCCAGCATAAAGGTCAAGAACCAAGCCTTGGAGTGAGGCTGACCCAGGTTCTAGGCCCATACTGCCACTTTCTGGCTACTGTGACCAAGCCAAGTGCCCTAACTTCTGTTTACCTAGTGGACAATGGGATCACCCTCCGTAGAGTGTAGTGGTGAAAATTAAATAACTCAGAGCACAGTACATCACATGCTCAAGAAGTATTAGATGCAACAATTGTGTTTTCATAAGACAATTATCAATGCATCGCGTAACAATTTGCTTTCCTACTGCTTATCCCTCAAGCCCTGTGAAAAATCTGTTCTCAGTGGCTTGCCACGCTCCCAAGAAGATGATGCCCCAGTTCTTCTCAGCTCAGGTATACGTGAACATTAGTTTCCAGAATTGAGGAAGACTGTGTTAAGGACTTGGGGTCAGGAGTGGATAGGCTCAGCCCTGAAGTCTAGTCTGAGCCTGAGTCTAGTTTGTAAAGTGAGGGAGTATGGCTGGGAATGGGGAGGCAGCCAATGCAATGGTTAATAGAACCAGGATCTTTGATGTGGTCAAGAACTATATCTTTTAGAGTGACCTAGATGTCACAGGTCCCAAAAACATAAAGGGAAGGAAATGATTCCTTTGTGTCCTGCATTACTCAGCCAAAACTAAAAACCAAAACAAAATCCTAATAACCTTTCTCAGCAGAGGCAAGTTTCTGAGTGAGAGGGAATGAAGGAGAGACATTGTGGGGTGGTCCACATGCAAGCTTCCCTGAACAAGCGGCTGTGTGGGAGCTCGAGCAAGCTCACACTCCACCCCACCCCACCTGGGAGAGGGACACACACACAATCACACAAAGCGGCCCTGAAGTAAGAACTGGAGAACACCAGCTGGAGTTGGAGTACACTGTCTGCACAGGGATGGGAAAACCAAGTGTCAAAAGACTGCAGATATGAGAGCTTAAATCAACCTTCCCTGTCATTCTGAGATGGCACCTGCCTGAGGAGCCCCTGCCTATAGCTTAGAGAAAGGATGAGACCCTCCCTGTACCACAGCCCTTCTCCTGTCTTCCCATGGCCCCTCCCAAAGCTGTGATTCTTTTGAGCAAAGCATTTCTGACATCAGGACTATCTGCAGGACCACTGAATAGGCCTTCTTAACATGTAACAACTGTTGACAAAAGCCTTGTTCCAGCTGAAGAATGTTATCTGGAATGTCTAGTTCTGAAATGCCGGTAGGTAATGGCTGCCCACAATTCCCTGAACACTCATCTCTTGCACCCAAGGGCTGGAGCAAATCCACATGAGCATCAACTGCCAGATATGCTCTGGAGACACCAACACAGCAAAGACTCTAAAATGTTTCTTTTGACCCTGCAGCAGAAACCACTGAGTACTCACACAAAAATATCATCCCGAGGCATGATGTGGTTTAAACCTTCATCCATTTGGAAAATTTTGTGGAACCGGTGATTATACACATCTGTGACCACCATCTAAAAATCAACAGTAACAGAAAGGTGACGGGATTGATAAGAGAACATCTACTTAATACTTAGGCACGAACGAAAAAAAAAAAATGTGCTGCTGAAGTGTTGCCTCCAGAGAGATCACAATACAACCAGCCCAGAGCTCAGGGGCCAAGGTCCAAGGTGGGAGCAGCATGGCTGCCTCCAGCATCAAACATGCTAGTACATTGATCCCAAGGTTTTGGGGTTTACTTTGTCTTTTTAATTTTTTAATTATAGTTGATTATGTCCCAAGGTTTATGATGGGAATTGCCCTCAAGGGGCAGGAATGATGGGGAATAAGTGCTGACCAGAGACTAGTAGTCATCCAGAAGCCTTTAGGGTATTCCCAGGGGGCAGAAGTCCTCAAGACATCCTCAGCACACAGCAGAAAAGACCAAACTCCAACCACCAAGACCTACCAACTGAAACTAGCAGGGGTACAAGGGGAGTGGGGAGAAGGGCATTCATTGATCAGGGGATCAGGGCTAGGATGCATTCTCATGCAAAGGGAAATCTTCACTTTTCCCACCTCCACACAGGGCCAGGCTCAGGAGATAGGCCAGAATAAGCAATTGTTTTTAAAGGAACATTTCTATTAAGTCACTCCACAGACTTATGGAGTTTGAGTCAGAAAAGAACTTCCGGCTTCTCACATTACAAATGATGTCAGGTATAAAAGGGAGGCAATGTGAGAGCAGAGCCCCACTCCTGGCCCTCTGACCAATGGTTAGTGTGTTCTCAGTTCCCAGGGCTGGAAAGGACAGTCTCAGCCACAGTGTGCATAATGAACGAGAGCCAGAAAGTCTGGGGCATCCAAATATAATCACTACCCTCCAATAAGTGGCTAAAAGGTTGAAAATTAATTTCAAAGGACTATGAAGTGCTCCCAATAGGTTGAGTGCCACTCAATACCCCGCCTTACATTTTCTGCAGCAACGCCAGACAACCTGGAGAGAGCCTCGCACAGATCAGATACAGCACCCATTAGCGGCACAATTACGCGGTACTGCAAAGGAAAAATGGGAGGGGTGACAAGGGTGCTCTGAAAAGGGTAGGAAATGAGCTGGAAGGAGCAGGTATCATGGAGGGCAGAGGTGTCCCTCCAGAAACAGTGTATGGTGAGATCTAGATGAGTAGCCAGCAAGTCTTCTGCATCAACACTGCCTTTCTACTTAGGCATCACCATAGAAGCTAGGCTATCTTAAAGCCTTTCACTACTACCTTTAAAGAAATGTTAAAATTATTAAAATTATACAGATTGCCAACGTCCTTGTTATCTTTCTTTAGAGATAAAAGAAAATAAAGCCAGAAGACTAAGCATACAATAAACCATCAACGGGGCTGGACACTAAAACTGGTTGGTCATACCTTTTGTTCTGGCCAAGCTCTCCAGGCTGATTTAGGAAGAAACCTGATCAAGCAAAGCACTCTGTTCCTAGTTTCCTAACATTCAAAGATATCTTAGCAGATCAGCCAGGTTCCTTAGTCAAATGAACGGAACATAGAGAAAAAGGGACAGAGAAGCCCAGAGGACCTTCACATTATGCTTAAATGACATGAAATTACACAAAAGTCTGATGGAGGACAAGGGCACACACTCAAGGCAAGTCCCAAGAAGTTTCAGAGGCATGTGATGGAATTACTGTTGAAGCATATGGAAAAAGCCCTACTCTGGGTCTGGAGACCATTCAAAAAAAGGAGTACCATGAGGGTGTTAATTCTCTTACCTGGGTAGGCCTGCAGCGAGGGTCAGCAGGAACCAGGAAGATCTCCATAACTCGATCTTTCTTCAAGGGCAGGGGGAGAGTTAGATAGCAAAATGGGTCAAAGGTCACAGAAATCTTAGCGCACTCTGGGCAAACCAAAGTAGATTTGAAGAGGCCATGGAACGTGTCCACAATCACAGAGTCATTCCTTAACCTATGATTCTCCCAGGCTTCCTTTGCCACCACCTGGAAGAAAGGAAAAAGGATAAATAAGATATTCTCAACATCCCCCAGTTCTTTTTTTTTTTTTTTGTCTTTTTAGGGCCACACCCACAGCATATTGAGGTTCCCAAGCTAGGGGTGGAACAGAAGTTGTAGCTGTTGGCCCCTACCACAGCCACAGCAATGCAAGATCCCAGCTGTGTCTGCAACCTACAACACAGCTCATAGCAATGCTGGATCCTTAACCCACTGAGTGAAGCCAGGGATTGAACCTGCATCCCTATAGATGTTAAGTTCATTAACCACTGAGCCACAACGGGAACTCCCATCCCCCAGTTCTGAACTTCTGCACCCAGAATGATTCAGAGCAAAATGTGAGATGCACTGTGAGGCATTCTGTGCAGCCAAGAATTTGGTCCAGGCCAACAAGGGCTAGGACAGCTCTTAGTGTACCATACTCATACCACATGCCAGCTCCATGCCCAAACTCACACTTAACAAGTGTTGATGGAGGGAGTTCCTGTCATGACTCAGTGGAAAAAAATCTGACAAGTGTCCATCATGATGCAGGTTTGATCCCTGGCCTTGCTCAGTGGGTTAAGGATCCGGTGTTGCCATGAGCTGTGGTATAGGTCACAGATGTGGCTAGGATATGACATTGCTGTGAATGTGGTGTAGGCTGGCAGCTACAGCTCCAATTTGACCCCTAGCCTGGGAACTTCCATATGACACAGGTGTGGCGCTAAAAAGACAAAAATAAAATAAAGTGTTGATGGAGGATCTACGGGAGTCAGATGAAGTGAGAGCACTATGAATACATGGACGTGACCAGTGGAAGGACTGTCTCCTACAGGGTTTCCCGTGATTCGGTCTCTTCAGTGAGGTTTTAATTTATAATATAGTTCACCTAACTCATGGTTTTTTCCTTTAATATGTGAATGCTACCTTAAAGTATTCATATTGATCAACCCAATAGGATAACTTAAATACTAAATTCCCTTTTCATAGATCTGAAAATCAAAGCAAAAAAGTCTAAGTGCTCTAATAATATTAATAACAAACTTTTAATAATCATAGGTGGATTTTAATGAAAGCAGTAATAATCCTAAGGGCCCACACTACAGGCACTTTACAGTTTTCAGAGTGCCCCAGTCTCTGGTTCACCAATGTAATTATACTAAATGTGAAGAAGCCCAAGAGGGAGCATCAGGGGTAACTAGAGTTAGCCCCTTTGTAACCTGCAATACATTTCACTATCAGACTGCACATCCACGTCACTAACGGTGAGAGGCAACAAGGAGACTAGCAACAATATTCCAATACTATAAGAATGCCCCTGCAACTCTCAGTAGGAGGAAGCGTCTCTGGAATAATTTTGCTCAAAAATCTTCAGTATCATACCGCATCTGGCCGCCCATTGGCATCCTTCAGCTCCAGGTAGGGTTTTTTCTTCACTCGGTTCAGATCTTCATGCAGTCCGTCTAGAAGAAAGGCTAAGAGCTCCTGAGAGTCTTGCTGCTGGTAGCCAGAAAACTGAGGAGCAAAACGTCCCACCTGGGTCTACAACAAAAACAATGGGATCAGAAGGCATAAGTTATAAAGAACCAGTGGAGTCAGATGGGAAACTGTCATTGAAAATACTTTTTTTTTTTTTTTTTGGTCTTTTTGCCTTTTCTAGGGCCGCTCCCAAAGCACATGGAGGTTCCCAGGCTACGGGTCTAATTGGAGCTATAGCCACCGGCCTACACCAGAGCCATAGCAACGCCAAATCCTTACCCCACTGAGCAAGGCCAGGGATCGAAGCCACAACCTCATGGTTCCTAGTCAGATCCGTTAACCACTGCACCCCGACGGAACTCCAGGAAGAGCATCTTTGGTCCAACGGCCTAATTAACTCCTCGGGGACCTAACAGCCAGTAGTTCTTACCAGAGAGAAGAGGACTAAGATCTGAAATCCAGAACAACTACAGACCAGGAACCTGAGCCACCTAGAAATGTGTAAAGAGTGACACCCTCCAGAGCCACACCTCCTAAGCACAGAGGTGAATCCCTCTCCTACTACCTTCTTTGACTCAGAATTTCTCTAAGAACTTTACAAATGCATTTGCATTACCCAGAGGAATCTTTCTGTCCATAACAACCCTCCTAGCCCTAAATAACTATCTGCCTGGTATTGCTCTATACTACTGATCCTCAGGGTGCAATAACCAAATAGTGGCATCAGCATCATCTGAAGCATGTGAGAAATGCACATTCTCAGGCCCTGCCCCAAACCTAAGGGATCAGAAACTCTGGGAACAGTAATTTACATATATTTCCCAAGGATTAATGTGACCATGGGGGTGAAAAGAATTCATTTTCAATTTCAGTAAACAACCTAAGTTTTTCATTTTGTCATTGGGTTAAGGGGCGATTTCCACCCCATTCTGTGAATCAGTTGTTTCATGAAGGCTCCTTGAACAACACAGGATTTCCAGATTTCAACAGGGAGAAACACTCAGGGAAATGGAGAGGCCGAGTTGCTCCAAGGGCCACTGTAGTTCACCCATCTCCCCATCTTCCTAGTTGAGGGACCCAAGTAAGAACCACCCCATGATATTTTTCACAGAACTAGAACAAACAATTTTTCACAGAACTAGAACAAACAATCTAAAAATTTATCTGGAACCATAAAAGACCCAGAATTGCCAAAGCAATCCTGAGGAACAAAAAACAAGCAGGAGGCAAAACTCTCCCAGACTTCAGACAAATACAGAGCCACAGTAATCAAGACAGTGTGGTACTGGTACCAAAACAGACATACAGACCAATGGAACAGAATAAAGAACCCAAAAATAAATCCAGACACCTAAAGTCAATTAATCCTCGACAAAGGAGGCAAGAAGAGAAAACGGGGAAAAAGATAGTCTTTTCAGCAAATGGTGCTGGGAAAACTGGACAGCTACATGTAAATCAATGAAACCCTCACACCATGCACAAAAATAAACTCAAAATGACTTAGGAGTTCCTGTCGTGGCGCAGCAGAAGCGAATCCAACTGGGAGCAATGGGGTTGCAGGTACAATCCCTGGCCTCGCTCAATGGGTTAGGGATCTGGCATTGCTGTGGGCTGTGGTGTAGGTCGTGGACGCGGCTCAGATCTGGCGTTGCTGTGGCTCTGGCGTGGGCCGGCAGCAATAGCTTTGTAGGACTCCTAGCCTGGGAACCTCCGTGTGCCGCAAGTGCAGCCCTGACAAGACCAAAAAAAAAAAAAAAGGCTTAAAGACTTAAACGTAAGACAAAACACCATAAAACTCCTAGGAGAGAACACAGGCAAAACATTCTCTGACATCAACTGCACAAATGTTTTCTCAGGTCAGTCTCCCAAGGCAACAGAAATAAAAGCAAAAATAAACCAATGGGCAGAGTTCCTGTCGTGGCGCAGTGGAAACGAATCCAACTAGGAACCATGAAGTTGCGGGTTTGAACCCTGGCCTTGCTATGTGGGTTAAGGATCCAATGTTGCCATGAGCTGTGGTGTAGGTCACAGACATGGCTTGGATCTGGCATTGCTGTGGCTCTGGAGTAGGCCAGCAGCAACAGCTCTGATTCGATTCGACCCCTAGCCTGGGAACCTCCATATGCTGTGGGTGCAGCCCTAAAAAAGGACAAAAGACAAAAAAAAAAAAAAGGGACGTAATCAAACTCACAAGCTTTTGCAAAGCAAAGGAAACCATAAAAAAAAAAAGATAACCTACAGAACGGGACAAAATAGTTTCAAATGATGCAACCAACAAGGGCTTGATCTCTAAGATATACAATCAACTTATATAACTCAACAGCAAAAAAACCAACAACCCAAGTGAAAAATGGACAAAGAACCTGACAGACGTTTCTCCAAAGATATACAGATGGCTGACAAGCACATGAAAAAATGCTCAACATCTAATTCTTAGAGAAATGCAAATCAAAACTACTATGAAGTACCACCTCATAACAGTCAGAATGGCCATCATTAACAAGTCAACAAATAACAAATGCTGGAAAGGGTGTGAAGAAAAGGGTACCTTCCTATACTGTAGGAATGTAAACTGGTACAATCACTACGGAAAACAAAATGGAGGTACCTCAGAAAACGAAATACAGAACTACCACATGACCTAGCAATCCCACTCTTGGGCATATATCCAGACAAAACTTTCACTGAAAAAAACACATGCACCCGCATGTTCACTGTAGCACTATTCACAATAGCCAAGACATGGAAATAACCTAGATGGACATCAACAGATGAATGGATTAAGAAAGTGTGGTATATATACACAATGGAATACTACTCAGCCATAAAAAAGAACAAAATAACGTCATGTGCAGCAACATGGATGGAGCAAGAGACTCTCATACTAAGTGAAGACAGAAAGAGAAAGACAAATACCATATATCACTTATACCTAGAATCTAATATGCGGCACAAATGAACCTTTCCACAGAAAGAAAAGAAACTCATGGACTTAGAGAACAGACTTGTGGTTGCCGAGGGGGAGAGAGAGGGAGTTGGATGGACTGGGAGTTTGGGGTTGCTTAATAGATGCAAACTATGGCATCTGGAATGGATAAGCAATGAGATCCTGTTGTATAGCAAAAGGAACTATATCTAGTCACTTGTGATGAAACATGATGGAGGATAATGTGAGAAAAAGAATATACACACACACACATATATATATATGTATGACTGGATCACTTTGCTGTACAGTAGAAATTGACAGAACACTGTAAATCAATTATAATGGAAAAAATTAAAATCATATTCCACAAATATCAACCCAATTCCTGTCTTAGGGGGCCCAACTCAAACCACAGTGGGGGAGTTCCCATTGTGGTTCAGCAGTAATGAATGTGACTAATATCCATGAGAATGCAGGTTCAATCTCAGGCCTCACTTAGTGGGTTAAGGATCCAGTGTTGCCATGAGCTGTGGTATAGGTCACAGACGAGGCTTGGATCTAGTATTGCTGTGGTGTAGCTCAGCAGCTATAGCTCGCCTTCAATCCCTAGCCTTGGAACCTCCATGTGCTGCAGGTTCAGCCCTAAGACAAAAAAAAAAAAAAAAAACCCCACAGGAGTTCCCGTCGTGGCGCAGTGGTTAATGAATCCGACTAGGAACCATGAGGTTGCGGGTTCGGTCCCTGCTCTTGCTCAGTGGGTTAACGATCCGGCGTTGTTGTGAGCTGTGGTGTAGGTTGCAGACGCGGCTCGGATCCCGCGTTGCTGTGGCTCTGGCATAGGCCGGTGGCTATAGCTCCGATTGGACCCCTAGCCTGGGAACCTCCATATGCCAAGGGAGTGGCCCAAGAAATAGCAAAAAGACAAAAAAAAAAAAAAAACCCACAGTGGGTATAGGTTCCAATCTCAGAGAACCTGGAAGTACTTTTCAGATACTACTGCAAATTAGACTGAATTTGTATGGTCTGTTTAGGGTGTTGACCACTTAAAGAATGCCATTCTAGCGGCCTAATGGGTTAAGAACTTGGTGTTGTCACTGCTGTGGCTCAGGCTGCAGCTGTGGCACAGGTTTGATTCCTGGCTTGGGAGCATTCTGCAATGCTGCAGGCATGGGCAAAATTAAGGAAAGAAAGAATGCCTCCATAGAATACATCATTCTGAGGAACCAGCTTATAATACTAATGATTTCTGTAGTATCCTCAGCCCAAAGGTGGGGGTTGAGTCACTGAAGTGTGTGCTAAATGAGTGAACAGAAAAGAAGGATCTGATCATATAGTGCTTTCAGTCTCAGTCCATCTTACTTGCAAAATACAAGCAAAGGAATGCTTTATTATAATGCTAAACAACTCTCCTCAAAATGGGAAAAAGGAGAATCATTTATCAACCTACTTTGAACATTCGAGGTGCCACATGAGCATCCCTTCCAGACCACATCTGCTTAATGAGCTCTGCATAGGCCTCTGCAATTTCCCCTTTCATTCCCAGAGGGTTGTCCCTGTTGATTTCAACTTCATACTCATCTTTGAGAAAGTAGTCAGTCAGTGGTGCAGTGTTGCTTAAGCACTGAAAGAGAACATAATCACAGGTCATACCCCTTCTGGAGAGCACGCAGAGACAGAAGATAAACCCAGTTCTAAATGACCAGTAAGGGTCACCCCAATAAAATGAAGTGCTCAGGAGAGTCTCTGATGGGCTGACAACAGTAAAGCATAGCCTCCCAGAGGCCCAGGCTAGAGGCCAAATTGTAACTAACCTCCCAGGGATACTGTCTTGGAGGAGTTCACACTCACTGTCTAAGAACAAGCTCTGATGGCAAAAGCTGTACCCCAAGTACCTGACACAGAAATTTTCTGGTCAATGGAAGATAATCTTAAAATATTTTTTTATTGAAAAGTGACTGCGATATTCTACTATTTCATGAGAAGACAAAATATAAGTAAGCCAAAGGCAAAATATTTTACTAGTGCCAAAACATTATGGGTCGCAGATGCAGCTCAGATCCCCGATTGCTGGCTTTGATTTGCTAAGATTTGATTTACAGTATTTGTGTCTACAGTCATGAGATACAATAGTCTAAAGCTTTTCTCTTTTTAAAATTCCTTGTCAAGAGTTCCCATCCTGGCTCAGCAGTTAACAAACAGGACTAGTATCCATGAGGACGAGTTCGATCCCTGGCCTTGCTCAGTGGGTTAAGGATCTGGAGTTGCCATGAGCTGTGGTGTAGGTCGCAGATGCGGCTCAGATCCCCAACTGCTGGCTGTGGTGTAGGCTGGCAGCTGTGGCTCTGATTCGACCCCTAGCCTAGGAACCTCCATATGCTGAGGGTGCAGCCCTAAAAAGACAAAAAAATTAAAAAATTAAAATAAAAAAGATTTTCATATCAGAATATCCTGCCTTGTAAAATGATTTGGGGAATAAAAGAAAAGAAAAATTGGTTCAATGGGTATTTTTGCTTTAAATCTTTGAATACATTCACTAGCTCACAAGAGTTTTTCTTTAACCACTGGAAGATCAATCATTCTATGTGATAAAGCCCCCCCAAAAAAATTCTGGACAAAACTTGGGTGAGTTTTATGGTTGGCAATGCTCCAGGCCTACTATTTGCATCAAT
The DNA here is from genome assembly GCF_016906955.1 of Phacochoerus africanus. Taxonomy (NCBI): domain Eukaryota; kingdom Metazoa; phylum Chordata; class Mammalia; order Artiodactyla; family Suidae; genus Phacochoerus; species Phacochoerus africanus. The sequence goes on from NC_062544.1 coordinate 112,203,021, forward strand.
GATTGACTCTAGGGAGTTCCCGTCATGGCTCAGCAGTTAACGAACTCAATTAGTATCCATAAGGACCTGGGTTCGATCCCTGCTTTGCTCAGTGGGTTAAGGGTCCGGCATTGCAGTGAGCTGTGGTGTAGGTCACAGGTATGGCTCAGATCTGGTGTTGCTGTGGCTGTGGCATAGGCCAGCAGCTATAGCTCTGATTAGACCCCTAGCCTAGGAACCTCCATATGCCCCAGGTGTGGCCCTAAAAAGACAAAAAAAAAAAAAAAAAGATTGACTCCACAAGGAGAGGACAACAAAAGCTATACACTGGGAACCCTCCTGGATTGCACTATTCCCTTCTTACCTTAGGGGGATTTTTTTTTTGCTGTACCCATGGTATAAGGAAGTTTCCCAGCCAGGGATCAAACTCTTGCCACTGCTGTAATACCAGTGACAATGCCAGATCTTTAACCCACTGAGCATGAGGGAACTTCCTCACCTTGGCTAATTTTAATCTGTATCCTTTCCTTATAATAAACCATAACTGTGAGTGTAATAGTTTTAAATGAGTCTATGAGCCCTTCTAGCAAATTAATGGAACTGAGGGTGATCTTAAGGACCCCCAAACTTGCAGCTGATGTCAGAAATAAAGGCAGTCTTAGGGATTGAGCCCTCATAACTTTGCACTTATACTCCAATTCCAGCCCATGCCCAAAACAGTACTAATTCATGGTACGTGCTCAACAAATACTTGATGGATGAATAAACGAGGTTTCAAAGAGAGGCTATTAGGATTTTCTCTAAGAAGGGGCATGAGGTGGGACAGATCGTTGGTGAAAAGATGGTCAACCTCAAGCAAGAAATAATTTAGCCGCTCTGAGTTCTCATCCTATTAGAGACCAACCAGGCAAGTAATGAAGTACTTTCTGAGATCATTCCCTAATGATCTACAAAATTCAAAATATTTTTACTGCAAAATCAAAGGTAGAACTAAGAAGATATTTTGAGGCCACAAACACTGATGAGGCCATTCTGTACTACTCAGTGGGAGGTGCCCTGGCAGGGATCCCTGAAGTACTAACAAAGGACCCTTGGGGGAGGATCCTCCCAACATCTTAGAGGCCACTCCCACCTCCCAAGCCTCAAGTATTATGAAGACAGAGTGTTACTGAGATGGCAGCTCTCCCCTCTACCTGCAAAGCAGAGTTCATGAAGCAGGTGTTCCCCAGGTTTCCAAGTCCACAGAGCCCAGGTTGTACGTGAGATGATGGGGACTCCTGACAGTTATACGAAGCAGAGAAGCCAGATCCACTAGAAAACACAACCCACGTGAGCAATAAAAGTGAGTGCTGCACACATACCCTCAGGATGCCTTTTGGGGCTCTTCTGGGGTCTCTAGAATTCTCACCTGATAAAAACCCCATGATTCAAGTTCTCTATTCTCCCCTCTCCAGCCCTCTAGCTTCCCAACCCCCACCTTGATTTGACATGATAACAAGTGATAAACACACACTTAAAGGGAGGAATGTTGTTTGAATTCTATGCTCTCAGGCTTTGGCAAATGCTAATTTTGCATCCTTCCAGAAAGGTAACTTCCAGGTGACTTTGGGGAAGAACACTGTGATTATCAAGATCAAAGCTTGCACCTGCCATCACCCACCAGGCCAGACTCAGTCTTGACAGTGACTGAGTATGCATGCACTCTCTTGCCTCACCTTCCTCTTCCATCCTGTCTGTGCTATATGGCAGGTGCTCCTGAAACGCCTAGAGAAAGGATCACAGCCACATAGAGGGGCAACAGGCAGGGGCCCTCCCACAGCTAACAGGCATCCCCTCATACCTATTCTGCCATATGGCCAGGCCACTCCTTCACAGACAAATGCAGTGACTCCCATACCCACCAGTGACTTAGGCTATGGGGAAAACACCAGCTCATAGGAAGACAAGCAATGTAAGTCAGAACCAGGAGGCATACTTTACTGTGGGTATTAAAAGAAGCAAGAAACCACATGCAGCATATTCCCATGGGGACCCCTAATCCCACTACGCTTAGTGTAGCAGCAGAGAAGCTGTCCAGGTACAGCCTGGGAAAGGACTCAGAGGAAAGGGAAGTGAAGTTAAAGGACCTGCTCTTACCCCCTGCTGACACCGGAACTGTGCATTCCAGAGGTGTTAGTGCTATCACCATTTGCAATGGGAGAGGCAGACACTGAGGAATAGGGACTTGCTGATGATTTTGGAGAGGTAGTAAAATTTCTGCTAGGCACAGTGCTTGATCTGAGAGAGAGAAGCAGAAACAATGCTACTGACTTTTTGCAAAAAGCAAGCCCTATTTAATGCCTTAGGCCTCTTGTCAAGAAATAAAATGTTCTCGGAGTTCCTGTTGTGGTGCAGCAGAAACGAATCCGACTAGTAACCATGAGGTTTCGGGTTCGATCCCTGGCTCACTCAGTGGGTTAAGGATCCAGCATTGCCATGAGCTTCGCTGTAGGTTGCAGATGCAGCTTGGATCCTGCATTGCTGTGGCTGTGGTGTAGGTCAGCGGCTACAGCTCCAATTTGACTCCTAGCCTGGGAACCTCCATATGCCGCAGGTGCAGCCCTAAAAAGCAAAAACAAAACAAAACTAAAAAAAAAAAAAAACAAGAAATAAAATGTTCTCCATACACAGTTATTTAAAATTAACTGCATGGAGTTCCCGTTGTGGCACAGTGGTTGACGAATCCGACTAGGAACCATGAGGTTGCGGGTTCGGTCCCTGCCCTTGCTCAGTGGGTTAACGATCCGGCGTTGCCGTGAGCTGTGGTGTAGGTTGCAGACGCGGCTCGGATCCCGAGTTGCTGTGGCTCTGGCGTAGGCCAGTGGCTACAGCTCCGACTGGACCCCTAGCCTGGGAACCTCCATATGCCGCGGGAGCGGCCCAAGAAATAGCAACAACAGCAACAACAAAAAGACAAAAAATAAAATAAAATAAAATTAACTGCAAAAAGCCCATTTCCATGCTACTTCAAGATAAATTTTATTTAAGTGAGAGTAAGGAAGTTAATTGATCCTCTTGTCTCATTCATCCACATGGTCATATACTGAATCTTTCAGTAAGATAAACCATAAGGTTGATCTTCAGGGAATCCTAGTTTGATTTATAAATCATAAGCTTCCCTGAATTTTAGGAGTAACCAGTGAAAGAAACAGAAAAAATGGCCATAAGAGATGAATTTCCCCAAAAATATTTGACCCAAATTAAACAGCTGGATACAAGTACACTAGAATAGAAAAATGGCAATATAGTTTCACTGTGCTATTCAAGGGGAATTGCTTATGTTTGGTTCCCTAAATATACCAAATGTAAATCTCTGTTTCAAACTTATATTTCAATATTTTCCACAGTGTTTTATTTTAGATCTATTCCTACTTTCAGATTAATTCAAGAGTTAATTGGAGTTCCCATCGTGGCTCAGTGGTTAACGAATCCGACTAGGAACCATGAGGTTGCGGGTTCAATCCCTGCCCTTGCTCAGTGGGTTAAGGATCCGGCATTGCCATGAGCTGTGGTGTAAGTTGCAGACATGGCTCGGATCCCACGTTGCTGTGGCTCTGGCGTAGGCCAGTGGCTACAGCTCCAATTAGACCCCTAGCCTGGGAATCTCCATATGCTGTGGGAGAGGCCCTAGAAAAGGCAAAAAGAGAAAAAAAAAAAGTTAATTGCCCTAAATCTTATATTGGTATCATTTTTATCAAGTTTTCTACTATAATCCATATAAGAACATGTAGCAGAAAGTGAATCATCTGCATTGTTTCCAATACATATAACTAATTTTCCTTCTAGATTTGGAGTTATTTTTAGAATAGAGAAAATGTTTAAGATGTGTTGTCCCTGCACAGTGTCCTATCTCTAAGGATCTGATGTCAACCAGTGTTTCCTGTGAGAAAAAAGTGGAATATGGCAACAAAGCTAAGGAGTGATCCCATACCCACACTGTAGACAGACGTCAAGGAACTAACCAGGGGCCTAAATGGATGTCAGGAACCGAATTCTGCTTCACACTCTGAGGTCACGGCTAGGGAGGAGGAAAGAGGGCTCCCCAGCCTCTCACCTTCCCATAGGAAAATGCGCCTTCTCTAATCCTGAAGAATATTTGCTTCACTGAGCCTCATCTTCATACTGTAAAGGAGTACAAGAACTAAGGCAGCTCCTTAAGTGAGGCTTGCCAGAGCCAAGGGCATCCTCTTCTGCCACACAGGTGACTTAAGCACACATCTGAGGCCTGTCCCATGTGATGTCTGTATTCCCAGCCTTCTATGCAGGTTGTCACCACCCAAGGCTGGTCTGATATGGCAAGACTCAGTTATCTCAGGCCTGGAGATACTACAAAAGACAGTGAAATTCAATTTCTGACATACAAAACTTCTAAGACATATGGCTTAATACTCTCCATTTTTTTTTATTTTTTATTTTTTTGTCTTTTTGCCTTTTCTAGGGCCGCTCCCGCAGCACATGGAGGTTCCCAGGCTAGGGGTCTAATCAGAGATGTAGGCGCTGACCTACACCACAGCTCACGGCAACGCCGGATCCTTTAACCCACTGAGCAAGGCCAGGGACCGAACCAAACAACCTCATGGTTCCTACTCGGATTCGTTAACCACTGCGCCACGATGGGAACTCCAATACTCTCCTTTTTAGTAAGTGCCAAGTGGTAACTTATTCTTTTCCCTCAAGGGCAAAAGTCCATATAAAGCCAATACACATAATCCAAGACATATCAATTTCTTAAACAGACAACATTTCTGATTGAAATGAAAGAAAACAAAATTTTTTATTTGGCATTTGATTAAATGTTCTAGAAAATACTGCCAGTGGTTTTCAGAGTAAATTCAGTAAAAAAGAAACCCAATGATGCTTACAGAAGGACATTTTTATATGCTTGAAAATTTACTTAATACAAAGTTGTATTTTTTTTTTTTAATTTCACTCTTGACAGACGAGTCAAAAAGCAGGACCTCTGTGCAGAAGTGACTTGTATCTGAGAAATGCTTGGGCGCTTGTCACTTGCACTGCAAGCTGAGAAATAGGCAAGGACAGGATACTCCTGACGTGAGCCAAGACCTCACTCTCAACTATGACCAAGTCTCACTCCACAAACGTTCTGAAAACAAAAGGCTACATGTCCAAATAAGGATCCCTCTTCTCCTAAAAGGTATTTTGGTCAAGCCTCTAGTCTCCTGACACCTTTCTACTGAAATATTTCCTGATCCTAGGCATGCTTCATCATTACCATCACAACTAAAACGTGCCCTGACCTACAGCTGAGGCGCTAAAACATTCATGCCTACCCTCCTTGTTCCATCGCTCTCCGCTTGCCTTCAGATGTTCTCCAGGCTAAATGCTACTCTCAGGACGAGCCCACCCTTTAAGACTGACCTCAGGTATTCAGGGTCCAGCATTTGGTATGACCATTAAGACAACAATCAACTCTTAGCCAGAATCCTCACTGCCTTCACAACATACTAAGCTTTGACCTCTCTCACACCAACACTGCTAAACCCTCATCTGTGGGCAACTCAAATCTCTATTTCAGAAACACTGGCTTCTTCCAGGTCTGGGCAAGAAGATTTTAAAGGGGACTGTGGTGCTGAGCTACCCAGGCCTTACAAACATCAGGCAAGGAGTTCCCGTCGTGGCGCAGTGGTTAACGAATCCGACTAGGAACCATGAGGTTGCGGGTTCGGTCCCTGCCCTTGCTCCGTGGGTTAACGATCCGGCGTTGCCGTGAGCTGTGGTGTAGGTTGCAGACGCAGCTCGGATCCCGCGTTGCTGTGGCTCTGGCGTAGGCTGGCGGCTATAGCTCCGATTAGACCCCTAGCCTGGGAACCTCCATATGCCGCGGGAGTGGCCCAAGAAATAGCAAAAAAAGACCAAAAAACAAACAAACAAACAAACAAACATCAGGCAAGTAAAGTTAAGGCAAGCAAAGGTAGAATTAAAGAGTTAGAAAGACTAAACAAAAAAAAAACAAAAAAAAATGAAGTCAGATCTATAGAAAACCTTGGAGCACTAATACAGCAGTTGGAGCAATCCACAAGGAAGGAAAAAAACATCTGAAAATGCTGAGAATTTACAAGGATGTCCTCACTAGTGAATAAAGGAGGTGAATGGAAACAATTTCTTTATGCTGTCAGGATACATATAAAATTAATGAAAGTTCCCTTGTGGCACAGCAGGTTAAGGATCCAGTGTTGCTGCAGCTATGGTACAGGTTGCAACCGCGGTTCAGGTGCAATCCCTGGTCCATGGGTGTGGCAAAAAATATATATATAAAAAATAAATAAAAATTGATTCTTTTAGTGGGTTTTTTTTTTCAATTAATTCAATCATTGACTTTCCCTGGATGACACATTCACTTGGCATACTTTCCCATCCTCTCAATTTTAACCTGTGTCTTCTTCGACAATGTATTACTGAACATGGCTGGTTTGAAAAAAAGTATCTCGGAGAGTTCTCATTGTGGCTCAGCAGAAACAAATGTGACTAGCATTCATGAGGATGTGGGTTCAATCCCTGGCCTGGCTCAGTGGGTTAGGATCCGGTGTTGCCATGAGCTGTGGTGTAGGTTGCAGATGTGGCTCAGATCTGACATTGCTGTGGCTGTGGTGTAGGCCAGCGGCTACAGCTCCATATGCTGTAGGTGCAGCCCTAAAAAGCAAAAAAAAAAACAAACAAACAAACAAAAAAAAAAAACCAAAAAACAAAAACAAAAACTCTCACCTGTGGAGTTTTCCTGTGGCACAGCAGGTTAAAGATCCAACATTGTCACTGCTGGTATGGCAGTTTCTTAGCTGCCTCATAAGATACCATGATTTATAATAAATGTATGTTCTGGTTTGGTACAAGGTTCTTTCTTTTTTCTTTTTTTTAGTTTTTTAGGGCTGCACCTGTGGCATATGTATGAAGGTTCCCAGGCTAGGGGGCTAGGGGTTGAAATGGAGCTGCAGCTGCCAGCCACAGCCACAGCCACAGCAACTCGGGATCCGAGCCATGTCTGCATCCTACACCACAGCTCACAGCCAACGTCAGATCCTTACTCCACTGAGCAAGGCCAGGGATTAAACCTGCATCCTCATGAATACTAGTCATGTTCATTTCCACTTAGCCACCAGAGGAACTCCCAGTACAAGGTTCTTGATACAAAGCCCCTAAAATTCTTGTAATTTCCTAAGTGACCAGAGTGATGGGAGTACCTTTGGTTATATTTTGGCCTTCTGTCCTTGGTTCCTGAAATAGCTCCAAAGTGACAAAGACGAAAGGACTGTCTTTTATTTTCAACCATATCTCAGTTTATGTATATGACTTTTGGAAATTCCCAAAGGATGAGAGTGCTAGTTGCCAGGGGAACCAACCTTATGACTAGAAGGTTGGAACTTTCAGCTTTACCTGCACAACCCCACCTCTGAAGAGGGAGAAAGAGCTAGAGATTCGGTTCTGTCACCAATGGCCAAATGTTTCATTCATTTGTGGCTTACTGAAGCCTCCACAAAGATGCTGAAAGCATGAGATTTTGGTGAGTTTTCATTCTGGTGAACACAACGAGGTGCTAGAAGGGTGACAGCACCTGGTAGAGGGCATGAAAGCTCCTCACTCCTTCTCCTTGGCTATACATCTCTATCATTTCATTGTTTCTGAGTTATATCCTTTCATAATAAACTAGCACCCTACTAAGTTAACTGTGAAGTGACCACCTTTGAAGTAGAAGCCACACATGGGAGAGCAACGTGACAGAGAAGCTGAATTTCTAATAACAGCAGCACTGAACTGCCCACCTCAGAAGGTCCTTTTGGAAAGATATAAGCATCTATCTTGCTTATGGTACTAATTTTCAGGTCTTTCTTAATTGCCACCAAACCTTTCCTAAACAACACAACATGTTATACAAAAGAAATTCGGGAGTTCCCATTGTGGCTTAGCAGGTTAAGAACTCAACGGAGTGTTCATGAGGATGCAGGTTTGATCCCCAGCCTCACTCAGTGGGTTAAGGATCCAGCGCTGCCATAAGCTGAGGCTTAGGTCGCAGATGCGTATCAGATCTGGTTTGCTGTTCCTATGGTGCAGGTCTGCAGCTGTAGCTCCAATTCGACCCATAACCCGGGAACTTCCATATGCCACAGGTTTGGCCAGAGAAAAAAAGGTAGAAATTCTATTTTTTTATTTCTGGTAGTTACTCCATCAATTTATTAGAATCTATAACTACTTTTATTTTTCCCCATCAATTACTTCAATTTACAACTATCTTACATTTCTGCACAAGAGAAGTAGCTCAGGACATTCTCATCTTTCTCTTTACTGCCTCCTGTCTTCTTCCCTATCTTCCAGGTCAGGATTACCCAGAATTTATTTCTGAAATGTTATTGAGACAGGCTGTTCTCTTAAACCTTTCTTATTATTATTAAACTTTTTTTGAAGTATTACACAAAGAAAGACATAAATCACAAGAGTACAAATATCAGATATTCTTGGAGTTCCTGTTGTGGCTCAACAGAAACGAACCTGACTAGTACCCATGAGGATGAGGGTTCAATCCCTGGCCTTGCACAGTGTGTTAAGGATCCAGTGTTGCCACAAGCTGCAGCATGCTTTGCAGATGCAGCTCGGATCTTGTGTGGCTATGGCTGTGGTGAAGGCCGGCAGGTGCAGCTCCAATTCTGACCCCTAGTCTGGAAACTTCCACATGTCACAGTGTGACCCTAAAAAGCAAAAAAAAAAAAAAAAAAAAGATATTCTCACCAAGTGAACACACCTATATAACCAGTACCCAGACCAAGAAACAGGAGAACAGGAGCCTCCAGGTGACCTTCTCAAGCTCCCTTCAGTCACAATTCTTCCCAAAACTAACCACTATCATGATCTTGAGACCCATACACTAGGTTTGCCTGTTCTTAAGCTTTATAGCAAGGGAATGATATAGCATGCCATGTTTTCTTTTTTTTTTTTTTTTTACTTTTTAAGGCCACATGGAGGTTCCCAGGCTAGGGGTCTAATCAGAGCCACAGCTGCCAGCCTATGCCACAGCCACAGCAACACCAGATCCAAGTCAGTCTGTGACCTACACCACAGCTCATGGCAACGCCAGATCCTTAACCCACAGAGCAAGGCCAGGGACTGAACCCACAACCTCATGGTTCCTAGTCAGATTCTTTTCCGCCTCACCACCATGGGTACTGCAGCATGCCATGTTTTCTGTCTGGCTTCTCTCACTCAACATCATTTATGAAAATCAATGGTTGTTATGGCTGGACAGAATTCTACCATGTGCATACAAAATTTATATATCCACTCTGTTTTTGGTGGACATTTGGGTTAGCACCATTTTTTTGGCTACAACAAGTTGTGCTGTCAGGAACACCTTTGAATATATATTTCAGTGAACATGAGATGAGATATATTTCTTTTTCTTTGTGCTTTTTTTTTTTTTTTTTGGGGCTGCACCTGGGGCATGTGGAAATTCCCAGGCTAGGGGTCAAATAGGAACTATAGCTGCTGGCCACAGCCACAGCCACAGCAACAGAGGATCTGAGCCACGTCTGCTACCTATACCACAGCTCACGGCAACGCCGGATCCTTAACCCACTGAGCAAGGCCACAGATCGAACCCGCAACCTCATGGATACTAGTCGGATTCGTTTCCACTGCGCCACAACAGGAACTCCCATAAGATGTATTTCTGCTGGTTGTATGCCTAGGAGTGGATCACTGAGTTGTAGAATATGCACATAATTATTCATTTAGTACTTGTTGCTAAGTCTTCTAAAATCAACCATACCAATTTATATGCTCTATCAGCAGGGTCCAACAATGCAAGTTAGTTTACATCTCAACAACATGTGATACTATCTATCATTTTCATTTACCCAATCCAAGGGATGTACCAGAAGCACTGCATTACAGGTTTAATTCACCATGTCTGGACAACAGCTGAGGTTGAGAACCTCTCCATACACTCACTAGCCATCGGACTATACTCTTCCATAAAGTGACAGGTAAAGGTTTGCTTCCTTGTTCCTGTTTGATGTACCAATTTCCTCTTTTTCCTGATACTCACTATGCCTATTCCACCTTCTTAAGCAGCTGGGAACATGAATTCTGCTTCAGATCCCACAGCCTGTCAATTTGCCTTTTATTCCAACTATAATTGTTAGCTTCTGGTTATGGGCCCCTGAGAGACATTCACCAGGTGAACTCACACTACTCCTCACTAGCTGTACGTGAGAAGTAGTGTGAGATCACCTGGTGAGCTCCCCACCTCATGGAATAGCAAAGCTAGAATCCAGAGACTCACGAGGCTCACAGGGCCTACCACCTCATCACCTCTTGGGCCTCATCCCCTCAGCCCTCCTTGCACTAGCCACAACAAACTCCTGCTGCTCTTCAACTAGGTCTGCTCTGCCTAGGACTTCTCCAGCTGCTATCACCTCTGACTTATGAAGCTGTTCTCCTCAGGAACCACCACACTCACTGCGGATTCCACACCCCCTTCATAACCATGTTCAAATGGACCTCATTGGGGCCTATCACCCTGTTCAAATATACCCAAAGCCTTAGCATTTGCTGATTTTCTTTCCGGATGTTTTCCCCACAGTACTTGGAAACAATCATATATTTGCGTCTTTTGAATTTATGTATCTTCTGCTCCTTGAGAATAGAGACTTTATTTAGTTTATTGCTGTATCCTCCGCACTCTGAGAACAGTAGTGACACTATCGGTGGAGTGGGGAGGAGAATGTCTTAGAAATTCTGCTCTGAACTCATTCACCATTGGACACCCTCTATCAGGAAACTCTAATGTTCATGGAATTTCACTGAGGCACTGCTCTTTTCCAAAAGCTGTTTCTCTTCACTGGAATCTCTTAGGGCTGAGTGTGGAAGGGATGGGAAGAAGCAGTAGTAGGAAGAGAAAAAGGCACAACTAAAAACAGTCTCCCATGCTTGAGAATTTCTAGCTTCTGAGCCAAGGGCTGTTCTAACTGCTTGGTCCAGAGATTGGGAACATCAGAGAAGGCAATCTTATTTACAGAAACCCACTTCCCTAGCCTCCATTAGCTAATGAAATTTTTTTCAGGGACATTACCATCATGAAAAATAAAGTAAAAAATAAAAAATCTCTCTTGGCCAGTACACCCAGGCTCTTTTGCTCTAAGTTGTCAAACCTACCTCACAGACTAGAATCTAAGCACTTTCTGTCTCCCCAGGGAGGTTAACACAGTTATTATGTTATTTTCTCTCAGTTCTGTGGCATTTCCAGTTCCAAGAAAGTAGTTACAGGCTAGAGCTAGTGTATTTGTTTCCTGTGGCTACTATCACAAATAACCAATCTCAAGTTCCCGTCGTGGCGCAGTGGTTAATGAATCCGACTAGGAACCATGACGTTGCGGGTTCAGTCCCTGCCCTTGCTCAGTGGGTTAACGATCCGGCGTTGCCGTGAGCTGTGGTGTAGGTTGCAGACGCGGCTCGGATCCCGCGTTGCTGTGGCTCTGGCATAGGCCAGTGGCTACAGCTCTGATTCAACCCCTAGCCTGGGAACCTCCATATGCCGCGGGAGCGGCCCAAGAAATAGCAACAACAACAACAACAACAAAAACACACAAAAAAAAACAAACAAATAACCAATCTCAGTGGCTGAAACAACACAAATTTATTATCTTACAGTTTTGGAGGTCAGAAGTCCAAAATGATTCTCACTGAGCTAAATCAGGTGTAGGCATAGCTGTATTCTTTGGTAAAGGCTGTATGGAATTCTAGAGCTGCCTGCTTTCTGGCTTCATAGCCCATCAAGTCTTTCTCACATTTCATCACTCTGACTCTACTTCTGTCCCCACATCTGACTCTCCTGCCGCCCTCTTTCAATTATAAGGATGCTTGTGATTACACTGGGCCTACCAAATAATCCAGGATAATCACCCCAACCTAAGATCCTTACAAAGGATCATCTACAAAGTTCCTTGTGCCATATAACCTAACATATCCCTAGGTCCTAGGGCTTATTATTCTGCCTAACATAGCTATTTTTTTGTCATATCTGGAATTGGTGACCAGAGTTTCTTAAACTGAAGTCGATGGCTAGCCTTCAGGGTGTCTGTAAAACTCTTGAGATTGTTGGCAAAATGTTGCACCTTCCTGCTGGTTTCTCAAGGGAGAGCTCATAGCTTTCATGATTTTCAAAGAGTCAGGAGCCCGTTACTACAAAACAATCAATGTCCAAGGCCTGACTAAAGGAAGAGATTAAAGACCAGCGCTTGCCCCATAACTCTGGAATATAGACACAATTTCCCCATCGTACACCATAAGAAAAACCCATCATGGAGTTCCAGCCGTGGTGCAATGGGATCAGTGGCATCTCTGCAGTGCCAGGACACAGGTTTGATCCCCAGCCTGGCACAGTGGGTTATGGTATTGCTGCAGCTGTGGCATAGGTCACAGCTATAGCTTGGATCTGATCCCTGACCTGGGACTCTATATGCCACAGCAGCCAGAAAAAAAGAAAGAAAGAAAAAAAGGAAGGCTTATCGCTTCTTTCTGTCCCCTTCTCAGAACATGCCTAACTCCATACCATGCGTGAATACCTCCTGAGACATACGTGCCTGGAGTCCCAGTTTCGTAGCAGAGTAATTTCCCAGCAAAACAAAAGGACAATAATGAGGAAAAGAGTAAAGAGTGGCATGGAATCAAACTATCACCTTGTTTTTGTTTTTGTCTTTTTGGGGCCACACCTGTAGCATATGGAAGATCCCAGGATAGGGGTCAAATCAGAGCTACAGCTGCCGGCCTACACCACAGCTACAATGCCAGATCTGAACCGCATCTGTGACCTACACAGCAGCACATGGCTACGCCAGATCCTTATCCCACTGAGCGAGGCCAGGGATCGAATCCGTGTCTTCATGGATGCTAGTCAGGTTCATACCACAGAGCCATGACGGGAACTCCCTATTAACTTTAAGCGATACAAGACCTCACACCCAAGCCCCTTTTTTTCCCCGGCAGTGCCTCCAACCACAGACATAGAAAATAAATACCCCTTGACAGAAAAAAAGCTACCTCTTGGCAGAGCGGCATCCCCAGATCCTGACCCCTTCTCCTCCTCCTCTCATTATCACTGCCTTGTTCACACACCTGACAGTTTTTCCTGAGATGGTGGCCCAGCATGCTGCTTACCAAGGGCTAGGATTATAGACTCTGGATAGAAAATCAAATATGTTTTGCATCTGATTTAGAATATTTTTTCTTAGCAGAAGTTACTGCCATAGGAAACAGTGCCTCTCTTATACCCGTGTGCTCAGCCACAAGAAAAAATTCACTTACTTTGACTGCAGGGTCTGCCTTGGCCATGTGCCATCTTCATTTTGGGGCTCAATTACTAGCACCTGGATGAAAGCGGAAACCGTATGAGGAATGTGCAAACCATCTCACATCTGACATGCTCAGAATCAAAAGACAACTGTCCACAAACAGCCCAGCAGAGCTGTGGGGGCATGGCCTGGACCCTCCTACCTGACCCTGGTACAGCCCAGCATCCTGCACAGTGTTGTCTAGCTTGCTCAACTGCTCGTAGGAGTTGCTCATGTATCTGTTCCACAGCCGTGTCTCACGCTCTGCAGGGATGTTGAACAGCTTCCGCATTTCCTTCTCGATGGTTGCTGAGGACAGGGAGAAATGTCACTCAGGGCCTTCTCCAGATGCAAGGCTACAACAGCCATGGCAAGCTAATGCTCATCATCCATCCTTTCCAGACGGTCACAGGATGCTTTGAATCAAAAGTTCCCCCTTGGTGACTCCTAAAGCCAAGCATCTTCCATGAGTGTCCGCTTGCACTTATACACCCATAAACTGTCCCTATACTTCTCATTCTCTGATGATGTGGATCCCCATTATAGAAGAGAAACAACATAGAAAAGTCAGAAAACTTATTTTGGTAGTTAAGACAGATCTGGTTTCAAATACTAGCTAGCTCTACAACTGAGATTTCTGAATAAGTGGCTCTAATTTTTTTTTTCTCTTTTAGGGCCACACTCAAGGCATGTGGAAATTCCCAGGCTAGGGGTCCAATTAGAGCTTCAGCTGCCAGCCTACGCCACAGCCACAGCCACACCAGATCCAAGCTGCATCTGTGACCTACACCACAGCTCACGGCAATGCTGGATCCTTTCACCTACTGAGCGAGGCCAGGGATTGAACTCATATCCTCATGGTTCCTAGTCAGTTCGTTAACCAAAGAGCCACGAAGGGAACTCCCAAGTGACTCTAATTAAATTTAACCTCTCTGAATCTGCATTTTTTTCACCCTTATTACCATATGTTAAATGGGCAGAAACTATGTCCGTGTCTTATCCTATTTTTTTTGGCTGTGCCCATAGCACACAGAGGTTCCCGAGCCAGGGATCAAACCCAAGCCACAGCACTGACAACAAGTACTTAACCACTAGGCCACCAGGGAACTCCATCCCAGTGTTGTGTTTTTTTGTTTTTTTTTTTTTGTCTTTTTGCCATTTCTTGGGCTGCTCTTGCGGCATATGGAGGTTCCCAGGCTAGGGGTCTAATGGGAGCTGTAGCCGCCAGCCTACGCCAGAGCCACAGCAACACGGGATTGAGCCGTGTCTGCGACCTACACCACAGCTCACAGCAATGCCAGATCCTTAACCCACTGAGCAAGGCCAGCGATCGAACCCGCAACCTCATGGTTCCTAGTCGGATCCGTTAACCACTGCGCCACAACGGGAGCTCCATGCCCAGTGTTTTATGAAACATGATTCCAAGGCTTGGCTGTCCACATGAATGCCCTGGGGAGCAGACTCCTAGATCAGAACTGGTAACAATAACCCGAGATTATCTGAGTAATACTATCTCTGAATAGCTCTGAAGAGGAGGCTCTGGCTTCCCTCCCATTAGCCATAATGCCCTGCGCTCTCACAGCATACCTGGAAAGCCAGCCCAGCTACTCACCGATGGTGTCTGCCTTGCTGAAATGGCAACTCAGCACATTGGTGGGATCACTATTCTCACAAAGCTTCAATTCCAGCAAATACACCTCTACCTTGCAGTGCTTGACAAACAGGCCATGCTCTACAACCTGTGAACAAGAAAGACAGGTGAAACAGCAATGTTTCCACACTGGGGCAGTCTTGGAAGCAAAACACTTCATCAGGGGCAAAAAAGCAGAATCCACATGAAATCAGTTTCCTTAAGTAATAAGGAGATAAGAAGTACAGAATGTGGCTCAGTGGTTAACGAATCTAAGAATCATGAGGTTGCAGGTTCGATCCCTGGCCTTGCTCAGTGGGTTAAGGATGTGGCGTTGCCGTGAGCTGTGGTGTGGGTTGCAGACGCAGCTCGGATCCCATGTTGCTGTGGCTCTGGCGTAGGCCGGCGGCTACAGCTCCGATTAGACCCCTAGCCTGGGAACCTCCATGTGACGAGGGAGCAGCCTAGAAAAGGCAAAAAGACCAAAAAAAAAAAAAAAAAGAAGTACAGAATTTTAGAAGTTCCTGCCGTGGTGCAGTGGGTTAAGAATCTGACTGCAGCAGCTCGGGTTGCTGCGGAGGGGTGGGTTCAACCCCTGGCCCAGCACAGTGGGTTAAATGATCCAGTGTTGCTGCAGTTGCAGTGTAGTTCACATATGCACAGCTCAGGTTCAAGCCTTGGCCCAGGAACTTACATATGCCATGGCTGCAGCCATTAAAAAAAAAGTACAGACTTTTAAAGCCTCTGACATCATCTGAGGAATTTAAAAATCTAATTTGCATTAGGACTAATCAAGAGCCTCTTGATGGGAGTTCCCATCATTGCTCAGGGATTAACGAATCCAACTAGCCTCCATGAGGACTCGGGTTCGATCCCTGGCCTTGCTCAGTGGGTTAAAGATTTGACATTGCCATGAGCTGTGGTGTAAGTCACAGACATGGGTCGGATCCCGCGTTGCTGTGGCTCTGGCATAGGCCAGCAGCTATAGCTCCAAGTGGTCCCCCAGCTTGGGAATTTCTATATGCCATGGGTGTAGCCCTAAAAAGCAAAAAAAAGCAAAAAAAAAAAACTTAAGATAAACAAGCAATACATTACTGTATATCCAGTATAGTCTATGTGAACTTCTCCCATAGAACCCTCCAGAAAGTACCCTCATGACACCACTGGACATATCCCAAGCCACTGGGCAGCTGTGATGTTTGAAGGCCTCCATTCAACCTCTAGGTATGTCCAGTAACCCAGGAAACCAACACTAATCACTGTTGACCAAGGAGCATTCAGACACTGACCAGCAGGTGTGACAATTCATGTACTCACTTTTCTGACAATGGGCTGCTGACCTTCTACACAGCCATACCAGTTTAGTAACTTATTCCAGGCCTCAGTGGGGACCAATACATAGTCCAATTCATCAATTAAATGTTCTTTCAAGGTCTGACTCTCAGGATCTGAAAAAGGAAAACAGCACATAGTTCACTGCTCTTCTCCCCAGAAATGTTTTTTTTTACATGATTCTTACGTACTTTTCAGAAGCAAGACAAGTATTTATAGGAAAAAATATAAAATTCCAAAATTCTGTCACTTATCATAACACAGAGAAAACCTTTATATTTAGTCAGGCTTTCTAGACATTATGAGGAACTTGTATTTCTTTCATAATTAGAGGGAGAAGGAAAAAGAAAAGAGAAAAGCCCTAATTTACATTTTACATTCCACATTTAGATAAAATTGTTGATTACCAATATTTAACAGGCACTTGCTTCAGCACCACATATACTAAAACTGGAACAATATAGAGAAGATTAGCATGGCTCCTGTATAAGGATGACACACAAACTCATGAAGCATTACATATTTTTTGGTGAAAGATAATATAAGAATGTGTGTACATGTATAACTAGGTTGCTCCGCTGTGCAGCAGTAGTTGGCACAACATTGTAAATCAACTATACTTTAATATAAAAAAGTATATTTAACAGAATATTCTAATTACTGAAACTGCATTAAGGTCAGATATAATCCTCCCTGAAAGATTTACTAAGAAAGGAGGAGTTCCCGTCGTGGCCCAGCGGAAACGAATCTGACTAGGAAGCATGAGGTTGTAGGTTTGATCCTGGTCTAGCTCAGTGGGTAAGGATCCAGCGTTGCTGTGAACTGTGGTGTAGGCCACAGAAGCAGCTCGGATCTGGCATGGCTGTGGCTGTGGCGTAGGCCAGCAGCAACAGCTCCAATTAGACCCCTAGCCTGGGAACCTCCATATGCTGCAGGTGCGGCCCTAAAAGGGACAAAAGACAAAAAAAAAAAAAAGATTTATTAAGAAAGCAAACAGGTCTCCGAAGTTAAATTTATTTTACCAAAAGTCCTTTAGCATTCTTAGTTTTCAACATTCCTAGTCAAAATCCACCTGAATACCCTCCTGTGGAGGGAGAACATCTTTTAACATGCTCAACATCCATTTCTACCTACCACAAAAGCAACATGACTGGGCGTCAGAAAAGAACATCTATGGTCTAAAACACATTTTCTCAATGGAGGACCAAAGGATTGGATCAAGGGAAGAATGATCACCTGCCATCAAGGAAATCTCCTTGCTAAGCCTGAGCCCATCAATGTCCACTCCTGCACTAGTGGAAGCCACTATTCTGCTCCAGACAAGTGAAGCCACAAAGGTGGGAAAGCAAAAAATACCCACAATGGTGCAACTCATTTGTAACTCAAGGCAGACAATGTTAAAAACAAAAACCAAAAGCAGCATTCACAAAGTGAGCAGGGCTTCCCATCACCCCTCCCACCAGTTTACACTCCACCCCATTAGGTCTTCCGGCCTTCCTCAGGGTGAGTTTCAGATCTGATCTGCCTCTGCCTTTTTCATTTCCAAGGAAAAAGGAAAGGAATTTTTTTTTTTTTACTCCATTAACATTTATAATTTATTTTTTGTTGTTGTTTGCTCGTTTTTGCTTTTCTTATTTTTTTCCATTATAGCTGGTTTACAGTGTTCCGTCAATTTTCTACTGTACAGCATGTTGACCCAGTTACACAAACATACCTACATTCTTTTTTCTCACATTATCATGCTCCATCATAAGTGACCAGACATAGTTCCCAGTGCTACACAGCAGGATCTCACTGCTAATAGAAAGGAATTATTGGAGTTCCTGTCATGCTCAGTGGTTAACGAATCCGACTAAAAACCATGAGGTTGCGGGTTCGGTCCCTGGCCTCGCTCCGTGGGTTAAGGATCTGGCGTTGCCATGAGCTGTGGTGTAGGTTGCAGACGTGGCTTGGATCCCAAGTTGCTGTTGCTGTGGCTGTGGCATAGGCCAGCGGCTGCAGCTCTGATTCCAGCCCCAGCCTGGGAACCTCCATATGCCGTGGGAGAGTGGCCCAAGAAATGGCAAAAAGACAAAAAAAAAAGAAAGAAAGGAATTATTAAACAACCTTGGAGAAGAGGAATACCAAGATGAGAAGGATGAATGGATAAAAAAATGTGGTATATACACTCAGTGGGTTATTATTCAGCCTTTAAAAACAAGGAAATTCGGGAATTCCTGTTGTAGCTCAGTGTTAATGAACCCAACTAACATCCATGAGAACTCGGGTTCAATCCCTGGCCTCACACTCAGGGTGTTGCGTGAGCTGTGGTGTAGGTGGCAGACATGGCTCGAATCTGGTATTGCTGTAGCTGTGGGGGGTAGGCCAAAAGCTGCGGGGTAGGCCAGCAGCTGCATCTCCAATTTGACCCCTAGCCTGGGAATTCCATTTGCTGCAGGTGCAGTCCTTATATATTAAAAAAAAAAAAAAAGAAAGAAAGAAAGAAAGAAAAGAAAAGAATTTTTTTTTTGTCTTTTTGCCATTTCTTGGGCCGCTCCTGCGGCATATGGAGGTTCCCAGGCTAGGGGTTGAATCGGAGCTGTAGCCACCAGCCTATGCCAGAGCCACAGCAATGGGAGATCCAAGCCGTGTCTGCAACCTACACCACAGCTCACAGCAACGCTGGATCCTTTAACCCACTGAGCAATGCCAGGGACCGAACCCGCAACCTCATGGTTCTTAGTCGGATTCGTTAACCACTGCACCACGATGGGAACTCCAGAAAAGAAATTCTGACATGCCATAACATGGATGAACCTTAAAGAAACTGTGCTAAATGAAACAAGCCAGTCACAGAAAGACAAATACTGTATGATTCCACTTAGATTACTCAGAGATGGAAGGTAGAATGGTGATTGCTAAGGACTGTGGGGGAAAGGAGATTGGGAGTTACTTTTTAATGGATATGGAGTTTCAGCTTTGCAAAATAAAAAAGTTCTGCGGATTGGTTGTGCAACAATGTGAATATACTTTATACTACTAAGCATTTAAAAATATTTAAGATGATAGGAGAGTTCCTGTTGTGGCTCAGCAGGTTAAGAATCTGACCAGGATCTATGAGGATGTAGGTTCGATCTCTGGCCTCACTCAGTGGGTTAAGGACCTGGTGTTACCGTGAGTTGAGGTGCAGGTGACAGATGCAGTTTTGTTTTTTTGTTTTTTTAATTTCTGTTCTTGCTTTTATTTATTTAGTTATTTATTTATTTTATTTTTGTCTTTTTGCCATTTCTTAGGTCGATCTCTCGGCATATGAACGTTCCCAGGCTAAGGGTCCAATCAGAGCTGTAGCCGCCGGCCTACACCAGAGCCACAGCAATGCAGGATCCGAGCCATGTCTGTGACCTACGCCACAGCTCACGGCAACGCCGGATCCTTAACCCACAGAGCAAGGCCAGGGATCGAACCCCAAACCTCATGGTTCCTAATCGGATTTGTTAACCACTGCACCACGATGGGAATTCCACAGATGCAGTTTAGATCCAGCATTGTTGTGGCTGTTGTGTGGTCTGGCAGCTGCAGGTCCTATTCAACACCTAGCCCAGGAACTCTCATAGGCCGCAGATACAGACCTTAAAATGTATATTTATACATACATTTAAGATGATAAATTTTACGTGTATTTTGCCATAAATTGAGAAAAAAAAAAAAGGGTGGTTTCTCCTCATTAATGAGCCACAACACTTTCCAATAACAGCTCTGGCATGATTATTAACACTGACAAACCACATCTTTTCTATTCAGCAACAGAAAGGTGGTCCAGGGGTAGTATTTATTGGTCTATTTGAAACAAGAGCTTCAGAAAAAAACTGATACCTGAACTCCAAACTTTGCTCTGATTTGAAAATTAAAACTCATAAAGATTATTCATTTCTCTTATTTGAAAACATACACATTCCTCATTTTTAACACTAAGTACTATGCTGATCTGGCCACCCATACTGTGCCACACTGCAGCCAGAAACTTTTTTTGTTGTTGTTGTCTTTTTGCTATTTCTTGGGCCGCTCCTGCAGCATATGGAGGTTCCCAGGCTAGGGGTCGAATCGGAGCTGTAGCCACTGGCCTACGCCAGAGCCACAGCAACGCGGGATCCGAGCCACATCTGCAACCTACACCACAGCTCACGGCAACGCCACATCGTTAACCCACTGAGCAAGGGCAGGGACCGAACCCACAACCTCATGGTTCCTAGTCGGATTCGTTAACCACTGCGCCATGACGGGAACTCCTCAAACATGTCATTCTTATGATACTATAGCACAAACACAAACACTATAGCACTAACTGCAATTTTCAATGCAGTTCACTATTTTTACTTAAAAGTGCACTGGTCTTGGAGTTCCTGTTGTGGCACAGTGGAAATGAATCTGACTAGTAACCATGAGGTTGCAAGTTCAATCCCTGGCCTCGCTCAGTGGGCTAATGGCCTGGTGTTGCTGTGAGCTGTGATGTAGGTCACAGACATTGCTTGAATCCTGCATTGCTCTAGCTGTGGCATAGGCCAGCAGCTATAATTCCCATTCGACCCCTAGCCTGGGAAGAACCTCCATATGCCACGAGTGCAGCCTTAAAAAGCAAAAAAAAAAAAAAAAAAAACACCAGTCTAAGGGCACCATGCTAAAAATCACACAGGGTTTTGAAGAGGATTTAGCATATGCAAATTTCTTCAACAGAGAGGCAAATAAAGGGGGTAAATGAGAGCACAGCTTGGTCTAAACACAGGGATTCCATCAGCTACACAGCGAGGGAATAGGCGGAAATGACAGAAAGCTGCTCAGCAGGGATATGTTCTACTCCCTCCTTCCTACATGTTCAAGTGCCCCTTCCAGGCCATTCCCCTGACCCTAGGGGAAAGGTAGCTAGAATGGGACTGATGGAAGACTGAGAGCCCAAGAACTAAGAGGGTGGCCCTCAATGGCCAGAGATAGGACATTCCTGCACTATCAATGTTCCAGGGTCTGAAGAGAATGTACTTCTCACTCCCCAGGCACACAACAAACGTTTCTGACCTAAGCCAAATGACATCAAACTGGAAGACCATAGAAGGAATGCTTGCCCTTAGCTGAAACTCATGCAAAATAACTTCAAAGGGTCCCTCCAACTCTAGGACTCTCATCACCACTATTATTAAAAGCCTTAAGAATACTCCTTTTCAAAAAATAAGGGCGGAGGAGGAAGACAAAATACAAACGTAATACAATGACCTTTTGGGTCAACTTCATGGTATACTGCCACCATCTGACCCACATTAGGGAAAAAAACCTATGACATTATGTCCTTTAGACTGCCCCTAACACAAAGTATACACTGAAGCACTGCTCATGCTCATTTTTTAAAATACCCTGGTTAAGAGTTCCCACTGAGGCTCAGTGGGTTACGAACCCAACTAGTATCCATGAGGATGAGAGTTAAAGATCTGGCATTGCCGTAAGCTATGGTATAGGTTGCAGATGCAGCTCGGATCCTGAGGCAACTCCGATTCAACTGAGAAATTTTATATGCCTGGGAAATTCCATACGCCAGAGGTATGGCCCTAAAAAGCAAAAAATGCCCTGACTGTGGACCAAGGCAACAGATCACCTTTGTACTCCTGACAAGAAAGTCTAAGAGTTCCCATCATGGCTCAGTGGAAATGAATCTGACTAGCATCCATGAGGACGCAGGTTCGATCCCTGGCTTCACTCAGTGGGTTAAGGTTCCAGTGTTGCCATGACCTGTGGTGTAGGTCAAAGACGCAGCTCAGATCCTGTGCTGCTGTGGCTGTAGTAGAGGCCAGTGGCTACAGCTCCAATTTTCCCCCCAGCCTGGGAACCTCTATATGCCAAGGGATCGGCCATAAAAAGACAAAAGAAAAAAGTCAAGTCTAAAACCAGGCAGAAAAAAGCCTAGGAAAAGCCAACTGTCATCTCTTTGCATCTATAGGTGAAAGGTAGGTGAAAGCCAAGCTCAAATGTGTCACATGTCACTTTTCAGTCACTTCTTCCACTGGGAACTGACTGTGATCATAACTCTACTGACCTTCCATCTCCCCTTACACTTACTTCCCCTGACAAAAACAGCCATCACAGGAATGCTTGGTGAATGTTGACAGGTACAATTTGTTCCACTGCAAAGGTAACACAGAAAATTCTGGTTCCCAAATTTCAGATTCCAGATGTAATTTCAAAATGATAACCTATTTCTTTCCATTCAATAAACTAAGCTAAAATCTGAAATCAGTAGCAGAATTAATTTGAAAAAGAGACAGGCAGAAATTTAAAATGCAAGGGGCAGGAGTTCCCATTGTGGCTCAGCAGAAACAAATCTGACTGTTAACCATGATGACTCAGATTCGTTACCTGGCCTCGATCAGTGGGTTAAGGATCCAGCGTTGCCATGAGCTGTGGTGTAGGTTGCAGACACAACTCAGATCTGGCATGGCTGTGGCATAGGCCAGCAGCTACAGCTCTGATTCGACCCCTACCCTGGGAACTTCCATTAGCCATGGGTGCAGCCCTAAAAAAAAAAAAAATGCAAGGAGCATGCCCCAGGCTCTTGGTAACAGCAGTTAATTTAGGCAAAAAGCAGCTTAACTTCCCCCTGAGGGTCTACAAAGATTTCTGGTATAGGCACAAGTCAAGGACCCTTGTTTCTATGCCTTTACTGTAAGAAAATCAGGTTCATAACGCCCAGGTTACAGAGAAACATGACCTCAGTCCACTACCCAGGTGGACATTTCAGATAGAAAAACAACAAAATACCGCACCTGAAAAGAGTCCAGAGTTATCTATGGGGCCAGGAAACAGATTGTGTTCACCCACATTGTACATATCCCAGCTGTCGAAGCCCACATACTTCTTCCACTGCTTGAACCACCGGCTGTCAATAAGATACCTAGAGACAGACAAAAATTTACTGTACCAGAATAGCTGAGGTTTTAAGTTTCTGCAGCTGCTCCCTTAATTTTTTGTTCATGGTCTTTCCACTTGGGGAACAAGTAATTTCCATAAAAAACACACTCTCAGAGTTCCCGTTGTGGCTCAATGTAAACAAACCTGACTAACACCCATGAAGACACAGTTCGGTCCCTGGTCTCACTCAGTGGCTTAAGGATCTTATACTGCTGTGAGCTGGGGTGTAGACTGCAGATGTGGCTCAGATCTAGCATTGCTGTGGCTGAGACATAGGCCAGCAGCTGTAGCTCCGATTCAACCCCTAGACTGCGAACTTTCATATGCTGCCAGTGTAGCCCAAAAAAGCAAAAACAAACAAACAAAAACACACACTCTCGGGAGTTCCCTTTGTGGCTTAGCAGGTTATGAACTAATATCCATAAGGACATGGGTTCAATACTCAGCATTGCTCAGTGGGTTAAGGATCAGGCGTTGCTGTGAGCTGCAGTGTTGGTCACAGATGTGGCTCAGATCACACACTATTGTGGCTGTGGTATAGGCCGGCAGCTTCACCTCCAATTTGACCCCTAGCCTGGGTATTTCCATATGCCACAGGTGTGGCCCTAAAAAAAAAATTAAAGTAATCCTTTCCAGGAAATCCCTGTGGCCTAGGGGTTAAGGATCCAGCATTGTCACTGCTACGGTTAAGGTCACTGTAGTGGCATAGGTTCGATCCTCGGCCTGGGAACTTGTTCATGCTGTGATGCAGCCAAAAAACAAAGAAAAAAAAAATTCTGCTATGGGGAAAACCTTTTTTGCTAATGACCATGTCAACAATTCCATGATAGTTTGGTTATAATGCTTTGCTTGACAAGAACAGCACTAAACAAATTTTCTTTTTAAAAATGAGATAATGGAGTTCCCGTCATGGCTCAGTGGTTAACGAATCCAACTAGGAACCATGAGGTTGTGGGTTTGATCCCTGGCCTCACTCATCAGGTTAAGCATTCGGCGTTGCTGTGGCTGTGGTGTAGGCCAGCAGCTATAGCTCTGATTAGACCCCTAGCCTGGGAACCTCCACATGCCAAGGGTGCGGTCCTAGAAAAGCCAAAAAAAAAAAAGAGATAATAACATCACACACTTCAGTTTTCCTTTGAGGACCAAAGTAGCAAAAAATGTATGTCTGTATATTTGTGTACAAATGTGTACACATATACAGGTATATAAACACACATATGCATCATACAATATTGTCTTGGTATGTTTATCTTCTCGATAACCATTACGTTGATCTGGCTATATTTTAATTTTTTTTTTTTCTTTTTAGGGCCGTACCTTTGGCATACAGAAATTCCCAGGCTAGAGGTCGAATTGGAGTTACAGCTGCCAGCCAGCCTACACCACAGCCACAGCAACTCAGGATCCAAGCCACATCTGCAACCTACACCACATCTCATGGCAACACCAGATCCTTAATCCACTGAGCAAGGCCAGGGATCAAATCCACATCTGCATGGATCCGAGTCAGGTTCATTAACTGCTGAGCCACAAAGGGAATATGATCTGGTTTTATTTTAAAAGTATCACTATGCTGTTCTACAATTAAGACAAAAGGAGGGGGAAACCTCTGTTGGGGAACAAAGTACAACAATTATATTGGGAAGTCCTTCAAATTTTATAACCAACAAACCTCAGAGGAGATCAGGTAGCTTCTCCTAAAGGCCACAAGGACCCATAAATATATTCAAATATCTAAATGCTCTTTTCTCTCCAAACCTCCTGAACATCCTCCAAACACTTTTACTGATTTTAGTCTATCTGAAACTTCCTCTGCTTCTGTTGAGTATTCTTCATATGCCACTTCTGATCAGGATATATCATCCACAAGTACTTTTTGCCCACCCTGCCTTTCACAGATTGGCTAGCACAAGACACACCTGAATTCCTCCTAATCCCATTGTTTCTCTTCCCTGCTCAAGTCCTCTGTCACACTAAGTTTCTTGGAAGACAACCATAGTTTCTTAAAGAGGGATGCTCAGTCACATTCAGTGCAAAGCCAAGCCCCAGCTTTCAGCTCCCACACAATACAACAGTGTAAGTACTATTCCTTCTCCTAGAAAATTTATTAAGAAACTTCTGACTGAGACCTGCTCTCCTAAATCTTGGACTTTTAATCTTTTTAGCTAGGCTCTAGGTTACCCCTCTCTCTCACTCCGAAATGCGGCTGCTACAATTATCTTTGACATTTGCTACCAAAATAATGAGACTCTCAGACATTTGTTCAGCTTCCGACCTTGATGTCTGTTCCGCAGTTTACAAGTTACAAAGTATCTACTTCTGATCTACGCCTCAACCAACTGACTGCGGGGGGCGCCAAATATCGCTACTCTGGTTTTAACAGTAAGGAACTAGGGTCTGTGAGATGTGGACGCCTTTGCCCAAAGTCACACAGCGAATCCTCAAATCTAAAGGGTCTGCTCAACCTGAGGGTCCCTGTGAGCATTCCCCTTCTTTCCTCTCTGCAGCCCTAGACCCCGCCGGATCCGCCCCTGAGCTCTGAAAGGGCCGGGACAACCCTCTGCTCCACCCACGCTTTCCCAGAGAGGATCTGGGGCTCCCTCTCTTCTGTGGCGGGGGGGTCAAGTCAAACTCCGGGGTCACTAACATCGCCCCTGCCCGGCCGGAAAAGAGGGTCCCGGCCCAAACAGGAAAAGAGGGGATGGGCCTGAGCGCCCAAGCCCCGCCCTCTGGCCCTGCGCGGCGGAAACGAGGGTTCGGCGCTCACCACTGCGCCCCTCGTTGCAGCGTGGTCCTCATTAAGGCCCCGAGCTCGGATTTCTGGGTCTCTGCATCCGGTCGTTCACGGCAGCCTCCGCCTTCCGCCATCTCGTCAGCGGCCCCGGTCCAGCCGGCCCGGACATCCGCCTCGCGCACAGCGTGCCGTGGGTCGCGAACACGCACTCACGCACGCACGCACGTGCGCGCACCTAAGGACCTCCTCGCGCCGCGGCTTGTACGCCTGCCCTCTTCTGCCTTTCCCCCACCCTTCCAACGCGCCAACCCTGTCCCACCCGTGCGCGGTGGAGTGGGCGGGGGTTGGGGGAGCGGCCGGAAGAGGAGGTGGGCGCGGGGGGGGGGGGGGGGGTAGGAGCTGCCACTTCTTCCGCCCTGCAGGCCACGCCATGGGGCGGCGGTCCTGCACCACTTCTCCTTTCAGCTCGGCGATCTTTAGGAGTCGGACCGCAGACCCCATGACACCCTGGGCACCTCTTCTGGACTTGCAGGGTTATCCTGGTCTTAATAAAGGCAGGTCAGGTGCCTGGAGGCCTAGAACTAGATCTTCTTTTCACTCCAGCCTTTCGGCTTTCAGCAGAGACCTTACGTTAGTCCTTAGCTGCCCAAACGTGGAATGGGTCTCCATTCCCAGAGGCACTACAGGGATTTTAGAGGGTGTTAGGTGCACCAGCGCCTTGGGACCGGGTCTCGACGGTGTGGCCTAGTCGTTAGCAAGCTGGACGCCAGTATAACCTAGCCCAGGCAGTTACACAGGCCCCTGAGGTAGCTACTTGCTTTGTCGGGGAGTCAAGCAGCCGCAGAGGGGCAATAGCAATGGGGGAAGGAGAGGTAAAAGTCTGTTCTCCACATCAGATGCCGGGTTTCTGCTCTGTTTGTTGTTGCAACAAGATAGTGTTTGAACACCATATGTTTCCCACTCAACCCTGCAAACAAAAATCACAGCCCTCTTCCTGGAGGAGGAAGTAAGCCCAGAGCAAGGTGGAGGCCAGACAGCTGGCCTATGTGAATCTAGCAGAGAAAATAAGATATACAAGGC
The DNA here is from genome assembly GCF_016906955.1 of Phacochoerus africanus. NCBI lineage: Eukaryota > Metazoa > Chordata > Mammalia > Artiodactyla > Suidae > Phacochoerus > Phacochoerus africanus. Next base: position 112,230,076 of record NC_062544.1, read on the forward strand.
CCAGTACCTGCCCTTATTTGATCTAAAGGAGGAGAATAACTCTTCCACAAATGACCCCAGAGCCAAGCAGTGTGGGGTAAATGCCACTAACAGGTAGAACCAAAGATTAGACCCTGAACTGTGAAAGGGCGCCTTTGACTTGAGTAGCATTTGAGCATGATCTTGAAAGCATAGAAATGATAGTGCATGTTAAAGGAGGAGTGACTAGAAGGGTCAAAGAAAATTTCTGGAACTAGCAGGGTGGACGGAATCAAAGAATGAAGATTAGTCCAATTGAGCTGGGCACAGATTACTGAAAGGGCTTGGGATCTGAAGCTCAAAGGGAGGCCAGAGGGGCCACATGTCTTGCCTTAAACAGCCCACAGATATTGTAGGAAGTTTCAGAGCATAGAGAAATGGTTGAGGGTGCTTTATACCCACAGTGCTACTAGGAACCTTGGGAAAGATGGCTGTGAGGGAGGAGAGGAGAAACAGATGAACTGTGTTCATTGTTAGGGGTAGAAGAGATAGAGGTGGCCTAGTGAAGGTGTGGTAAGTCATTTGAACAGATTTACTATTTTTATGTTCGGCTTTTGGCTAATTGAAGTTACTTTGCACTCCTGGGACATCCACTGTGCACCGTTTAGTCGCAGAGATCTCTTCACAGTGGGTAGGTAGCAGGGAAAAGTAAATTTGGAGATAAAACTGCCTTGAGGGAGTTCCCACTGTGGCACAGCAGAAAGGAATTCCTCTAGTAACCATGAGAATGGGGGTTCCATCCCTGGCCTCCCTCAGTGGGTCAGAAATCAGGCATTGCTGTGACCGGTAGTGTAGCTCGCAGCTGCAGCTGGGATCTGGCATTGCTGTGGCTGGGCATAGGCCAGCAGATAAAGCTCCAGTTTGACTGATAGCCTGGGAACTTCCATATGCTGCAGGTTCGGCCCCAAAAAAGACAAAAACAAACAAACAAATAAAAAAAAACACAAAAAAAAACCCTGCCTTGAATAACCACATAGCAGTTAATCCTCTGCAGATAGAAGTTACATGACAGTTCTACATCTGGGAAGACAATCCTGATACCCCAAGAAATGATGTTCTGTGAAAGTTCTTTGAAATTGTTTAAAATTGTGTCAAACAAGAAACATTAACTTTAGCCCTATTTATGGAAAAAGAAAGTTGGGTTACTGACAGTACTTCAGAAACTACATTAGAATGTCTGCTTCCCTCTTCTTTTTTTTAGCAGTTTCTCCTGTACCATTTATGGCCTGGGTCAGAGTCTTATGGAAATAGGACAAGTCATCAGCCCCACTAGAAAGGGGGACAAAACCTAAATATAAAAATAAAAACTTTGGAAGATCATTTTAAGCCTGTGTCTCTTCAGAGCTATTAAACAGCTATAAAACTAATACACTAATTATGGGTATTTCATAAAGATTTGTATTAAAATTATTAAGTGCCAATAGTTAAAATGCAAGGAATAAAGTGAAAATTCATTATCAGAAGATCACCATTATTTCCAAAGTTTAAAAACTTTCTTAGTTTGATTAAATGTTAAAAACTGAGAGTTCCTCTGTGACTAAGGGAGTTAAGGATCTGGCATTGTCACTGATGCGGTTTGGGTCACTGTTATGGTGTGCATTCAGACCCTGGCCCAGGAATTTCCACATGCGATGGATGCAGCCAAAAAAAAAAAAAAAAGCAGAGAACTAGAAACAATAAACATTTGCCTATGTGGTCCTCCTATTGTAGGGGTAATCTGCAGATTTGGAAGGAAAGGACTTGTGTGATTCAACTCAGGAGACACTCTGACCTCAGGACTGTGTTCTCTTTTGGGCCATTTACCCTAATGGGGCACTCTCTTGGCCCCATGATCAAACCACAGAGCTGAACAACCCACTCGTTGCCAAGGGAGCTGGGGCCACAATAACAGGAAGGAAAGCAGGAAGAGAGCTGGAGGGAACAGGCTTGGCTGATTTGTCACATACTGCTCAATCTTAGACTGTGATGATCTAATTGGGGGTTTGTAATGTCTAGGTATGTGAACTTTAAGCTTTATGTGGTTTCAAATAAAAAAGTTCTTGCCTTGGCTAGCAGTATGCCTTGCTCTAAATCTACCTGGAGTTTGCCCTCCCCAGTCACCCTCGGTCCACATTTGGCCAGCAATCACAGAGCGCATGTGGCAGTCTTCATGAATGGAGGTGGCATCAGGAGAGAAATATATTTTGTTTCCTTCTTGCCCAATATGCTTCCTTACCCTCCAGGTGAAAAAGTAAAAGGCTCTCAAGGTACATTGTAGAAAAATTAAGTGTCTTGTCAGTGACATTATCACCTCTGTTTTTGTTTTGTTTTTTGCTTTTTAGGGCCTAACCTGCAGCATATGGAGGTTCCCAGGCTAGGGATTGAATGGGAGCTGCAGCTGCCAGATTACACCACAGCCACAGCAACACGGGGTCTGAGGCGCAGGTCATAGCAACTCCAAATCTTTAACCCACTGATCAGGGCCAGGGATTGAACCCTCATGGATACCAGTCAGGTTTTTAACCCACTGAGCTACAACAGAAACTCCTGTCACCTCAGTTATATAAGGGTAAGTTTACTGGGAAAGATGACACAGGCAAAAATCTGAACAAATCTCACAGAGAGGAAGTAGGATCATTTTTTCCTACATTGGAGACCATGTGATTGGACAGATTTCATTCTGGTTATGCCACTGTTGGTAGCCAGCCCTGATTGGGCAGGGAAGGTGTAGAACCCTGGGCCCAGATGTAGCTAGTATCTTCTCTTCTTGTTCTATTACCACCAATGTCTCAACCTTAAACAAGTATTTAGATGTTAATTGTGTCAGTCTTTTTCACAGAGCAACTTTTCAGTATTTCTTGGGTGAATGAATGAAAGAATTATCCAGATAGTCATTTTTCATTTGAGTACTCACTGTCCCTATCCTCCAGAGATTCACAGCCAGTGTGGTTGGGGAAGATGTCTTCACCTGTGTGTTGTGTGATAAAAGTGTTTGAGGAGGGAGTGCCCATTGTGGCGCAGTAGAAACAAACCTATCTAGTATCCATGATGATGCAGGTTTGATCCCTGGCCTCGCTCAATGGGTCAGGGATCTGACGTTGCCACGAGCTGTGGTGTAGTTCACGGACTTGGCTTGGATCCCATGTTGCTGTGGCTGTGGCGTAGGCAGGCATTTACAGTTCTGATTCAACCTCTAGCCTGAGAACTTCCATATGCCACGGTGCAACCCTAAAAAGCAAAAGCACAAAAAGTGAAAAAAGTGCTAGGAGAACATGGAGGGTGATGCTGTAGACACTTTGATAGGAAGGAAACACAACTCGTGTAGGAAGCAAAGTCATCCTTACATTTGCCTTGGCATTTGAAGGCACATGATGAGTCTGCCAAGGAATGCTCAGAGGACTAGGGCTTTTTTATTTTATTTTATTTTATTTTATTTTATTTTTGTCTCTTTTGCCTTTTCTAAGGCTGCTTCCCGCGGCATATGGAGGTTCCCAGGCTAGGGGTGGAATCGGAGCTATAGCCACCAGTCTACGCCAGAGCCACAGCAACGCAGGATCCGAGCTGCATCTGCAGCCCACACGACAGCTCACGGCAACGCCGGATCGTCAACCCACTGAGCAAGGCCAGGGACCGAACCCGCAACCTCATGGTTCCTAGTCGGATTCGTTAACCACTGCGCCACGATGGGAACTCCAGAAAAATTTTTTAAAAAGTGTAATGGATTTAAAGTGTTGTGCCAGAGTTCCCACTGTGGTTCAGCGGAAATGAATCTAACTGGCATCCATGAGCACACAGGTTTGATCCCTGGCCTCACTCAATGGGTTAAGGACCCAGCGTTGCTGTGAGCTGTGGTGTAGGTTGCAGATGCAGCTCAGATCCTGCGTTGCTGTGGCTGTGACATAGGCTGGCAGCTACAGCTCCAATTTTACCCCGAGCCTGGGAACCTCCATATGCTGTGGATGCAGCCTTCAAAAAAGAAAAAATAAAGTGTGCCATAGGGCTCTTTAGATTCGCACACATGTATAGGCATAGTTATGTCCTGGAGACAGAGGAAGAGGAGGCTGGGGTAACATCTTTTTTTTTTTTGTCTTTTTGTCTTTTTTGTTGTTGTTGTTGTTGATGTTGTTGCTATTTCTTGGGCCGCTCCCGCGGCCTATGGAGCTTCCCAGGCTAGGGGTCCAGTCGGAGCTGTAGCCACCGGCCTACACCAGAGCCACAGCAACACGGGATCCGAGCTGCATCTGCAACCTACACCACAGCTCACGGCAACGCCGGATCGTCAACCCACTGAGCAAGGCCAGGGACGGAACCTGCAACGTCATGGTTCCTAGTTGGATTCGTTAACCACTGCGCCACGACGGGAACTCTGAAAATAAGCTTGTTTTAAATAATGTTTGTAGAACGACATTGAGACAGAATAAGGAAGTCATCTGATACAGGGGTAATTGTGCAAGAAATGCCTGAATCAAATGAATTTTATCTTTTTTTTTCAGTTCTATGGAGGTATACTTGACAGATAAAATTGTAAAATATTTAGTGTGTACATTGTGATTTAATCTACATATATATATTTTATCAGATTTTATGTTTTAAAAAAAACACCAAAAGAAAAATTTAACAGCAGCATTTCTGGAAGAACTACTAAAATGGAGGCTCTGAACCTATTGAGAAACAGCAGGGCTCATTCCCTTTTCAGAAGACCTGTGGCCTATATGCTGCTGCCTGCCCCCAGATCAAGCGATGTCCTGGAGGCACTACTACCAAAGGCCAGGACCTCAGGCAGGCTCACTGGGATTCCTTCACTTTTACTTGTTTAATTTGAGCTGCTGATTCACAATGGGGTGGAGTGGGTACAGGTCAGAGCCAGTAGCAGTTGTGTGGTTGTATGAGAAAGAATGTGTGTGTGTGTACTAGGGGAAGATGTCTAGTTTCTTGGGTAGGAAGATGCAGTGTTAACTGGCTTTATTCTGAGTCTTCCTGAAAAAGAGAGGGTTGCTATGGACAGCTGAAGGGGGCAGGCAGCTTCAAGTCTGAGAAGGAATATTCACCAGCCAGGGTCAGCCACATGGGAATCTCAGAAGTTCCCTTTTCTGGCAGCTCAAGGCATAAACTGAAGAAAAAAAAAAAAAAAAGTGGGCATGGAGGGGTGAGTCACCAGGCACCCTGAAGGGAAGAGGTTGGTGTCAGTTCAAAAAGGCCTGTGTTCCCACTCCAGAGCCAACAACAGAGTGTGGCTTGGGCCACACTGACCCTTTACAGGAAAGAAGAGAGTTGGAGCAGGAAGGCTGTCCTTATGGGTTCAGCTAAAGGTCATTGAGTAAGATCCTAAATCCCCAGACTTTCCACATCAACAACTCTGGAGGCGGGTCGTGGATATAGATTTTAACAAGCCCTCAGGTGATTCTCAGGCATTATATATTAGCTCCTAGAACAGGACCTAGTCCATTTGGGGCACAGGCTGTCTTGTTTCAGCTCTAACTGCCCCCCACCCCCCCACCCAGCAACAATAAATCTGTACTACATTTGCTAAGGAACACTCAGTCTCTCAGTCCACAAACACTTGTGCAGATAACCGTTTTTATGAAATGCCCCTTCCCTTGGATCCTGACATTATCCATCTACCTCTTTGCCACCTCACCCAGGATTGTGAATCAATAGGATTTCGAATAGGTTTAGGCCCCCAGGTCTTCTTGCCGTTCTCCCCAGGTGAGACCTTATCCCCTCCAATGGCTACTTACTGACCTCTTGACTAGAACTTTGTCTCTAACCCAAATTCCTTTTCTGAGCCTCTTGTAAGCACTTGCCCCAGATATCTCTATCTGGATATGAGCTCATCTCCTTGCACCTGCTTCTTCTTGTGTTCTCCATTTGTCATTGACGCTAACTTTCCACCTCAGGCCCTGGCACAATGAACTCCTTGCCTGTCTGCCCTCCTTCAGCTTCTTCCTTGGCTAGTGGCTTCTTTATTATTATTATTATTTTGTCTTTTCACGGCCGCACCTGAGGCATATGGAAGTTCCCAGGCTAGGAGTCTAATCGGAGCTGCAGCGGCTGGCCTATACCACAGCCATAGCAACACAGGATCCAAGCCACGTCTGCGACCCACACCATAGCTCACAGCAATGCTGGATCCTTAACCCACTGAGCAAGGCCAGGGATCGAACCTGCATCTTCATGGATACTAACTAGTTGGGTTCGTTACCTCTGAGCCACAACGGTTCAGCTAAAGGTCAGCTAACTCCCTAAATGCCACATCTTTTCCCTAAATGCCCTTTGCTCTTTTTCGCAACACTCATTTACTCCTGTGTCATGTACTTGACTCTGTTATCACAAAATGTATATTTTGTTCTATGAACGGAGTACAGGGTACTTTGAAAATACATTAGAAAGCCTGGCCCAGCAGAGCATCATGCTTGCCTCTTGGAGGGAATGAGTGACAGTGAAGCTGAAGAGCGGTCAAGAAGCCATTAGCCAGTGTGGTTCCCATTGTAGTTCAGTGGTAATGAGACCAACTAATATCCATGAGGACTCGGGTTTGGTTCCTGAGTTGATCAGTCTGCAAGTGACCATCAACAATTCTTGGCCCAGTTTTGAAAGGAAAGTTTTTTTCTTTATATTAAATGACAGACATCTGCTGATTCATGTCATTCAGATGCCCTATGGACTCTGAGGAGATGACCAGCTTCATTCCACCTCCCAGACTCTTACCCTCTGGGGAAGTAAGTTGACCAGTCACAGATGTAATCATGACTCCTGATTCTCTATCTACAAAACAGAAACAGACCCAAAAAACAAAACAAAACAAAAAACCAGAAACAAAAAAAAGAGAACAGACTTGTAGCTGCCAAGGGGGAGGGGGAGGGAGTGAGATGGGCTGGTCTGCGAGTTTGAGGTTAGTGGATGCAAACTTATACTTTTTTGTGTGTGTGTGGTCTTTTTAGGGCCACACCCAGAGCATATGAAAGTTCCCAGGCTAGGGATCGAATCAGAGCTACAGCTGCTGGCCTACACCACAGCCATAGCAATGTTGGATCCTTAACCCACTGAGCAAGGCCAGGGATCGAACCCTCATCCTCATGGATACTAATCATGTTTGTTACTGCTGAGCCACGAGGCGAGCTCCCCAAACTATTACATTTGGAATGGATAGACAGTAAGTTCCTACTGTATAGCCCAGGGAACTATATCTAACCTCCTGAGATAGGCTATGTTGGAAAATAATATAGAAAAAATATATTTCTGTATGACTGAGTTACTTTGCTGTATAATAGAAATTAGCACAACATTGTAAATCAACTATACGTTAAAAAAACAAAAAAAACAACCCTGGTTCTGAGAGGAGCATATATGTTGGGGTCTAAATGAGGAACAGGGCTGTCTTGGTCACCTCAGAGAGGACTCAAAAGCTGAAGTGGAGAGGCCTTGCAGCCCGAGGGAGATGGGCTTGTGCAAGAGTTCTGATAATGCAAAGAGAAAGAACCAGTAGATCCCTTAATGACCTAAGGGAAGACAGAGGCAGAGGGCAGCAGCAAAGATTTTTGCTTAGGCTGGAAGAAAAGTTCTTGAGGGTTGGTTCAGACACAGCAGGGACTTGAGCCACCAATTTGAGCATGAATGTTGGAACCTCAGAACCTCTGGACCACATTCTGGACTGAATGACTGGGTTCTTATCTGCCTAAACAGAAGTTGCATACAGCTTCTGCAGAGTGCCTTGTACTGCGATAGGAAGTAGCTCCAGGTCTGTCGCAAAAGATTATTGACAGCAGGAGAGGTTGGGCCAGAGCCACACCTGAAAAGCAGCAGCTGGCCTCCAGGTTATGCCCCTACCCTGAGCCTGACCACATGACTGCAACCACTGGGCATGGTCAGAACCAATTGTATACTCTTCTGAGTACAAGAGAGGCAGCAGCAATTAAGGACGGCATCAGAGCAGACAGAAGCACTATGCAAGTATCTAGCCAAGTAACGGGAAAAGGATGTTATATTGCATGAACTGCCAGTGGTGTAAAGTGGGCTTATATGGCCCTAACACTTGGAGAGGCTGTTATCAAGCAAGGGTAACAGCCTTCGTTAACAGCCTCTCCAAGTGTTAGGGCCATGTAAGCCAATACACCTGCTTTTATGAAAGAGATTTATTCCAAGATGGACTGGCAAAGAGACAGGAGGCAAGGCTCTTAAATCTGTCTTCTGGATCTGCGATTTGGTCAAACTTTTTCTTTTTAGGGCCTCTCCTGTGGCATATGGAAGTTCCTGGGCATAGGGATTGAATTAAGAGTTGCAGCTGCAGGCCTTTGCCACAGCCATGGTGACACCTGATCTGAGCCCCATCTACAACCTACATAGAAGTTTGTAGCAACATTGGATCCTTTACCCACAGAGTGAGGCCAGGGATCAAACCCACATCTCATGGACACCATATCAGGTTCTTAACCTGTTGAGCCACAATGGGAACTCCTGGTCCAACTTTTTTGAGTTAGGGGAGCATGGGTTGGTATGTGGAAGCACTGGTAGGCAGGGTTTTCTTGTTTGTTTTGGTCTTTTTAGGGCCACACCCATGGCATAGGGCAGTTCCCAGGCTAGGCGTTGAATTTGAGCTGTAGCTGCTGGCTTATGCCACAGCCACAGCCACGCCAGATCCGAGCCACATCTGCAACTTACACCACAGCTCACATCAACGCCGGATCCTTAACCCACTGAGCAAGGCCAGGGATTGAACCTTCGTCCTCATGGATCTAGTCAGATTAGTTACCACTAAGCCATGACCGGAACTCTGGGCAGGTTTTGATTAGAGGGTTTGGCACTTGGCTATTGATGGTAAGGTATAGTTAAAGAGGGCTTCAGCACCAGATCTTCCTGGACAGTGGACCCTTTGCTTTTGAAGGAGTTCTAGTGTTTAGTGTCTAGTCATGTTCAGGTTCTTTGGTTCTGTGTGGGGAAGGAGGGGTGGGGATGGAGAAACTTGGCTCCAGGCATTATGAGATGTCCTAATATTCTCCTCTGTGAATGCTCAGGCTGCATGACTTGTGGTTTTGTTCTGTTGTCTCTGAAAAACAATTCAGTATCTTGTTATCAAGAGAGTAGGGCCAGTTATGGCTGGTTCTGTGGTTCAAGTCCACAGACTCTAAATGTGAGTGGAAGCCTATGGTATTATTTTTTTGTGAAGGTCATTTCAAGATGAACAAATACTTAGAAAGGAGAGGCCTAACTACTGGGGTTAGGCAGTCAGCCCTTGACTTGTCTTCCTCTTTTTGAAATAAAGACTTTCTCTAACAGGGCCTCAGGATGGCCCTGCTATATGTCCTGGCAGAGTGAAATGCTCGGACAGGAGCTGGAATTATCACATAGGAAAGAGTGACTTCCACTGCAGACAAAAGGATGAGATGTTCAGACTTAGCGAGGTATAAGGCCAGCCAAGGAATGAAGCTTAAGCTCTACCCCTATGACAATGAGGGTAGTAGGAAAGGTGTCCCCAGTTGACACTAATACAGGGCACATACACAGTTCTGGTGACACTCAGCACTTTATTAGTGAGGAACTGTGGTCTGGGAAAGGGGAAGCTGGGATGGACAGGACCAGCGCCCATCTCAGGGAATTTTCCTGGACATCAGGTGTTCCTCCACATAGGTTTAGAGGAAACACTTTCATGGATAAAATCCCAAGAGTAGCACTGTAACTGCCAAGCAGCAGGGGTAGGAGGGGGCACTCTAGGCACTGCTAGGCCCCTGGGACAGCAGGGCTTCGATGTCAGGCTCGATATCGATGGTCAGAAAGCGACGGCTGTACCTGCGCAGGGGCACACCGTCTGGGCCCACCAGGAACTTCTCGAAGTTCCATGCGATGTCGTTGCGACACACTGGAGACCAGGTGATAAACTTGGGGTCGGTCATGAGGGCAGTGGCATCGTCACTGGGTGTGGGCAGAGCCTCGCGGAGGAAGGCGAAGAGCGGGTGAGCATTTGCGCCATTCACCTCACACTTCTCGAAGAGCATGAAGTTGGGCTCGAACCCGCCGCCTGGTCGGACGTACTTGAGGCAATTCAGGATCTCCTCATTCTTGGCATTTTCCTGCGGGAGGCAAGAGCAGCTGGGACCCGGGGATGCAAGGGGAGGGGAAGCCTTCTGACCACAAACATGGAGTTTTTCCGTGAGTCACTGGACTTTAGCTTGCACAACCTCAGGGTGGCCCTCAACCCTTGGGAAGAGCGCCCAGAGGAAAGCGAGCCAGTGGCCCGCCTCTCAGCGCCCACAGCGCGCGGCCGCGGGGCCCTGCGGCGTGTCCGCCAGCCTCCTAACCCCAGTCTCACACCCGGCCCCGCTCCGCCCGGCTTGACCCACCTGATGTCCAAACTGGTTGCACGGGAAGCCGAGCACGACCAGGCCCCGGGGCCCGAGGCGCCGCTGCAGCTCATTCATCTGGGTGTAGTCCCGCACCGTTGTGCCTCAGAGCGACGCCACGTTCTCAATGAGCAGCACCTTGCCCCGTAGGGAGCCCAGGCTTATGGGCTCCCCTCCAGCCAGCGGGCGCGCAGAGAAGGCATACACCGAGCGTGGGGCCACCGCCGCTAGGGCGGCAGCGGAACGCTGAGCAGCGCACATGGCAGAGTGGGTAGAGGCGCCGACTGGAACAGCAGAGGGGGGTCCAGGAGGCGCCTCCTTTTAACAGTCAGGCGACGGGGGTCACGTGGCTCAGGGACTTCCCGGCAGCTCCGCCCTCCTCAGTCCCGCCCCATCCGGCCTCGGTCCTCCTACCTTGGACCGCGAGGCGGGAGGGTGCGGCCGGGCCGGATACGGACACCGCCCAGACGTGTGGAGCCGTGGGCGCATCTGGTCCGCCCCAAGCAGCGCAGTGCAGGTACTGGGGCAGCCGCCTGAATTATCCGGTTCAGAGCCCAGGCCCGAAAGGGCTCCAGAGTCTTTCTCAGTTATCCTTGGGGGGTTTAGCACCGGGCCTCAGGAGGCTGGCCAGTAACAGTACTATACGCTGCTTGTAGCCACAAAGCATCCAGCCTGTGCCGTATTAGTACTCCTGGAAAAAGCGCCCTATTTTCAGGTGCAGAATGAGAGTGAGTTATGACTTATGATGGTGCACCTGATGTCCAAGGCAAGCTCTCTGCGTGGAGGGTCCATGGCTCTAGGAAGGTTATGTTGGAGGAAAATGGGCAATGCTGCTGAGCAGGGGGCCAGTAGCCAGGGCTGGGCTCCAAAAGCCAGCTCTAATTTCCCTGTATTCTGGGGCTGCCCTTGACTGTGTTCACATCCTGGCCTCCGGCCTTCCTTCTACTTTTGGTGTTTCCCGAAATGCAGCACTTCCCTTACACATTTTCTGGGGTTACTGCTCAGGCCATGCGCTAGATTCCTGGAGGGGAGCCCAAAAGAATGCAAAGCCAAGGGAACCTAGCAGATTTCAGCGATCCTCATAGCTAGTCAACTTCATCTTGAACTCGTGCTTCGAAGTAAAACGAATTGAAAATGAGCACAGAATAAGATAAATTTCACACTAAGATTTTCTAGAAAATGACTGCTTAGAGCACCCCTTAGTAGGCTGCATTCCGATCCTACCCTTCTCTGAACTTGAATGTGATACAAGATAATCATTTCCATCTCCTTGGGAGGAGCCAGGTTAATGCCAGATTTAGGATGAGAGTGGGCCAGCTGGTGCTTTACCTCCTGAAGAAACCTAGGCAGAGTTCATCCTCCCATTCCCAGCCCTGGAGAGAGCAACACAAACACCAGGATACAGGAAGTTTAGAAAACTGCCTTTATTCTATTAGTAGTTGGAAAAATTAACTGGTACAGAAAAAGTTTAGTCAGCTGGAGATAAGAGAGAAACCAAGTGCCACACAAGAGAACTGGTGGCTCCTCTGGGAGGGAACCTGGATACAGTAAGAAAAGCACTGTGAACTAGAGCCAGACCCTGCAGTCCAGGTGAGACAGGTTATGCCAAGTGTGAAGTGTCTAAGTGCCTCAGGCATAAAACCAAATTCTTATTTACTTAGCCCAGCTCTAGGGAAGGAGTACTGGAATATGTGGGGCCTAAGAGGGGTAACATGGCCATCTTTTATCAGAGAAACTGACAAAATGGGAATTTAAAAATTGAATTTTCCATCTGACTTTATTTTCAAATACACTTTCTTTAAAAAAAAAAAAAAACAACCAATACACTTTCTGTGGGGATGACAAATATCAGTATTAGGAAATCCAATTATACAAAAAATACTACATCTAGTCTGGGGGTAGATATATTTATTTTTGGTAACATACATTAAGCGGCACTAATTACACAGTAACTATAAGGTAACTAACATGAAACCACAGAACTGTAACTTTGCCACAGCTGCGCAGACTTGGGCCTTTCTGGCTGAGCACATTTTCAAAAAACTGGATACCCACCCCAGAGCTAAGCCAATGAAATCTGTTAAAAGGAGTAAAGCTCTGAAGTGGTAACTCACCAGAGTACCTTGCAGCTGACAGATGACAGGCAGGACATGTTAGTTATAAAGTAGTTACAGCCTAATTCACAAAAGTTACCAACTGTTTCTCTTTCTAGAAAGAAGCAAGAAGTTAAGAAATTCCTTGAATTAGCGCCTGGTGTCAGGTAGGAGTGCAGAGGAGGGCTGTTAGAGCAGTGTCAGAAGGACCCTGGTAGGTCAGGTGGGTTGGACATCATTAATAATCATGGTTGGCTTCTAAATACTGGTAGCAAGATGACTTCTGATTTGTAATCTTAGGTAAATTATAGATAAATGAAAAGGCCAGTAATCATACACTAAGATTAATAAACAGCACTTCAAAATTAACCGCGTAAGGGCTGTGCTTGCAGCAGGGTTTCACAAGACAAGGCACCCAGATTTTTTCTTCCCACGTCGGGCTTGCAGAGCAGCTCTCGTAGCCATTTCAAAAACCTCCCTCACTCCATCTTTGGTCTTTGCTGAACACTCCATGTACCCAAAAGCACCAATCCTGTTTGCCATATCTCTGCCTTCTTCTGGTTTTACTGGCTCCTAGCAAAGAGAGAACTTTTGGTTAATAGTGTTGCATACATGTATTAGGTAGGTGTAGAGTATTCAACTTCAGCTTACAAATTTGTTTTAAAAAACTTTCAGATTTGAGTTCTGTCTTATGATACTCGTATGTTGGTGACCCCAACCCCCAATATAAAATCCCTATCAAATGAGCTCTTTTCTGGGAAGTAGGGAGAAAAGGAGAGGCCAGAGAAGCTCTGGAGGGGTTGAGGGAATCAAGGGAAAAACTACTCAAGCTGTTGATCCAGGCAAGTCTTTGGCTAAGTTGGCTTAACAAAGGACTGAATGCCCAAGGAAGGAAATACATCCTTACCTTGACATTCAGACAAAAATCTCAGTGGAAGAACCTGGGCTAAAGACTTAAAGGCACTCCTTCTGCAGTGGGGAAGTCCTACCATCGGGCCACCTGCTTTCTCAAAAGCCAAGATGTCCCTGCACCATCTATCTATCTAATCTTTCTCTCTTTATTTGCTTTTTAGGGCTGCACCCACGGCATATGGAGGTTCCCAGGCTAGGGGTCCAATTGGAGGGAGCTGGGTCTGCGACCTAAACCACAGCTCACGGCAATGCTGGAAACCCAACCCACTGAGCAAGGCCAGGGATAGAATTGCATCCTCATGGATACTAGTTGGATTGTTTCTGCTGCACCAAGAACAGGGAACTCCACCATCACTTAATAAAGGCATTAGGGGAGTTCCCATCATGGCTCAGTGGAAAACAAATCTGACTAGCATCCATGAGGTTGCAGGTTCGATCCCTGGCCTCGTTCAGTGGGTTAAGGATCTGGCGATGCCGTAAGCTGTGGCGTAGGTTCGAAGATGGCTGGGATCTGGTGTTACTGTGGCGTAGGCCAGCAGCTGTAGCTCCAATTAGGCCCTTACCCTGGAAACCTCCATATGCCACTGGTGCAGCCCTAAAAAGACACACAGACACACACACACACACACACACACGCATTAGGGCTCTATGTTTGGACTCCCTGCCCTGAGGATTTCCTGACCTTTCACTAATTTATCTTTCAAAAGTAATAACTGGAGAGGGAAATCAAGAGCCTAATAAAGTCCCTACATTTGGGAGCACTGACTACTGCTTGATGGTTCCTTCTTAGGCAGGCAATCTTTTGGGGGTATATCACTGCCTCACAAGACAGATTCCATCTTATACAAATAGAAGTCGTAGGGACTCTGTGCAGGCACCAGTGAGGGCCAGATGACAGCAAAAGGCTTCTAGGACTCTCTCAATCAGCTTGGCCTATAAGGGTTTTTGCTGGCTTCCCTGAACCTCCAACCTTGGGCTCCAGGTTCAAGAATGCTATAGGAATACAGGGCCCTGACCCAGACCATACCTGCTTCATCTTAGCTAGCTCCCGCCTTGTGTGCTCATCATTTCGAAGATCCTTCTTGTTCCCAACCAGGATGATGGGCACATTGGGACAGAAATGCTTGACTTCTGGAGTCCATTTTTCTGGGATGTTTTCTGAAAGGTGCAAAATGCACATAATTTGAAGATACATATAATTCTACCTTGAAAAATCTCCAAAAGCCCCAGCTAGGTAAATTGCAAAGAAACTTTCTGAGAAGTATAATGGACATTTAATGTCAAAATCATAAAAGGCAAACTCTAACTCCTCTTCTTTTCAGCACAGAATCACCTGCTTTTCTCAGTCCCATCAAGTTTAGTTCCTCTGGAGGTGGGACCCAGGTAAAGGTACTGGAGAAATGAAGAATCCAAAACAGAGAGTGGCTCCACATGGTGCCACCTGCCCCAAGGAAGAAAGCTCTTTACCAGCCATCCATGTCACTGTTGGCAGATAATTCTGACAACAGGCTACAGAAGGAGCCCCCATTCTGGGGATATAGCTGGCCACATGCTTTCTCAATGTCTTACTCATGGACTCTTGGCATGACCTACTCTATGGGTTACTGGTATTTCAAATGATTTGAGTGGCTTTAAAAAATGAATGATAACCAACTGGAGTTTGTGTGTGGCTCAACAGGATTGGCAGCATTTCTGGAGCACTGGGATGCAGGTTCAATCCCTGCCCTACACAGTGGGTTAAAGGAGGATCCATTGTTGCAACTGTGGCTCCTACCTGATCCCTGGCCCCAGAACTCCATATGCTGTGGGCTGGCCAAAAAAGAAAATAAATAAATAAATCAAAATAAATGATAACCAGCTGTAGCTTCTTGCCAATACTGTAGAAATTTAGAAAGGTTGTATTACACCATGGTGTACAAGTGGCCTGGGTTGAACTTCCCATATCCGCCACCTTGAGCATCTAGGGTCAGAGATATTATAAAACAGGTTAACACTAATATCTTACTTAGTTTAAATGGTCCTGATTGTAACTTGAGACTGAATTTTATTTTTTTTCTTTTCTTTTTTTTTTTTGTCTTTTTGCCTTTTCTAAGGCCACTCCCTTGGCATATGGAGGTTCCCAGGCTAGGGGTCAAATCTGAGCTGTAGCTCCCGGGCTATGCCACAGCTCACAGCAACGCTAGATCCTTAACCCACTGAGCAAAGCCAGGGATCAAACCCGCAACCTCATGGATATTAGTCCACTGAGCCTCATTTATTGTTATTTTTTCTTTTTTTTGGCATCCCCATGGAATATGGAGTTCCCAAGCCAGGGATTAGATCCAAGCCACAGCTGTGACCTACACCACAGCTGTGGCAACAGTGGATCCTTAACCCACTGTGCCAGGCCAGGGATGGAACCTGCATCCTGGTGCTCCAGAGATGCTGCCAATCCCTTTGCATCAATGGCAGGAACTCCAAGGCTGTATTTTAGGAGTAAAGTGTTCACTCTCTGACCTCAAGACATTACCAAAAGGCAGGAGTCACTGAGAATGTGGAACCACAGAACTCTCTCTCTCTCTTTTTTTTTGTCTTTTTAGGGCCACACCCAAGACATATATGGAGGGTCCCAGGCTAGAGGTCGAATCCAAGCTGTAGCTGCTACACCAACAGCCACAGCTACGCGAGATCTGAGCCACATCTGTGACCTACACCACAGCTCACAGCAACGCCGGATACTTAACCCACTTAGCAAGGCCAGGGATTGAAACTGCATCCTCATGGATATCAGTCAGATTCATTACTGATGAGCCACAATGGGAACTCCAAAAGCAAGTTCTCTTTTAGGTCTTGGTGCCTGTTTTTGCAGTGTGAAGTCAGATTCATTCATTCTTTTTCTAAATGAAAGGACATTCTGAAACATGGGGCCAATTGAGCTACTGGAATGGTCAGGTTCAAGTCTTAGCTGAGGCACTTTATTATTATTATTATTATTAACGATTTTAATTTTTCCATTAAAGCTGGTTTACAGTGTCTGTCAATTTTCTACTGTATAGCAGAGTGACCCAGTCATACATACATATTATATATACATTCTTTTTCTCCCTCCATCATGCTCCATTATAAGTGACTAGATATAATTCCCAATGCTATACAGCAGGATCTCACTGCTTATCGAGACAATTCCCAATGCTATACAGCAGGATCTCATTGCTTATCGAGACATTTTATAAAAGAGCTAAAATACGGCTTTAAAAACACTACCAAGATGCAAACTATTATACATAGAATGGATAACAAGGCCCTACTGTATAGCACATAACACTTCCACAATGGAAGAGAATACTTAAAAAAAAGAATGCAATATAACAGAATCACTTTGTTATATAGCAGAAATTAATACTACATTGTAAATCAACCATACTTCAATTTAAAAAAATTTAAAAAACAAACAATTTAAAAAACAAAAAACACTCTGAGGATTCAATAAATCAGCAGTCCAGACAGTGGGAGGCAGTAGGCTCAATATCAACTACTTAACACCCAAAAAATCCTTCCCCAAATCCTAGTCTAAAAAATAGCTTTGTATTTAGAACCTACCTACCTTCCAAGATGAACATGGCAGCCACAGGAGACCTAAGCTGAAAAGGGATTTGGGGCTCAGGTTCTACAGTCCCAAGGCTCTAGGACCCTGGCAACTGATGATTCCTTCTCTGAAGCTCATGTCAGTTTTTCAGCCACTTAAATGCCCAGAAAGAACATGAGAAACCGAAGGTCGGCCAAGTACACAGGCAGTGACAGACTTTAGGCTACAGGGCTACTCACCTAAACTATCAGGGCTATCAATAGAGAAACACATCAGTATAACATCAGTATCCGGGTAGGAGAGGGGCCTCAAACGATCATAATCTTCCTGTCCTGCTGTGTCCCACAAAGCCAACTCTACCTATGATAGGAAAAATAAACATAGAGTACAGGTTAATCCCATTACTTACTTTCAGAAGAAGTGACACTTACCATAGTACCTTCAAATGACAGACTGTTCAAAACAGTAAAATACAGATTGGAATCAAACCTGAAGGTGCTAAGAGGTGTTTACACTGTTTTAGGTTACAATTTCTCAAAACTGCAAATTTTATAGAGATACTAGAACTGAATAAAGTACCTAATTCAAAATGTCCAGTCGAAAATAACTTTGTAAAAAATAATAGTAACTAAAATAACTTTGTAGCTTTAAGTATTTAATCATAAATAACATTCTATATAGGAAAGAAAGCAGATGAACAAGAAGAGAAATCAATTATAAATAACATTCCACCAGGTATACAAAGCAAAACAGGAAAAAATCAAAATAAGTAACTTTTCCTGTTACATTCTCTCTCTCTCTTTTTTTTTTGGCCTTTTCTAGGGCTGCTCCTGCAGCATATGGAGGGTCCCTGGCTAGGGGTCTAATCGCTGGCCTACATCAGAGCCACAGCAACTCGGGATCCGAGCCACGTCTGTGACCTACACCACAGCTCATGGCAACGCTGGATCCTTAACCCACTGAGCGAGGCCAGGGACCGAACCCGCAACCTCATGGTTCCTAGTCAGATTCATTAACCACTGAGCCACGATGGGAACTCCTGTTACATTCTCATTTTACCGTTTCCTTACTTTGTCTCATCATTCTGTTCCAATGTGGAAATAAGATTGTATTTCAGTTAGTGGTTAAGTAAAGACACCATCCTGGGTATCAGGCAAGGTCTGAGCTGACAGGATAGGCCTATTATTGCTCAAAAAATGACTGAATGGCTGGATGAAAGCATCACATAGGTAGGAGGTTCTCCTTTCATACCTGGGAATTGGATCACCTTCCAGCAGTAGGAAGGCAAATTGATGCCTGGGCTTTGGACATGAGGCTCCCTTTCAGCACTGCAGCCAGCCCTGTCACTTCTTACCACCACAATGAGATTTTTAGAGTTGCCCCTCCAATGCCTAGAATATCCTTCTTCCCCAACATCTTTTTTTGGGGGGGCTTTTTAGAGCTCACTAGCGACATATGGAAGTTCCCAGGCTAGGGGTCAAACTGGAGCTGTAGCTGCCGGCCTACACCAAAGCCACAGGAACTTGGGATCTGAGCCATGTCTTCGAACTACACTACAGCTCACGGCAACACCAGATCCTTAACCCACTGAGCAAGGCCAGGGATCGAACCCGCGTCCTCATGGATAGTAGTCAGATTCATTATCGTGGAGCCACAATGGGAATTCCTCCCTCTAACATTTTCGGAACCTGTATTTCAGTTTCTAAGTATTATTTCTCCATTGAAGTTGTGGCTAGTTATTTCTCCCACCTTCAACCTCTGCCTCATGTCACTCACAACTTACACAAGTCCCACTGCACCTCTATCATCAGCTTGGTAAGGGAATCCATGACCTACTGATGCCCAATCCTCATAGCTGGTCTGACCTCAGGATGGTATAGGTCATTTCATTCTCTGACAAATTGCACTCCCCTGGCCCCTCCACACCTCAAAAGGTATTCAGACAGACACAACAGCAAACTCTGAGTCCTGATAAATGATCCCAGAGTGTCAGGCCTATCGCATGTTAGAATGAGTCTTATCCATTTTTGGTAGACCTACTCCCGGGACCATCATTACCTAAAATCATTGGAACTCTAAGCTCTCCTCCCTAGGCTCTACTCTTTTTTATATATGTATTTTTTAGGGCTGCACCCATGGCATATGGAGGTTCCCAGGCTAGGGGCTGAATTAGAGCTACAGTTGCCGGCCTATACCACAAACTCAGCAACGCAGGATATGAGCCACCTCTGCGGCCTACACCACAGCTCACAGCAATGCCAGATCCTTAACCCACTGAACAAGGCTAGTGATAGAACTCTCGTCCTCATGGATACCAGTTGGGTTCGTTAAGCACTAAGCCATGACGGGAACTCCTAGGCTCTACTCTTATGTGAACATTCTTGGCTGGAACTCTCTCACACCCTGGAAACTAACCAGTTGCTCTGAGGTAGATAGCTCAGCTGTGATACTCTTACAGATCAAGTACCTTTATTTCAGAGCTTTCCCCCTGGGTATGGGGCTCCCCTATTTTGCTAGGGTCAGGTATGTTCAAAGTGACAAAGCAAGAAAGATACTCACAGATCATTCCTCAAGGTTTTAAGCCAAAGTTCCTAAATTTCTTTTTCTTATGGTTGCATCTATGAAACTTGGAAGTTCCTGGGCCAGGGACTGTATCTGAGCCCCTGTGGCTACACTGGATCTTTTAATCCCCTAAGCAGGGCTTGTAATCAAACCTGCACCTCCAGAGCGACTTGAGCTGCTACAATCGGATTCTTTTTTTTTGCCGTTTCTTGGGCCACTCCCACAGCATATGGAAGTTCCCAGGCTAGAGGTTGAGTCAGAGCTGTAGCCACCAGCCTATGTCAGAGCCACAGCAACTCGGGATCCAAGCCACGTCTGCAACCTACACCACAGCTCACGGCAATGCTGGATCCTTAACCCACTGAACAAGGCCAGGGACTGAGCCCGCAACCTCATGGTTCCTAGTTGGATTCATTAACCACTGCACCAGGACGGGAACTCCTGCAATTGGATTCTTAACCCACTGTACCATAGCAGGAACTCCCCTTAAATTTGTTACGGGTGCGTTTGGTCATTCCAAGACCCCAGGCACAAATGATGCTTAAAAAAGGATGTAACAGCTATTAATGCTCCCAAAACATATACACTGCCACAGGTGGAAAAGACCTTCCCAACTGATGGTCACAGACACATGGCTATAAACACCTTTCATCTTCTGAATAAGAAGATAAAACCAGCAATATACATTCAGTAGATTTTTGAAAAATGTGCTATGAAAACAGCAACCTGACCCTGCTTTTCTCAAGCCACTGGGTCTTTCTGTGTATGTGTGGCAGTCTAAATTAGATGAGAGGGCTATTAATGTGATAGCAGGCCCAAAGATTCCAGCTTGTCAAAACTGGGCCCTGTCTCTATACAAAATTCATCTTCGTATCAGGCCCACAGAAACCCTGTATCCAAGCATCCATGCAGAGAACTTTCTGAAAGTTGAGTTGGCAAACTCTCTGCAATGATGGGGGGCCATGTGCAGGGTAGGGCCCAGACAAAGTTCTGTTGGCTGGAATTTACAGTGTTTTTTTCACCCAATCTTGACCAGAATGGTGCCTTGGGATTCCTAATGGCATGACAGTAATCACTGTGGCCCAAAATGCAATTTGTTAAACTGTAAAAGGAGGTTTTGCGTATGCTACTATTCAGCCGAGTCTGTCAAATGCACTGAAGCTTCCCAGTTACTTCACAGACCCCCAGTGTCCACTATAAAATGGTTTAATCCACTTAACAAATGAAGGTGGCTCAAAGGAAGCTTAGTCATGGTCACAGAACTATCAAAAAACACTATAATGAAGGATCCTAGAATTCTAAGCAGCTAACTTAATATGCTTTCCACACATAGCCCCACAAAATGAAGATAGGTAATATTGGGACAAAAAGCGATAATAGGTAATACAAGAGTATGAGAAGGAAAAAAGGAGACAGAATTATGGAAACCAATAAATTAGGGGCCAGCAGCATGAGACAGGTGACTGAATGCCAAGAGGACTGAGTATGCTGGAAAAGAGCCCCTTGTTCTAGTTTTTTTTTCAGCTAACCCATTTGCAAAGAGAATTTTATTCCTCTTCAAAAGATATACAAGGATCTGGGTAAGATATTCTGACAGTAGAAGAGAAAAAAGAAAAAAAAAAAACCCTCTAATTCCAGAAGAGCTTTGTTCCAGTCTTTCCCCTGGGCTTTTAGGGCAGAAAGGAGGAAACACTGTCCTCACTGCCAATGACAGGTAACTGAAGCAACTGTAGCAGCCTGTTTTATCTTAAAGAAAAAAAAAAAACAAAAAAAACCCCCAAAATACAAAAAACCAAAAACTTAAAAAACTAAATGTGAGGATGCTGGTATAAATGAGTATAACCCTTTGAGAAGCATAATCAATAAGGACCCACTGACCTAGTAATCTCATACGTCAGCATTTAATGAAATACTATGATGGGGGAAAAAAGTCCATCCATACAAGGATGTTCATTTTAGTATTATCCATTTGGCAATACACTAAATTTCAAATATGAATAAGGCTGGAAAGAACACATATTCTAAGGCTTCCCAATGTGAAATACATATGAATATGGCGGTAGTTCTCATCAAGCCCACCTGCCCCTTCTGCAGAAAGACCCAGGAGCTCCTCAGCCAATTGCCCTTCAAAGAAGGGCTTCTGGAATTTGTCGATATCACAGCTACCAGTGACACCAACGAGATTCAAGATCATCTCCAACAGCTCAAGGGAGCCAGAACAGTACCTTGGGTCTTTATTGGTAAAGCGTGTATAGGTGGATGCACTGATCTAGTAAGTATGCACTAGAGAGGGGAGCTCTTGACCCACCTGGAGCAAATTGGAGCTCTGAAATAGTTACAGAGCAGACACAGGCTGATAGCCCCCTTGAGAGCTGGATGGCAGTGCAGATAATGACAGCGCTTCCTGGTGGATGGACACAGGGCTACCTTCACCCAGCTGCAACAACTGTTTACTTAAAATTCTGAAATGTGTTAACCCAAATAATTGGGGGGGGGAGTGGGATTTGGGGGGACAAACCAGATTTTTCTTCTGACTCCATATTAAAAGTGGATCAACTTGGCCTCCCCCCCCGCGCCCCCCCCACCCCGAAAGAGGCCTAATTCTCTACAGGCTGTATGAATAGCCTAACATGCAAAACACTACCAATTGTTATGCAAAGTATACTCACCTGCTTTCCATCCACTTCGATATCTGCAACATAGTTTTCAAACACGGTAGGTACATATACCTCCGGGAATTGGTCCTTGCTAAAGACAATGAGCAAACAAGTCTTGCCACAGGCTCCATCACCAACAATCACCAGTTTCTTCCTGATGGCAGCCATTGCTGAAACATAAAATCAAAGTGTTGTCTAGAATGCACAAGAAGCCATAATAGTCTCAGGACATGACAGACACTTTTCTGGCCATGTGGCACAAGCCTTTATTAACACATCAAAATACAAAATGCTGGAGTTCCTGCTGTGGCTCAATGGGATTGACAGTGTCTCTACTGCTCATGGGCTCAGGTTTGATTCCCAGCCTGGTGCAACGGGTTAAGGACATGGTGTTGCCACAGCTGTGGCGTAGACTCCAACTCCAGCTTGCCTGAGAACTCCATATGACACGGGGTGGCCAAAAAAGGGGGGAAAAAAAGAAAATAAAACACCAGTATAGGAGTTCCCGTCGTGGCACAGTGGTTAACGAATCCGACTAGGAACCATGAGGTTGCGGGTTCGGTCCCTGCCCTTGCTCAGTGGGTTAATGATCCGGCGTTGCCGTGGTGTAGGTTGCAGACTCGGCTCGGATCCCGTGTTGCTGTGGCTCTGGCGTAGGCCGGTGGCTACAGCTCCGACTGGACCCCTAGCCTGGGAATCTCCATATGCCGCAGGAGCGGCCCAAGAAATAGCAACAACAACAACAACAACAATAACAACAACAAAAGACAAAAAAAAAAAAAAACCACCAGTATACCTTTCCACTTAGGACCAGTAAGTCGTATCAAAAACCTATACCTAACATTATACTTAATGGTGAAAAGACTGAAAATTGTCCTGCAAGATGAGGAACAAGACAAGAATGTCCACTTTTTTTTTTTTTTGTCTTTTCTAAGGCTGCACCCATGGCATATGGAGGTTCCAGGCTAGGGGTCAAATCGGAGCTGTAGGCACCAGCCAGAGCCACAGCAATGCAGGAGCCAAGCCACGCCTGTGACTTACACCACAGCCCACAGCAACGCCAGATCCTTAACCCACCGAGCAAGGCCAGGGACTGAACCTGCAACCTCATGGTTCCTAGTTGGATTGTTAACTACTGAGCCACGACGGGAACTCCAAGAATGTCCACTCTTGACACTTCCATCCAACATAATATTAAAAGTTCTGGCAATTAGGCAAGAAAATGAAATAAAAGACATTCAGATCAGAAAAGAAGTGAAATTATCTTAATTTGCAGGTGACATGATATTATACATGGGAAATCCTAAAGGATCCACTAAAAAACTATCGGAACTAATAAATTCAGCAAGGTTGCAGGGTACAAGGTCATCACACAAAAAGTGGAGTTCCTGTTGTGGCTCAGCAGTTAACGAACCCGACTAGTATCCAGAAGGATGCGGGTTCAATCCCTAGCCTTGTTCAGTGCGTTAAGGATCCAGCATTGCCCTGAGCTGTGATGCAGTTTGCAGACATGGCTAGGATGCCACGCTGCTGTGGCACTGGTGTAGGCCGGCGGCTACAGCTGATTGGGAACCTCCATATGCCACTAATGCAGCCCTAAAAAAACAAAACAAAATAAAACAAATCAATTGTATTTCTATACCCTAGCGATGAACAAATTGAGAATGAAATGAAGATTTTATTTACAATAACATCAAAAACAATAAAATAAGAATAAACTAAGCACAAGAAGTACAAAACATACTCTGAAAACTTAAAAATACTGTTAAATGGGAATATTCTACACATTAATCTACAGATTTAACACAATCACTATCAAAATCCCAGCTAGCTTCTTTGCAGACACTGACAAGTGATCAGAAAATATGCATGGAGGGAGTTCCCTGGTGGCCTAGCAGGTTAAGGATATGGCATTGTCACTTCTGTGGTTTGGGTTCGATTCCTGGTCCAGGAACTTCTACATGCTGTGGGAACAGCCAAAAAAAAAAAAAAAGAGAGAGAGAGAATGGAAATTCAATGGACTCAGAATGGCCAAAACCATCTTGAATAAGAGCAAAGTTGCAGGACTCACAATTCCTGATCTTAGAACTTACTCTAAAGCTACAGCAATCAAGAAAGTGTTGCACTGTTGTAAACACGGACAGATATACAGCAGAAACTGGCACAACACTGTAAATCAACTATATTTTAATAATAATAATAATAATAATAATAAAAAGATATGAGCTGCCGCTGTGGCGCAGAGGAAATGAACCCAACTAGTATCCATGAGCATGCAGGTTCGATCCCTGGCCTTGCTTAGTGGGTTAGGATCCTGTGTTGCCATGAGTTGCTGTGCAGGTTGCAGATGTGGCTCGAATCCTGCATTTCTATGGCTGTGGCACAGGCCGACAGCTGTAGCTCTGCTTTGATCTCTAGCCTGGGAATTTCCATATACTGCAGTGTGGCCCTAAAGAGACACTCTCCCCCAAAACAAAACGAAACAAAAAACACATAGATTGGAGTTCCCATCGTGGCGCAGTGGTTAATGAGCCCGACTAGGAACCATGAAGTTTTGGGTTCAATCCCTGGCCTTGCTCAGTGGGTTAAGGATCCGGCGTTGCCGTGGGTCAGAGACGCAGCTTGGATCCCGCTAGATTAGACCCCTAGCCTGGGAACTTCCACATGCTGCGGGTGAGGCCCTAGAAAAGACAAACAAACAAAACACATAGATCAATTGAGTAGAACTGAAGAGTTTAGAAATAAGCCCTTGCATTCAGGGTCAAGTCATTTTCAACAAGGATGCCAAGACAATTCAATGGAGGAAGAAACAGCGTTTTTAACAAATGGTGCTCAGACAACTGACAACTGAATAGATACATGCAAAGAAAGGAAATTAGAACTCACATCAGATGAAAACTAGCTCAAGATGGACTACACTCCCAAATATAGGAGCTAAAACTGTTGAATGTTCTTAAATTTAAAAAAACAGTAGGAGTTCTTGTCGTGGCTCAGTGGTTAACGAATCTGACTAGGAAACATGAGGTTGCGTGTTCGATACCTGGCCTCACTCAGTAGGTTAAGGATCCGGCGTTGCCATGAGCTGTGGTGTAGGTCACAAACGTGGCTTGGATCCCGAGTTGCCACGGCTGTGGCATAGGCCAGCGGATGCAGCTGTGACTGGACCCCTAGCCTGGGAACCTCCACATGCCCAGGGTACGGCCGTAGAAAAGACAAAAAGACAAAATTAAAAAAACAGAACAAAACCCAGAGTAAAATTAACTGTTTTAACATTTCACTCAGCATAGTGTCTTTGAGGTTTCTTCACTTAGCATGTGTCAATTTCCTTTCTTTTTAAGACAATAATATTTCATTGTATGTATATACCACCAACTGATTCACTCATTCATCTGAGAGATACTTGGATTGCTTCTACCTTTTAGCTATTGTGAATAAAACATTTAATCACAATATAATGTAAATAGTATATCCACAAAGAGATCCATCACCATGAATCAAAGAAAAAAGAAACTGGACTTCACAATGTTTTGTTTTGTTTTTTTTTTTGCTTTTTAGGGCCGCACCCACAGCATATGGGATTTCCCAGGCTAGGGGTCAAACTGCACCTACAGCTGGAGCCTACACCACAGCCACAGCAACATCAGATCTGAGCTGTAACCTTGTAGTTCCTAGTTGGATTCATTTCTGTTGCACTAGGGCGGGAATGCCCATAAATTTTTTTTTAAATGTATGTGGTTCAAGAGATACTATCAAGAAAATGAGAAGAAAATCCACAGAATAGGAGCCAATGTTTGCAAATAACATATCTGATAATGTGCTTGTATCTAGAATATAAAACAAGCTTTAAAAACTGAATAACAGGAGTTCCCGTTGTGGTGGCACAGTGGTTAACGAATATGACTAGGAACCATGAGGTTGCGGGTTTGGTCCCTGGCCTTGCTCAGTGGGTTAGGGATCCTGCGTTGCTGTGGCTGTGGTGTAGGCTGGTGGCTACACCTCTGATTAAACCCCTAGCCTGGGAACCTTCATATGCTGAGGAAGCGGCCCTAGAAAAGGCAAAAAAAAAGACAAAATAAATAAATAAATAAAATAGAATAAAATAAAAACTGAACAACAAAAAAGCAGACTAGGTGGGTAGTCTAGCTCAGGGTCTCTCATGAGGTTGCAATTCAGGATATTGCTTTGGACCCAGAATATATAAAGAACTCTTACAACTCAATAACAAGACAGATTACTCAATTTAAAAATGTGCAAAATATCTGACTAGCAAGCCAAGTGTCTATCAGCAGATGAAACTTGCTATTTTTTTTCCTGAAATGACTCAGGAATTTTTTTTTTTTTTGTCTTTTGTTGTTGTTGTTGTTGTTGCTATTTCTTGGGCCGCTCCCGCGGCATATGGAGGTTCCCAGGCTAGGGGTCCAGTTGGAGCTGTAGCCACCGGCCTACGCCAGAGCCACAGCAACTCGGGATCCGAACCGCGTCTGCAACCTACACCACAGCTCACGGCAACGCCGGATCGTTAACCCACTGAGCAAGGGCAGGGACCGAACCCGCAACCTCATGGTTCCTAGTCGGATTCGTTAACCACTGCGCCACGACGGGAACTCCACCAGGAATTTTTTTTTACTCTAGTATCTTTCCTTTCCACTTTATTATAATGCAGTACTCTTCAAGTACATGGCTTGCCAGCTTAAGAAAGGAAATCAGCTAAGTTCTCTCTGCCAGATGTATCATTTTCTAGGCTCAATTCGGTTTCAGAAATAATTTTTTTTTGTCTTTTTAGGGCTGCACCTGAGGCGTATGGAGGTTCCCAGGCTAGGGATCAAAGTGGAGCTGTAGCAGCCAGCCACAGCCACAGCCACAGCAACGCCAGATCCAAGCCATGTCTTCGATCTACAGCTCATGGCAATGCCAGATCCTTAACCCACTGAGCAAGGCAAAGGATAGAACCCTCATCCTCATGGATGCTAGTCAGGATAACCCACTGAGCCACAAAAGGAACTCGGTGTATATTTCTTTTAAAAGTTCTTTATTATTTTCCTCAGTTCAAAACCTTCCACATAAGTTACTGTGCCACCCTCACTCAAGTCAAAAGCTCTCTCATGGTGCTAAAAGGGCAAAGAAAATACCCACTCCAAGTTTCTCTGTGTCACAAGACTAGTCTTTCCACTAATCTCAAAAACATTGTGTTCTGGCTGTGGACCAAACATCAACAAATCTCATTAAGTAGTTACTGTTAACAAAGAATCTATTTCCCACACATACGGAAATATAAATGGGTGCCCCAGGAATTCCCTGGAGGCTCAGGAGGTCACCAGGCCACCTGCAAAGGATCCTGCTTTGTCACTGCTGTGGCTCACTGCCCTGGTGGGTGTTTGATCCCCGGCCTGGGAACTTCCACATACAGCAGGCAAGGTTAAGGTGGAGAAAAAAAAGGAAGAAAGAAATGGGTGCCCAAGAAAAGCAAGTGAGAGGCCACATGCAGTGTCTCATGTCATTCTATATACTTCATACTCAACAGACACAAGAGCAAACACCTCTCAGGAATCCACGCCACTGCCTTCCAGAGCAGTGGAAGTGTGGGGATCTCTGCAAGCATCTCTTACTAAGTCTGGCATTACAAGAGGCTCAGTAAATAGCAGTTACCACTATTAGGTTCTCTCCCTCCTGCCCAGGTCTTTTAGTCACAGGTCCTCTAACACCTTTCAACGAATAGATTATTGCCTCCTGTAGTATCCCACAGCCCCTTCATCTCTCCCTCTCTACTGGCTCCCTTCTTTCTGTCTACAAATTAATTGTAGGGTGCTCTATTTTAATTAACTAATTGGGCCACACCCGTGGCATGTAGTAGTTCCCAGGCCAGGGATCGAACCCATGTCACGGCAGTGACAATGCTGTGTTTTTTTTTGTTTGTTTGTTTTTTTAATCTTTTTAGGGCCACACTTGCGGCATATGGAAGTTCCCAGACTAGGGGTTGAATGAGAGCTATAGCTGCTGGTCTTCACTACAGCCACAGCAACGCCAGATCCTTATCCCACTGAGCAAGGCCAGGGATGGAAACTGTGTCCTTATGGATACTAGTCATTCATTTCCGCTGCGCCATGACAGGAATTCCACAATGCTGTATTCTTAACCATTATGGAACTCCAGGGTGCTCTATTTTAAAACAAGAAAACCACACCCATGCTTTCCTCTCTGAACATTCTTCTCTCAGGTCTGTTTCAAAGAAAACGTATACATTTCTATTCACTTCATATCCCCTCGCTTGCTTAAGTTCTTCCAATCTGTGTTCTGCCCAAATTTCTGAAACTTTCTCAAATGTCACCAATCACGGAGAAATCCAGTTCTCATTTTCCTTGATATTTTTTTACCACCTTACCTTTCCTTGGACCTCCCAAACAAAATAATGATTCCTTTTAAGACTGTTTTTATCCTCACTTTCATAATACTCTACTTATCACTGGGGATTTCAATTCTTCAAACAGCATTTTTATGCATGTGATTCTCAAATCTCTATCACTGACCCAATCCCTGTTCTCAAACTCCTGACACACCTGAACTCTGTGTTCTGCTTGCACATCAAATTTGACCTCTCTAAGACATTACCCCAACTTCTGTCTTCTCTTCCTAGTTCCTTCAATCTTGGTGATGAAAACAAAATCACACTCCTAACACACTCAAGTCAATGTAGAAACCTTGAGGTTAAAAGATTCTCTTAATTCCTTTGCTCTTCATAGCATGACTACAGTCAGGTTCTGGGGAATTCTACCCCTTCCTGGGTCTCACTTCCACCACTACCACTTCCCTCTGCATCCCTACAGTCACTCACTGTTTCAAGTTCTCAGTGCTACCTTCCTGGCAAAAACAAACAAACAAACCAACAAACAAACCCAGGAGTTCCCGTGGTGGTGCAGTGGTTAACGAATCCAACTAGGAACCATGAGGTTGTGGGTTCGATCCCTGCCCTTGCTCAGTGGGTTAAGGATCCTGCATTGCTGTGAGCTGTGGTGTAGGTCACAGAGGCAGCTCGGATCCTGCGTTGCTGTGGCTCTGGCGTAGGCCAGTGGCTGCAGCTCCGATTAAACCCCTAGCCTGGGAACCTCCATTTGCCACAGGAGCATCCCTAGAAAAGGCAAAAAGACAAAAAAAAAAAAATCCAACTAGTTTGCTAACTTCCCTTCTATCTTGTTTGCTGCACCCAAATCCTCTATTCCTATAGCTGGCCTTCAGTCCATCAAGTCTTCGCTCAAAGGCCTTAAGAACGTCCTCAGGGAGTTCCCGTCGTGGCGCAGTGGTTAACGAATCCGACTAGGAACCATGAGGTTGCGGGTTCGGTCCCTGCCCTTACTCCGTGGGTTAACGATCCGGCGTTGCCGTGAGCTGTGGTGTAGGTTGCAGACGCGGTTCGGATCCAGCGTTGCTGTGGCTCTGGCGTAGGCCGGTGGCTACAGCTCCAACTGGACCCCTAGCCTGGGAACCTCCATATGCCGCGGAAGCGGCCCAAAGAAATAGCAAAAAGACAAAAAAAAAAAAAAAAAAAAGAACGTCCTCAATGCCAAAATCAGGTCATGACACATCAGCCTTACCTGTACAGGCCTCTAAAATTCTTCTATCAGCAACCTATTTTCTCTTCCCACCGTTTCTCCATTCCTTATCACAAACCTGGTTCCATTAACTGGGCTTGTAAAATCCCTTCACCTCAGCTCAAAGAAATTCCTTCCTCGAAAAATGTTTCCCTTTCCCTAGAAAGGAACAACTCACCTGTCCATCTCGACTATCATCTTTTGTTTAAATCAGATGTTGCCTCAAAGTGGGGTTTGACCATTCTTGGTTCTTACACTTACCAGTTCAACCACTTTTACCAGGTATCCTATTCTATGTGAGAGATGTGGCAGTTTATTTCACTGTGCTTTACTTACATCCATTCCTGGGATTTAAGTTCCTTTAGGATGGGGACTGTGCTTCTGACTCAGTCTATCCGATCTGGAGCTGTATTCCCAGCTGCACTAATGCAGCAAAGATATGCTAAATGAGATCCATGTACAAAGGAATAAAAAGTCTAAAGAAGGGGTAAGGGAAATTCTCTGGTGGTGCAGCAGGTTAGGGATCCAGCACTGTCACCACTGTGGCTTGGGTTCAATCCCTGGCCTGGGAATTTTCACATGCAACAGGCATGCCCCCCTCCCACAAAAAAAGGTATGTTTCCCCAAAATACTGATAAAAAAAAAAAACAAACCTGTAAAAAACTCAGAAAACTGGAATTCCAATCAAACTACAAGCCAAGCACTGAAAATATGAGTTCCCACAGTGACACCATGGGTTAAGGACCAGACAATTGCTGCTGCTGTTGTGTAGGTTGCAGCTGTAGCTCAGATTTGATCCCTGGCCTGGGAACTGCGGGTGAGTCCAAAAAATAAAAATTAAATTAAAAAAAAAAAAGATATCAGAAAAAAAAAAAAGACAAAAAAGGAGTTCCCGTCATGGTGCAGTGGTTAATGAATCCGACTAGGAACCATGAGGTTGTGGGTTCGATCCCTGGCCTCGCTCAGTGGGTTAAGGATCCAGCATTGCAGTGAGCTATAGATATGAGACGCAACTCGGATCCCACGTTGCTGTGGCTCTGGCATAGGCCTGCGGCTACAGCTCCAATTAGACCCCCAGCCTGGGAACCTCCATATTCCACAGGTGCAGCCCTAGGGAAAGAAAAAAAAAATACTGAAAGATTTCAGTGTGAACTGCTAAATGGATCTGGATATGTATTCATAGAGAATTTCAATGACATTCCTTTATAAAACAGACTACCAAAGAAATGTCAGCTGCAGCTACTGACTTACTAGGGATGATTTTGGAGTCTCAACATTCCAGCTTCCCCTTAGGTCTGACATACCATATATGTTTGCTAATTGCCTTTCACCACCACCATCCCCCCCCCCCACCCCCAATTTTAAGTACATACTTTATACCATTACTATACTGCAGTTAGATCTTTCACATCTGAAAACATCCCTGTAAAATGCTGTCAGAAAGCGAGGAGCACCACAGCAAAGATGTCTGATCTTAGTGATTACTGCTCATGGGGGACAGTGTACCAAGTATATTGGGCTCGGCCCTGCCCACTGATTTTCAAGACCAAGAAAATTCCCAGGATGGAAACATACGCAGTATCAGTGGCTGCTGCAACCTCTCAAAAATCAATGAAGACAATTTCAAATTAAGGTGACCCTGACTTAGATGTACAGCCTGCCTTGCCTCTGGTGCCCTGCTTTGACAAGAAAGCCTCACAGTCCTCCTAGTAGTCTCATTCACAAAATTATGGATGACCATACCAAAAAAGTCATTAAGACCCTCTAACTCTGTGTCAGAATGCTTGATACTTCATTTCTATTTTTGGCCATGCCTGCATGTAGAAGTTCCTAGGCTAGGGATTGAACCCACACCACAACAGTGACCACACCATATTCTTAACCACCAAGGAACTCCAGAATGCTTGATGCTGTAAACTACAGCAAAACGATGAACTCAACAAGGCCACATAGGTAGCTGTCTGTGGCTGGCATTTAATGACCTAGTAATTAAAGCATAAAATACAATAAAAATTAACTGCTATTCAAAGGTTTCTATGAGAAAATAGGAACTTTTTATTTGCTCGAAGGCTCAAAACTTATCAAAGATTGGAACTCAGGGGAGGACTAGCCTTGTTGCTGAGGAGCAGTGCTGGGAATGAATGGCAAGAGGTCACCCTTCTGGAAACCAATGCTTTCCTTCCACAAGAGGAAATAAGGGCTGTCTGGACATATACATTCTCCTTGAGCAGCACTGAAAACAGAGAAGGACAGAAAATAAGAGTATCTTTTTTTTTTTTTTTGCCATTTCTTGGGCCGCTCCTGTGGCATATGGAGGTTCCCAGGCCAGGGGTCGAGTCAGAGCTGTAGCCACCGGCCTACGCCAGAACCACAGCAACGCGGGATCCGAGCCACATCTGCAACCTATACCACAGCTCACGGCAACGCTGGATCCTTAACCCACTGAGCAAGGCCAGGGATCGAACCCGCAACCTCATGGTTCCTAGTCGGATTCGTTAACCACTGCGCCACAATGGGAACTCCAAGAGTATCTTTTTTTTGATGTGCAAATCCTGGTTGATATAATCAAAAATACCAGAGCAATGTCTCCTTTTCAGGGTGATTCTTCTGCTGGCATTGATGATGATGCACTTTCCAAGGCACATACCTCACTGGCCCCACCAGAGGCTTGTGTTTCTGGAGGACAACCACTGCAACCACAGGATACACTTCACTGCTACATATGATAGTGATGCCTACTGCTAATTACAGGCTAGTTGTGGCTCCAAACTCCACTTCTGCCCCGCCCTATTACCCGACACACAACTTCCTCAATAAACAAACTATGCTAGGGAGTTCCCTGGTGGCTCATTGGGTTAAGTAACTGATGTTGCCATTGCTGTGGCTCAGGTCACTGCTGTGGCTTGGGTCTGATCCCTGGCCTGCCAACTTCTGCAGGCCCCAGGTGAGGCCAAAAACCCAACTATGCTAATCATTTTTTGGGTTCTCTATGACACAAATGCTGTCAGAAGTTTTAAAATACCCCATACTACAACAGATCTTAAACTGTGTGGACCTTGATGAGCCACCGTGACACCTTACAATGGTATATTATAATGTACTTCTATACATTTGATAGGAACTGGTTTGATCCTGAGCT
Organism: Phacochoerus africanus; assembly: GCF_016906955.1. Lineage (NCBI taxonomy): Eukaryota > Metazoa > Chordata > Mammalia > Artiodactyla > Suidae > Phacochoerus > Phacochoerus africanus. The sequence continues at coordinate 112,262,918 of NC_062544.1, forward strand.
TGCAGAGGCAGATATAATTATCATTCAGTTTACCAATATGGAAAGAAGCTTAGAGTTATTAGACTTTATTGAGTATAAGGCTAATATATTATTAACATATTTATCTTCATGGCCATACTACCCAAAGCAATCTATAGATTCAATGGAATCCCTACCAAATTACCCATGACATTTTTCACAGAAGTAGAACAAACAATCCAAAAATTTATCTGGAACCATAAAAGACCCAGAATTGCCAAAGCAATCCTGAGGAACAAAAAACAAGTGGGAGGCAAAACTCGCCCAGACTTTAGGGAAACACAGAGCCACAGTAATCAAGACAGTGTGGTACTGGTACAAAAATAGACATACAGACCAATGGAACAGAATTGAGAACCCAAAAATAAACCCACACACCTAAAGTCAATTAATCTTCGACAAAGGAGGCAAGAAAACGGACAAAAGACAGTTTTTTCAGTAAGTGGGGCTGGGAAAACTGGACAACTGCATGCAAATCAATGAAACTGGAACATAGCCTCACACCATGTACAAAAATAAACTCAAAATGGGTTAAAGATGTAAGACAAGACACCACCAAACTTCTAGAAGAAAACATGGGCAAAACATTCTCTGACATCAACCGTACAAATGTTTTCTAAGGTCAGTCTCCCAGGGCAACAGAAATAAAAGCAAAAATAAACCAATGGAACCTAATCAAACTGACATGCTTTTGCACAACAAAGGAAACTATAAAAGAAACAAAAAGACAACCTACAGAATAGGAGAAAATAGTTTCAAACAATGCAACTGACAAGGTCTTAATTTCTAAAATATTCAAGCAACTTACACAACAGCAAAAAACCAACAATCCTATTGAAAACTGGGCAAAAGACCTGAATAGACATTTCTCCAAGGAAGATATACAATGCCCAACAGGTACATGAAAAAATGCTCAACATCACTAATTCTTAGAGAAATGCAAATCTAAACTACTATGAGGTACCACCTCACACCAGTCAGAATGGCCATCATTAATAAGTCCACAAATAACAAGTGCTGGAGGGGTTGTGGAGAAAAGGGAACCCTCCTGCACTGTTGGTGGGAATGTAAACTGATACAACCAATGGAAAACAGTATGGAGGTACCTCAAAAAACTAAATATAGAACTACCATATGACCCAGCAATCCCACTCTTGGGCATATATCCAGACAAAACTTGCACTGAAAAAGATACATGCTCCTGTATGTTCACTGCAGCACTATTCACAATAGCCAAGACATGGACTACTCAGACATAAAAAAGAACAAAATAATGCCATTTGCAGCAGCATGGATGGAACTAGAGAACTCTCACACTAAGTGAAGAAAGTCAGAAAAAGACAAATACCATATGATATCACTTACGTCTGGAATCTAATAGATGGCACAAATGAGCCTTTCCACAGAAAAGAAACTTGCAGACTTGTGGTTGCCAAGAGGGAGGGGGAGAAAGGGAGATAGACTGGGAATCTGGGGTTAATAGATGCAAACTATAGCATCTGGAATGGATAAGCAATGAGATCCTGCTGTATAGCACTGAGAACTACATCCAGTCACTTATGATGGAGCATGATGGAGGATTAAGTGAGAAAAAGAATGTATATATGTATGCATGACTGGGTCACTTTGCTGTATAGTAGAAAACACTGTAAACCAGCTATAATGGAAAAAACAAAAATCATTTGAAAAATAAAAAACAATTAAATACATAACTAAATAATAATAATAATAATAATAAATAAATTAAATAACATGTTTATTTGCAAACTGAAAAACTGTTCTAGCCTAAGGTACAGTTCTAAAATCTTTCATTTTTAGAGAGGTTGCTGAAATGTAACTTGTGCAATAGGGAGAGACAACAAAAGACTTACTCATTGCCAAAGAGGCCCATGAATAAACCAAGCACCATTAGCTTAAATTTCTGCCAGTAAACATATAATAGGCCAAATTCACTAAGCAAACATGTTAGGAAAAACCCCATGCCCACTGACACCCAAAGAAAGGCATGTGATATCCAAATGGTCAGGGGGCAAGGGGAGAGGGGGAACAAGACAAATGTAGAAGGAAGCTCTTCTGTAGTGTGTGTTATATGTGTGTCATACAGTGCAAATATATAAGTATTCTATAAAGTGGGTATATACACTCATAAAATCCTTCTTAAAAAATACTTACAGCGGTAATTACTTTGTAATGTAAGTGTTTCAAATCAATACTCTACACCTTAACTAAATGCTATATGTCAATTACATCTCAAGCTAGGAAAAAACTATACAAATCAATAGTTTGGGTATACTACATTTTTTTTTTTTTTAATTTTATTGGCATATAGTTGACTTAGGCGTGATAATTTACAATTTGCCACTTTAACTATTTTAAGTATATAATTGCGATATTATGATTTATAGTAAAAAAGTGTGTGTGTATACACAAACTCACATAAATATATGGTTTTTATCCCAGTTCTTAGCACACAGCTCCTAAAACTTCAGTAATTTCCTAAGTGATATGAGCAATAGGAGTATTATTTGTTATATTCAGTCTTTTATGCTCAAATAGCTCGAGTTCCTGAAATAGCTCCAGAGTGATCAAGGTAAAGAGTGTCCATGGAGTTCCCATTGCGGTGCAGTAGAAATAGGTGACTAGCATCCATGAGGATGAGAGTTCAATCCCTTGCCTTGCCATGGGTTAAGGATCCGGTGTTGCTGTGGCTGTGGCCGGCAGCTGTAGCTCCGATTTGACCCCTAGCTTGGGAGCCTTAGGTATAGCCCTAAAAAGCAAAAAAAAAGTTTCTTGTTATTTACAAGCTCTTTTCAACCATACCCAAGTTTAAATTAATGAGGTGGTGTCTGGAAAATCCTTAAAGGATGGAGGTGATTGCCAAGGGAACCAACCACGTTATTAAAGAGTTGGAACTTTCAGTCCCCCCCATCCCCAATCAAGAAAGAGGCTAGAGGCTGAATTTATTACCAATGGTTGGTGATTTAATCAATTGTACCTGCATAATGAAGCCCTTCCTAAACCTAAAAGGGTGGGTCCAGAGAGCTTCCAAGTTGGTGAACACAAGGAAGTGTGGAGAGTGACATCCTAGAGAAAATCATGAAAGCTTTGTGCCCTTTCCCAAATACTTTGCACCATGCATCTGCCTGTTTCTTTCACTTTTTTTTTGGGGGGGGGGTTAGGGCCGCACCCGTGGCATATGGAAATTCCCAGGCTAGGGGTCAAATTGGAACTGTAACTGCCAGCCTACACCACAGCCACAGGAACACCAGAGTGAGGCCAAGGACTGAATCCGCATCCTCTTGGATACTAGTCGAGTTTGTTACCTGCTGAGCCACAAGAGGAACTCCATGCCTGTTCTTTTTATAAGAAAGTGGTAATCTAGTAAGTTATTTTCCTGAGGTCTGTAAGCCACGCTAGGAAATTAATCAAACTCTAGTAGAGGACTGTGGGAACTTGGGTTTATAAAGCAATAAAAGTAGACTTTTTTGGGTTTTAAATGACAGATTCACAAAATTTTTAAAAGTTGACTTGATTTAGGTAAAAAATTGAAATTTCGTTTAACAAAAATTCCACTTGCTTTGGTAACTAAACCAAATTTCTTTCTTTCTCTCTCTCTAGATCCTCAACCCACTGAGCAAGGCCAGGGATCAAACTTGCGTCCTCATGGATACTAGTCGGGTTCGTTAACCACTGCGCCTCAATGGGAACGCCCCAAATTTCTTTCAAATAAAATTACTCACCTAACAAAATTCTGTTATTGTCTTTAACCTCAAAACATTAGGGACCCAAATCTAACTAACCAGCTTCATCTCCATTGTCTTACAGAATCTCACCCCTTGAGAGCACTTAAATTTACTTATTTACATTGCTCTAAAGAGGTGAGACATTTACTTACCTGGCCCAGGTTAAGGTAATAAACCAAAAACCTGCAACTTAAACCACCTCCATCTACATGGGCCAAGAGCTACTGAAGAGTACTGAGAGACAAATTTGGCAATGATCATTTAACATTATTAATAGTCTTTAAGCAGAAAAATGGCTTTCTTGAAATTCATTTCAGGACATAATCTATATGGGTTCTCCCAAAATAAAGTAGCATAAAGTATTACTTACAAAGGACATCTAGCATAGGATCTAGCATCTCAACCTCTTTCCTGAAAAATTTCACTGGCAATCATCAAAGTACCAGCGAGATAATCAGCTTACTCAAGCCACAAGCTAGAATTTTTCATGCTCCCAGTGAAAGCATATGGCAGCAGCAAATTTGAAGTGATGCTCAGTACTATCTCTGGCAGATGCATTCTGCTCAAGTCCTAGCATTAAGACAAAGAACTCTGATCTCCACATAGGAAAAGCAGTTCTGAGACACCAAAAACTTTAGTTTGTGGCTCACGTTCCTTATACAGTCTCAAAGTTATATTCTCCCAACCCTGTCTTTCCCATATTATTATTACTATTATTATTATTACGGCCACACCTGTAATATATGGAAGTTCCAGGGCCAGGGACTGAATCTGAGCTGCAGCTGCAATCTACACTGCGTGTTCAGAACCTCACTAGTATCCATGAGCATGCCAGGGACTGAATCTGAGCTGCAGCTGCAATCAACACTGCGTTTTAAGAACCTCACTAGTATCCATGAGCATGCGGTTTCGATGATCCCTCTCCTTACCCAGTGGGTTAAGGATCTGGTGTTGCCACAAGCTTCAGTGTAGGTGAACACCAGATCCTTTAACCCACTGCACCGGGCCAGGGATTGAACCTGCACCTCTGTAGCAATCCCAGCTGCTGCAGTCAGATTCCTACCCCACTGTACCACAGTGAGAACTCCTGTCCCAACATTATAATTGGTAAAGGCTGTGTTCCAAAATTACTTTGAGCCATTACAAGCTGATCTGTAAGCTTTTGAGTGCTGCCCCTGATTTTTTTTTTTTTTTCTTCTTTCTAGGGCATATGAAAGTTCCTGGGCTGGGGTCAAATTGGAGCTGCAGCTGGTGGCCTACACCACAGCTATAGCAGATCCAAGCCTACACTGAAGCTTGCGGCAACGTCAGATCCTTAACCCACTGGGTAAGGAGAGGGATCATCGAAACTGCATGCTCATGGATACTAGTGAGGTTCTTAACATGCTGTGCCACAATGTGAACTCCCTGCCCACAATTCTTATAATGTTCTGCTAAAACTTTATTTGACCTGGGATAATCTAAACAATTGAGGCTATTTCAGTTCTTTTGCCTTACCAAATTGTCTGCATAAAAACATTTCCTTATGATAACACAAATGGAGGAATGGGAGGAGTTCCTGTCGTGGCGCAGTGGTTAACGAATCCGACTAGGAACCATGAGGTTGTGGGTTCGATCCCTGGCCTTGCTCAGTGGGTTAAGGATCCAGCGTTGCTGTGAGCTGTGGGGTAGGTCACAGACGCAGCTTGGATCCCGCATTACTGTGGCTGTGGTGTAGGCTGGCAGCTATAGCTCCGATTAGACCTCTAGCCTGGGAACCTCCATTGCTGCGGGAAGCAGCCCTAGAAAATGCAAAAAGACAAAAAAATATATATATATAGTAATAATAAATAAATAAATGGAGTAATGGTAAACCCTGAATACAAACCATTGTCTTATTCCTAATACTGAGAATTCTACTTTATAACAATGAATTATTTGCAGAAGGGAAAAATTGTTTTCCTATATGGAATGAAAACAAACAACAAGCCAGGACCTATCCTGGCCTTTCTAAAAGTGCCCCTTTCTTTCCCAAATCAATTCTGATATTACAAACTTCAATTCCTTGAGTCATGCTCTCAGCTAGGTGTGAGGAAAACCAACAGACTGTAGTAATAATATATAAAGTATCAATGATAGGTTCAACTCTTTCAGTTGCATTTGCATTATATAAGAGCCTATAAAGCCCAAATAAATATCTAGTAGATGATCATTTCATGAGTTGAACCTTCCTTGACTATTCTTCAATCACTCTCGAATTGTCCATACAGGCAAAAAAAAAAAAAAAAAAAGGTGGAGGGTTTACAAAAACACAGAGAAAGAACAAAGACTAACTCTTAAAAGAGGGAAACAATAAAGAAAACCATGATACCAAGCACAAGAAGTGTTAAAAGAACTAATGAAGACCTCAGGAGTTAATTTTTTTTGGGTAAATGAAAAAAACTACTTAAGGAATTTAACAAAGTAAAATCATGCAACCACGACCAAGATCAAGAAACAACACAAGTTCCTGTTGTGACCCAGCAGGTTATGAACCCAAAAGTATCCATGAACATGCAGGTTCAATCCCTGGCCTCACTCAGTGGGTTAAGGATCTGGCATTGCCATGAGCTGTGGTGTAGGTCACAGACACAGCTTAGATCTCACATTGCTGTGGCTGTGGTGTAGGCTGGCAGCTGCAGTTTCCATTTGACCCCTAAGGCCATCGGCTCTAAAAAGAAACAACACAACCAATAACCCAGAAGGGGACCTGTATCCCTTTCTTCCTGAGTCATTCCTGGGCTAGTCTGATTTCTTTCACTGTGGATTGGTTTTGCCTGGGTTTAAATTTCTTTGCTGGATTTTGAACTTTGAGTCTACTTTAACAGTCTTAAAGAGATTCATTCAGGTTGTTTCTTTTTTTTCTTTTTTGGCTTTTTAGGGCTGCACTGGCGGCACATGGAGGTTCCCAGGCTAGGGGTCGAATCCAAGCTGTAGCCGCTCACCTATACCACAGCCACAGCAATGCCAGATTCGAGCTGCATCTGCAACCCTACACCACAACTCAGGGCAACACTGGATCCTTACCCCACAGAGTGAGGGGGCCAGGGATCGAACCCGCAACCTCATGGTTCCTAGTGTGATTTGTTTCCGCTGCACCATGATGGGAACTCCCCCAGGTTGTTTCAAATAGCATTTGGTTTACCTTCAGTGCTATTCAGTATTCTGCTTCTGCCTTTTAGGAATACTGCTATGACGAATCTTGCATGTGAATTTGATATCTTATTAAATATTTTTGTGGGCCTATACCTAAGAGAATGTTTTTAGTACTTCAGAACATACTACTAAAAACACTCTTACCAGCAGTAAATGAGTTCTAGTTGCTTGCCATTCAACAACACTTTTTACTTAAATTTTAGCCAGGTTGGTGGGTGTGTAGTGATAGTTCATTGTGGCTTTAATTTGCATGTCTCTGATGACTAATGGTGTTGAACACCTTTAGAAAGCTGCTTTTGGGAAAAGGGATTACTTTGAACTAAGAAATTTAATCTGACTGGGAAAATAAGATACCTATGAAACATTCAAGATGTAGATTGAGATTTTATTAACACACAGAAGCCAAAGAGTAAAGAATAGGTCAGATTATCAATCACTAAGAAGCAGACAAAAAGGTTTCAGGGAGTTCCCTGGTGGCCTAAGAAGGTCAGTGCTATGGCTCAGGTCACTGCTGTGGGGCAATCCCTGGCCCAGAGAAGGTCAAAAATTTTTTTCTTTTTCAGAGAAACTATAAAACTAAAAATTATTATGGGGTACCTGGTAGGTTAGTGCTTCATTTTACGCCTATGGTAAAGGTAGCGACACATACACTAAACAAGAGTTCTCAAAGTTTAACATACATCAGAATCACTTGAAGGGAGAGTTTGTTTAAACCCAGATTAATGGACCCACTCCTAGAAGTTCTATTCAGTAAATTCTGTGGGAGAGCCGAGAATCTGCATTTCTATCAAGTTCTCAGGTGATGAGAACCATTAGTCTGGGAACCACTTTGAGAACCACTGAAGTGTCTTAGATTGTCAATTAACAGGATTATTTCATTAACTGAGAACTAATGATTAAATAATTTGAAACACAGGCCCTTAAGGAGTTCCCAGTGTGGCAGGTGGGCTACAGGATCCAGAGTTGCCTTAGCAACTGCAGCTAGTATTCAATTCCTGGCCATGTGCCACAGGGTGGGGCCAATTAAAAAAAAAGTTAATTAAGTCAATCATTAGTGCCTCACAATATCTGCTTTTGGCTCAGTGAACAGTGATTTTTAATCTTCAATCTAATTTAATCTAGGAGGATTCTTGAATGTTGTATACTAAAGTGCAAGTGCTAGATAGCTTCAGAAGGCCTCCAGGAAGCTATTCAGACAAATGTGAGTCAACATCATAGTGACACAAAGATAAGGAAATCACCAAAGACTGCCTTGTGAAATGGAGAGAACTAAATGTTAATGCATCATTGTAGTTTACCTACCCAAGTGTAGGAAGCAGCCACTCTAACAGCTGAGAAAAGTCTGAAGGACAGACCATTCTCACACTGGGCAACTAGATAAGCAAATGAGGCAGGAGTGCAAATAGGTTGCAGTCACCACAGGCAATCATTAGACTAGTAAAAAGAAGTGTGAAAAGAGCTGTCCATCACCCATCAGTCTTCCTAATGGGTGCAAGAGCTTCCTGAAACTCAGAAAGCCACAACCCTTGCTTGACACTATCTGTCCCCCAGTGAAAGTAAACAGACCTAAGACACACTGGAACCAAATTGATGACTTCACAGAACCCAAACATACTTGGCATTTGGCAGTTCCCTTCCTCTGGTATATAAATGACATTATATAAACGGCTAGAAAACTGGGGAAAACGTGAAATAACATTTTTATAACCCAGGACTCTTGATCAAATATATCAAAAATTCAGTTAAGTGGCAATGACCCAGAGTAATCAATCACCCTAAGTTACATATTAATTGAATCTTTCACAATGTCACCAAGATTTGCCCGGATAGGCAAAAGAGAAAAGGACACCAAATCCTGCAGGACTGCTTCCTGACATTTGGGATAGAGGAGGATGAGAGTAGAGTGTTTAGGGATATGGACTCTAGAACAAATTGTTTATTAGTTCAGTGTCCCTTACTTGTTAGCTGGTGATCTTAGACAAGTTAGCCTTTCTGTGCTTCGATTTCCTTATCTGTAAAATGAGAATGTTAGGCTCTGTCCCATAGGGCAGTTATGATAATTAAATGTGTTTATTAAAAGTAAAAAGTTTACAACAGCATTATTTGTTTGCTATTTCTGGCAATTTCCCGTTTATTTTCTACAAAGTGGTGGGAGACAAGGCTTCACCTTTAACTAAATGCCTGTGGTTCCAGGTATAATTAAGGAGAAAAAGGAAGTCAGGGAGAAGGGGGTTGGAAAAAAAAGAAAATCTGACACCTCTTGATTCCAAAACTTACTACAAAGTAACAGTCATCAAGATACTGTGGTACTGGAGTTCCTGTAACGGCACATCAGAAACGAATCTGACTAGGAACCATGAGGTTGCAGGTTCGATCCTTGGCCTCGCTCAGTGGGTTAAGGATCTGGCAATGCCGTAAGCTGTGGTGTAGGTCAAAGACGGCTGGGATCTGGTGTTGCTGTGGCTGTGGTGTAGGCCAGCAGCTGTAGCTCCAATTAGACCCCTAGCCTGGGAACCTCCATATGCCGTGGGTGCGGCCCTAAAAAGACAAAAGACAAATAAATAAATAAAAATAAAAAATAAAAAAAAGATACTGTGGTACTGGCATAACAACAGACCTAGGAACAATGACAGACCTAAGAACAACGAAATAAAATTGAGAATCCAGAAATAAGCTCTCACATTTAGGATCAATTGGTTTTCAACAAGACTGCCAAGACCATTCAATGTGGAAAGAAAGTGTTTTCAACAAATTGTAATTGAAGGTGTAGTAAACTCCAGGAATCTATCCTTTCACTGAAATGACATAAAACGCTGGGAGAAACCATCTGAAGCAAGGATTTTCAAACTCTGAGAGTCCAAGAGAACTCCTGCAGTGTATAGGGGAAGTATGATGAAGAGGCTAGTTAAGTTTCAGCTTTGTGGTAGGAGCCATCAAAGCCATTCGCCAAGTGGAAGGAGGGCAGCAATAGGGGGACCAGTCAGGTGCCTGTGGAGGGTCTTGTTGAAGCCAGGATGGGTAATAAAGCCCACATCCTCAAAAAGGCAGGATTTTGTGTTTTGATTACTCTGACTGTTGGGAGCCAGCATAGAGGCCAATGTTTCCAACAAATCTAAGCCAAAGTGGCTGTCTAGAAAAGGGTATTTAAAGACACAGTACAACTGACCCTTGAACAACACCCTTGAACTGCATGGGCCCACTTATATGTGAATTTTTTCCAATATATATTACAGTACTACACAAGCTGCAGTTGGTTGAATCCACAGATGCAGAACCACTGATATAAAGGGCCAAATGTAATGTTATACATAGATTTTTGATGCACCGGGGAGAGAGGATTGGCACCCTCTAACCCCTGGCATTAATTTAAGGGTCAAGCAACGGTACTTATTTTTACATTTTACATGCCCTTGAGGGCAGACATTTAAGGAAATCTGTCAGGTCAGCAAGCTAACAGAGCACAAACTTGAGTGATCACATACAACAAGGAATACATGCTGCAAAAACATTCATTAAAGTCAGTTAGTTCTAGCCCTCAACAAGCAAAAATCCAGAAATCCCTGAAAAAGTGGAGAATCTGATTTCCAGAATTACTACAACATAATACTCAGAATATCCAAGTCTCAATTTCAAAATTAGAAAATAGGAGTTCATGTCCTGGCTCAGCAGAAACAAACCTGACTAGTATCCATGAGGACACAGGTTTGATCACTGGCTCTCTCAGTGGGTTAAGGATCAGGCATTGTTGTGGCTGTGGTGTAGGCCAGCAGCTATACACCTCCAATTCAACCACTAGCCTGGAAACTTACATATGTCACACATGCAGCCCTAAAAAGCAATAGTAAATAAATAAATAAAATAAAAACTACAAAACATAGGAGTTCCCACCGTGGCTAAATGGGATTCAAGGCTTTTTAAAAAAAATTTTTTTTTAATTTTAGTTGATTTACAATGTTCTGTCAATTTCTACTATATGGACTGGAGGCATCTTGGGAGTGCTGGGACACAGGTTCAATCGCTGCCCCACACAGCGGGTTAAGGATCTGGCATTGCCACAGCTGTGGCTTTGGTCCAGATTACACCTTGGCTCCAGAACTCCATATGACACAGGGCGACCAACCTCCGCCCCCCAAAAAACCCATAGACATTAAAATTAAATCATCTTAATTTTTTTTTTCTTTTCTATGGCCACACCTGTGGCATATGGATGTTCCCAGGCTAGGGGTCCAGTTGGAGCTGTAGCGGCCAGCCTACGCCAGTCACAGCAACTCAGGATCTGAGCCACATCTGTGACCTACACCACAGCCCATGGCAACGCCGGGTCCCCAACCCACTGAATGAGGCCAGGGATCGAACCCACAACCTCATGGTTCCTAGTCAGATTCGTTAACCACTGAGCCACGATGAGAACTCCCATCTTAAATTTCTAATGAGCTGAAAAAAAACATGAAAAAAAGAACTAGAGAAAAATCAGGAAAATATCGAATAAAGTGAGAATAAAAACAGAGGGTGTTTGGGGTTTTTTTGGTTTGTTTTTTTGGCAGCACATGCAGCATGTGCAAGTTCTCAGGCCTAGGACTGAACCAGAGCCACAGCAGTGATTATGCCAAATTCTTAGCTACTAGGCCACCAGGAAACTCCAGAGAAATCATTATTATTACTGTCATATTTTACTTTTTAGGCTGTACCCACGGCATATGGAAGTTTCTGGGCCCAGGGATCCAATCTGAGCCAGAATTGTGACCTATGCCACAGTTACAGCAACAATGGATCCATAACCCACTTTGCCAGGCCAGGGATCAAATCAGCACCTCCACAGAGACAGGCTGGATCATTAACCCACTGTACCACAGCAGCAACTCTCAAGAAATTACTTTTAAAAAGAGTCAGAGACTCTGGTGTTGAAAAGTGTAATATCTGAAATAAACAACTCACCAGAGGGGCTCAACAGCCTATTTGAGCAGGCTCAGTGAACTTAAAGACAAGACAATTGAAATTACCCAAAGAGCAGAAAGAAAGAAAAATTAACAAAGCTTTCATGGAGTTCTCATTGTGGCTCAGCCGATTATAAACTCGACTAGCATCCATAAGGATTCGGGTTTGATCCCTGGCCTCACTCAGTGAGTTAAGGATCTTGTGTTGCTGTGAGCTGTGGCATAGGCCAGCAGCTGCAGCTCTGGTTTGACTAGCCTGGGAACTTCCATATGCTGCAGGTGCAGCACTAAATAATCAAAAATAAAAAAGCCTGAGGAATCTGTGATACCCTCAAATACACCAAAATCTGAAAAGGGAAAAAGGAGAAAAGGATAGAAAAAGAAATTTGAGGAAATCATGGCCAAAATGTCTCAAATCTGGTAAAAAATGCAAAAACAGTTGGCTTTCCATATCTGTGGATAAAGAGGGCTGACTGCACTGTGCTAGTTTATATAAAGGTCTTGAGCATCTGCAGGGGGTATGGGTGGGTCCTGAAACCAATTCCCTACAAATACCAAGGAATGACTAAATACACATCTAAGCAACTCAAAGAATTGCAAGCATGATAAACTCAAAGAGATCTACCTCAAGACACACTTTATTTTTTAATTTATTTTTTATTTTAAAAATTTGTTTTGTCTTTTTAGGGCCATACCCACAGCATATGGAAGTTCCCAGGCTAGGGGTCTAACTGGAATTGTAGCTGCCGACCTACACCACAGCTCACAGCAAGGCTGGATCCTTAACCCACTGAGCAAGGCTCAGGATACTAGTTGGGTTCTCTACCACTGAGCCATGATGGGAACTTGCCATCAAGACATACTTTAGTCAAACTGCTGAAACAAAAGAAAAAGAATTTTGAAAGCCGAAAGAGAAGGGACTCATCTCATACAAGGGATTCCCCAATAAGATTAACAGCTGACTTCTCATCAGAAACCACAAAGGACAGAAGGCAGTGGAACAACATACACAAAGTGCTGAAAGAAAAAAATGCCAACCAAGAATTTTGGGTATATCAGGAGTTTCCATCGTGGCTCAGTGGTACCGAACCCAAACTAATATCCCTGAGGATGCGGGTTCCATCCCTGGCCTGGTGTTGCTGTGCTGTGGCAGTAGTGTAGGCTGGCAGCTATAGCTCTGATTAGACTCCTAGTCTGGGAACTTCCGTATGCCACAGGTGAGGCCCTAAAAAGACCAAAAAAGGAAAAAGAAAAAAAAGTTCTGTGTATGACAAAAAACCCTTCAATAATGAAGAGGAGTTTCTGTCATGGCGCAGTGGAAACGAATCCAACTAGGAACCATGAGGTTGTGGGTTCAATCCCTGGCCTCGCTCAGTGGATTAGGGATCCGGCGATGCCATGAGCTGAGGTGTAGGTCACAGATGCAGCTCGGATCTGGCATTGCTGTGGCTCTGGCACAGGCCAGCGGCTATAGCTCCAATTTGACCCCTAGCCTGGGAACCTCCATATGCCGTGGGTGCGGACCTAAAAGGACAAAAGACCAAAAACAACAACAACAACAACAAAAGAATGAAGGAGAGAAGTTCTCTTTTGGAACAGCAATGTCACTGCAGTGGCACAGGTTCCATCTTTGACCAGGAACTCACACATGCTATGGGCATAGCCAACAGAAAGAAAGAAAAACAAAAACAAAAACAAAAACAAAACACACACTAGGCAAAGGTAACTTCACAAGTTAAGCATAAAAACCAGTAGTATAGTATTATACCACTGGTTTGCCAATTCTCTATTTCACCAATGTGATTTTTTTTTTGTCTTTTTGCCTTTTCTAGGGCCCCTCCCACAGCATATGGAGGTTCCCAGGCTAGGGGTCTAATTGGAGCTATAGCTGCCAGCCTACACCAGAGCCACAGCAATGCCAGATCCGAGCCACGTCTGCAACCTACACCACAGCTCACGGCAATGCCGGATCCTTAACCCACTGAGCAAGGCCAGGGATCGAACCCGAAACCTCTTGGTTCGTAAAGGGATTTGTTAACCACTGAGCTACGACAGGAACTCCTATTTTACCCATGTGACTTATTTACTTATTTTGTCTTTTTGCCTTTTCTAGGGCCGCTTCCCATGGCATATGGAGGTTCCCAGGCTAGGGGTCTAATCGGAGCTGTAGCCACCAGCCTATGCCAGAGCCACAGCAACTTGGGATCCGAGTTGCGTCTTCGACCTACCCCACAGCTCATAGCAATGCCGGATCCTTAACCCACTAAGGGAGGGCAGGGATCGAACCAGCAACCTCATGGTTCCTAGTCGGATTCGTTAACCACCATGACACTACGGGAACTCCTACCCATGTGATTTAAAAGGCACATGCATAAAACAATAATTACATGTTAACAAACGTACAATATATAAAGATGTAACCTATGACAATATAAAGTGGGAAAGACAGAGATGTATAGGAGCAGAGTGTTTATAAAGGGCTGAAGCTAAACTGATAGTATTTAAATCACACGGTTGCAAATCTGAGATTTTAATTGTAAATCTACTAAGAAAATGACCAAGATAATAACTAAACAGCACATGCAAATCCATCTTTATCAGTAATCACATTAAACATAAAGGATTAAACTCTATAAAAGAGGTGTGCAGAATGGATAGAAAAGACACAAATTACATGTGTTCTATAAGTAACTCAAGGTATATAGAAAGATATAAAGTAGGAGTTCCCTTCTTGGCTCAGCTGTTAATGAACTGGACTAGGATCCATGAGGATGCAGGTTCCATCCCTGGCCCTGCTCAGTGGGTTAAGGATCCAGCATTGCTATAAGCTGTGGTGTAGGTCGCAGACATGGCTTGGGTCCTGCGGGGCGGGCTGTGGCTGTGGTGCAGGCCAGTGGCTACATCTCTGATTCAGCCCCTAGCCTTGGTGCAGCCTTAAAAAAACAAAACAAAACAAAACAGACAGTGAAAAGATAGTGCAAACAGAGATCAAGAGATGGGAGCAGGGTTTCAGCTGTGGCACAGAAGGTTAAGGATTCTGCATTGCTGCAGCTGTGGCATATGTCCGTGCTGTGGTTTGAATTCAATCCCTGGCCCAGGGACTTCCAATGCCACAGGTGAAGCTGAAATGGGGGGAAAAAAAGATGAGTTGAGTAGCTACATTACTGTCAAATTAAGACTTTATTTATTGTCTTTTCAGGGCCGCACCAGAGCATATGGAGGTTTCAAGGCTAGGCGTCGAACTGGAGCTATAGCTGCTGGCCTATGCCACAGCCCCAGCAATGCGGGATCCAAGCCGTGTCTGCAACCTACACCACAGCTCACAGCAACCCTGGATCCTTAACTCACTGAGCGAGGCCAGGGATCAAACCCGAAACCTCATGGCTCCTAGTCAGATTCATTTCCACTGTGCCATGACGGGAACTCCCAAATTAAAACTTTAAATCAAAAATGCAAATATTGAAGGTTCAATACAGAAAGAAGATTAAAATATACACACACCTAAAACACATGAAGCAAAAATGGGACAGATTTGAAGGGAGAAAGAGGAAGTTTTAAAGTTGGAGTCTTCAATACCCCACTTTCAACAATGGATAGAACAACTAGACAGAAAATCAATAAGGAAGTAGAAGACTTAAACAGCACTATAAGCCAATTTGACCTAGTAGACACTTGAGTCCAAAAAACAATATACATTCTTTCCAAGTATACAGGCAACTTTCTCCAGGATAGACCCCATGTTAGGCTAAAATTCAAGTCTTAATAAATTTTAAAAGAGTGAAATCAGGAGTTCCCACTGTGGCACAGTGGGTTAAGAACCTGACTGCAGTGGTTTGGGTTGCTACAGAGGTGTAGGTTCGACCCCAGGCCCAGTGGAGTGGGTTAAAGAACCCAGCATTGCCCAAGCTGTGGCACAGGTTGCAGCTGCAGCTCAGATTCAATCCCTGACCCAGGAACTTCCATATGCTTCAGATCTGGCCATAAATAAAATAAATAAATAAGTTAGTGAGTAACTGAAAGATTAGTTAGTAACTAAAGAAAAAATTCACAAACATGTGGAAATTAAACAGACTTGAACCCTTATGCACTGCTGATGGGAAATGGAAAGCTCTACAGAATCCACAAAAATTCTTAAGAGTTAATAAATCAATGCAGCAAAGCTTCAGCATATAAAATCAACACATAAAAATCAGCTGTAGAGATGGGATTAAGATGGTGGACTAGAAGGACTGGAGCTCAAATTCTCTCCTAAAAACAACAAAATTCACAACTAAAGACTGAGCAATCTCCACCCAAATGGACCGGAAACCCATACCCTACTCCAGAAGAAAAAGAGGAGGCCATATCCACAGGTAGGAGGAGTGATTTCGTGATATAAACAACCCCATACCCCCCGGGTGGGAAGCTCCACAGACTGAAAACTAACTGCCTCACAGAGACTCACCTACAGGAGTGAGAGTTCTGAGCCCCCACATCAAACCCTCACATGTTGGGATCTGTCACTGGGAGAAAGAGCCCCTGGAGCATCTGGCATTGAAGGCCAGCGGAGCTTGTGCGCAGGAGCTCCACAGGACTGGGGGAAACGGAGACCCCATTCTTAAAAGGGGCACACAGACTTTCACGTGCACTAGGTCCCAGGGCAGAGCGAGGTCTCCACAGGAACCTAAGTCAAACCTGAGGACATCATGGGGAAATAGGGGTGAATGTGGCTTGTTGTAAGGGAAGGACACTGAAGCCAAAGCTCTAGGGAATATTCAGCAGCAGTGCCTTTCTCTGGAGGTGGCCATTTTGGGAAAATCTGGCCCCACCCTTCAGTCAGTGCTGAGAAGCCCCAGGGCAAACAACAATCCAGGTGGGATCATAGCCCCAGCCCTCAGTAAACAGGCTACCTAAAGAGCCTCAGGCACACAGCAGCCCCTAATCCCATCCAGAGACTAAGCCCCACCCACCAGAGGGATTAGAATCGGCTCCTCCTACCAGGGGGCAGGCATCAGCCCCTCCCATCAGGAAGCCTACACCAAGCCCCCCCATACCGACTTCAGCCACAAGGGGGGCAGACATCAGAAGTAAGAGAGGCTACAGCTCTATTATCTATAAAAAGGTCACCACACCAAAAACCTATAAAAATGAAAAGACAGAGGACTATAACTCAGCTGAGGGAGAAAGGAAAACCCCCAGAAAATCAGCTAAGCCATGAGGAGATTCTCAGCCTCCAGGAAAAAGACTTTAGACTGTTGATGCTGAAGATGATGCAAGACATTGGAAATAAACTGGAGGCAAAGATGGGTAACTTCCAGGAAACACTGACCAAAGAGATACAAGATATAAAACTTAAACAAGAAGAGATGCAAAATACGATAACTGAAATAAAAAACTCACTAGAAGCAGCTAACAGCAGAATACAGGAGGCAGAAGAACGAATAAGCGAGGTGGAGGACAGATTAGAAGAAATTATGGATGCAGAACAGAAAAGAGAAAAAAGATTGAAAACAAATGAAGAGAGTCTCAGGGAACTTTGGGACAATGTGAAATGCACCAACATCCGTATTATAGGGGTGCCAGAAGAAGAGAGAGAGAGAAGGGGACAGAAAAAATATTCCAAGAGATAACAGCCGAAAATTTCCCTAACATGGGAAAGGAACCACTCACTCAAATCCAGGAGGCACAACGAGTACCATATAAAATAAACCCAAGGAGGAACACAGAGAGACACATAATAATCAAAGTGACCAAAATTAAAGACAAAGAGAAAATCTTGAAAGCAGCTAGGGAAAAGAAACAAGTCACATACAAGGGAACCCAGATAAAGCTATCAGCAGATTTTTTTTTTTTTTTGGACATATCATCCTTGCCAGAAGGAAGGATGGATTTTATTTTTTTTATTTTGTTTTTATTTTTTTATTTTTTGTCTTTTTGCCATTTCTTGGGCCGCTCCCGCAGCATATGGAGGTTCCCAGGCTAGGGGTCGAATCAGAGCTGTAGCTGCCAGCCTACCCCAGAGCCAGAGCAACGCAGGATCCGAGCCACATCTGCGACCTACACCACAGCTCACAGCAACGCCAGATCCTTACTTAACCGACTGAGCAAGGCCAGGGATCGAACCCGCAACCTCATGGTTCCTCGTCGGATTCGTTAACCACTGCGCCACGAAGGGAACTCCTATCAGCAGATTTTTCAGCAGAAACTCTGCAGGCCAGAAGGGAGTGGCATGATATACTTAACGTGATGAAAGGAAAAAACCTCCAACCAAGATTACTCTACCCAGCAAGGCTCTCATTCAGATTTGAAGGAGAAATAAAAACCTTCTCAGATAAGCAAAAGCTGAGAGAATTCAGCAACACTAAACCAGCCTTACAACAAATACTAAAGGAACTTCTCTAAGCAGGAAAGAAAAGATCAGCAGCAGGAAACAAAAATTCCGCAAATGACAAGGCTCACCAGTAAAGGTATATATACAGTAAAGATACGAAATCAGGAGTTCCCGTCGTGGCGCAGTGGTTAACGAATCCGACGAGGAACCATGACGTTGCGGGTCCGGTCCCTGCCCTTGCTCAGTGGGTTAACAATCCGGCGTTGCCGTGAGCTGTGGTGTAGGTTGCAGACGCGGCTCAGGTCTTGTGTTGCTGTGGCTCTGGCGCAGGCCGGTGGCTACAGCTCCGATTAGACCCCTAGCCTGGGAACCTCCATATTCCGCTGGAGCGGCCCAAGAAATGGCAAAAAGACAAAAAATAAAATAAAATAAAATAAAAATAGGAAAAGCTGTATTAAAAAAAAAGAAAGAAAAAGATATGAAATCATCCATGCACAATTATACCATCAAAATAAGAAATCATGAGAGAAGAGGTGGGTACAAATACGGGACACTGGAGATGAACTTGCAATTAAGAGAACAACAACTTAAAACAATCTCATATAAATATAGACTCTTACATCAAAACTTCAGAATAACTGCAAACCAAAAATCTACAATTGATACACAAACAAGGAATCTCTGGAAAAGAAATATATCTCATAGTAAATAAGTGCATAATCCACCATGAAGGGGGTCATTTGACATCATTCTTGGAATGCTGAAGTCTTCTTAGATCTGATTCTGATTTCCTCTCCGTCAAAGAACTTATGATAATTATAATTAAATAATGCCACTGTACAATTAAATAATACAGTTCTACAACTGTATTATTAATAACCATTTCTCTCCATGGTACAATGTAAAGTCTACAATGTCTTGTTTATCACATCACCTAAAATGGTATAATGCCTTTATTGAAGAATCAATGAGATGGAACAAATTGTGAGGACATTTATATAGTTACACTGTTTTTTAACCAACTTATGCATTTTATATTTTACTTATTTTCAGAGGGTGTATTATTTTTGTTATGCTTACCAGTTGTTATTCTTTTTACTATGCTATATAAAATATTTGATAGTAAAAAAAAAAAATCAGCTGTAGATAAAAAAAAAGACACACACATTCTGAAGCTAAGGGGAAAAAAAAAAACCCAAAAAATCAGCTGTAGGGAGTTGCCACTGTGGCTCAGTGTGTTAAGAACCCAACAGTTTCCCTGAGGATGTGGATTTGATCCCTAGCCTTGCTTAGTGGGTTAAAAGTTGAGTGTTGCTACAAGCTGTGGCATTGGACAAAGATGTGGCTTGAAACGCACGCTGCCATATTGCCAAGGCCTCACCTGCAGCTCCGATTTGACCCTAGCCCAGGTACTTCCAAATGCTGGAGGTGCAGCTGTAAAAAGAAACAAAAACAAACCCCCCCAAACAGCTATAATTCCATGTACTTGCAATAACTCGGTAAGGAAATTCTATTTAAAAAATTCTATTTAAAAAGCATCTAAAAAGATAATATATTTAGAAATAAATTTAACCTAGGAAGTCAAAGACTTGTACACTGAAAAGTACAAAACATCGGAGTTCCCGTCGTGGCGCAGTGGTTAACGAATCCGACTAGGAACCATGAGGTTGCGGGTTCTGTCCCTGCCCTTGCTCAGTGGGTTAACGATCCGGCGTTGCTGTGAGCTGTGGTGTAGGTCACAGACATGGCTCGGATCCTGCGTTGCTGTGGCTCTGGCGTAGGCCGGTGGCTACAGCTCCGATTAGACCCCTAGCCTGGGAACCTCCACATGCCGCGGAAGCGGCCCAAAGAAATAGCAAAAAGACAAAAAAAAAAGTACAAAACATCGTTGAAAAAATTAAAGATATAAATGAAAAGACATTCCACATTCATGGATCAGAAGATTTAATATTGTTAAGACAACAATACTACACAAAGTGATCTACAGAATAAATGCAAGCCTTATCAAAATGCCAATAGAAATTAAAAAATACATTTCAAAATTCACGTGGAGAGTTCCTGCTCTGGTGCAACAGGATCAGCAGCACCTTTGCAGCACCAGGATGCAAGCTCAATCCCAGCCCAGTAGAGTGGGTTAAAGGGTCTGGGGTTGCCCACAGCTATGGTGTAGGTCGCAACTGTGGCTCAGATCTGATCCCTGGCCTGAGAACTCCATGTGCCACAGGGTAGCCAAAAAAGAAAACAAACAAACAAACAAAAGGTCATATGGGATCTCAAGGGACAGTAAGCAGTCGAAACAATTTAAAAAAGAAAAATAACGGAGTTCCCGTCGTGGCGCAGTGGTTAATGAATCCGACTAGGAACCATGAGGTTGTGGGTTCGGTCCCTGCCCTTGCTCAGTGGGTTAACAATACGCATTGCCGTGAGCTGCGGTGTAGGTTGCAGACTCGGCTCAGATCCCGAGTTGCTGTGGCTCTGGCATAGGCCGGTGGCTACAGCTCTGATTAGACCCCTAGCCTGGGAACCTCCATATGCCGCGGGAGCGGCCCAAAAAATAGCTAAAAAGACAAAAAATAATAATAATAATAATAATTTAAAAAAAGAAAAAAAATTTCAGGACTTCCTAATTTATTTATTTATTAATTTTTTTTGTCTTTTTGCCTTTTCTAGGGCTGCTCCCTCGGCATATGGAGGTTCCCAGACTAGGGGTCTAATTGGAGCTGTAGCCACTGGCCTACGCGGGATCTGCAATGGATCTGCGATGGATCGTTTAACCCACTGAGCGAGGCCAGGGATTGAACCCGCAACGTCATGGTGCCTAGTTGGATTCGTTAACCACTGCGCCACAACAGGAACTCCAGGACTTCCTAATTTAAAAACACTACAAAGCTATAGTAGTAAATAAAAAGGCAGTGTCGTACCAATATAGACAGACATACAGACAAATGGAACAGGATAGAGACCAGAAATAACCCTTCACATTTAAGGTCAACTTTTTTCTTTTTTTGGCCACACCTGTGGCATACAGAAGTGTCCAGGCTGAAGACTGAATCCAAGCCACAGCTGTGTAACCTATGCCACAGCTGCAGCAACACCAAATCCTTAAACCACTTTGCCACAGTGGAACTCCTGGTCAACTTATTTTTGACAGAAGCCAAAACCATTCTATGAGGAAAGGACAGTCTTTTCAATAAACAGTGCTGGGGAAACTGGATATTCACATATCTAAGTTTAGACTTTGACTTCACGCAATAAACAAAATTAACTCACAATAAAGGAGGAAAACTATACAGTCTTAAAATACTGGGGGGGAGTCCCTGTTGTGGCACAGTGCCTTAAGGATCCAGCACTGGAGTTCCCATCATGCCTTAGCGATAACAAACCTGACTAGTATCCATGAGGACACAGGTTAGATCCCTGGCCTTACTCAGCAGGTTAAGCATCTGGCATTGCTATGAACTGTACTGTAGGTCACAGATAAGGCTCGGATCCAGTGTGGCTGTGGCTCTGGCATAGGCTAGCAGCTTTAGCTCTGATTCAACACCTAGCCTGGGAAACTCCATATGCCACAGACACAGAAAGAAAGAAATAGAGAAAGAGAGAGAGAAAGAAAGAGAGAACGAGAGAGAAAGACAGAGAGAGAGAGAGAAAGGGAAAGAAAGAGGATCAAGCAAGCACTGCCACAGTTGTGGGTAGTTGTGGTATAGGTTGCAGGGGCAGCTCAGATTTGATCTCTGGCCCAGAAACTTCCATATGCCATGGATGTGGCCAAAAAGAGAAAAAATATATATTGGGGGAAAGCTTATTATTGGATTTAGCAATGATTTTTTGGACATGACACCACAAGCAAACCTAATAAAAGAAAACATAAATTGAACATCAAAAATTTAAAACTCTGGAGTTCCCGTCATGGCTCAGTGGTTAATGAATTTGACTAGGAACCATGAGGTTGTGAGTTCGATCCCTGGCCTTGCTCAGTGGGTGAAGGATCCAGCATTGCTGTGAGCTGTGGTGTAGGCCAGCAGCTACAGGTCCGATTTGACTCCTAGCCTGGGAACTTCCATATGATGCAAGCGCAGCCCTGAAAAGACAAAAAGAAAAAAAAGAAAAAAACAACCCAATTCAAAACTGGGCAATGGACTTGAAAAGACATTTCTCCAAAGATATACAAATCACCAATAAACACAGAAAAAAATAGTACATTATCAGGCAAATGCAATTCAAAAGTACAATGGTAGGAGAGGGAAGAGAGAGGGATGGACTGGGAGTTTGGGGTTAATAGATGCAACGACAAGGTCCTACTACATGGCACAGGGAACTGTATCAAGTCTCTTGGACAGACCATGATGGAAGATGATATAACAAAGGGAATGTGCGTGTGTATATATATATACATATATATATACACATACATATTCACACAGATACACATATATACACATACATATTCACACAGATACACATATACACACATGTATATACATACATATACACATATATACATATATATACATATATACACATACACACACATATATACATATATACACACACACATATATATACACATATATATGACTGGGTCACTGTGCTATACAGCAGAAATTGGCACAACAGTGTAATTCAACTATACTTCGATTAAAAAAAACCCAAAAAAACCACAATGAAATAATACTATCTCATACCCATTAGGATGGCTAGTGTCGAACGAAAGAGAAAGAAAGGAAGGAAGGAAGAAAAGAACAGGTGCTGACAGAAGTGTTAGATGGTACAGCCTCTGTGGAAAACAGCATGGAGGTTTCTCACAAAATTAAAAAGAAAATTAACACATGACCCAGCAATTCCACTTCTGGGTATATACTCCAAAGAACTGAAAGCAGGACCCTGAAGAGAGATTTGCTCACTCAAGTTCACAGCAGCATTATTCACAATAGCTAAAACACGAAAGCAGCCCAAAAGTACATCAACCAATAAGTGACTAAGCGAAATGTGGTATATACGTACAATGAATTACTCAGCTTTAAAAATGAAGTGCCTGCTGTGGTACAATGGGCAACGGGACTGGAGGTGTCTTGGAAGAGCCTGGACGCAGGTATGATACCCAGCACAGGGGGTTAAGGATCCGGTGTTGCCACAGCTGCCCCTTCGGTTGCAACCGTAGCTTGGATCAGATCCCTGGCCTGGGAACTCCATATGCTGGGGTGGGGAGCAGCAGCCAAGTAGGAAAGAAATTCTGCAATGTGCTACAACATGGATGAACATCAGGAACATGATGCCATTTTAAATAAGCCAGTTACAAAAAAGACAAATACTATATATGATTCCACTTACATTAGGTACTTAGAAATAGTCAAAATCATAAAGACAGAAAAGGGAAAAGTTTGCCAGGTGCTAGGGGGAGGGCACAAAGGGGGATTAATGTTGAATGGGTACAGAGTTTTGGATTTACAGGATGTTATGGGAAGAGATGGTGGTGATGGTTGCAGAACGTGAATGTATTTAAGATCACTTAAAAAAAGTGATTAGTAGGACTAAGTCTTCACACTGATTTAGAAGACAGAAGCAAATCAGTTTTACAAAAGAAAAGGAGGCTGTGGAGTTCCTACAGTCACTCAGTGAAAATGAATCTGACTAGTATCCGTGGGGACGCAGGTTCAATCCCTTGCTTCACTCAGTGGGTTAAGGATCCGGTGGTGCCATAAGCTGTGGTGTAGATCATATATGCAACTCACAACTGGCTTGGCTATGGCGTAGGTCAGCAGCTACAGTTCCTGTTGACCCCTAGCCTGGGAACTTCGAATGCCGCTGGTGCGTCCCTAAAAAGACAAAAAAAGAAAAAAAAAAAAAAAGAAAGAAAAGGTTTCCCTCCCTTGCTGGCTGCTGCTTATATTCTATTTACAGTGGCCACAGGCTGGCTGTCAGAGGCAAAGAGTCTGACAGACAGCCCATGTAAGGATTTGGTCCATACTTTATCTGCTTCACTTTGAAACAATGAACATAAAACAAAATAGAACAAAAGTTAAACTGAAAAAACATGGCCTATGCTACCTATGCTAGGCCCAGGATTCCAAGGAAAATTTACAAATTTTAACTGTGGCATTAGGGAAACTAAAGAACTTGGGAATAAATAAAAGGAGTCATGAGGAAAGAAGAGATAATCAAAGGGAAAAATGGGGAATCAAAGTGAATGATGAAGAAGTCACATAGCAATTCTTCAGGGAGCCCGCCATGGCTCAGTGGAAATGAATCCAACCAGTATCCATGAGGATGTGGGTTTGATCCCTGGCCTCCCGCAGTGTGTTAAGGATCCAGCATTGCCATGAGCTATGATATAGGTCACAGACAAGGCTTGGATCCTGAGTTGCTGTTGCTATGGCTGTAGCATAGGCCAGCAGCTGTAGCTAGCAAATTATTGCAAATATCACTGTGATATGGGATTTTAAGAAACAAAGTGTTTTTTAAAATTATTTTTTATGGCCACAGCCACAACATATGACACTTGCTGGGCCAGGGATTGAATCCAACCTGCGCAGCTGTGGCAACACCAAATTCTTTAACCCACCAGCCAGGCAGAGGATCAAACCCGAGCCTCTGCAGCAACCTGAGCTGCTGCAGCTGAATTCCTTCTCTTTTTTTTTTCGGCTTTTTAGCACTGGGCCCATGGCATATGGAGGTTTCCAGGCTAGGCATCGAATCAAAGCTGTAGCTACTGGCCTACACCACAGCAACACTGGATCCAAGCCACATCTTCGACCTACACCACACTCACGGCAATGCCAGATCCTTAATCCACTGAGCAAGGCCAGGGATCAAACCTGCATTCTCATGGATGGTAGTCAGATTCACTGCCACTGAGCCTGCAGTCAAATTCTTAACCCACTGTGGCACACCAGGAATTCCCAAAAAACAGTTTAATTATTGTTTATCTGGAGCAAAGGTAAGTGGAAAGATGCTTAAACTAAGGCACCTGCAGGATTCATGAGACATTACAATAACAGAGCAAGCACCTCCTAAATGTTTATATACGAACCATTAGTAACTACTATATATATATAGCATAGAACCATTATAACTGCCTACAAAGTTGGCTCTACTAAGCAATCAAGTTAATGTAACAAACAAAAATTCACCTAGAAATAAGTAAGAAGGATGATGAGACAGAAAAATCTGCTCAAGGATCAAAGTTCAGAAATTTAAGCCTGGATCTCAAGGCCACCCACAAGTAGCCGAGTTTTAAGGGCTGCACTACAGAAGCCATGTTTTCTAACAACCTTCTCTGAAATAAAGTCTTCTCCAAGTCTCCAGGTAAAGGGTCCAATTCACTCTAGATCTATTACATTAAGATCTGCACCACAGCACAATTTCATAAAAAGTAAAAGTATATTTGGTCCTACACACACTATCCTTCTGCCCAGGAAGCCTCCCCACCTCTTATCTATCTTCCAAATATTTATCTTTCAAGATGACGAAGTTACTTCTTCCCCGATCTCCTCTTCCACTTCCTTTTCCCTCCCACACAACCTCCTTTATAAATATCCTCATACCTATTTATCATTCCTATTTAAACAAGCCACCAACTGAAAGCTAATTTAGGGCAGAAATAGTTTTATTCATCTTGTTTTGTTTTATTCATCTTTATATCACCAGTGCCAAGCATGTACTACCACTGTGTAATTTACCAGTGGCTGCTACATACAGAAATAAAAATTTGATTTCACTCCACCTTTCAAAAGAAGCACTTGTGGGAGTTCCCACTGCGGGTCAGTGGGTTAAAAACCCGACCAGTATTCATGAAGATGTGGGTTCAATCCCTGGCCTCAATCAGTGGGTTAAGGACCTGGTGTTGCCATTGGCTGTGGTGTGGATCACAGACATGGCTCCAATCTGGTGTTGCTGTGGCACAGGCCGGCAACTGCAGCTCTGATTTGACCCTTAGCCTAGGAACTTCCATATGCCATGGATACAGCTCTAAAAAGCAAAAAGGCAAAGGAAGCACTTGGGAAACTCTCCTCAACACACTTAAGACTTCTCTCATATCTAAATTATTCATAAGCAGCAAGGAAGCCAAAGATTTCAAAAACAGTTATCAACTGGAATATAAAAACAATGAAAAAAATATATTCACAGAAGCAGAGTGACTACTTGAAGCATGAACACAAGAAAAAGAATGAATGTCTGGGTTGTATTCACTCCCAAAGTTGATACTGTTACAGTTTCAATGCTCAGCGTGGTAGCCACTAGTCAGTTATGTGTGATTATTTCAATTTTTTAAATTAATTTAAATTTAAAAATTCCCGGAGTTCCCGTCGTGGCGCAGTGGTCAACGAATCCGACTAGGAACCATGAGGTTGCGGGTTCAGTCCCTGCCCTTGCTCAGTGGGTTAACGATCTGGCGTTGCTGTGAGCTGTGGTGTAGGTTGCAGACACGGCTCGGATCCAGCGTTGCTGTGTCTCTGGCATGGGCTGGTGACTACAGCTCCGATTCGACCCCTAGCCCAGGAACCTCCATATGCCGTGGGAGCGGCCCAAAGAAATAGCAAAAAGACAAAAAATAAATAAATAAATAAATAAAATTTTAAAATTCCCTTCTTTAGTCACAATGGTCACACTTCAACTGCTCCGCAGCCACATGACCACTACATTGGATAGGCAGATATAAAATATGTTCAACATCACAGAAAATTCTACCAGACAGGACTATTCTAAACAAGTCTCCCATGGTTAATGAGTAAACAAAGGATTCTTACTCAACGTTCTGGTTCTTTGCATGGCAAGGATCTTCCAAAGAAGACATGCTTATGATTTCATGTTATAGATTTCTCTGGAAATTACTGCAAATATCACATCATTTAGAGATAAATTCTAGGGGTTCCCTGGTGGCTCAACAGGTTAAGAATCAAGCATTGTCACTGCTGTAGCTCTGGTGACTGCAATGGTACAGGTTTGATTCCTGGCCCAGGAACTTCCACATGATGTGGGAGTGGCCAAAAAAATAAAAAATACATTCTAGAAGGCACTCCCATCCATCCCTCATGCTTCATCCCAGTCAGTCCCTCCTATACCCTTACAGTTACCTACACCCTTACTACTTCGGTACAATGGTGACCACCTCCTTGACAGATGCAATGCCTATCTCAATTCTTACCTCCCTTACCCTTGATCAGTCTAACCCAAGCCAACAGCTTTCTATGGGCCATTCCCAGTTATAGGTGCTAGAAAGCAGCCTTAAATGAAAGACATTCTTTTTTTTGTCTTTTTGTCGTTTCTTGGGCCACTCCCACAGCATATGGGAGGTTCCCAGGCTAGGGGTCTAATCGGAGCTATAGCTGCCAGCCTATGCCAGAGCCACAGCAACGTGGGATCCGAGCCGCATCTGCGACCTACACAACAGCTCATGGCAACGCCAGATCATTAACCCATTGAGCAAGAGCAGGGACTGAACCCGCAACCTCATGGTTCCTAGTCCGATTCGTTAACCACTGCACCACAACGGGAACTCCCGAAAGACATTCTTACAGGAGGAAAAAATTATAAGGTTTAGGATCTGGCATCGGCAGTACCATGGCTTGGATCACCGCTATGAAATAGGGTCAATCCCTGGCCTGGGAACCTCCACATGCTGCCACAGATGCAGCCAAAAAAAAAAAAGAGAGACAGCAAGAGAAGCTTATGCTCTCTGGAGTTCCTGTTGTGGCTCAGTGGTTAACGAATCCAACTAGGAACCATGAGGTTGCAGGTTCGATCCCTGGCCTTGCTGAGTGGGTTAAGGATCCGGCATTGCCATGAGCTGTGGTGTAGATTGCAGATGCGGCTCGGATCTGGCATTGCTGTGGCTCTGGTGTAGGCCGGGGGCTACAGCTCTGATTAGACCCCTAGCCCGAGAATCTCCATATGCCGCAGGAGTGGCCGTAGAAAAGACCAAAAAAAAAAAAAAAAAGAAGCTTATGCTCTCTGGTTTGAATGGAGAGCTTCCAGAGGGCTTCACAAAAAGTGACATCTGACTTGGACTGCGAAGAATAATGACTAGCCCTCTGGGAGGAGTGGAGAAGAGTGGTGGTAGCTCAAGAATACTTTCTATGGTGAGGGAATAGCCTAAGCAAATGACTTTAAATACAAGAATTCAGAGAGGAGACAATGAAGCTGAAAAGATGAGTGATGATTAGACTGAAGCATCTAGAACATCATGCAAAGCAACAAAGTATTATACTTTGTAAACAAGGGAAAATCAACGGCTTGGCACCATCAGATCTATGATTTACAGAGAAAGCCTTGGTAGCGGCATGATTGATGACTTGGAGGTGAACTAGACAGAAATGAGAAAACCATGGTGAGAATATGAGAGTGCCCAGAAATAGAGAGAAGCCTTATGAAAGGGTGAGATGGAATGAACACAATCTTAGAGGCTCTTTTCTAAACCTACACACATTTCCTCCCAACCAGATGAAAAAGACTAGTGCTCAGACTAGGTTCTTAGTCATAATGAGAACCAGCACCAAGAGAAAAAGCATTAAGTAAAGGGTCCATATTATATGATTAACAAAAAGGGTATAGGCATACAGGAATTTCTGGTGGTTTAGTGGTTAGGACTCAGCGCTTTCATTGTATGTTCCACCCCTGGTCTGGGAACTGAGTTCCCACATCAAGCTGCTGCACGCCAAAAAACAAAATCAACAACAAAAAAAGGAGTTCCCGTCGTGGCGCAGCGGAAACGAATCTGACTAGGAACCATGAGGTTGTGGGTTTGATCCCTGGCCTCGCTCAGCAGATCAAGGATCTGGTGTTGCCATGAACTGTGTAGGTTGCAGACTCCACTTGGATCCCATGTTGCTGTGGCTGTGGTGTAGGCCAGCAGCTACAGCTCCGATTCGACCCCTAGCCTGGGAACCTCCATATGCCACAGGTGCGGCCCTAAAAAAAAAAATAAATAAAAGACAGAAAACAAAACACACACACACACACACACAAAGGAATAGGTATAGCAATCAGAAGGTGTCCAGGAGCACAGAAGAAAAACCTTTCAGTTGGTCTCGGGAGAGGAGCAGACTGCAGTGGGTGGAGATAAGGGCATTGAGATAGAGGGGATAAAGTGTTTTTGTTTTTGTTAAGGAAGTCCCATTGTGGCTCAGTGGGTTTAAAACCTGTCTAGTCTCCATGAGTATGTGCGTTGTGAGTTCAAGCCCTAGCCTTGCTCAGCAAATTCAGGATTCCCTGTTGCTGCAAGCTGCAACAGAGGTCGCAGATGTTGCTCAGATCTGGTGTTGCTGTGGCTGTGGTGTAGGCTAGCAACTACAGCTCTGATTTGAATCTGATTTGAACTTCCATATGCTGCAACTGCAGCCATAAAAAGAAAAAAAAAGTTCAAAAAGTTAGAAAATACATGTTACAATAAGGATGAACCTTGAAAACTTTATGCTAACTGAGTACGTTAGAGAGTAAAGGAGTGTTTTTTGGGGGTGATGAAAGTATTCTAAAGTTGTTTGAAGAAATGAATATACTAAAACACACTGAATTATCTACTTTGAATGGGTGAAATGTATGGTATGTGAATTACATTTCAAAAAAACTGTTATCAGTAAAAGTTTTTTTTTTGTTTTTTTTTTTTTGCTTTTTAGGGCCACACCCGTGGCATATGGAGGTTCCCAAGCTAGGGGTCGAATTGGAGCCATAGCCGCCTGCCTACGCCAGG
Organism: Phacochoerus africanus; assembly: GCF_016906955.1. NCBI lineage: Eukaryota > Metazoa > Chordata > Mammalia > Artiodactyla > Suidae > Phacochoerus > Phacochoerus africanus. The sequence continues at coordinate 112,292,783 of NC_062544.1, forward strand.
GCCACAACAACGCAGGATCCGAGCCACGTCTGCGACCTACACCACAGCTCACGGCAACGCCGGATCGTTAACCCACTGAGCAAGGCCAGGGATCGAACCTGCAACCTCATGGTTCCTAGTTGGATTTGTTAACCACTGAGCCACAACAGGAACTCCAGAGAGCATAAGTCCTCATGGATAGTAGTCAGGGTTCGATACTGCTGAGACACGACAGGAACTCCTGAATTATGTTTCTGAAAATGATTAATAAATTTTACTGATTTGGAAAGGTCTATACAGTATACCAGTCCAAAAAAAAAAAAACGAACAGTGCATAGGCAAGGATCCATCTTGGAATCTGACCGCCTATATATTCAATCTGATAGAGGCATACTCCCCCCACAACTCCCCATATAACTTCCCTAAGCCAACCAACACTGTCCATGTTCTCTTCCCTACCAGGAGGTAAAACAAGATTATCTGTGTTGAAGCCATTTAAAACTGCCAAGAGCTGATTTGCACCCCTCCTGCCACTCCCCTTTATCTCCTTTTGGGCTAAGAGTTACACCCTCTCCAGAGATGACTCCCTGGTTACTCCAGCATCAATTCTTTATTCCTGAACTCTTAAAGCTGTTTCTCAAATGACTGTGTAAGCTTGTACCAGTTGATAGTCTGCACTGGCAGAGAGAAGGCTCTTAGAACCAGGTGCTAGAGTTCAAAGCAGCTGTGAATCTTTGGGTAAGTTACTTAACTCCTCTGTGCCTCTATTTCCTTATCTGTACCAACGGGGAAAATATGGTTTCTACCCTCACAGGATAGTGGTAATTATTAAATGAGTTAACACAGAAAAGCACTTAGAATAAATACGTAGCACAAAACAAGTAATGTTTATTACTGCTGAATACTACTATCTGTAAGCTCCAGTGGGGGGGGGGGAGACTATACAAGGAGTTCCCTTGCAGTGCAGGGGGTTAAGGATCTGGTGTTATTGCTACAGTGGCTCAGATCACTTCCATGTTATAGGTTTGATCCCTAGCCTGGGTACTTTCACATGCCTTGCCACCCCCCCACCCCAAGACTATACAGTTATTTCCCTCTACAGGTTTTTTTTTTGTTTTTTTGTTTGTTTGTTTTGCCTTTTCACCTTTTCTAGGGCCTCACCCGCGGCATGTGGAGGACACCACAGCCACAGCAATGTGGGAGCCAAGCCACATCTGCAACCTACACCATAGCTCACAGCAACGCCGAATCCTTAACCCACTGAGCAAGGCCAGGGATCGAACCCGCAACCTCATGGCTACTAGTCAGATTCTTTAACCACTGTGCCACGATAAGAACTCCTATTTACAGGTTTTTCATCTATGGATCAAGACTATTCAGGAAAAAAAAAAAAATACCAGAAAGTTCCAAAAAGCAAAACTTAAATTTGCCAAATCCGTACAACTATTTGCCCATCATTCACACTGAACTTACAACTACAGTTGACTCTTAAACAATACAGGTTTGAACTTCACAAGGCCAACTTACACTCAGTTCTTCAATAAATATTACTACACAATCCATAGCTGACTGAATCCAAATGAATATGAGACTTGAATATCCAGATTTTGGTATCCAGGGCAGGTCCTAGAACCAATCCCTGCAGATACCAAGGGACAACAGTACTTACATAGTATTTACATTGTATTAGGCATTAGAAGTAATCTAGAGATGATTTAATATAAATGAAATGACGTGTATAAGCTATACACAAATACTACGTCCTTTTTTTTTTTTTTTTTTTTGGCGGCACCTGTGGCATGTGGAAGTTCCTGGGCCAAGGATCAAACCCAAGTGGCTGCAGTAACAATGCAGTGCCAAAAGAGAACTCCACTACGCCATTATAATAAGGGACATAAGCATCTGCAGGTTTTGGTTATCTGTGAGGATCCTGGAGCCAGTACCCCAAAGGATAACAATCTTCATTTCTATATTCCCTACAATGCCTAGCAGAGTCAAAAACAGCAATGAACAGAAATATGCATTCACCAATTAAATTAATAAGAAACCTAGGCTCCCTATGTTAATGGATAAAAATGTGTTAGTATGATGAAGAGTTAATTTTATAACTTTCTGAAAAGGAAACTTTCAAAAGCTCAAGTTACTAAAATTAGACATTACCTCAAATTTACTTCCTCTTAGTTACTTCCCTTCTTTTCTGAACTGGCCTTGAGTCTCATTCTTCAAGTAGGAAGTTATTTCTTTTCAAAGAAGACTTACAAGTAACTAGCCATTGTATGTAAAACTCCCTAGTCCCTACATCCACATATCAAACACCACCATGAAGAGGAGAAAGAAAAGACTAAATGTCTGTCTTACCACCTTAGATATGGCAAAAAGCCTTGAGGAAAAGACCAGTACTCTTGGAGTATTTTAGAGGGCAGCAGTTTTCAACCATGATGAAGAGACTCAGTATAGGGGATCAAACATAATTTGTTAATAATAGCTAATGTACTGATAATTGCAAGCAATTTATTTTTTCCATAATTAGAGCAGATTAAAGGTTACCTGATATAGTAGTGTTCTTTTTCCTAAAATGAAAATTTCCCAATCGAATAAATAACCTTGGTTTAACGCCAAAAGAGTTTTTAAGGCCAATAAGCATTCCTTTCTTGCATTCCATTAAGTGTTCCCGAATAGAAAAGGCCTGGAAATTGTGCATCACCACGGCTATCTTACCTTGTGAATAATCATGATTACTGACTATAGTGGAGGAAAGTGTAATCACATGCACTCTAACCCCTACCTCATCCAGATTCTGGAAGAGGACAGCTGACACAAGCTGGGAGGATTCCAAGTGATCCTTATCTACTATCCCTTCCCACCCAAAACAGTACTGTACCATCAACCTTGACCAAACGTTACTTTTGGCTTTCAAAATCTGAGTCTCATCCTAAATGTGTCTCATGAACATACAGCATCTACTATATGGACTACTCAATAAAAACAGAAATATTCATTACATTGATAGGTCCCACAGAGGCTAGTCAAAGCAAAAGGTTCTAGACGTTCTCTGTGGCATAGCAGGTTAAGGATCCTGCGTTGTCACTGTAGTGACTCAGGTTTCTTCAGTGGTGAAGGTTTCATCCCTGGCTTAGGAACCTCCACATGCCACACAAGCAGGGCAAAAAAAAAAAAAAAAAAAAAAAAAAACAACCCAAAACAAAAGCAAAAAAAAGTGAAAGATTCCATTAGAAATTCATTTCAGTTATAAGGATCAATAAGAGTAGAAAGACAGTTTACACTGTGGTAAAGGAGCAGTTTATACTGTGGAAAGTTAATTCAGGCTCTGTTTTACTAGACGTCTGCCCCTTTACAGTCTCCTTCTCTGTCAAGTATAGAAAGGAATCTTTTAAATAGGGTTGATATGAAGATTAAGTAAGATAATACACCGAAAGAACTAACATTGAAAACAGGTCAATGTTCAATAAACATGTCATTATTGTTTAGGCCTTACTCTGTACAAATGGAATTCCCTCCAAATTTCAATTGCCCAGATTTTGAAGACCAATTTATAATAAGGCCTGATCTGAAAAGAATAATTTTTCTAAAATGAAACTTTTATCAGTCCAGCAAAAAGATTATTTTTCCAAAGTGTATATCCTATCCATATCTCATGCCACTCTTTTTTCCCATTGAAAAAAAAGACTTAGCCTATTTGCCCAGAACTATAGGCCCACAATTCTTCATTCAAAAGCCTTGAAGTCAGATATTTCTAAATTCAGAATTTTTCATATTTATAAAGGTAATATGGTGCAAATGCCAAAACCCTATTAACACACTGAATGGGTTAATAGTTGTTCAGTAAAATAAATGAATATTCACACCAAGTATAATAAAGACTATACAATCTCTCATCAGTTCAGTTCAGGTTTTGCTGTCTAATGAGTTTGTGGTTTTTAGAATTTTCTGAATGGCAATTATGAAATCCTTAACCCAATGACAATTTGTTTTAATCACATACAATCTTATTCCTCTCACTACTTTTTTTTGGGGGGGGGCTTTTTGGGGCCACACCTGCAGCATACGGAAGTTCCCAGGCTGGGGGTTGAATAGGAGCTATAGCTGCAGGCCTACACCACAGCCAGAGCAACGTAGTCTCTGAGCTGCATCTGCTACCTACACTGCAGCTCACAGAAACACTGGATCCTTAACCCACTAAGCAAGGCCAGGGAATGAACCTGCATTCTCTTGGATACTAGTCAGGTTTGTTAACTGCTAAGCCACAATGGGAACTCCGATCTCACTAGTTTTTTTTTTGTCTTTTCTAGGGCTGCATCCACAGCACATGGAAGTTCCCAGGCTAGGGGTCAAAGTGGAGCTATAGCTGCGGACCTACGCCAGAGCCACAACAACACGGGATCTGAGCCGCATCTGCTACCTACACCATAGCTCACAGCAATGCCAGATCCTTAACCCACTGATCAAGGCCAGGGATCGAACATGCAACCTCACGGTTCCTGGTTGGATTCGTTAACCACTGAGCCACGATGGGAACTTCTCCCTCTCACTACTTTTAAAGCACCTTTCCTAATGCCCTCAAGTCTGATTTTTCTGTGACCAAAAACCATGCTTTTATCTCAGAAAAATTGACTGAATTCCTACTGATACTGCTCTTGGGAAATTAAAATACGCTTTAAATTAGGTGGATTGGGGATTGAGTGTGTTATACATTTAAGCTGAACTGCAGGGTAGATAGTAATTTGAATTCTATAACCTAAATCAGCTAAATGATTTTGCCTTTTTTGGGGGGGAGGGCCACACCCTTGGCACACAGAAGTTACTAGGCTAGGGGGAGAATCAGAGCTGTAGTTGCCAGCCTATCCCGCAGCCATAGCAACACAGGTTCTGAGCTACGTCTGCAACCTTCAGCACAACTCACGGCAATGCCAGATCCTTAACCCACTGAGTGAGGCTAGGGATCAAACATCCATCCTTATGGATGCAAGTCAGGTTCGTTAACCGCTTAGCCATGACAGTAACTCCAGCTAAATAATTTTGATAACTTGTTAAGGGACAACACATTTTATGATACTCCTTTTCCTAGAGTCACAGTAAATGTACTTCTCTGCACAACTTTTAGCTTATTTTTGACAGATAAGAAACTACCAAAGATGTCTAAGATAGTGCTACCAGGTTACAGTGAATGCATTATATATACAGACATTAGCCAAATTTTCATTATAAACAGGCACAAAACAATTCTCCACAAATTCCCACTACGGTGCCATGGGATCAGCAGTGTCTCTGCAGTGCTTGGATGCAGGTTCAATCCCCGGCCCTGCACAGTGGGTCAAGGATCCAGCGTTGCTGCAGTTGCATTGCAGGTCGCAACTGCAACTCAGATCTAATCCCTGGCCTGAAAATTCCATACGCCTTGGAGCAGCCAAAAAAGAAAAAGAAGGGGGGAAAAAAAAAAGTTCTCCGGCCAAGAAAAAGTAGAAATACTTCAACTTAAATAAAAAAAATAATAAACAAATAAATAAATAAAGGATTCAACTTAGTAACTATGCCACTTATGCAGGATCAAGATCTTTACAGTATTTTGGAAATATAATGAATAAATTTCCATGCAGATAAAATAATCACAGCTTAAAAAAATTACTAATTCAGCATACTTGAGATAATTATAATTTTACCTCATAATATTTCAAAGGGACTAGTTATACAAAAGAAATAGTGATGACTACAGTAAGCTTTCTACCATTTCTCAACCACACAAGAAATAAAAGCATTTAACACAACATAGCTTTGGACATGACAAGTTTTATTTATTTATTTTTTACTGCATTCATTTCTTCAAACGCAGAGGACATAACGGACAAGTCCTTAAGACTTATCCTGTTGACATCCATTTGCCTCAATTATGTTATCCAGTTGAAATTTTATACTTTTTATTTCTCTTTCCAATGAAGTTGTTAGAAATCAGTATTGTACAAATGATTAGAAAAGCAAAAATTGGAGTCCCTGTTGTGGCTCAGGGGTAACAAACCCAAATAATATCCATGAGGGTTGAGGACCTGGTGATGCCATGAGCTTCAGTGTACTCACTGAGGCAGCTCAGGTCCATATTGCTGTGGCTATGGCACAGACCAGCCTCTAAAGCTCAGATTAGAGCCCCAGCTGGGAACTTCTATAAGCCACGGGCGTGGCCCTAAAAAGACAGGCAGAAAGAAAGAGAGAAAAGAAAAGAAAAGCAAAGCCAAAGTTACCTAGTCTTTTGGAAACTAAACTTGAAAAAAAAAATTTTTTTTTTTTTTGGTCTTTTCTAGGGCCGCTCCTGTGGCATATGGAGGTTCCCAGGCTAGGGGTTGAATCGGAGCTGTAGCCACTATGCCAGAGCCAGAGCAACTCGGGATCCGAGCCACATCTGCAATCCATACCACAGCTCACAGCAACGCCGGATCCTTAAGCCCCTGAGCAAGGCCAGGGATCGAACCCGCAACCTCATGGCTCCTAGTCGGATTCCTTAACCACTGCGCCACGACGGGAACTCCTAAACTTGAAAATTTTAAAGGCAATTTTAAGACACATAAAAATCCTACAAGGAGTTTCTTCTGTGGCTCCCAGTGGATTAAGAATCCAACTGCAGCAGCTCAGCTCAATCCCTGGCCTGGGAACTTTCATATACCCCAGGGGTGGCCGAAATTAATTAATGAATTAAAGAAGCAAGCTTCAGTTATCTGAAACACAATGATACTATTTCAGTGGTTTAAGATCTCAATTTTTCTACAAAAGCCGTATTTCCTATACGTAAACGTACATGAAGAAAAGTTTATAGGATGCCCTACAATGCACCCTCCTGAAGCTATCAGGACTCTAAAACTGAAAATAAAAGTCAAAATACAGGCTTTTCTCCAGATAGAACTAAAAGTAACAACCAAACTAGAATGAGATTTTTGTTCAAGCAATGAACCTGGTTGAAAGGAAGTATATATAACCTTTATGAAGTAAGACTCTTCATAAGCACTCCTTTCTCCAGGACCCTTCTCCATCCTTTGTTACAACACACATATAAATGAATAGAATACATACTATCTCCTTAAGTCAGAGGAAGAAACTGTGTTTCAGTGCAATGGGTAGAAAACTGTCCTGTCAACTCCAAGTTCATCCATACCTAGGACTGTGTCTGGCACACTGGAAACACCATTCAACACTTGGGAAATTAAACTGAAAACATAAAGTCATTTATTTTATTTACAGACTACATAGGAAACCTCTAGAAAGAAAGCCCAAACTACCATCTATCCATTTGTTCACAAGCTTGAGCCTGGTATATCATCATTTGGCCATCTTGATCAAGCAGCTTTGCTAAGGGTCAATGTCAGCAAAAGATCTTTTAGAGACCAAGAGTAACAGGCCTAAGGTACAAAAAGGCAAGCAGAGAATGACAAAGCCTCCAATATTCTGCCAAGTGGGAACCACTCAAGACTTAAATTCTTCTTTGCTGGGTGGTGGGGCAAGAAATACTCCTGGGGGAACATACCTTTTGGCTTCCTACAGGAGCACCATATCACTGACCTCAAAATGTAAACAGTCAGGGAGCTGCCATCGTGGCTCAGTGGTTAACGAATCCAACTAGGAACCATGAGGTTGCAGGTTCGATCCCTGGCCTTGCTCAGTGGGTTAAGGATCCGGCGTTGCCGTGAGCTGTGGTGTAGGTCGCAGACACGGCTCAGAACCCACATTGCTGTGGCTCTAGTGAAAGATAGCGGCTGCAGCTCCAATTAGACCCCTAGCCTGGGAATCTCCATATGCTGCAGAAGCGGCCCTAGAAATGACAAAAAGCCAAAAAAAAAAAAAAAAAAGTAAACAGTCAGTGTGAATCTTAAATAGATGTAGAGAATCAGGATTTGACTTTGTGCAGCCTAATTCTCCACTTACACTGTCCCCAAGACAACGCCTTGTCTGGAGAACTGACACACAGAGTAGAGAGAACCAAGAGCCCCAACAAGCTGCGTAATGGCATGTTGAAATGTTTCAGCAATGACAATGCACAGCCAGGCACCCTGCATTTTGGCACAAAAATCGTTATTCCTCTAGAGGTTCCACAGCTAACATATTGAAAACTCTTGAGAATGAGGCCTGAGCATCTTTTTGTTTGTTTGATTGTTTTTTTATGGCCACACCCACGGCTATATGGAGGTTCCCAGGCTAGAGGTCCAATTGGAGCTTCAGCTACTGGCCTATGCCACAGCCACAGGAACATCAGATCCGAGCCATGTATGCGGCCTACACCACAGCTCACGGCAACGCTGGATCCTTACCCCACTTAGCAAGGCCAGGGATCAAACCTGCAACCTCATGGTTCCTGTTGGATTCATTTCCACTGCACCCCGACAGGAACAACCTGAGTATCTTTTAAAAAAAAAATTTTATTTTGAGGGGGGGGAAAAAATTGAGGAGAAATTTACAAATTAACTTTTTCCCCCCTATCTTTTTGTCTTTCTAGGGCTGTACCTGCAGCATATGGAGGTTCCCAGGCTAGGGGTCTAGTAAGAGCTGTAGCTGCTGGCCTATACTAGAGCCACAGCAACACAGGATCCAACCTGCATCTGCAACCTACACCACAGCCCATATCAAAGCCAGATTCTTTTTTTGTCTTTTTGCTATTTCTTGGGCCGCTCCCGTGGCATATGGAGGTTCCCAGGCTAGGGGTCGAATCGGAGCTGTAGCCACCGGCCTACACCAGAGCCACAGCAACATGGGATCCGAGCTGCGTCTGCAACCTACACCACAGCTCACGGCAATGCTGGAACCTTAACCCACTGAGCAAGGCCAGGGATTGAACCCGAAACCTCATGGTTCCTAATCAGATTCGCTAACCACTGAGCCACGACGGGAACTCCAAAGCCAGATTCTTAACCCACCGAGCAAAGCCAGGGATTGAACCCACATCCTCATGGAGCACCTAAAATTAACCTTTTTAAAGTGCATAATTCAGTGATATTTAGTACATTCACTATGTTGTGCAACCACCGATTCTGTAAAGTTCCAAAACATTTTCATCACCACAAAAGAAAACCTCATACCCATTAAGCAGTCAGTCCTCAGTTTCCGCTCCCCCAACACCTGGCAACCAGCCATGGCTTTTTGTCTACAGATTTATCTATTCTAGATACTTCATATAAATGAAATATCATATGTGGCCTTTTGTGTCCGACTTCTTTTACTTAGCATAAGGTTAATCCATACTGTAGCATATATCAGTGCTTCCTTTAAAAAACAAAAACAAAAAAAAAAACCAATATTCCAGGAGTTCTCGTCGTGGTGCAGCGGTTAACGAATCTGACTAGGAACCATGAGGTTGTGGGTTCAATCTCTGGCATTGCTCAGTGGGTTAAGGATCCGGCGTTGCTGTGAGCTGTGGTGCAGGTTGCAGACGTGGATTGGATCCCAAGTTGCTGTGGCTCTGGTGTAGACAGGCGGTTACGGCTCCGATTAGACCCCTAGCCTGGGAACCTCCATATGCCACGGGTGTGGCCCAAAACAAGGCAAAAAAAAGCCAAGGGAAAAAAAAAACAAACAAACCAATATTCCATTGTATGTATATATCACATTTGTTTATCCATTCCCTTGCTGATGAACATTTGGACTGCTTCCACTTTTGGGCTAGGTGAATAGCACTGCTATGAATTTTTATGAATAAGCATCTCTTTATCTGTTTTCAATTCTTCTGGATATATATCTATGAATGGAATTACTGGGTCATAAAGTAATTCTGTATTTAGCTATTTAAGGAAGCTACTTGAGGAAGATAGCCAAACTATCTTCCACTGTGTATAGTTTTAACTATCTTGCCAAATAATCACCAAGACCTATTGTTAAAAAATAAGATGCATAACAGTGTAGTGTGCAATAGTCTGTATATAAAAAAGGGACATGGTATCCCTAACAGGATACATATGAAAGAGTTACATGGCTTTTGCACAGGAAAAGGAGGCTGAGATGTGAGAAAGGCTTGTTTTCATGCTCTACCTCTTTTACACTGTTTTGATATACATGCTTTATCAACTTTCTTGCTCTAAAATATCATTAAAGCTCCAAAAGGAAGCAATATTATGAGAGAAGGACTGTACTCTGGGATAGGAAGAATATATAGTTTTTATCATAAACCACACTGTATCATTCTATTTTTACCTAGTGTACCACCCCTCTTTTCTTGGCCAAATGTGGCATGAGGAAGTTCTCAGGCCAGGGATTAAACCTGGACTACAGCAGCAATTCAAGCCATAGCAGTGACAACACTGTATCTAAACCACTGAGCCACCAAGGAACTCCCCCCCACTCTCTTTTCTTCCTTTTTAGGGTCTCCTGGCATAAGGAATTCCCAGGCCAGGAACTGAACCTATATTCCAGGGCTCAAGAGGTATCACCAATCCTGCTGTGCCACAGCAAGAACTCCTCCCCTACTTTTTACTATGGTAAAACATACATACCTAAATTTACTATCCTAACCATTCCCCCCGCCTTTTCCTTTTTTGGCTACCCCTGCAGCATAAGAAAGTTTCCAGGACAGGGATGGAATTTGAGCCATATCTGCTGCTTACACTACAGCTGCAGCAACACAGGGTCCTAAACCCACTGTGCCAGGCTGGGGACTAAACAGGCAATGTTACATAGACAAGCTGGATCATTAACCCACTGTGCTACAGTGAGAACTCTTAATCATTTTAAAGTTAAAGTTCAATGGTATTAAATACATGCACACTTCTGTGCAACCATCACCATCATCTATTCCCATAACCCTTTGTCTTCTTTTGAGGGCTGCACCCCACGGCATATGGAAGTTCCTTGGGTAGGGGTCAAATGAGAGCTGCAGCTGCCAGCCTACACCACAGCCACAGCAACACCAGATCCTTAACCCACTGAGAGGCCAGGGATCAAACCCATGTCCTCATGCATCCTAGTCAGGTTCGTTACCCCTGAGACATAACGGGAACTCCTATCCCCATAACTTTTCATCTTGAAATCTGAAACTCTATACCCAAAGAACATTAAACCTCCCCTCCAATTCTTTCTTTCCCCCAGCCCCTGGTGACAACCATTCCACTCTGTCTCTATGGTTTGGATTACTCTTTAAGAATCTCATCTAAGTGGAATCATATTTTATTTGTATTTTTGTGACTTACTTCAGATAGCATAATGCCCGCAAGGTTTATCCATGTTGTAGCACACTGCATGATTTCCTTTTCTTTTTTTTTTGTCTTTTCTAGGGCCACACCCATGGCATATGGAGGTTCCCAGGCTAGAGGTCTAATTGGAGCTGTAGCCACAGGCCTATGCCAGAGCCACAGCAACGCGGGATCTGAGCCTCGTCTGCGACCTACACCATACTTCACCGCAACGCCGGATCCTTAACCCACTGAGCAAGGCCAGGGATGGAGCCAGCAACCTCATGGTTCCTAGTCGGATTCGTTAACCACTGAGACACGATGGGAACTCCCATCTTCCTTCTTTATTAAAGCTAAATAATATCCCCTTGTATGTATATACCATATTTTGCTTATCCATTTACTGACTGGTGAACACTTGGGCTGCTTCCATGTTTTAGCTATTGTGAACGTAAGTGCTATGAACATATGTATACAAATACCTCTTTAAGTCACTGCTTTCAATTCTTTCAGGGTATAAACCCAGAAGTGAAATTTCTGTGTCATATGGTAATTCTATTTTTAATTTTTTTTTAATTTTTTTAATTTTTTTTTTGTCTTTTTGCTATTTCTTGGGCCGCTCTCACGGCATATGGAGGTTCCCAGGCTGGGGGTCTAATCGGAGCTGTAGCCACCGGCCTACGCCAGAGCCACAGCAATGCGGGATCCGAGCTGCGTCTGCAACCTACACTGCAGCTCACGGCAACGCTGGATTGTTAACCCACCAAGCAAGGGCAGGGACCGAACCCGCAACCTCGTGGTTCCTAGTCAGATTCGTTAACCACTGCGCCACGACAGGAACTCCCTATTTTTAATTTTTTGAAGAGCCTCCATACTGTTTTTCAGTGCAGCTCTATCATTTTACATTCTTATGAACACTTGGTGTTTTCTGGCTTTAATACTATAGCCATTCTAAAGAGTATAAGGTAGTATCTCACTGTAGTTCTGACTTACATTTCATAATCCCAAGAATAAAGTGAAGTGCATATACTATTTTAAATTTTAAAAACTAGTTAAAAATAGAAAACCTTAAAGCCACCCAAGAAAATGTTCTGTATTTTGATTGGGTGGCAATTACATAGGCATATATATTTACCAAACCTCACTAAACTTTTTTAAGTAGGTAAACTTTATTTATGCAAATTGTACCTCAATACAGGAAATTTAAAAAAACAACACTAAAGTGATTCCAATATTAGGAACTGGATCCCGTGTTTGGGAATAATTAGGTTTGAGAACCACTGTTTCTATACTTTTTTTCTTTTCACAGCACCTGTGACATGCTGAAGTTCCCAAGCCAGGGACTAAACTCGAGCCACAGCACTGACAACACAAGATTTTCAACCTCGCTAGGCCGCCAGGGAACTCCCTAGGAATCAATGTTTCTAAGCATCATGGACTCAGTAGTGAAGCCTGTTTATTTCCCCAAATTGATTCCTACAATGCTATCCCCCCTCCAAAAAATCCTTTCAAATTAAAGTGTGATTACTAGGTACTACAAACTATAATTTATTTTATTTTTTGCCTTTTTGTCTTTTTAGGGCCGCACCCACGGCATATGGATGTTCCCAGGCTAGGGGTCTAACCAGAGCTGTAGCCACCAGCCTATGCCACAGCAAAGCGAGATCTGCAACCTACACCACAGCTCATGGCAATGCCGGATCCTTAACCCACTCAGCAAGGCCAGGGATCGAACCCACAACCTCATGGTTCCTAGTTGGATTCGTTTCCACTGTGCCACAATGAGAACTCCTACAAACTACAATTTAAATGGCCGAAGTTAAAGAGCTGCATCTGCATGTCTGGCACTTGGGCTAAGTGCTTCTCTCTCACTGAACCCTCACATCACTCTGTTATCACCATTCTACAGAAGAGGAACCGAATTACAAAGGAGTTACATTACTATCCAGAGTCATAAGCTGTCAGGTTTAAGAGTTAGTACCTAACTGTCAGCCTCTCTCCAGAGAGCCTGTGGTCTTACCTAAAATATTCTACTGCCTTTGCTGAATTTAAAACCTACAAAAGAGGAGTTCCCATCGTGGCTCAGTGGTTAACAAATCCGACTAGGAACCATGAGGCTGTGGGTTCAATCCCTGGCCTCGCTTAGTGGGTTAAGGATCCAACATTGCCATGAGCTGTGGTGTAGTTTGCAGACAAGGCTGGGATCCTGCATTGCTGTGGCTCTGGCTTGGGCCAGTGGCTACAGCTCTAACTGGACCCCTAGCCTGGGAACTTCCACATGCCATGGGTGTGGTCCTAGAAAAAGACTAAATAAATAAATAAAACCTGCAAAAGATAAACAGAGCTTCCTTCTGAAAAACTTTTTTTTTTGTCTTTTTTGTTGTTGTTTTTGCTATTTCTTGGGCCGCTCCCGCGGCATATGGAGGTTCCCAGGCTAGGGGTCGAATCAGAGCTGTAGCCTCCGGCCTACTGCCAGAGCCACAGCAACGCGGGATCCGAGCCGCGTCTGCAACCTACACCACAGCTCACGGCAACGCCGGATCGTTAACCCACTGAGCAAGGGTAGGGACCGAACCCGCAACCTCATGGTCCCTAGTCGGATTTGTTAACCACTGCGCCACGACGGGAACTCCTGAAAAACTTTTAAAGTTAAACGAAAGACTTTATCCAGAAAAGAACTTTTTCAAAAAAAACTCTAAATGCCACAGCATTTCCAACAAAAACGCTAAATCATATAATAAAATTATCTTGTAGTAAAAATGTATATTGTTGAAACATGAAATATCTACCTCAAACATACTTCTTTAGGACTCAAAACCTAAATAACAAGAGGGTTACATAGAAGTATATCAGGTAGTGCCCGTTATAGCTCAGCAGTTTAAGAATCTGCTTCTTATCCATGAGGATGTGGGTTCAACCCCTAGCTTCGCTCGGTGGATTAAGGATCCAGCATTGCCACAAACTGCAGCAGAGGTCACAGATGCAGCTTCAACTCAACCCCTAGCCTGGGAACATCCATCCATGTGATGCTACTGGTATGGCCCTAAGAAGGGAAAAAAAAAAACAAAGTACACCAGAGGAGGAGTTCTTGCTGTGGTGCAATGGGATTAGCGTTGTCTTGGGCATGCTAGGATGAAGGCCTGATCCACAGTCCACCTCAGTGGGTTAAGGATCCATCGTTGCTGCAGCTGCAGCTTAGGTCACAACTGCAGCTCAGATCTGAGCCCTGGCCTGGGAACTCAATATACCATGGGGCAGCCAAAAAAGAAAAAAAAAAAAAAAGTACACCAAAAGAGTGGCATATGTGCAGATGAGAACAACTCATCTGTACTGACTTAAACACAACTGTTATGGAAATAAGGTAAAAATAACAATGTACAGGAGTTCCCGTTGTGGCTCAGTGGTTAATGAACCCAACCAGCATCCATGAGGACTCGGGTTCAATCCCTGGCCTCACTCAGTGGGTTAAGGCATTGCTGTGAGCTGTGGTATAGGTAGAAGAGGCAGCATGGATCCAGCATTGCTGTGGCTGTGGTGTAAGCTGGTGGCTACAGCCCTGATTGGACCCCTAGCCTGGGAACCTCCATATGCCACAGGCGCAGCCCTAAAAAAAAAAAAAAAAAAAAAGACAACAAAACAAAAACACATCAAAAAACCACCATGTACTTATAACAAAAGAACTTTCAACCATATGCTTAACATCAAAACAGTTCTTATTTATTTTTCAGCCGTTCCCTCAGCATGATAAAAATTCCTGCACCAGCGATCAAACTTGTGCCACAGTTGCAGCAATGCCAGATCCTTAACTTGTTGTACCACGAGAGAACATCTGAAACAATTCTTTAAAGTAATGGAATTGGATCTCTGTATTTTAGAGTCATCAGGGAACTTCAGAAAATAAAAACCTATCTTCGTCTCTCTTTCTTGCAAAAAAAAAACACATTAGTTTTCATGCAAGAACTTCTTCTGGGGGCCTACTATTATTATTTTTTTTTTTTTTGGCTTTTTAAGGCCACACCCACGGCATATGGAGGTTCCCAGGCTAGAGGTCCAATCAGAGCTACAGCTGCCGGCCTACACCAGAGCCACAGCAACTCGGGAGCTTGAGGCGCGTCTGTGACCTACACCACAGCTCACAGCAACGGTGAATTCTAAACCCACTGAGCGAGGCCAGGGATCGAACCCGCAACCTCATGGTTCCTAGTTGGATTCGTTTCCGTTGAGCCATGATGGGAACACCGAGGGGGCCTATTATTAAATTGACAAAGTGATTCAAAACATTTCCTATAAGTTTTAGGGACTTCTGTCTTAAGGACTATGGTAAGGAAGAAAGGTTAGTAAAACTGGAAAACTTACTTAATGGAAAACATAATTTCTAAAGAGTAAGCGTAAAAGATAAATGAAGTCTGCATAGCTGGTACATGATAAACAGACATTTGTAACTTTATTTACTTAGTCTTTTTTAGGGCCGCACCTACAGCATAGGGGTTGAATCAGAGCTGCAGCTGCCGGCCTACACCACAGCCACGGCAATGCCGGATTCTTAACCCACTGAGCAAGGCCAGGGATCAATCTTGCACTCTCATGGATACTAGCTGGGTTCATAACCCACGGGGAACTTCAAATGCTTCTAATTTTACAATTATAAAGATTCTACAGCTACAGTCAGACATGTGTGTGCATGAGAGTTGGCGTGGATCAGACATTACTCAAAACTCCCTCAGCTATAAAAGGCAATGGCAGCAAGTAATAGAAGAAAATTTCAACTCAACACATCTACTTTTCTGTCCACTTGTTGCAGAGTGCCATCTCTCCTGCTATTATTTACTGATGCTTAAGAGCAGAACTAAATGATCCCAGAGGCAGATAAAGGCAGAATCACTACTACAACCAAGAATGAATCTAGACAACTTGTGATTTACCTGGTCTCATGTTATCAAACTATTATGATGTCCATTAATATTTATAAAAACGATGGTAAAATCCTAGGGCACAGCCCCTGACTAACTCCTACAGTTAAACAAGAGAAAATGAAAACACCAAACATGTGTTTCTCCTATTCAATCAGGTGGCAATAAAGAAATTCATATAACTTTAAGCTTCCTACCAAAATCCTCATCACCTTGAAAGCCGTCATTATATAAATACAATGCACTGATATCTTATCCTGAAAGAAAAATACCCTTAAAAAAAAAAATACCCTTGAAGAATCTACCAGTTAGAACAGGTATTTCTACCAAGGGAGAAAACTAATATGCACTGAGCACCATGCTCTTCATATATTATTTCACCTAAAATTCCTATGAAATGGAATCTTCACTTCACAGATGTAGGTCCTGAGGCTCAGAGAAACAAAATAGCCTGCTTAAAGATAGGTAG
The DNA here is from genome assembly GCF_016906955.1 of Phacochoerus africanus. Lineage (NCBI taxonomy): Eukaryota > Metazoa > Chordata > Mammalia > Artiodactyla > Suidae > Phacochoerus > Phacochoerus africanus. The sequence goes on from NC_062544.1 coordinate 112,309,294, forward strand.
ATAGGTACATATACACATATCATACACATATCATCCATAGCAAATTCTTTTGTAATTACAGGGTCATTGGCATTTCTGGTTAAAAAAAAAAAATCTGATTTAAGGAAACCTACCGGGCAAAAACATTACTTTTGTTTCTAACTCAATAATGTAAAAAATGAGCAACTGAGAAAACTTTGAAACAAAGTCTTCCCTCTTTTAAGAGGCTATCAAACTACCCTAATGCATACTCGGAATCTACTAAAAGGAGAAATTTCAAGCCTCATGGAACAGTAACAGAGTATCATGCCCAGTGATGCTAACCTAATTTGTTGTCCTATGCCCAGCAGTTGCTCTGGGCTAATTTTTTTTGCCATGGATCATCAGTATTCCCTATGAGAATAAACATGGCAGGCTATTAATGTTTTTGTGATTAACACCCAATGCGGAGTTCTCTTGTGGTTCAGCAGGTTAAGGATCTGGCATTGTCACTGAAGCAGCTTGGATCGCTGCTGAGGCACAAGTTCAATCCCTGACCTAGAAACTTCTACGTGCCGAAGGTGCAGCCAAAAAAAGGAAAAGAAGAAAAAAAAAAAAAAACAACACCTGATCTGTTTCCACTTTCTTGTCAGCAATATTTAAAAAAGGAGGAATAGGAGTTTCTGTTGTGGGTCATTGGTAACGAACCCAACTAACATCCATGAGGACACAGGTACAATCCCTGGCCTGGCTCAGTGGGTTAAGGATCCAGCATTGCTGCAAGCTACAGTGTAGGTCGCAGACTGGCTTTGATCTGGCGTTGCTGTGGCTGTGGTGTAGGCTGGCAACTACAGCTCCGATTCAACCCCTAGTCTGGGAACTTCCATATGCCATGGGTGTGGCCCTAAAAGACAGAAAAAAAAAAAAAAAAGAAGAGAAGAAAAGAAAAGAAAGAGAGAGAGAAAAAGAAAAGCAGATGAAATTATTGAAAATGTTCACATTTTTAGGAATAAAGACAATGTAGGAGTTCCTGTCGTGGCGCAGTGGTTAATGAATCCAACTAGGAACCATGAGGTTGAGGGTTTGATCCTTGGCCTTGCTCAGTGGCTTAAGGATCTGGCGTTGCCATGAGCTGTGGTGTAGGTTGCAGACACAGCTCGGATCCCACGCTGCTGTGGCTCTGGCGTAGGCCGGTGGCTACAGCTCCAATCGGACCCCTAGCCTGGGAACCTCCATATGCCGCAGGAGCGGCCCAAGAAATCCCAAAAAGACCAAAAAAAAAAAAAAAAAAACCCAAAAGGAATAAAGACAATGTAAAATAAACCAAAATCTTCATACGGCAGGAACTTTGTTTTCTTCAAATGTGTCCTAGAACAGGTCGCTGGCATACAGTAACTATTTGTTCAATGAGTGTATAATGGCAAGCTAGCGTGGCCATCCCTCTTACCATGCCAAGGAGAAGTTCAAAGCCAAGCAAAACCACTACCATCACATGCCTTCCCTACCAGGTAGCCCTTCTCACCAAATGAGAATATTCATCCCCTTAACAGCTCACTTCTTTCTAGAGTGCTCAGACTAAAGGAGAACAAGAAAAGGTAGTCAAAACGGTACCAGACCAGGATACTTACATGGTATCAATTAAATTAATATGATCCAATTTCCTTTATTTGTGATTAGTTTAAAATACCTTAATAGCCCCTGGATGGGTGGCTACACCTGATGTTAACACTATTCCCATCCAAGCCAGTATCACTGCTGACCCCTCCAGTAAGAGGAAGGGTTGTTCTCTGATTCGCATTCTCTGGTTAGCCTATTTTTTATTGATAATTGGATATACCCAAAGCAGAGACTGTGCATAAACTATAAGATGACCAAACTACTCTATCAAAAAAATGAAAACTTAAAAATGAACAACAGAAGAAATAAGATGAGAGTGATCAGGAAGTGAGAGAAGTATGTGTATGATATGGTAAATCCATCTCCTTAAAGATTAAGAGGTTAGGAAATATATCTATACAGGAAGAAATATTGGTTAGAGTAGAAGAGAAAGAGGAAGAAGTTAAAGGAGTATCTTACAGGGAAAGGTAGGAAAATAAAATCAGAGAGAAAAGTTATGGAGTAAAACAAAAGGTCGAAAGGAGTTCCTGCTGTGGCACAACAGGATCAGTGGCATCTGTGCAGCACCAGGACACAGGTTCAACCCCCAGCTCAGCACAGTGGGTTAAGGATCCAGCTTTGCCACAGCTGAAGCACAGGTCACAACTGCAGCTTGCATCTGATCCCTGGCCCAGGAAATCCAAATGCCAGAGGGCAGCAAAAAAAAAGGAAGAAAAAAAAAAAGATCCTAAGATTAGTAGAGAAGAAAATCATTCGTAGTGTTGCACCCACATTTCCCTAGAACTTACACTCATATATAATAATAATCTCTCTCCATGGGGAAAAGGAATGAAACAAGAGTCTTCTATTTACATACCTTACAAATGTGCTGCAAGACCAACGGCCTGTGTGGCAGAAGTTCTACAAAGTGCCCTGAACTTCTCAGATGAAAGGCACTATAAAAACATAAAAAATATCAACAATTATGTCTATTCATTTTACAGGGGAAAAAAAAAAGCACAGGATGTACAGTGGGCTTGTCCAAAGTTCTGTAAAGTAATTTAAGAATCCAGAGGGTGGAAAGGGCAGCATTTAATTTTAATTGACATACCAATCTTATTTTCTGAATATTATAAATATAAAAAATATTTGTAAATCTGTGTTGCCCTTCTAAAAGCAAAAATTAGGAGTTCCCCTGTGGCGCAGGGCTTAGGATCCAGTGTGATTGCCACAGCAGTTCAGGTTGCTGCTGAGGTGCAGTTCAATCTCTGGCCCAGGAACTTCCACATGACACAGGTGAGGCCACAAAAAAAGAAAAGAAAAAGCAAAATTCAAAAGCATACGTTAAATTATTTTTCCAATATTATAAAAATTTTCAAACATAAACGAAAGTTAAAAGAATTTTACACTGGGAGAGTTCCTGTCATGGCACAGGGGAAAAGAATCCAACTAGGAACCATGAGGTTGCGGGATCGATCCCCGGCCTTGCTCAATAGGTTAAGGATCTGGCGTCACTGTGAGCTGTGCTGTAGGGTGAATACGCAGCTCAGATCTGGCATCGCTGTGCCTGTGGCACAGGCCAGGAACTACAGCTCTGATTTGACCCCTAGCCTGGGAACATCCATATGTAATAAGTGCAGCCCTAAAAAAGACCGAAAAAAAAAAAAAAAAAGAATTTTACAGTGAATACCTGTATCCCTACCACCCACACTATCAGGAACATTTGAATGACCTGCTTTATCAAATTAGGTTTCCTTTTTAATACACAGAAAAGTATAGATTAGAAGACAACTGTCAGGAAACAGCTTCAAAAAAACCGTTGACGTCATTAGGTTAAGGAAATTAATAATACTAGGAAACCCTTCTGATATCTTTGTCAGAAATGATCAGTATTAGTTTACTGTTTAAAGTCAGAACGTACTCATATCTACCCTTGACTCTTGGTGAATGATTCTACTGTTTAATATCAGATCATATCATCATCCTGATTAAAAAAAATCAAAAAACAAATGGAAATAACTTCTCATGACCTAAAAGGTCCTACATGATACAGTTCCTGTCCATTTCTGTAATTTTATTTTTTATTTTATTATTATTATTATTATTATTTTGTCTTTTTGACATTTCTTGGGCTGCTCCCACAGCATATGGAGGTTCCCAGGCTAGGGGTCGAATCAGAGCCATAGCCGCCAGCCTACACCAGAGCCACTGCAACGCGGGATCTGAGCTGCGTCTGCAACCTACACCACAGCTCACAGCAACGCTGGATCCTTAAGCCACTGAGCAAGGCCAGGGATCAAACCGAAACCTCATGGTTCCTAGTCAGATTCATTAACCACTGAGCCATGATGGAAACTCTGCATCTCTGTAAATTTATTTTACCTCCCACTTTTCCCTTCACTCCACTCCAAATATTTCACTGGCTGTTTATGTTCTCTTCTTTCCCTTCACTCGAATATTAAGATAAGATACTATCACAAATATGCTTAAGCACATTTACTTTACTCTCTTAAAAACAAAAATCAAGCTCAGTTTGGTAGCAAATTCAAACTGGCTCCAATTTAAAAGAGTATTTCCTATTTTGATGATTATTAGCTATAAAAATGTATTCAGAATTATCTGGAGGAAGCACCAATAAACTCAGACCAACACCCAGAATGAGCAGCTTCAATGCCCACCTGATTTTCAGTCACATGACTACCAGAATTATGAGTATACAAGGCATTTATTTAATACTACAGCACCACAGATTAAAAATGAGTCACTAGATATAGAAACACTTGAAATACGTATTTTAGAGTAATTACTAACTTTAGAACTGTCTTGAAAATTTTAATTTATTAATCTCACAAGTACTTAACAGTTAGCAAATCCCCAAAGAGCAGAGTATAGTAAGATACATTAACACAAGTTTAAAACTTCATTGCATTAATGTGAAGGTGCAGGCAAACAGTTCTACAGGCCAGGTGCATAAAGGGATAAACTAAGTGGTAAAGGAAGATGAAATATCTTTAGGGACCTTTTACAATTACAAATGTATGTGATTAAAATTCAGTGATTATGCACCACTTATCATTATCACTAGCAACCATAATGCAATTAAACACAAGGTGCTATCTATAGAAGCCCAGCAGGTCCAAATTGGTACTCATAAAAGTTGAAAAATCGATCTGTCTTCTGAGAGTTAACAAAAATCTCTCAGCTCAGGACAAGTAAGAAGACCCAAAGTAGCAACCCACTTCCTCCAATCACTGCTTGGACTCCACCTTAATGGACACGAAGCACCTGTTTTTACTCTCCTAATAACTTAAACCCCACATGACCAGGATAAACTATTAAAAAGAGTTTTCTGACAAACAAAAAAAGAATTGGGACCGAAAACACTCCAGCAAAACCATCACCACAAACACTGGAAACTATATTCTTGATATATGCTATTTCCCTTCATCCTGCTTCAAATCAATAGTAAAAAGAGTCCACAGTCGCCTGATAACAAATTATCAGGGCATAATTCTTTTAGTTTTACAGCAAGGGAGTCTGGGCTTACCTCCGAAGAAGATGGAGAAGATGGTCCCGTAAGAAGACCAAAAACACCTAAAGCCATGACCTAGGCCAGGCAGAGACTCTGCATATTCATTTACCTATTTCAATCAACTGCTGTAGAACCATCCAGTTACAGAAAGCAGAGCAAAGCTAAAAAACATTTGTTTGTGAAATATTCCTGATTCTCTCAATGTATATAAAATCAGCAATATATAATAGGAGAAACACTGTAATAAGTTGAAAGCGCTGAATTTTAGCTGACTCTAAGCAAGCTGTTTAGGAGTACATAAAGAAGATCTTAGAGTGAAAATAGTTCTGGCTGGCACCTGACTATAGACATATGACCTTGAGAAATTTACTGAAGATTGCCGGACTCAGTTTCTCATCTGCAAATGGAGTTGGACTACAAGTCCCGAAGATTTCTTTCACATCTAAAATTCTTGATCAATGAAAACGTCTTCCCTTTAATACAGATTTTTATGAGAATGGAAGCTATAAGTCTAGGATTAATCTTTACTAAAATCAAGTTCCATCTGATATTTTATGTTCCCAAGGGCCACCAGTGCTCTACAAAAATTAGATGGAACTACTCAAGACAATTTATCAAAAGAGATCCTTCACTAAGTTACCCTTTATAATTAAGAGCTAATCTTTTATTTTCAGTCCAAACAATGTCACTTGTGCCAAATGCTCAAAACAACATCTCTCCCAATTTAGCCATGTCTAAAGTGACAATCATGCAATGGTACAAATGCATTACACATCTGGATGTGTGACACTAGGTGGCTGACAAATTCTCACCACATACAACATTTAAAAGAATTTTTTAAAGTATTTTTCCCCTTCAGGTCTGGCAGGAATATAATCTGATTACACACCTGCAAGGGACATTTACTTCAAAAGACTGTCTTAAATACAAAGAGAACCAAACAAGTTACCAACAGAGGTAAAAACTTTTTATCAGGACCATTATGAAACACAAGGGAAACCAACTTTAGGTAAAAAGGATGCCAATTTTCCATCATTAACTACTAATCATGGTTTTGAACAAATCGAGTGCAAATAGTGCTATTAATGAACATGTAACTGGATCCAACTGGACAGATGTTTAGGTGATTCCTAATCAAGGTAATAACTCAAACTAAGAAAAATTGCAAATTAATACTATATTTTTATGCTACATAGTTTAATCATGAAAAATATCCCCTTCAATTGGAAAATTCCCTTCTTCCAATACCGAAGAATCCTAACCCCTAGGATTTCAACACTATGTTTTACTTAACACAATCTCAAACAATACTGCATTAAAAAGGAAAATACCCAAAACGTAACTGGACTTCACCAAGTATAAAACGGTGATTCATGTTTCATACTAAATGTAAAAGCCAAAATGGAGTTGTAAAGAGTTTCTTTCCCATTTCAACTCCGATAGCCACGCACGCTTCCCAGCGGCCGGCTGCCCCCCGGGTCGTGGGGCCGGGCTCACAACCCCCGCCCTGCCCCGCGCAGCCCTAAGAGAGGAAGCGCCCGGGACCGCGGGGCGGGCAGGCGGCTAGGGCTCCACCAGGCCTGGCCGGGCGGGGGAAGGGGCGCGGGAGGCCGCGGGGCGCGCTTCCGGGGACCGCGCGGGCGGGGCCGCCGCTTTGGGAAGAGGAGCCCGACTACTGGGCCCCGAGTTAGGGTCAGGGGACAGGGTCCTGGGGCTCCCGGCCCAGAGCAGCAGGTGGGGCGCGGCCGCGGCGGGGCGGCGGCTGGCGGGCGGCCGGAAGAGTGCCGGGCGGGCCCGGGGCGCCAGGAGGGAACCCTCTCGCTCACCTAAGGCGACGACTCCAAGGCCGGCTTCTCCGCGCCGAGAACGCCTGTCCGCGAGTCGCGAGCTCGAAGACTACGGCGGGTGGCTGTGGAGGTGGCGGTGGACTAACGAGAGAACCGACGGAGAGCGACGGGTGGGGAGCGCGAGAGAGCAAGAGCGGGCGGCGACGGCGGCGGGAGGGCGGGGAGCGACGTGCGCGCCCCCGAGTGCCCAGCGGGCTCGAGCCGGCCCCAGTCGCGGCCCCGCGCGCGCGCGCGCACTCAGGGCTCAGCCACGATTGCTCAGGAGCGCGTCCACACCCTAAAAGCAAGACGCTTAACCAATCATTGCAGCCGCGTGGGGCATCACGGGAACTCTGGGGCTATAAAAGAGCTGGTTGCTATTTTATACTTCTCGAGTCACTCATCCTTTCAGCAGGGTGGGGCTTGGTGCGCGTGCGCGGTTTTACTGCTCCGCCCCAACTGCCAACTCTGCGCGCAGGAGAGGTAGGCGCTCCAAGCCTCGGTTTACGCTTGCGCATTATTGAGTCTGGCTCCGGAAGACCGGACGCTTGCGCAGTGGGGACTACGGTGACAGTCCCCCTGGTCTGCCACCGGCCAGTCATGGCGGAGCCTTGGTCGGGGCAGTCCTTGCAGGTTCTGCCGGCCACGGTGCTGGGCGCGCTGGGCGCCCTCGGCAGCGAGTTCCTGCGGGAGTGGGAGGCTCAGGACATGCGCGTGACCCTCTTCAAGTTGCTGCTGCTTTGGTTGGTGTTAAGTCTCCTGAGCATCCAGCTGGCGTGGGGGTTCTACGGGAGTACGGTGACCGGGCTGTATCACCGCCCAGGTGAGGCTCCCCACCAGCTTCCGTGGACCGGCCACCCTCTTCCCGCACTGACTGTACTTTCGGGTTCCCCGAACCCTCCCCCCCAGATTACCACTGGTGCCCTGAGAACCTAATGACAACGCTGTATCCTGACCCATGTCAACATAGCATTTCATGCCAGTAACCCCACCAGTTCACCCATGATATATAATTTCCCTTGCACCCTCATCAGACAATACCACAAATTCTTTAGGGCCTCCACCACACTCTCCAACAAATACCACTGGCCTCTAACCTGACCTGGGCTGATGCCTGCTCAGATACCCACCCCCAGCCTGTTGCAGCTCTGGATGTGTTCCTGCCCCCAGGTCTGGGCAGCCAGAACGGATCCACACCTGATGGCTCCACGCATTTCTCGTCCTGGTGAGTAAATCTCTTCCCACTTTAACCCCATGCTTGGCACATAGAGGCCACTCCTGAGCTGAGGATAGGGGAGGGGAGTTCTCAGGGTAGGAGTCCACCAGCTTAGTGGCCTTTGCAGTAAACTCCAAGGTCTCTAACTAGAGCTCAAGCTGTAAGTGACACTGATGTCTAAACAACCCATCATTATGTTGTTCAGTAACCTGTGGGGCAGGTGACATTATTGTCACAATTTCAGAGATGAAGGGGCAAGCCTGTTGGATTCCAGTCCACCATAAGCCCCTAATTTGGAAAAACAGGAGCCTCTGTCCTTAGTGCACTGACTGGCCTCCTCATCTGTAAAACATGAACTCACTAATCAGTGCATTCATTCAGCTGATCTCTGAGCTCCTAGTACATGGCAGGGGCCATGCTAGATCTAGAGAATAAGAACATCCCAGGCCCTACTCACAGGGGGAGCCAGAGGTTTAAAAGGGAAGGGAAGCAATGCAGAGGCAAGGGCCATCATAGCAGGTGACTCCTAAGGCAGACACCTGAAGGCAAAGTCTAGGGAGTAGTAAAGTATACCAAGCAAAGAGAATGGATAGAACAAGACCCAAAGACAAGAACAGGATGACATATTGGCAGGATAGACAAGGCTGTGCCACTGGAACTCAAACAAGAAGGCATGGAGTGGAGTTCCCTTGTGGTGCAGTAGGTTAAGGATCTGCAGCAGCTCCAGTCATTGCTATCTCCTGGGTTAAATCCCTGGCCTAGGAACTTCGACATGCTGCAGATTAAAAAAAAAAAAAAAAAAAAAAGTCAGAGTTCCCGTCCTGGGCAGTGGAAAGGAATCCGACTAGGAACCATGAAGTTGCAGGTTCGATCCCTGGCCTCCCTCACTGGGTTAAGGATCTGTTGTTGCCGTGAGCTGTGGTGTAGGTCGCAGACGTGGCTTGGATCTGGCATTGCTGTGGCTCTGGTGCAGGCTGGCAGCTGTAGCTCCAACTAGACCCCTAGCCTGGGAACCTCCATATGCCACAGGTGCGGCCCTAAAGGCAAAAGACAAAAAAAAGAAAAAAGAAGTAGTCATGGGACTTTCTGCTGTAGCACAGTGGGATCAGCAGCATCTTGGGAGTGCTGCGATGCAGGTTCTATCCCTAGCCTAACACAGTGGGTTAAGGATCTGGCATTGCCACAGCTGCAGCTCAGGTCGCAACTGTGGCTCAGATCTGATCCCTGGCCTGGGAACTCCATATGCCACAGGGCAGCCAAGAAAAAGAAGGCATGGAGGGACCTGCAACACCCTATCTATCCCAGGTCTCAGGGACCTATTGAGGAACTCAGCAAAGCCATGGCCTAATCTAATTTGCCTTTATAACTACCTACTTCATGGCAAATAGATAAAGAGGTCCTAAAGAGAGGGGCAAGAAGCCAGTTAAGAGGACTGCCACTGCCCAGGTTTCTATCCCTGTCAACTGGGGAAGAATGGGAGCACCATTCACAAGGTGAAGGAGGAAGAATGAGTGAAGGGGAAAGGTAGTGGACCCAGTGTGGGCTCTAGAACTTCAGCAGAGAGGTTTAGATTTTAGTGTGACCTTACTGAGCCCACCTCAGCCCCCAAAAGGGGACTGTTGTGCTGCCCATGGAATAACCCCTTTTCTCTTCTCTCCATCACTTTCAGGGAAACAGCAGCAAATGAACCTCTCAAAACCCACAGAGAATAAGGGAAGGCAGCAAGAGGGGTCTCCAGGGACATCACCGGTTCTGCTACTGCCCAGACCCCAGGGACGACTGCAGAGGGGTAGGGGTTGGGGGGCGGGGGGTACCCCAGTGCTGGCAGGCCTAGGCCTCCCCTGCCCTTGGCCTTGCCTCCAGCAGCCCCAAGCCAGTAATTTGCCTCTACCTTTAGCTGGGTGCCTTAAGGAAAGGCATAATCCTCCTCTTTCAGGGGTCAACTCAGAAGCCTCTGGGTTAGGATGACTAACAGTCCATTTTCTGTCTTGACTTTTTCCTGGTCCTCTTCCCATCCCCTTGGGATGTGACCCCATAGAGATTTGTTCTTCTGAGAAGAAGCCTGAGGTTGACCAACTCAGATTTGTAAGGCAAGTCTGTTTTCTCCTAAGTCCTGGGTTTCCTGAATTTCTTTGGTTTTGCTTTGTTGGCAGGGGGCCAGGGAATCCTGGCCTGGACACAGCTTTATACTTTATGGTTACTTAGCTGGACATCCAAGTACAAGGCAGGGGGCAGCTGGCACTCTCTACCCATGGAGAACATTGACCTCCCTTCGCCCATCCTGAGCTCTCCAGGTGGGAGTTGGGCAATGGAAGTTGTCTCTTCCCAAGCATATTCTTTTCAGTCTCTCCCGGAAGGAAGCCAGGTGCCTGAAGGAGGCTGAGTTCCCAAGGATGAGCCTCCATGCCCACTGCTTAAGTGCCCATGGGGTTGTGGATCTGTACCCTGCCCCTCACAAGGAGGTACTAAGGAGTTTGTGCAGAGAGGCCCCATCATGCCCTGTAGCCTCACCACTTCCCATCTTGACCTGGAACCACAGCTTCATCCCAGAAACCCACAGTCTCAGCTCCTCCCCACTAGCACCACCTCAGCTCCCAAGAATTCTCAACAGGGAAGAGCCACAGGGTAGGCAGGCCTACCACTTCCAGAGTGGGCCAAGGGAGCATCCAAAGGTATAAGTGGAACGCCAATTCCTGAAAGCAGTGTGGCCCGAGACCTGTCTCCTTCCCTGATGGTCATATTTCTTCCTGCTTCTGCTGGGCCACCAGCTACCTCAGTGTCCCACTGCCTGCTTCCTCTTTGTTAAATGTCACATTTCCAGCTGGCAGCCTTTGCCTAGGCCATCTTTGCAGAGTGCACTGGGGTAAAACTATGCTGAGCTCATGCACATGTACTCTGAAATATGTTCTAGCTGGTGGGATAATGCTTTTGTAGTCCCAGGCCTACCCACTAACGACACCACACTCAGCATCAGGGTCTCATATTTCACCCCAGGCTCAACTGAGGATGTGGCTTATTAAACATGGAAGTGCATCAGCTGTGTGGTTATTCAGACAGGACAGAGTGTGTGTGCATGCACAGGGGAAACTGGAAAGGAACACCCTGTGGGCTACTGCCCCCGAGCACCCAGAATTCAAGGACCTGCAGAGGTGGGGAGGCGATGCCGGTTCCCTGGAGAAGTGGTAGTGGTGCCTAACACAAATACTATCCCCATTAGTTCTTACAGACCTGCCCCTCTCAAGGGGAATCCACTCCACGCAACCCACTCCAAGCCTGTCTCAGAGGCCAGGAAGGCAGGCATTGGACTGGCACCCTAGTAATCCTGTGGACAGAGAATAATGAAGCTAGAGACTCTGGCAAGCAAGAGGAAGAAGCTAATTTAATGTTTTCAAAGTTGGTAGAGTCCAGTAATAAGTCCCAGGGGCAAAGGTCAGTCCGAGATAAGGCAAGTCCAGGAGGAAGCCCATCCTGCCCTACAATAGCCCTAGGGCTCAGAACAGGTGGTGAGCTTGGCATGGTTGGCTACTGGGCAGCAGGATGGGCCAAATGGATAATGGAAGAGTGAGTCTACGCCCCCTCAGTCATCCCCAGGTTTACACATGGGCACAGCAGCCCTCCTGGGCCAACCCCCTGTAAGTCAGGAATCATTCCTGCCCAGGGAGAGGCAACAGTTTGCATTCGTGGAAAGTGAACTAGAGGAGGTAGCCAGCACTGCCCAAGGCAATAACCCTTTGCAGTGTGAGAAACTGTTGTGAGGTAGGTTGGGCAGCCTTTATCCTCCCCCTAAAGGTGAGCCTTTGCCTCACAGCCAGCACCTGGCAGAGTGGGAGGGAAAGGTGCCAAAACTGATGCTTCTCCAGCTGGCAAGAGTGAGATCAGTGGGAGCTTGGGCTGGCCTATCACTCAGAAATGGGGTCTTGAAGTTGCAGTGTCACAGATGAAGTGGGAATAGGTGGTGTATCCCCGCCTTCTCCCAGACAACCAGAACCAGCCTCCACCCAGGCCACCTATACCAAGTAGATGACTAACCCCTTGTAGAATGCCTTCCAGGGCCAGGCTCCTGGAGGGGATGGCCCTGCCCCAAGTCATTCTCACTTAAGGGTATAGTAGCTTGTCGGCACAAAGGGCATCTTGCTGACCACAGCCACCTGCTGCTTCCGCCGCACCTCTACCAGCAGCAGGGTACCTGGCCGACTATGCTCATAGGGCACATAACCCATTGCCACATTCTTCTTCAGGCAGGGCGAGGGGCAACCACTGGTCACAGTACCTGTCCAGGCAAAGGCCATGTGTCAACACCACCCTGCCAATCCAGTGCCCCCACCCTCCTAGAGAAGAAACAAGGACTGTCTAACTTCCTTGGTCCACCTACCAATCACGGTGCCCTCTGTACTCAGGATGGGACTGTGCGCTCGCACGGGAGCACCCTCACACGTTAACCCCACACGCCTCCGCTGCACCTTACTCTTCAGTTGAGGAACAATAACCGAGGCTCCTGGGAAGTCCATTGCAGCTCGGCGGCGCTTCCCTAGAACATGACACTCCAGACTTAAGCCACAGCCTGTAGGACCTCTGACCACAGAGGTCCTAGGAACAAGGACCCCCAAGAAACACCCATCTAGCACCAAGGCCCCTTCACTCAGGCTCCCCTAGGGTCCACTCCTCCTGTGCAGTGTAGTCAGTCAGCCACCCACCTCCTGCCCCATGGTCTTGGAGGCCATTCTGCCTGCTGAAGGTCCTCAGCATCTACTGGGCAAAGCCACTGTGGTGTCTTCCTTCAGAGAATGAAGCCTGTGGGAGGCTGTGTCACTTGCTCCAGGCTACACAACCTTGGAAGCAGTCATGGGCTGGCCAGTCTCACTAAGGGTCACTCCAGCCTTCAGGATCCCCTCCCTGAGTACTAGCGCAGCTCACCCAGTGTCCAGCTGAGGCTGCCTTCCACAGGTGTGGTGTGTTCGTCAATGTCGTTCCCATACAGGCAGAGGCCTGCCTCTAGGCGCAAGCTGTCCCGGGCTGCCAGCCCTGCCAGCTTCACCTCTGGGTTTTCCAACAGAGCTGTTGCTAGGCGGACTGCCTCCGCTGCTGGCACCGAGATCTGCAAGGGACATCAGAGAGCAGGTGGGCAGCTGGCCCCAGAGTCTTCTTCCCTGCACTACCCTGTGCCCACTTCTTGACAAACCTCCACACCATCCTCTCCTGTGTAGCCACAGCGGGTCACACGGCAGCCAGACACGCCAAATACCTCCATCACAGCACTGGTCATGAAGGGCAGTTTCCTCAGATCATCTGTCACGCCAGCCTGTAGCACCTGGGCTGCAGTGGGACCTGGGCCCAGGGAGCCAGTAACCAAGTGTCCAGGTCTTAGTGCCCTGGAAAGCTGGATAACAGCCTTTAGGGGTTGGAACAAGCCCTGAGCAAGCCCCACTCTGAAGGTGGAAGATGCTCTTGCCTACAGCCCATGAAGCCTTGTGGCAGGTAGAAAGAGGGTATGATACCGAACTTAGAATTCTGTGCCATCCTCACCTTCCTCCTCACGTGGCTTCTGTGCTAAGCAATAGAGAGAGCCTGGAAAGCAAAGGTCAGCTCCAAACCCAACCTGGCCTGCTTACCTTGTAGGGCTAGCAGAGCATTATCCATCACCTCCAGGCCTATATCACCGCCTGTGTTCTGAAGCTCCCTAACCCTATCCTGAAAGGAAAGATAGAAACACCATATTTGGAGTTCCCACTATGGCATAGTGGGTTAAGAACCTGACCGCAGCAGCAAGGGGTAGGATCAACCAGCCTGGCCCAGTGGGTTGATGGGGAGATCTGGTGTTGCTGCAGCTGCAACTTGGATTCTGTCCCTGACCTGGGGAACTTTGGTATATTGCAGGTGTGGCCATTTAGAAAAAAAAAAAAAAAGGGAGTTCCCATTGTGGCACAGTGGAAACAAATCCGACTAGTATCCATGAGGATGTGGATTCGATCCCTGGCCTTGCTTAATGGGGCGAGGATCTGGTGTTGCCATGAGCTTTGGTTTAGGTCGCAGAAGTGGCTTGGATCCTGTGTTTCTGTTGCTGTGGCTATGGCGTAGGCCAGCAGCTGCAGCTCTGATTCGCCCCCTGGCCTGGAAACTTCCATATGTCACGGGTGTGGCCCTAAAAAGCAAAAAATTAAAATTTTAAAGAGAACTTTAAAAAGAAAAAAAAAGTATTAGTTTTGAGGCCCTTTACTGGCCATCTACCATGGCCCAGGTGCTGCAGAGCTTGGCTGGTTTCCATCTTACAAAGTCATATAACCACTAAGTGGCAAGGATAACCCAAGCCCTGGTCTACCAGTTCTCAACACCAGGCTCTAGCCCTCCACCCTAACCAGAAGATGTTCACTTAGAGACCAGGATCAGCTTCAACTCCCCACCTCCTCCACCCCTGAAACCAAGCTTGTTCCAGGGAGCCCTACTTTCCCTTCAAGGAGCCACTGTCCAAGCCCCTTGTCCATTCCAGTCCAGCTCTGGACAATAAGGATGCTGCTCTGTGAACAAGGAAGACAGGGTGCCTAGAACACAAAGGGGCTATACCTGCATGAGGGTCAGGTCCTTCTCCCGGCAGCCAGCATTAGATACCACATACAGGTGTCCTTCGGAAGTGTTGGTCACAATCAAGTCATCTAAGATGCCTCCAGCCTCATTGGTAAACAGTGACAGTGTTCCCTAGTATCAAAGTGGAATATCATTGCCTCCAGGTCAAAGAGGCCAAGGTCAAGTGCAAGTCAAACACACCCAGGGCCCACTCAGCCACCTAGAACCTTGAACCTTCATGCACAGGGCTAGAGGGTGGTGGTACAAAGTGCAAGGCTAGGTCTGCCCCAAACTTCACAAGCCCAGGGTCTTTTGTTTTTTGGGTTTTCTTCTTTTTCTTTTATTTTTTTTCATCTTTTGTCCTTTTAGGGCTGTACCCGGGGCATATGGAGGTTCCCAGGCTAGGGGTTGAATCGGAGCTGTAGCCGCCAGCCTAGGCCAGAGCCACAGCAACACCAGATCCGAGCCTCATCTATGACCTATATATACCACAGCTCACCACAACGGCAGACCCTTAACCCACTGAGAAAGGCCAGGGATCGAACCCGCTACCTCATGGTTCCTAGTCGTATTCGTTTCCGCTGCGCCATGACGGGAACTCCTTGGTTTTTTGTTTTTTTTTTTTTTCTTTTTTAAGGTTCCCAGGCTAGGGGTCGGATCAGACCTCCAGCTGCCGACCTACACCATAGCCACGGCAATGCCAGATCCAAGCCACGTCTGCAGCCTATGCCAAAGCTTGCAGCAATACTGGATCCTTAACCCACTGAGTTAGGCCAGGCATCAAACCCAAATCCTCATGGATACTAGCTGGATTTTAAACCTGCTGAGTCACAATGGACATTCCAAGCCCTGGGGTTTTTTAGTTGCTGTGGTTTTTTTAGCCTTTTTTTTTTTTTGTCTTTTTGCTATTTCTTGGGCCGCTCCAGTGGCATATGGAGGTTCCCAGGCTAGGGGTCTAATCGGAGCTGCAGCCACCGGCCTACGCCAGAGCCACAGCAACACGGGATCCAAGCCGCGTCTGCAACCTACACCACAGCTCACGGCAACGCCGGATCATTAATCCACTGAGCTAGGGCAGTGATCGAACCGACAACCTCATGGTTCCTAGTCGGATTCGTTAACCACTGTGCCACAACGGGAACTCCTTTTTTTTTTTTTGCTTTTTTTAGGGCCACACCATGGCGGCTTGTGGAAGTTCCCAGGCTAGAGGTCAAATCAGGGCTGTAGCTGCGGGCCTACATCACAACCGCAGCAGTTTAGGATCCAAGCTACATCTGCAACCTACACCATAGCTCACAGCAACGCGGGATCCTCACCCCACTAAGCAAGGCCAGGGATTGAAACAACATCCTCATGGATACTAGTCAGATTCACTTCTACTGAGCCACAATAGGAACTCCCAAGCCCAAGTTTTTTGATCTTTGTACACTGAAAAAGTTTTCACCTCTTCCCCACCTTAGGGGACCTCCCTAATCTAATGGGACCTCTGCACCCCTCCCATTCAGTACTGAAGAGTCCCATCTCACACTTAATCCATGATACCTAAGATTTACTGCTTCATCGCACCCAGACCTAGGACAACTCACCCAGTGCCCCAAACCCCAGGACAGAAGTTTCAAAGTCTACCTGGATGAGAGTTCCCGTTGTGGCGCAGAGGAAACGAATCTAAGAACCATGAGGTTGTGGGTTCGATCCCTGGCCTCAGTGGGTTAAGGATCTGGCATTGCTGTGAGCTGTGGTGTAGGTGGCAGATGCAGCTCCGATCTAGCATTGCTGTGGCTGTGGTGTAGGCCAGCAGCTGTAGCTCCGATTTGCCCCTAGCCTGGAAACTTCCATATGCTGCGGGTGAGGCCCTAAAAAGCAAAAAAGCAGAAAAAAAGTCTGTCTTGATGAGCAATGCTCCAAACACTCCCTGCTGGATGGATGAAGAGCCTGTGGTTAAGAGATCACATGAATCACCTGGGGATCTGTTTAAAATGTCGGTTCTCTTCAGCAAGTCTGGAGTGGCCCAAGTTCCTAACAAGCTCCTATGTGATGATGAAGCTGCTGGTTTTGGGACCACACTTTAGATTACAAGGGGTTAGGTAGCATGGAAGGTCACAGAAAAGGATATGAAAAAAAAAAAAAAAAGAGTTCCCGTCGTGGCGCAGTGGTTAACGAATCCGACTAGGAACCATGACGTTGCGGGTTCGGTCCCTGCCCTTGCTCAGTGGGTTAACAATCCAGCGTTGCCGTGAGCTGTGGTGTAGGTTGCAGACGCGGCTCGGATCCCGCGTTACTGTGGCTCTGGTGTAGGCCAGTGGCTACAGCTCTGATTCGACCCCTAGCCTGGGAACCTCCATATGCCGCGGGAGCGGCCCAAAGAAATAGCAAAAAATAATAATAATAAAAATAAAATAAATAAAATAAAATGTCGGTTCTGTTCAGCAAGTCTGGAGTGGCCCAAGTTCCTAACAAGCTCCCATGTGATGATGAAGCTGCTGGTTTTGGGACCACACTTTAGATTACAAGGGGTTAGGTAGCATGGAAGGTCACAGAAAAGGATATGAAAAAAAAAAAAAAAAGAGTTCCCGTCGTGGCGCAGTGGTTAATGAATCCAACTAGGAACCGTGAGGTTGCGGGTTCGGTCCCTGGCCTTGCTCAGCAGGTTAAGGATCTGGCGTTGCCATGAGCTGTGGTGTAAGTTGCAGATGCGGCTTGGATCCCGAGTTGCTGTGGCTCTGGCATAGGCCGGTGGCTACAGCTCCGATTGGACCCCTACCCTGGGAACCTCCATATGCCGCAGGAGTGGCCCAAGAAATGGCAAAAAGACCAAAAAAAAAAAAAAAAAGAAAAGAAAAGGATATGAACCTGGGTTTCTGGCCTCCCAGCTTGAAATGGTGGGTATGGGATATGACCCTCCCTGCAGAAGTCCAGGTGTCTAGACATGACTCGGAGACTCTGTCCTGCAAGCAAGCCCTGAGATGTGAGACATCTCTGGCCCCCAAACTCAAAGCAGGGACTCAGACCAGTTTGCAGGTTCTTGACTAAGAACATTCATGGAACAGAAATAAAAGAGAGGCCCACCTGATTTGGCTTTAACTCGGCAATATCTCCAACCACTAGACTCTCCATCATCTTCACCCGGTCACTGCCAAATATCTTGGTCTGGGAAAGAGATCAAAAAGCCTCAGTCCATGCAGCAGCTACAGTCTGGAAGGCCATGGGGCAAAGAGGCATCCTCTTCCCACCAGTCGTACCCAGCCAACATGCCTAATTATTCTTTTGATTTTGCAGTTGGCGGAATCCCAACTTTGACTCCCCGATACCCACCAATACAGAAAAGATACACTCAAGAGAAGTTAGGAAACTTGAAGGGCCCAGCACCTTCCTGAAATACCAAACCAATACCCAGAAAGATGGATGAGAATCAGTGGCAGCCTCCGGAAACCCAGGCCACTGAGCCACACCACGCACTAAGTGAGAGAGGTGAGGCAGGAGATGATCAAGAGAGACTCTGAGTTAGTTGACTGGGAGCCATAATCCATTACACCCGAGACCGCCAACTGTTCTGGGAGAACTGCCCTCAGAATCCAGCACCCAGCAAAGAAAGCCAAGGGTTGCACCACTGTGGACGGAGAGGAAGCCCTGGCCCAGCCAGAATGAGCCCTGGCCAACACATCCCCCTGTCTCACCTGCAGCATGTGGGACACGTCAAAGAGCGAGCAGTGCTGGCGTGTATGCAGGTGTGAATCAACGTGGCTGTCCCGGTACTGCACAGGCAGACTCCAGCCTGCGAATGCCACCATCTTCCCGCCATGGGCAAGGTGGAAGTCATAGAGTGGTGTCCTGCGGAGCACATCCTGCGGGCGGCTGGGCTCAGCGCCACCACAGCCTCAGACCCCAGCCCTCACCCTCTCCCACCCTCCAAGATTGGCACCAACCCTAGCACCCTCTAACCCACCTGTGCACAACTGAGTGGACGGCCCAGGGACAAGGGGAGCGCCTGCAGACGCAAGCCCATACGGGACACCATGCTCACAGTCCGCTGCATTGTTGCCTGCAACTGGTGCAGCCGGCGCACAGAGGCCACCACTCTGACAGGCACTCTGGGAGATGTAGTCCTGGCCCTGCTTTGACAGGTCTCTCCCCCACCGGGGGATCAGAAGAGGGAGTGGGCAGCCCCAAGGGCAGGCGGGGCTTTAGAGCAAACAGTACATTGACTCCCAGCTTCAGGGAAATAGCCCCAGGCACTTCCCTCTGTTCAGGGCTGAAAGAGCAGTCAGAGCCAGTTAAGCTGCTCAGTAATAGAGCTAGGGACTAGAACTCCCCGAGCTGAATGCCCTGCCTCCAAAGGGCCAAAGTTCTGTAAAGGGCTGAAAGGCCTGAATCACCAGTTTGAGACAATGGAGTTTAAGGTCATGGGGGGGATGGGGAAGGGTGACGAGGGCATAGGAGGGTGGAGCTAGCCTGGCAGTTAGAGTGCCACAGTAACCTGGCCTCTTGTGAGGGTCTCCAGCTCTCCTGTTAGGTGTACACAGGCAACCAACACAATGATGCTTTCCACAAGTATTTATTGATCTTGCAGCACACTGCGAGGCTCTGTGCTGGGGACACAGCTGTGCAGGAAGCAGGGTCCCTGCCATCCCAGGAACCTCCCCCCACTCTGAGGGCTCTATCCCCTGAGCACAAGACTGTAATCATCACCCTCTTAGTAAAAGCCGAATGGGGCCAAGGAAATGACCCTGCAAGCAGATATCACCTGCAAGAATTCTGATGGGTAAGAGCTGAAGGACCTTCCCCCAGAAAGCTGCTGAGCTGCACAAACATCCAGATCAATTTCCCAGGTCAAACATGTGTTGCCATACTGCCAATCCACCCCCACCCCCCCCCCACCCCCAGAGGCAAAGCCAGGAAAAACCAGAAAGACAGAATTTTCCCATAAGGAGGAGTAGCCTATCTTATTCAGTTGCTGGCCTGGGGCTGTAGAAAACCTCAGCCTCCTAAAAGACACCAATGAGAAACTTCACCTGGACCTAGCGCCCACACAGAGGCTGATATCACACTGCGCATGGCTGTTTTAGAAAGGGGAAACTGGGAGAGACACAAGGATGTGTTATGGGCTGTGTCAGATGGCCGGCAAGTCCCAGGACTCATTTTCAGGCCCTGGCCTTGCCAGAGGCACCCACCCAAATGCAATGGATGAGCTGACCAATTTAAACACACATACCAAGCCAATTCAGGAAACAGGGGACTCAGGCTGCCCAAATTCCCAGCTTTGTGTGGCCCCCTAGGCAAGCAATGGAAGAGTTTAGACAGGAATTTTCTTTTTGTGGGCACAGCACAAAGGGAAGGAAGACCATTAGGGGAGTCCCGTTGTGGCACAACGGAAATGAATCCAACTAATACCCATGAGAACGTGGGTTTGATTCCTGGCCCCACTCAGTGGGTCGGGGATCCAGTGTTGCCATGAGCTGCAGTGTAGGTCGCAGCCATGGCTCAGATCCCCCGTTGCTGTGGCTGTGGTATAGGCCGGCAGCTATAGCTACGATTAGACCCCTAGCCTAGGAACCTCCATATACCTCGGGTGCAGCCCTTAAAAAAAAAAAAAAAAAAAAACAGAAGACCATTAGGGGTTGCAGAAGGCAGAAATAGGGCTCTTGTTCCTCAAACTCCCAAATGCAAGGGCCAGGCTACAGCAGTCTTCCAAGGCTAGACAAAGCATGTTCTAGTAGATTATTCCGGCCCACTACAGTCAGGATCGGGGAACAGGCAGAAGACAGGAATCATGTTGGACAGGAATGTCCCAGGAGGGATAGAGGGTACAGGGAGATTCTGAGCAATAGAACTGGAGTGTGTTTAGGGAGGGAAAAGAAGGAATATCAGGTTGCAGTCAGGTGAGGACAAAGTGCACCACCTCCAGGAGCTCATGCTGAAGCAACAAAGTGAGCTCCAAAAATCTTGAATCTCTGAATGTGGCCCAGACAGAATAGGCATGCAGGCAACACTTGGAACACACATGGAAAATGCTTTGGCCCTTGATGGCCCAAACTGGGCCCGCGCGGGCACAAAAGGTTAACGTCTTGACTGGGAGCCACGGCTCAAGTATAGGAGAGCAAGTTCAGGTCATAACAGCCATCGACCTGCAACAAAAAAAAAGACCATCAGATCTGACCCACTCAGGCCAACAGGAGCCAAGCAGAGGGAAGCGATCACTCACATCAAAACGGCCGATCCTTGTGGAGGTGTGACTGGCCCGGATCATCTCTGTCAGTGCCCACATCTGCTGTGCTTCGGAGGATACCCTGCTGGGGTCTGGGAGACCCTGCTCCAGAAGGAGGGGTCAGTGGCCATGGGTCTCTCCCCAGAAGTGCCCTTAGAACTCCAGAGAGGCCAAGTTGGGCCATGGAGCCCACCAGGTGAACCAGTAACAATCCCAGATAACTTGTGAAACAGGAGGAAGGAGCCTGATGTGGAGTAAGCAGCCCTGTCCCCCACAGAGCTGCCTCAGATCTCAGGAGGAAGGTGGTACAGAGTGAACCAAGGGCCCTGGATCCAGCCCCAGAAAAGGGTTCCCTTGGACCTGTGCTGGACACCAGAGCTACTCACACATGGTTCTTACCCAGGGTGAGGGCTTACCTCAAGAAGGGGAGCAGGCTGCTCACAAGGCATTGGGTGGGAGAGCCACTTGGGGAAGGTCATGGAAGGGCTCTGCAAAGCAAAGGCATACTGCCCTGAGGGAGGCAGAGTAGGAGAGCCCTGGAACCAGATCCCAAGGTCCTGAGAGCAGAGAGAAGGGCCCCTGACAGCCTCAGACACTGGGAAAAACCTATTCCAGCCCCAGGGGCAGACAGACTACCTAAGCTCTTCTACTATGCCAAAGGAAGCTCCATGAAGATAAGGAACAGAAGTATCCCCTGGCACTTGAAGGTTCCAGCTCTGAAAGAGACAGGTAGTCCCAAATGTCAGGGGATATGGGGACATGGCCTCACCTCCCTCAACATGAGCTTCCAGCATTCCTACCTGGGTAAGTTGCATGAAAGCCTCCTTCTGAGTCTTACCATCCTTACCTGTCCACTCCCACTCCCACTGCACCCCAAGGCCTCTCAGCCAGAGTTAGGAGCCTCCTGAAGAAAGGGCCAGCCAACAGCTCTGAGCTAGTCATTTACCTTTGGTCCCTGCTGGTAGATCTGCAGCTCCTCTACCGTGAAAGATGACCACAGCGGCGATGGCTGTCGCAGAATCAAACGCAGCTCCAGTACTCTGGCCATGTCACATAGCATCTGACAAACACACATACACACACACACACACAAGGACCCAACGAGGCCCCAGCTCATTGCTGAGGAGCCAACCAGCAATGAGCCAAGGTGTTTCCTCCCCAAGCCTTTGAGAAGAAAACAGTAGTTCCTCCAAGGCACTTGCCAAAAAAACTACAACCAAGGCCAGCTCTGCCTGCCCCTCTTCCCTTTTGATATCCTGGCCCAATCCCCAGGCCCCTTGTAAGCTCTCATCTGGGCTTCCCTGGCCATGCTGAGTCCCAGCTGACCTGGTGCTTGAACAGCGATACATACTCCTGGGCTCCCTCCTCACTGTGCGGGTCGGGCATCAGGCAATAGTCCCGCAGGCAGGTCACCCACTTGGCCGGAGTGTGTGTCGAGGTGTGCTGGCGAACACGGATGGTCAGAAAGGCCGTGTAGTAATTCTTAAACATGATCTCCTGCAACTGGAGCACACACAACCCACCACGACAAATCAGACCCAGGCCCAAGGCCTGAAGGGTTCAAAGTCACCCTCTCCTCCTCCACCTTGGAATGTACTCCTCTACCAATCTAACAATTTCAACAAGAATCCACTGGGGCCTTAAAAATTTTTGCTTTCCTAGAACTCATAGTCCAAATGAGCACATCATGCAAACAAACCACGACCTCAGATCTTGCCACATGTCCAAAATGCTGCCAGGGGTCAAAGCCCTAACTGTAGAGGAGGTAGAAAATGTACAGATGAGTTCATCAAATGGACCAGGAAAAGGAGAAAATGTAAACATAGCATATACAAAGAAGCACCAAGGGGTGACAGATCCTGGCACCTGGGACAGTGGTTCAGCCTAGCTACAGCAGTTCTCATCACTGGATACTCATCAGAATTAACCAAGGAAAAAATTTTTTTTGAAAATTAAAAAAATATATAGCTATACAGGCTCCACTCCAGACCAAATGAATCAGGATTTCCAGAGTTGGGCCCTTTAATGAAATTTCTCAGCTTAGAGTAAGGAACAGCTTGGGGAAGAACCATATAGTATAAGTCAAAGTGCACATGTGGAGAAGCAAGTAGGGCACAGACACAGAGTGGCCCTGAATGTTAGGCCATTAGAAAGTGGGCTTTGTCCTCTTGATTTCTGCATTGTCCAGTCACTCTGCCAGCAAAAGTAGAAGAGCAACTGGAGACTGGTAACTGGAGCCACTGGGAAAATCCCAATGAGGGATGAGTTGATCCTGACCTCCAGCAGGGACTGTAGGTATGGGCAGGAGGCATTTTTGTGGGTTTGTTGTTTGTTTGTTTGTTTTTGCATACTCCCTAGGTATGCCTAAGTTTCTGGGCCAGGGAGCAAATAGAGTCAGCAGCGACAACCGCCAGATCCTTAACCCGCTGCACCTCAAGAGAACTCCCTTAGCCTACTATGTTGCCACTTCTGTGCCAGGGCTGTTCTGGACACTGGGAAGAGATGCTGAAGAGAACAGAAGAGGAAGCTGTGTTACAGTAAATACATGTTAACTGAAGAGATAAACAAATAGTTAACTGATTCTTTAAGGCGAGGGCTCTGGAGAGGCTTTCAGTAAAAGATTAGATGCCTGGGACACGCCCGAGTTCCCCAGATAGGCCCCGCCCAGGAGCCCGGGTCGCGCCTACGGGGGCTTGCTCACCTCGAAGGGCGCGACGCTGGGGAAGGTGACATCGATGACCAGCACGCCAGGCCGGCCTTGGGAGGTCCGCACGTCCCCCACCTGCAGGGCCACAGTGCCTTTCACATGGCAGGGCACCGACACGCGGGACATGGTGCCAACGACCAGGACCAAACACAACTGCCGCTCCTGGCTTTGGACCAATGGTCCTTCCCTGCGTCCCAGCCGAGCCCCAAGAACTACAACTCCCGAGAGGAATCGTGCTGGGCCAGCCCAGCCAATGACCGATGCTCGGGGCGGGCCGGGAGTCGGAAGTGCCTGCGGAAGTGCTCCTTCAGCCAATCACCGAGAGAGTCTTGGAGACGCGCCGCAGCCATTGCTTAGAAATGGCCTAGCTAGTCTGGATCCAATATCGGGCTGGGCCCTCTGTCCACCGCAAGTACTTCTGTGCAAGGCGGACGTCTTTCAGAACTCGTAAGCCATGAGCATGAATGAGTATAGGTCCTAGGCGACTTTAGTTGCAAATATAGATATTAACCCTTTATTTTTTTTAATAGGCAAAGGATTTGAAGGGATAATTTACAGAAGATAGATAAATAGCCAGTATGCCCGGGAAAATATGCTTAACATGATTATTCACGAGGGAAACATAAATTAGAGACCTCACACACACCCACTAAACACCAGTAAGCAGGCTAAAATTAAAGACTGACAAGAATGTGGAATCCACTAATAATTAACTGGTACTTCGAAAAGCGGTTTAGCCATTCTTTTTTTGTTTGTTTGTTTTTGTGCCATTTCTTGGGCCGCTCCCGCGGCATATGGAGGTTGCCAGGCTAGGGGTCCAGTCGGAGCTGTGGCCACCGACCTACACCAGAGCCACAGCAACGTGGGATCCCAGCCGCGTCTGCGACCTACACCACAGCTCGCGGCAACACCGAATCCTTAACCCACTGAGCAAGACCAGGGACCGAACCTGCAACCTCATGGTTCCTAGTCGGATTCGTTAACCACTGAGCCAAGATGGGAACTCCCAGCTTAGCCATTCTTTAAGAACTAAATTTATACCTATAATATGATGCAGCCTTTGCACTCATTAGTGTTTACCCAAGAGAAATGAAAGCACATGTCCATCCAAGGGCTTTATTCACAATAGCCAGAAGTTGGAAATAATCCAAATGTCCAACAGATTAGCTAATTGTGGTATGTCCACACAATGGAACACTACTCAACAATAAAAAGAAATGAACAAAGCCATGTGTCTATCAACAGATGAATGAGTAAACAAAACGTAATTATATAAGATGGAATTATTCAGCTTTAAAAAGGAATGCAATTCTGATGTATGCATCAACATGCATGAACATTGAAAATATTATGCTCAGTGAAAAAAACAGACATAGAAGTACAAATATTGTATGATACCACTTATGTTAGGTACCTAGACTAGTCAAATTCATACAGTAAGTAGAATAGAGGTTGCCAGGGGCTAGGGGCAGGGGAAATGGTTATCGTTTAATAGGTACAGAGTTTCAGTTTAGGATGGATAAAAAAATTCTGGAAATAGGTGATGATTACACATCACTATGAATATATGTAAAACCAGTGAACGATAGGAGTTCCTGTCGTGGCACAGCAGAAACAAATCCGACTAGGAACCATGAGGTTGTGGGTTCGATCCCTGGCCTTGCTCAGCGGGTTAAGGATTCGGCGTTGCCATGAGCTGTAGTGTAGGCCAGCAGCTACAGCTCCGATTAGATCCCTAGACTGGAAACCTCCATATGCCAAGGGAGCAGCCCTAGAAAAGGCAAAAAGACAAAAACAAACAAACGGAGCAAATGGGAAGGTCTCGCTATGGTTAAACAGGATTGGTGGTGTTTTGGGAGACATTGGGATGCAGATTCTATCCCTGGCCTGGCACAGTCATCCCTTGCCATAGCTGATTCCTGGCCCAGGGCAGCCAAAAATGACAAGAAAAAAAAAATTAAAAACATGTGTCGTGGCACAGCGGAAATGAATCCAACTAGAAACCATGAGGTTGCGGGTTTCCATCCCTGGCTGGCACTGCCATGAGCTGTGGTGAGGCTCGGATTCTGTATGGTTGTGGTGTAGGCCAGTAGCTGTAGCTCCAATTTGACCCCCTACCGCCCCCGCCCCCAGCCTGGGAACCTCCATATGCAAGCAAAAAAAAAAAACAAAAAGCAAAACGTGAACATGAGTAAATGGTATCGGAGTTCCCATTATGACTCAGCAGGTTAAGATCCTGACACAGTGTCCGGGAGTGCAGGGGTTCAATCCCTGGCCTTGCTTAGTGGGTTAAGGATCCAGCATTGCCACAAGCTGTGGTGGTAGGTCACAGATGCCGCTTGCTACTCAGATCCAGCACTGTGGCATAAGCCCTAGACTGGGAACTTCCATATGCCACAGGTATACTCCTAAAAAAAAAACTGAGTAAATGGTAAATGTTATGTCATATATATTTTTACCACAATAAACAAGCAAATGAATGAACAACTAATATACACAATAATATTTTTTTTTTCTTTTTTGGCTGCCCTGAGGCATATGGTGTTCCTAAGCCAGGGATCAGATCCCAGCCACAGGATCCTGAACCCACTGTCCCAGGCCAGGAATCAAACATGCATCCCAGTGCTCTAGAGATGCCACTGATCTTATTGTGCCACAATGGAATTCCAATAAGCAAAAGAAACCAAATCCATTGGAGTTCCTGTTGTGGCCCAGCAGAAACGAATCTGACTAACATCCATGAGGATGCAGATTCAATCCCTGGCCTCACTCAGTGGGTTAAGGATCTGGCATTGCAGTGAGCTGTGGTGTAGGCCAGCAGCTACAGCTCCAGTTTGACCCCTAGCCTGGGAACCTCCATATGCCATAGGTATACCCCCCCCCAAAAAAAATCAAATCCAAGTGAGTTTATATGGTATGCTTCCACTTACATGAAATTCTAGAAAAGTCAAAACTAATCTATAAGTAATATAAATTACAACAGTTTTCCCTGGGGACAAGAGTAAAGGGTGAGGATTGACTGTCAAGAAATATAGGGGAATATTTTGGGGTGGTGGAAGATTTCAATTACCTGATTGAAGTAGTAGTTATATTTGTGTAGACATTTGTCAAAATTTTTAAACGGAATGTTTAAGATTTGTGTATTTTTGGAGTTCCTACTGTGGTGTAGTGGGTTAAGAATCCAACTGCAGGAGTTCCTGTTGTGGTTCAACAGGTTACAAACCCAGCTAGTATTCACGAGGATGTGGGTTTGATCCCTGGCCTGGCTCAATGGGTTAAGGATCCAGCGTTACCACAGCTGTGGCATAGGTCACAGATGTGGCTCAGATCTCATGTTGCTATGGTTGTGGTGTAGGCTGTCAGCTGTAGTTCTGATTCAACCCCTGGCCTGGAAACTTCCATATGTCGCGGGTGTGGCCCTAAAAAGAAAAAAAAAATCCAACTGCAGGAGCTCAGGTTGCTGCAGAGGTGTGGATTTGATCTTCAGCCAGGTACACAAAAATTCTGGCAGCTGCGGCTCTGATTCAATCCTTGACCAGGGAACTTCTGTATGCAAGGGTGAGACGGTAAAAAGATAAGTAAATATGTGCATTTTTTTTCTTTTTCTTTTTTATTTATTTATTTTTTTATTTTTTAAAGAGAATTTTATTTTATATTTTTGCTTTTTAGGGCTGCACCCGTGGCATATGGAAGTTCCCAGGCTAGGGCTCCAATTGGAGCTACAGCTGCTGGCCTACACCACAGCCACAGCAATGCCGGATCCTTAACCCACTGATCGAGTCCAGGAATCAAACCAGCAACCTCATGGTTCCTAGTCAGATTCGTTTCCACTGTGCCATGATGGGAACTCCTCCAGTGATAATGTTTTTATTTAAACTGCATCTCTGGCCCTCTTCTCCTAACTCATCCCTAAATACTCCTCACTCACCTGCTCTGGTCACATGGGCCTCCACATTGTCCCAGGCTCACAGGTTTATTTCCACCTGTTTGTTCACTCTCTCATTTCAATCACTTCTCAGCTTTAATATCTCCTCACCAAACATCATATTGCATATTTGTTTATGTGTTGTCTGATTACCCTCTAGAACAGCACTGTCCGGTAGAAATATAATGCAAGCCGGAGTTCCCGTCATGGCACAATGGTTAATGAATCCGACTAGGAACCATGAGGTTGCGAGTTCAATCCCTGGTCTCGCTCAGTGGGTTAAGGATCCAGCGTTGCCGGGAGCTGTGGTGTAGATCACAGATATGGCTTGGATACTGCATTGCTGTGGCTGTGGTGTAGGCCGGTGGCTACAGCTCTGATTAGACCCCTAGCCTGGGAACCTCCATATGCCACAGGAGTGGCCCAAGAAATGGCAAAAAGACCAAAAAAAAAAAAAAAACCAAAAGGAATAAAGACAATGTAAAATAAACCAAAATCTTCATATGGCAGGAACTTTGCTTTTTTAGGGCCACACCCACGGCGTTTGGAAGTTCCCAGACTAGGAGTTGAATTGGAGCTACAGCTGCCGGCCTATACCACAGCAACAGCAACGCCAGATCCAAGACAAATCTGTGACCTACACCCCAGCTCATGGCAACACCAGGTCTTTAACCCACTAAGCAAGGCCAGAGATCGAACCTGGGTCCTCATGGATCCTAGTCAGGTTTGGTACTGCTGAGCCACAATGGGAACTCCCATTTCTTGGGATAGGTTGCAGGCACAGTTCAGATCCTGTGTTGCTGTGGCTGTGGTGTAGGCTGGCAGCTACAGCTCTGATTTGACCTCT
The DNA here is from genome assembly GCF_016906955.1 of Phacochoerus africanus. Lineage (NCBI taxonomy): Eukaryota > Metazoa > Chordata > Mammalia > Artiodactyla > Suidae > Phacochoerus > Phacochoerus africanus. Next base: position 112,337,661 of record NC_062544.1, read on the forward strand.
AGCCTGCGAACTTCCGTATGTCCAGGTTCGGCTTTAAAAAACAAAAAACAAAACAAAACAAAAATTATTTTTTGGCCATACCAGTTCCCAGGCCAAGGATGGAACAGGGAGTTGTGCTCAGGGTGCATAATCTTTAATTTACAGGTGATTGTGCTTAAGGTGCAGTCAAGCTGCAGAGAAGCACAAGGAAGGGCTCTAAGCTTTTCAATTTTAGATGATTCATTTTTAAGCTATTCATTTTTTTTTTTTTTTGTCTTTCTGTCTTTTTCTAGGGCCTCACCTGACGATCTGATTTGACCCTGGGAACTTCCACATACCACAGATGCAGCACCCCCCCAAAAATTATTTTTAATAAAACATTCTATTTAACCCAAAACATATGAAATATCATTCCAGTATAAAAGCAATATTTTATTTTATTTTATTTTTTATCTTTTTAGGGCCGTCCGAGCCTCGTCCTCGACCTACACCACAGGCCACTGCAACGCTGGATCCTTAACCTACTGAGCAAGGCCAGGGATCGAACCTGCAACCTCATGGTTTCTAGTCAGATTCGTTTCCGCTGCACCACGATGGGAACTCCTAAAACCAATATTTTATTTATTTATTTATTTATTTATGTATTTATTTATTTATTTTGTCTTTTGTTGTTGTTATTGTTGCTATTTCTTGGGCCACTCCCGAGGCATATGGAGGTTCCCAGGCTAGGGGTCGAATCGGAGCTGTAGCCACCGGCCTACACCAGAGCCACAGCAACGTGGGATCCGAGCCGCGTCCGCAACCTACACCACAGCTCACGGCAACGCCGGATCGTTAACCCACTGAGCAAGGGCAGGGACCAAACCCACAACGTCATGGTTCCTAGTCGGATTCGTTAACCACTGCGCCACGATGGGAACTCCCTAAAACCAATATTTTAAATGTTAGATGGTTTACATTATTTTCTACCAAATCTTTGACATCAGGTATATATTTTACATTTATAGCACTTCTCAATTCAGACTAGCCACATTTCAAGAGCTAAATAGTATTGTGTGTCTAGTGGCTTCCATTTTTTGTTTTGTTTTCTTTTTGTCTTTTTAGGGCCGAACCTGCAGCATAGGAAGGTTCCCAGGCTAGGGGTCGAATGGGAGTTGTAGCTGCCAGCCTACGGCACAACCACAGCAACTGGGGATCCAAGCCATGTCTGTGACCTAAACTACAGCTCACGGCAACTCCAGATCCTTAGCCGGCAGAGCAAGGCCAGGGATCAAACCTGTGTCCTCGTGGATACTATTTGCGTTCCTTAACCACTGAGCCATGACAGGAATTACTAGTGGCTTCTGTATGTGGTAGCACAGCTCCAAAATATAAACCCTGAAGAAGAGCTTGGTGTGTCTGGTTCCTGGTTAAATCCCCAGCACCTAGAACAGTGCCTGGTACGCTTTTCATTATATATTCAATTAGTGGTTTTTGAATTTGTAAGTGAATGGAATGGTTTTGCCGCCCCTAGAACACTTCCCTAGGGTAGGTCCCAACCCTCGGAGAACAAACATCTCCTGGCAGGCAACCCTCAGACATAGTCTGGACAGCAGCACCACCTGCTGGAAAACAGAGAGTCACTCACTCAAGAGGATCAGGCTCCTTGATGGAAGGCTGAAGGAGGGGGCATAGGCAGAAGGGCTCTGGATGCCTGGAATGATATTCCTTACCTGGGTCTTGGACCTTCAACTTTCCAAAAATCTTTCCTAGATCTTAGCTCCTAGTATCACTAAGGCAACTATCATATCAAGAATTCCAGGAGTTCTCATTGTGGCCCAGTAGAAACGAATTTGACTAGGAACCATGAGGTAGTGGGTTCAATCCCTGGCCTTGCTCAGTGGGTTAGGATCCGGTGTTGCCCTGAGCTATGGTGTAGGTTGCAGATGCCGCTCAGATCCTGCGTTGCTGTGCTGTGGTGCAGGCCAGCGGCTATAGCTCCGATTCGATCCCTAGTCTGGGAACCTCCATGCGCTGTGGGTGTGACACTAAAAACAACAACAACAACAACAACAACAAAAAAGAATTCCATTAACAATCAAAAACAAGGAAACCATGCTAGGCTCCCTCTTCCATGGTTTACACCTGAATTCTTATTTTTTTTTTCCCTGTCTTTTTAGGGCTGCAGGTGCAGCATGTGGAAGCTTCCGGGCTATGTTAATTGACAGCTCACAGCAATGCCTGATCCTTAACCCACTGAGTGGGGCCAGGGTTCAAACCTGCATTCTCATGGATACTAGCTGGGTTCATTACTGCTGAGTCACAACAGGTACTCCCTGCCGTCTGATTCTTAACCCACTGTGCCACAGTGGGAACTTCAAGGAATACATCAACATACTCTTGCCAGGATTCTGCTAGGCCCTTGGTTAAAAGCCTCCTGGGTCCTAGTTCTTTTCTCATCTCCTACCCTGAAGATGGGTCCACAGTTGCTGGTTGGCGGCAGGAAGTGGCAAAAAATGGAGTTTGCTAGTAGCTCAGCAGTTAAGGATCTAGCGTTTTCACTGCTCTGGTTTCTGCTGTGGCAAAAAAATTTTTTTTTATATATAAAATGATTTTTATTTTTTCCATTATAGCTGGTTTAACAGTGTTCTGTCAATTTTCTACTGTACAGCATGGTGACCCAGTTACACATACATGTATACATTCTTTTTTCTCACATTATTATGCTCCATCATAAGTGACCAGACATAGTTCCCAGTGCTACACAGCAGGATGCTGTGGCAAAATTTTGATCCTTGCCCTGGGAACTTCTATATGCTGCAGGCACAGCCAAAGAAAAAAAAGTGACTAACAAGGCCAGGCTCCACCTAGAGTTGGCCACACTAGGCAGCTTACCAAAAGCCCTGAATGGTATAAGAGGGATTCAATTTCTTTTTCTTTCTTTTTCTTCTTTTTTTGTTTTTTTAGGGCTGCACCCATGGCATATGGAAATTCCCAGGCTAGGTGTCAAATCAGAGCTGTAGCTGCCAGCCCACGCCACAGCCACAGCAACACCAGATCCGAGCCAGTATGTAAGACATGTTTCTTTGAAAACTCCATCTTGTTCTTCTTTACTTTATCCCATCTTCTTGTCTTACTTGATCCCATCTTCCTGCTTGGAAAAACAGTCACAGTGCTGGTAAATGACTTAAGCTTAAGAATAAAGATCTAAAGGCATAAGTGACTTAAGCTTAAGAACTGTTATGTGCCTAGATGTCAGAGTAAGAGCTTAACCTTTTACCACCTAAGTGGCTTTTTAAATAGTAAAAGAACTTATATAATAGTAAACAAACCCTGTATTATCCACCTATAGCCACTCCTCACTTGATCTCATCTAAAGAGCACAATAAAAGCAGTGTGGTTTCTTGAGGCAGGGCTCTTGGCCCCTGAGACCTTGAGTCCCCCGTTCCCACCTTTACTTAAGATAAATGTCTCTGTGTCTTGTTTTATGTTAACTTTTTTTCCTTAAGTTCCACAGCACCCGTTCTTCAGCCTCATCCTGCTGAGCTGGTCTCCGCAACCAACACCACAGCTTACAGCAACACCAGATCCTTTAACACACTGGGTGATGCCAGGGACTGAACCAGAGTCCTCATGTATACTAGTTGAGTTCATTACCACTGAGCCATGATGGGGGTTCTGTGATTCAGGATCAAGATGAATCCATTGGGAAGGCTGTGCTTGGTAGGTAGTGAAGGTTAGAAGGACATGAGATTCAGGCAGGACCCAGAAACTTGGGAATGATTTGGATGCCCACACAGCAGTGATAACTCCAGATCCTTAACCCGTTGAGCCACCAGGGAACTCCAACACTTTTTTTTTTTTGGTCTTTTTGCCATTTCTAGGGCTGCTCCCGCAGCATATGGAGGTTCCCAGGCGAGGGGTCGAATCGGAGCTGTAGCTGCCAGCCTACACCAGAGCCACAGCAATGCAGGATCCTTTAACCCACTGAGCAAGGCCAGGGACCGAACCCACAACCTCATGGTTCCTAGTCGGATTCATTGACCACTGCACCATGACGGGAACTCTAGCACTTTTAAATTATAGGCAAGATTGTGTGTGTAGGGAGTGTTTGTCTGGGAAAAGTATCATTAGTTTTTTCAGATTATGGAGGTAAGAAAGGCTGGGGACAATGCCACAGGGAATGAAATCCATGGTACCACTTTCCAGAGTTGGTTTTCAAAAAGGCTCTCTGCTGCCTTCCCAAATGTCACCTCATAGCACCCCCATCTCTCTTGGGGCCTGCCATGGAGTATTCAGCTGTTCGAATCCAGGAGACTGTGTGTTCAATCAGGAGGGTGGCAGGAAATAAGACTTCCTCTGGTTCTTGGGGGCTGCTGGGTACAGCTGGGTTTGGAGTAGCTTCCTGCAGCTGCTGTGGACAGGGAGCCAAGGAATGCTTGTTTTTCCCTGGCTTTCCTGGGACCCGCTGTCCTGCTACAGAAGTCACTAGGCCCCACCAGGCTCCACTCTGGGACTCACTCTTGGTACATTTTATCCCATTATGAAAGGAATCTGGAACGAGGTGACTCTAGTGTTGGGCAATGCAGGACCAGCAGCAGGCTGCCCAGCTGGCTTATCTTGTCAGTTTCCATACCTCCTTCCCTGAGCTCCCCCTGCTGGGCCCCTGCTCCAGACCACTGTGCTCAAAGTCAGGCAAGTTCCAGCAAAGTCAATGATGCCTGGTCAGGGCCTGCTCAGGCTGTCACCTTTGACCCATTCTTGTCCATTTGGCCAGGCCTGGGCATGCTCTGCTATGACTGAACCCCTCCTGGGAATTCCCCAAGCCAGCAGGAACTCAGCAGCTCTCCTCTCAAAGACCCATCTTCAGTGACTCTTCCTCCAGTTGTTCTTAGACCAGGCCCGACTGCCTGACTCCCCTACAGACACCTCCTTGTTTCCTTTCCCCGAGGAGCTGGAACCCAGGATTCTCTGTCATCCTGGCTGTGACTTTTAGTTCTCTGGCTTTGGCCTTCTTGCATGTCTGAGAAAAGAGTAGGTGCTCAGTAAAGGACTTTGTGCTTTGACTTGAGTACTTCCTTGTTTTCTACCCTGTTCCTTACCCTTTCATTTTTTATTTTACTTTGGCTATGCCTGGGGCATATGGGAGTCCTCAGGCCAGGGATCGAACCTGTGCCGTAGCAGTGACTCTGGCCACTTCAGTGACAACATCAGATCCTAAACCCACTGAGCCACATGGAAACTCCAACCATTTTACAATTAAGGACTAAAGTGGGCTTAGATTAAATGCTATAACTTATAGAAGATGCTATAATTAGGCCACCCTGAGAACACCAGCCACTATGTCCAACCACTTGTCCCAGGCCTTTTTGCTCTTTGAAAGGGGCTGGCCGACCTGGAGCCCTCTGCCTTTTCTTTCTCACTGAGGTTGCCCTGCAGCCTCTTCCCTCCCTCAGTGGTCACTGTCTACTCCCACAAATCAACAGTGTCAGGATCCCACCAAGGCGAGGACAGGGTGGCCACTGGGCATGTGAACCAAAGGAGAAGGAGACAAAGACCTGAGACCTGGCCCTGTTTCTCCCAAGTTTGGAAGCCCCTAGCATGAGTTCAAGGCCTCTGTGTCCTGGGCTCTGGGGGTGGATAGGCCCTGGTAGTTGAAGTTTTGATGCAGCTGTATTTATTTGTTGACTTATTCAGCAGGCTTGAATGGAGCTCCTTACTCAGGCCAGTCAGAATGAAGGGTAGGAAGATGAACACAGATTCACAGCTTGGCCATTTTACTGGCTCTGTGACCTCTGGTGAGTGGTTTTACCCTTAGGCCTCAATTTCCTCATCTGTAACGTGGGGCCAATAGTAACAACTGCTGCAGAGGCTTGTTGGGAGGCAAAGTGAAACTTTGGGTGTCCAGGGCACAGGACAGGCCTTGGTGATGTTATCATCAAGGGCAATATATGTCTTCCAGGAGCTTGAGGTCTCCTAAAAGCAATAGGGAGTCAGATGCTGAGAAGGCTTGTGGGTGTTGTTCTTGAGGGGAATAGGCAGGACTTGGGTAGGTGGAGGAGAAGGGGCCTGGTGGTATTCTGCAGGGAGTTGAGGGGAGGGGATGTGACTGGTGAGTCTTGACAAGTCTAGGGCAGGTCTCTATTGCCCAGGGTGGTATAGGGTAGGACTCTATTCCGTAGGAGGCAAGGAGATGCTGAAAGTATATTGGTTTATGAGGTTTGGGCTCCAAAATGCCAACTGGACTCTCTGGGAGGTCTCTCCAGAAAGCTACCCATCTCTAGCTCAGACTTAAGGCTCCAAGGGGCCTCAGTTTCAACCAAATGTTCATTGATTTATTTTGATTTATTCCAATGTTACTGAGTATCTTCTAAGTGCCAGGCCCTGTCTCAGGTGCTAGGGGTCCCCAGGATGGAGGGAATAGCCAGACACATATCCTCCAGTCTATCCTGGGGGTAACTTCTAAATGAGACATAATAATATGGTAGGGTAAACAAGGGTCCAGAGCAGGGAGAGCTTGTCCAGGCCAGAAACTGAGACAAGGGACAAGCAGGAACAAAGTCGGGAAAAGAATGCTGTGGGCAGAAGTGTCACAAGTGGGAAGGCTTGAAAGGCTTGAGGGGAGCTAGAAGATGCCTGGAATGTTTGTAGGAACTTAAAGAGGCTCCATGTGGCTGGGATCATGTGCAAAGAAAAATGGGTAAAGATGTGTGGGTAGGTGTTGAGAGAAATGGAGAATGGAAGAGAGGGTGCCAGGGTAGAGCGGAAGGGAGGGGGCCAGGCTAGGCAGGTCAGGATGAATGAGGACCCCTTGTCTGCCTGCCCCTCTTCACAGCATCCCAGTGGGAAGTCAGAGGCAGAGTACTGAGGGGGGTGGGATCACAGGCGGATTTAAGTTTGGAAATTAGCTTTGGTGACTGCTACACAAAGACTGGGTCAGCAGAGGACAGGGCCCCATGGCCCCCCTCCCTGCAGGCCACAGTGGTTTTATGGGAGAAGATGCACAGAAAATCAAAGCCCATGAAGACTAAGGGGATGTGCAGGATAGAGCTGGCACCTCACCTTCAGGCTGACAGGAGGCAAGGGGACTTTGGCCCTAAAGGATCCTGGGAAAAGCAGCAGCTGTTGCTCCTTTTAAGGATGCAGGCAGCCCACAGCTGTGGTGAGGCTCCAGGATTTGAGGTCAAGGACATCTGAAGGGCCGGGCTGTGGGTGGGCCAGCAGGGCCACCAGGCCAGAGAGGAGGAAGACCCCAGCAGTTCAGCAGGAGGCAATGTCCCACTCTGACCCAGCTGTCTGGGAACAGCTGCAGGCCAGGAAGAGGGTGGAAACCTAGGCAGCAGCAGGTGAGGAAGCTCCCTGGCTGCAGGGTTGTGGGAATGGAGGGACAGCCAGGGGAGGGGGAGGACACTGGGGGAAGGGCAGCATCTGCTGCCCACGGGCCTGCCTGGCTCCAGTGCTTTCTCAGGCAACTGGTATTCCTCTGGGAAGGAAAGGCCGGGGTGAGAAACACCAGGTGGCAGGGGCGGGGGGGGGGGGGGGGGAAGGGGGAGAGGCAGGGAAGGGGTCACCGCTAGGGAGGGAGCTCAGTGCTCTCCTCCCTCTTCCCCCAAAAGACCATCCAATACCCCTCGAGGACCCTCTCCCACCCTAGTCCCTGGGTTGTTTTATTTCCCCCTCCAGACTCTGAGTTCTCAGCTCCTTATCTGCACCTGTGTCCTGGCCCGTCTTCAAAGAGGGAAAGTAAACAACTTGGCACCTTCCACAAAGCTCGGGCCCATTGGGTCACAGAGAGAATGGGGTTTGCCCAAGGTCCTAATCAGTCAGAGGCAAGAGCCAGGGATTCTGCTTGTGTGCACCCAGCCCTTGGGGTTTCAACCCTGGGCCATAGACACCCCTAGGCCCTGCTTCCTGAGAACTGAGGGATTGAGGGGACTTCCTAGGAATGAGGCTGATCCCAGAGGTTACGGGTATAGGAAGGAGGCCTGTGGGCTCCCACTTCTCTGCCCACTTCAACACTGGGGCCTAGGTAGCACTGCTACTGAACCAATTGCTGAGCGTCCCAAGCGGCAGGGTGAGTACAAGGAAGTTTCAGGCAAAGGGAGCATAGGGGGTCAGCTGAGGTCAGTCTTCCTTCCCAGGCCCCCAACACAGGATGAGCAGCTGCTGGGCTCTGGTTTTTTGTTTTTTGTTTTGGCTGTGCCTGCAGCACATGGAAGTTCCTGGGCCAGGGATCAAACACGAGCCAGAGCAGCGACCTGGCCCCCTGCAGTGACAATGCCGGGTCCTTAACCTATTGCACCACAAGGGAACTCCTGGGCCCTGCTTTTGAGGCCCAGACTATCCATTTCAGGAATAGCCTTCCCTCCACACTGATGTCTCTACCTTTGTATTGAATCAGCTGCCACATACCCAGATGTTCTTGGGGGAAGAGAGATGAGATCCAGGAAAAAGAGATGAAATGCATCTTATAACCTTTTCTGTAAAAATTCTCCAGGGATCATGAATTGGTCTTTGTATGATTCTTAGGACATGTGAGTGCTTCTACAAAGAGCCACCACCATGTTTGCTTACCTCAAGGGCCCATACTGAGCCCAGCCACGAGTCCTTCCCTTTCCAGGCCTTCCTGGTCCCTGGTGTCCCTTGTCAGTTTCAGTCTACTGAACCCATCTGATGAATATAGATCCTCTCCTGCCCATTCACAGGTAACTCCAGCCAGGACCTCGGTCCATTTTGACTCAGTGGCAACTTCAAGGAGGGACCTTTGAAGGTTACCAGGCCTGAGCAGTGAATAAGAGGGAGATGGATGGGACAGTTGGCTGAGGTCTCATGTGCCTGCCAGGTGACACCCTATCTGTCCTGAGGGCCTCCTGCAAGCCTGTGTCTGGCAGCAGTCCCAGGGGTGATGGGATTGCCTTAGAACCTATCTTAGGGCAGGACATTCTCCCCTCTCTAGTCCTCTACACCCCTGCCCCCTTGGGCCAGGCCAAGGGCTTCCTTCCCTTGGGAGTTTGTACTGAGTCCTCTCTGGTGGGCTCTGCAAGGTCTCTCCTGAAGCCCTTAGGGGCAGCGCATTCCTCTCCCTTCCTCCTCTGCTCCTCTGGGGCTGGAAGGAGGGGTGCCGCCTGTCTGGCCTCTCTGCATTCCAGTGGAAGGTGGAGGCATGGAAAGTGAGGAATTTTCTCACCAAATGCTTGTTCTGACTTGACTTCCATGGCACCTGGTGCCCATCCCCCACAGGACCCCCATCTCTGCCCCTACACCTGCCTTCTCCCCCATCTCTTTCCCCACCTCCCAGGGAAGGAGTTCAGGGGCTGGGGCCAAGTTGCTGCCCCCTCATTCCTCACCCCACTGCATTCTTTCCAGGAGGCCTGAGGGCACTGTCCCCACTCCCCTCCTCCTCGCTCCCACCTTTCAGCTTCCCTCCCTGCTCCTTGCTTCTAGGATCTTTTTTTTTTTTGTCTTTTTGTCTTTTTGCCATTTCTTGGGCCGCTCCCGCGGCATATGGGGGTTCCCGGGCTAGGGGTCGAATCGGAGCTGTAGCTGCCAGCTTACGCCAGAGCCACAGCAACGCAGGATCTGAACTACGTCTGCAACCTACACCACAGCTCATGGCAACGCCGGAACCTTGACCCACTGAGCAAGGGCAGGGATCGAACCCGCAACCTCATGGTTCCTAGTCGGATTCGTTAACCACTGCGCCACAACGGGAACTCTGCTTCCAGGATCTTATTCTCTGGCAAACCCCAGTCTGGTTAAGTCTAGCTCCAGTGCTCATCCTCCCAGTAGTCACTCTTTCTCCCTTGTTCTGTGTTCCATTCACTGCTCAGGCCATGTGACCTTCAGGTTTCCCCAGACCTGCCTGGCCACTTCCTCTTCTGCCTTCACCTTGGTGGCCATTCCCTAGAAAACCCCAGGATTCCCTCCTTTACCTCCTGCAGGCTCTGCCTGCAAAGAGGGGACTTCTCTGATGAACTGTACCACAGAGCAGATTGTGGCCTCTCCAGGCTCTCTCATCCCCTGATTATTACATTTTTATTGACTTATTTATTTACTGTATAGCTTATAACACTAGAATTTGGGCTCCACAAGAGTAGCTTGTTCCTTTTATTCCTTGCTGTGTTTCCAGGATACAATAGACCCAGTAAATATCTGTGGATTAACAATACACTGATAGATGGCTCACACTGGTTCTGACTCAGTCACATAAAGGGATCTTCTGTCATCTCAGTGAGAGGGCAGGTCTGAAGCTCACACATGAGGTCACTTGATGATGAGGGACATGCTCAGAGAAGGCAAGTAGTTTAGGTCACACCACACAGTAAACTTAGCTTTGGGTCTTATCAGGGGCTTATTCCTCACGTAGACAAACCTGGAGGTTTGGCTGATGGGCTAACATTCACTCTTTCTCAGGTCCCCTCAAGATGGTTGGATGTTCCTGTCATGGCTCAAGTGGTTAACGAACCCTACTAGGATCCATGAGGATGTAGATTCGATCCCTGGCCTTGCTCAGTGGGTTAAGGATCCGGTGTTGCCATGAGCTGTGGTGTAGGTCACAGACGCGACTCAGATCCTGCATTGCTGTGGCTGTGGCTGGCAGCTAGCTCTGATTAGACCCCTAGCCTGGGAACTTCCATATGCTGCAGGCACGACCCTAAAAAGACAAAAGACAAAAGACAAAAAAAAAAAAAAAAGATGGCTGGATGGAAGTTCTCTTGTGGCATAGTGGTTTAAGGCTCTGTCTGGTGTTTTCACTGTAGCAGCCCAGGTTGCTGATGTGTCTCATGTTTGATCCCTGGCTGGGGAACTTCTACATGCCTTGGGTATGGCCCCCCAAAAAAGATGACTGGATGAATCCCTCTTATTCCTCTCAGAAATATTGGGGGTTTCCCAGACCAGAGGAAGGGCTCCCAGAGGATTGCCTTTCTCCGTCAATGCCCGGCCTAGAGCTAAGTGTATCTGTCCACTCAGGTTCAACACTTTGCTGTGTTCTAATGGCATATACCCATCAGCAGTGATAGTAAAGTCATAATCAGTTGTTGTTGGGTAGCCTGTCTCTAAACTAAGGGGCCACTGAGAGGAGCCCAGCCTGCTGAGAAGGACAGGCCCAGATCTTAGGTCAGCTCTGAGAGGTAGAGCTGGAAGAGCCTTTGGCCAAGCTCTGAGCCAGACATGGACTTTTGGACTTTTATTTTATTTATTTATTTATTTTTGTCTAGGGCTGTACCTGTGGCATATGGAGGTTCCCAGGCTAGGGGTTGATTCAGAGCTAGAGCCGCTGGCCTATGCCACAGCCACAGCCATGCCAGATCCAAGCCTCGTCTGTAGTCTACACAACAGCTCATGGCAATGCTGGATCCTTAACCTACTGAGTGAGGCCAGGGATTGAACCTGCATCCTCACAGGGACAACATCAGGTCTTTAACTCACTGAGCCACAATAGGAACTTCCAGACATGGACTTATGACTGAGCGTAGAGAAGGGAGTCTTTTTTTTTGTTCTTTTTAGGGCCACACCCAAAGCATATGGAGGTTCCCAGGCTAGGGGTTCACTCAGAGCTACACCACAGCTCACAGCAATGCCAGTTCCCCAGCCTACTGAGCGAGGCCAGGGATAAAACCCACATTCTCATGAGTCCTAGTCGGGTTTGTTAACCACTGAGCCATGACAGGAACTCCCAAGAAGAGATTTTTTTTTTGTCTTTTTGCCTTTTCTAGGGCCGCACCCGCAGCATATGGAGGTTCCCAGGCTAGGGGTCCAATCGGAGCTGTAGCTGCCAGCCTACGCCAGAGCCACAGCAATGCGGGATCCGAGCCACGTCTGCGACCTACACCACAGCTCACAGCAATGCCGGAAGCTTGACCCACCGAGCAAGGGCAGGGATCGAACCTGTGACCTCATGGTTCCTAGTCGGATTCGTTAACCACTGCGCCACAACGGGAACTCCCCAAGAAGAGATTCTTAATCTGGCTGAACCAGAAGAGTATAGATAGCTTCCCCAAGACTCTGGGTTTAGGGGCTAGCTGGTTGGTGATTGAAAAGAATTAACAAATAGGCCCTTCAGCTTTGCTGGCTTCTACTGGCTCCCCGGCCAGACCAGACCTAATCTGGTGTTTTGCCCAGTGCTCAAGGCCACAAGCCCAGTATTTGGAGGATAATCACCCAAAGTTGGCCTTGGGGGACTGTCTTATCCCAGAGCCTCAAGGGAGTGGGAATATGGCTGAGGGAGGGGGCAGTGGACATGTATGTCTCCTCAGCAGAGAGGTGACTTTTAATTCTGTGACCAACCCTCATCCTTGCTGTGAAGTTCCTGTCCCCACAGGACTGTATGTATATTCCTGGAGGGCCAGGTATAAAAGCAGTCACCTGACTGATGAGAGGAAGGCCCTCTGTCAGACATGTATGAAGGAGTCTGGTGGAAGTGTTGGAGGGGAGGGCCCTGCAGGGGAACGAACTGACTTCTGGGAAGGCTGGTGGTGACCCACAAACACGCCTACAGGCAGTTTCTCCCGGATGAATTTATCAGCCCTTTCTTTCTTCCAGAGTTGCTGGACAATCTGCCTTCTGTTAAATCCAGACAAAAGGGACCCCTCCCTTCCCCTGATTTGGCTGGCCCTGCTTCCCAGGGCCTGAGGCAGACCTGCAGGTCTGGCATTTGGGTCTGGATCCTCCACCCTCAGCCAGCACTGACTCCTGCCCCTCACCATCAGGCCTTGGGGAGGATCAGCCACAGGAGCCTCCCTCCCTCTGGAAGTGTCTAAGGCTGGGCACTGGCCCTTGGTCCTCAGTTCCTTGGGAACATGCTAGAATAAAAGAGCTCTGGAATCCTAGGACCAGAAGAAAGTTTGGTCCATGTAGGTCTCTGCTGGATTTCATGTGAGCTAGAGCCAAGGCCTTAGCTTAAACCACATCAGCCCCAAGTAAACACTGGGATGTTTGCCTTGGGCCTTGCACAGGGCTTAGACTCTTGGGGTAACTGTCAACCAAGAAGTGAGGTAGGCAGCACTCCCTGATGCCTTCCTTCCAAACAGAAATTGTGCCTCTATTATGTGCATGCTATTAGGTGATTGTTGCAATATAGGATTAAGCAGGTGCACATATCTAGCCTCAAGGGCTCATACTCTAGTTGGGAAGACAAACCTTAATCTGAGAATCTTCCTGAAGCCTCTAGCTGGGGGTCTAAGTGGAGGGTGGAGGAAGCCCCAGAGGCTAAATGGCTAGAAGAGTTGAGGGCTGAGCATCCTACCCGAATAGCCTCATTCTTGGCCTCTTGATCAGTGCCCGCCTGGGCCCATACCACATGGGCCCTTGGGATAGCTGTTCTTGGGTGTGCCCTGGGCCTCACTCTTAGCTGCAAGCACCAAGCCTGAACTAGGGTGGCCTAGGCCCTGTGGGGTTGCAAAATAGCTCCCAAGGGCGAGTAGCTGTGGACCTAGTGCTAAGCCCTAGGGTGGGGTGTGCAGTTTTCTACAAAGGGAAAGGCTTCAACTCTCAGGACTATAGGGAGTAACAGTACCTTGCATTCACAGCCCCATCCAGCCTTGGCATACATGGAGGTGGCCACCTCCCTCTTTACTCTGCTATGCATTCCATGGGAACGGTTGGGCTCCAGTAGTGGCTTGTTAAGCCCCAAAAGGCTGGTCCAACTCTGGCCATTCAGGCCTCTTGCCTTCTAGGGCCTGAAGGAACAGAGGGTTGTGGAAACCCCAATTCTAGACAAAAAAGGAAGCCACCAATGAGGCCCAGAACGCACAGTTGTTCTGGCCTGGGAGGGAAGTGCCAAGGCTGGAAGGTTGCAGGAGCAGGTGAGCATCGGGGCCAGCCTGAGACTCAGACCATAGCATCTCCAATTGAGTCCCAAACCTAGAGAGGCAGAGACTGGAAGGATTTTGCTGTGAGAGCTTCAGGCAAACTCTGGTTTTTGCTCCCCTCCTCCTAGGACTAAGAAGATCCTACCCCACCTTTTGGCACTAAGTATTTGAGGTAAAGACCTTCCCTTAGCTAGAGCTCTAGGGGAGCTTGGGCATGGGGTGCTGGGTCCCTGGAGGCCAGATTGAGGCATGGTGTCTCATCTAGCAAGACCAATGCCAAAAATGAAGGGGAGTTACTCTAGCATCCATGGATGGTCAATGAGGACTAAAGAGCAGTAGCTTCTGTGTAGATGGTAAGAAGGATGAGGTCTGTGCTCACTGCTGTCTTTTGTTTTGGAAGAACATTTACATATAATTGTACAGTCAGACACTAAAATCCTCAGCAGAATTTAGGGCTGCAAAGCAGTGTCTGGTGTATGTTTGGGGGAGGGGAGGACACTCTGTAAGTTGAAGGAGTGAATGAAAGAATGTATTTTGTTTAGAAACTCATAATTTTCTGCATTTTTAGCCTTTTCAAAGAAGCTAAATTTCAGAGCTGGATTTTTTAAAGTTTTAATATCTAAAGAATGATTTGGGGATTTTCCTTAGTCTTTTTTTTTTTTTTTGTCTTTTTGCCATTTCTTAGGCCTCTCCCACGGCATATGGAGGTTCCCAGGCTAGGGGTCGAATCGGAGCTGTAGCCGCCAGCCTACGCCAGAGCCTACTCGGGATCCGAGCCGCATCTGCAACCTACACCACAGCTCACGGCAACGCCGGATCGTTAGCCCACTGAGCAAGGGCAGGGACCGAACCCGCAACCTCATGGCTCCTAGTCGGATTTGTTAACCACTGCGCCACGACGGGAACTCCCTTTTGTTTTGTTTTTTTTTTGTTTGTTTGTTTTTTTGTGGATTTTCCTTAGTCTTTACTTCTTTTTCTGGTCTGTATGAAGTTTGGAGCCCATGAATTTAAGTTTACAGAATCAAAGGGAAGGAGTTCCTATCATGGTGCAGTGGAAATGAATCTGACTAGTATCCATGAGGATGGAGGTTCGATCCCTGGTCTTGCTCAGTGTTGCCATGAGCCATGGTATAGGCCACAGACGAGGCTTGGATCCCACATTGCTGTGGGTATGGTGTAGGCCAGTAGCTGCAGCTCTGATTCCACCCCTAGCTTGGGAACTTCCATATGCTACGGGTGAGGCCTAAAAAAAAATATCACAGGGAGTTCCCATTGTGGCTCAAGGGTTATGAACCTGACTAGAATCTATGAGGATGCGGGTTTGATCCCTGGCCTCACTCAGTGGGTTAAGGATCTGGTGTTGCCACAAGCTGCTGTGGAGGTTGCAGATGAGGCTGGATCAGGTGTTGCTGTGGCTGTGGGGTAGTCTGGCAGCTGCAGCTCTGATTCAAACCTTTCCATAGGCTGCAGTTGTGGCCCTAATAAGAAAAGTAAAAGAATCACAAACAGGTATGTGCATTTGGGAGATGGGTCATTCTTTTTTTATTTTTTTGCTTTTTAGGGCCGCACTGGTGGCATATGGAAGTTCCTAGGCTAGGGATCAAATCAGAGCTACAGCTGTCAGCCTACGCCACAGCCACAGCAATACCGGATCTGAGCTTTGCCTGTGACCTACAACACGGCTCACAGTAAAGCAGGATAGCAGACTCACTGATAGAACCTGCATCCTCACGGATACTAGTTGGATTCACTAGTTGGATTCGTTTCTGCTGAGCCTAAAGGGGAACTTCTGGGGCATTCATTTTTTCTCTCTCTGGAGTCTGCTTCTCCCAGTCTTTCCTAAGGAGAGGAAGAAAGTAGGGGAAACCCAGTTCCACCAGGATCCCACGAGCAACCTCTGGCAGGCAGTAGCCAATTCTGCGTTCAGAATGTAATAGCTGACAAGAGTGCGGACCTGGAATTCCAGCCTGGCCACAGGCCCAGGAAGGGATGGACACATTCTGCACAGGGAACAGAGTCCACCACAGGTCCCATACCCCGACCCGTCGAGTAATTGTTCAGGTCTAGTAACTGACGCGTCTGAGGCCTTTGAGGTGTGGGGGGGTGGCTAGGTAAGCCCTAGGGACAGTGAGAGCGTCTGCAGGAGCCTCCCCTTGAAGGGAGACAGACCTCAGCAGTAACTACCCGCGTTTCTTCCTCCCACCCCCTGAAAGAATGCGGGCCTTGAGCGAGTGACCAGAGCCAGCGGGTCAGAGCTATTTCTGGCGCCTGAGGAGCATCAGATTCCGGGTGTTGAGGGCAGGAGGAGGGGACGAGGGTCAGGCCCGAGCCACTTCCTGGACGCCCCCGCCTGCTGGGGGCACCCGGAGAGGGGCGCGGCTCCCTGCCCTTCCGGCCCTTGCCTCAGTTTCCTCATTAGTATAGGAGGCGGGCAACCGGGCCATCATCGTTTGCAATTTAGAGGACGCTTCCTGAGTGTTTTCTTGGCTTAGAAGTACCTGATCTGCGTTAGAGAGAAATCAGCAGGGCCAAAGGCAGTCTATGGATGGCCAGTTGCGGCAGGGCCAGTCATTAAGCCTGACCACCAGGGTAGGTTGGATGATTCTCAGCGGCTCAAATGCCTGAGGTTGGGCGCGGCGCCCCTCCCCCGCTCCCAGCTCTGAGAGCTCCCCGAGACACGGACTGCTTGGGGTGTGTTCTAGGGGCGGACTTGGCTCGCCGCGGGGCGGGATTTCCAGGATGGGGCGTGTCTTTTCGGGTGGGGGCGTGGCGGGCCAATAGGCAGAGCGACGCTGGCGCGGGCGGGGGCGGAGCCTTTGCGCGGGTGCGGCGCTCTGCGGGGCGACCGACGCAGGCAGAAGCGGGCGTCGCGGGGACTGTCGGTCGGCGCCGTACGGAGGTGGCCGCGGGATTGGCTGCAGCACTCGTGTGTCAGGGGGTTGCTAGGCTCCGGCCGCGCGCCCCGCCCTCGCGCTCGGCGCCCTCTCACCGCTCGGTACGTGCTCGCGCTGAGGCTGCGGTGCGGCGCTCGCGCTCCTTGGGCTCGGCGGCGGCGGTGGCGGCGGCGGCGCGGCAGCGGCAGCTTTGCTCCGAGTCCCCGGGGAGAGGCGACGGAGTCTTGCGGCCCGGAAGAGCGAGCACCTGCTGCAGCCCACTAGCCGGGGCTCGGTGAGTGCGCCGCCGGTCCCCCGCCGCCGTCCTAGCCTCCCGAGGAACACCTGCTGCTGCTCGCTGTTTGGCCCGGGGCGGGGACACGGTCGCGGACGTCCTTGCGGGTGAGGCGGCGGCTCGGCCGGGGTAGAGCCATCCTGTTGTTCTCGGCCCTTCAGGCCAAGGCTGGGGGCGTCCGACGTCCGGGCCCAGGCTGCGCGCCGCGGTGATGGGCCAGGCCTCAGCCCGGAATGCGCTCGCGGGAGCGAGGGGCCTGCGCGTCGGCCGCAGGCGTGTGCGGCCTGCGGACTGCCTCCCGGGCTTCCACAGAGGGTCGCGCGGCCCATTTTGGCCAGGGCCAGAGAATGGGGCGTTGAGCCCCCGCGGGAGGCAGGGAAGAGTGCCACAGCTGCTGGGTCTTGGAGCACTCAGAGTTCTGGGGTCACCCGTCCACACACGTATACACTTGGGTTTCTTCGGAAGCCTGCTACTACCTTTTCGTCTTTTTACTAGGTATTTGAAAACCATATTCTCCCGCGGGTATATTTGGAAAATGTCTTCAGAGAAAATGCTCTCTCGGTTTAGAATCCTTTTGCCATAAATTCCAAGTTAATTTCATAAAAACAACTACTAATTTAAAATGCATATTTTAGTCTCTGTGACTTGAGAACCTCTTAGGTTTGTGAACTTAGTTCAGAATCAGTTTTAATGGTGACCATGCATGAAGTTTTGCTTTGGCGAGAGCTGCAGCCTGGGACAGCTCGGTTATAGCCTAGAGTTCTAAGTTAAGAGTAGGGCCTGCTGTTTCCTTAAATAAGCAAGCAGGCATGGTTCCTGGCATGGAAGCCAGACTCTGTGCAGGGAGGGTGGTGTTTATAGGACATAAGTCCAGATAAAGAGTTGGATGTGCTACCAGGTGTTTTGAAGTTTGGTGTAGATGGGATGTTGTAACTTTATCAAGTTGTTCTATGCTTAGTGTTCGGAGACATAATTTTGGAATGTCCCCTTTTAAAAAAGAATTTAACATTGGAGGCATAGTGTGAATATGGAGAAGCTGAATTAAACTTGGTTTGCCTTGGAGTCTAGGAATAAGAGCTCCTGGCCTGCATGCTTAAAGGAGTTTGAGAAGCCATTTGAGGAGGGAGTTGGATGCCTAGTGTGAGCCAGCTCAAGGTCTGTGGGATACTCTCAAAAGTAAAAGTACTATATAGGCACACATCTGGTTGGAACATGAAAGCTTGTGTTGTTATGTGCCTCTGTTTAAAGAGGCTGAAAAATTGATTTGGCAAAATGCATTCATTTATTTAACAAATATTTGGCTTCACTACTTAGCAAATACTGTGACAAGTCCAGGGGATCTACATGAAAGAGGCTGATTCTGCTCATAAGGAACTCAGTTTTGTGGACATTGGGGGATGGGGAACCTATGATTGATAGTGTCTGCCTCACTAAGTGTCACATCACTAACATGGTGTTTTGGGAGCCTGAGGAGAGAGGGAATTCCTGAGTTGATTCTTGCAGGGCCAGCAGGAATTAGCCAGGGGACAGCAAGGTCCCAACACAGAAGAACCACATGTATATGAGTGCCTAAAATAGCACTTGTGAGTCCTCCAGCTTGGCAGGTGGGAGCCCTAGACCTTTCTTACTGAGCTCAGGAGTTCACACTTCATACTCAAGGTGCAGGAAAGCTTTTCCTCAGTGGAGTGGCATGGTCCAGACCTCTGTTTAGAAAGATCTTGCTGGTGGCCCCATAGGTAGTAGCAGGGAGGGGTGGGAAAAGGACCTCTGGCTGTGAGGGCAACCAATAAAGGAGCAATGAGGGAGGAGGAGGCAGCTCTGGAGACTGGCTGAAAAGTTTGAGCAAAGGGGATACCAAGCTGTGATGGGGGAGGAGACTGCATTCTGGAACATGTGGGCCAGAAGATTGAGCGTGACCAAGAATTTAAACCACCTCTTCTGCAAGTTTGCTGGTGTCTCTTAAACAATGAATATGATGGAGTTTGGAGGGACCTTGGGGCCACTTAGACTGGGATTGTTGTTTAGAAACTGGGATTGTTGTTTAGAAAAGGAGAAGCATGGCATTTGTTTATTAAAAACCTTAAACAACCTTATTTCTTACTTCAGCTGGGGGCATTGCTTTTCCTCTTGGGCAGACAGGGCTGGTATATTAACCTCTGAGAGTAGATGTGTATTCATCCTTGTTGTGACACATGAGAGCATGTTCAGTCTTTTAACTTCACAGTTGTTCCAGCCTTTTCCTGAGCCCTGGGTCAGTGATGCGATGGATCTACATCAGCCACAGTTGAGGGTCTTCTGTGTTTCTGCTGTATATGCATCATTGCTAACGTTTGTGAGAATCCTTGATAGTGGCCTAACAAACTGAGTCACAGATGAAGGAGTGTTCCCACAGTCACACAACTGTTAAGTGGCAGAATTAGGATTCAAACCTAGTTTGAACGTTTTGTTATATCAATCTGTGTTTGTGTTGCATCAAACTGATAATGGTGGCCTCAGTTGGGTCCTTCTCTGGCAGAGACCAAGCACAGGTGTCTGGTGGTGGGCAGAATGCCAGGATGAGATCCCACATGGAATTCCAGGAACATACTGTTAGGGACCATTTTCAGAAACCTAGGGCTGGTCGGAGCCTTCTTGAGGCCTGTGCTGGTTGCTCTGGCACCATGCTGAAGTAAGCCAAGGAACTTGGATTCTAGGATGGGGAAGGCCGACTTTAGGGGAGAACTACATTTGAGCTAGACATTCAGGAAGGGTTAATGGATTGGTGAAGGAGTGGTGTCAAGAAGATCGCAATTAGGGATTCCTGTCCTCGTGCAGCGGAAACGAATCCTACTAGGAACCATGAGGTAGTGGGTCTGATCCCTGGTCTTGCTGTGTGGGTTAAGGATCTGGTGTTGCCATGAACTGTGGTGTAGGCCAGCAGTTGTAGCTGCAATCAGACCCCTAGCTTGGGAACCTCCCCATATGCTGCAGGTGCGGCCCTAAAAAGCAAAAAAAAAAAAAAAAAGGAAAAAAAGTCACAATTATGTGGAATAAAAAAAGGTGAGCAGAGGAAAGGGGTGGGAGGGTGAAGACTGGAGGTTTTTCTGTATATTCTGGAAGGTTGGGTTAAAGTCAGAATGCCACATGGAGGAGTTTGGTGTTATTTAAGAATGGGGAACCTTGAAGGTCACAGAGCACAGCTGTGGTGGGGTCAGCTTTTCCAGTGTGAATGTGGAAGCTGGGCTGGACTGGAGGCAGGTTGGTTACTGCTGTGGTTCAGTGGGAAGACAGTGGATTTGAACAAGAACATTGGTTAGCAAAGGTGTGGAGAGATAAAGGGGATTCACGATGAGCCAGTTCAGTAGAGGGACCTGGGTGATACAGGGACCTGGCAGGGGTCTACCATTCAGTGGAAGGGCAGGAGGTTTACAGTGAAATGAGGATGTAAGGCTGCGTCAGCTGAGTGTTGGTGAGGACTTGAGAAACTTGGAATAGAAAGGGGCTCCTAGACTGTAGGAAGGCTTGAGTCTGTGACAGGCAGGCAAGATGGTGAGGAAGAGGTGAACTTATGAAAGAGAAAGTATGATTTGTTAACCCACTTGGTAAGTAGAGGAACAGTTTTGTTTTGTTTGTCTTTTTGTCTTTTCTAGGGCTGCACCTGATACATGGAGGTTCCAGGCTAGGAGTCTAATCAGAGCTGTAGCTGCCCGCCTATGCCGCAGCCACAGCAATGCTGGATCTGAGCTTAGTCTGTGACCTACACCACAGCTCATGGCAACGCCGGATGCTTAACCCACTGAGCGAGGCCAGGGATCAAACCCAAAACCTCATGGTTCCTAGTTGGATTTGTTAACCACTGAGCCACGACAGGAACTCCAGGTTTGTTTTTCTTTTTAGGGCCGCACTGTGGCATATGGAAGTTCCCAGGCTATGCCACAGGCACAGCAATGCCAGATCCGAGCCGCAGCTCATAGCAATGCCGAATTCTTAACCCACTGGTTGAGACTAGGGATTAAACCTGCATCCTCATGGGTGCTAGTCAGGTTTGTAACCCACTTAGCCACAAGGGGAACTCCCAGGAACGTTTTCAAAATGTCTACAGTTTTGGGGACTCAAGATTACAGCAGTGGTAATGTAGTTTTAGTCTGGATTTATTTAAAGAATTGCCACTGGCTCTCAGATTTGACCTGTGGCGAGGCAAACTAAAGGTGGCCTGAAGTTGGAGTCCTTTTACCTGTGCTTGCCTCTGTTTTGGCCTTGGCTCAAGGCATGCGGAAGTTCCTAGGCCAGGGATCAAACCATTGCTATAGCAGTGACCCAAGCTGCTGCAGTGACAATGCCGGATCCTTAACCTGCAGTACCACGAGGGCACCCTCTGTGCTTGCCTTTTTGAGCTGGGTTTATTTTGGTCATAGGGTTCCCTCCCCACTCCCCAGCATGTGGAAATTTCCAGGCAGAGAAATTCCTACCTGATCTACAGCAGTGATGATGCCAGATCCTTAACCCACTGAACTACCAGGGAACTCCATGGTCATAGCCTTCTTCTTCTTTTTTTTTTTTTTTTTTTGGTCTTTTTAGGGGCATATGGAGGTTCCCAGGCTAGGGGTCAAACTGGAGCTGTAGCTGCTGGCAACAGCCATAGCCACAGCTGCAACCACAGCGACACCAGATCTGAGTCTGCGACCTGTACACAGCTCACAGCAATGCCAGCTCCTTAACCCACTGAGTAAGGTGTCATGTGTCCTCATGGATACTAGTCAGATTCATTTCCGCTGAGCCACAGTGGGAACTCCAGTCATAATCTTCCTGATAAGAGGCGCATAACTAGCCCAGTGGAATGGCAGGCAGTGATAGACTTCTTTTGTGGTTAGGCAAGAATAAGAGTAAGGTCTCGGGTTTTTTCCTAGCCAGTTTAGAAAGTCAGCAATGAGAGGTTTGATTCAATATTCCAGCTTCTGGGGTGCATTGTTTAAATTTGAACCACTGTAGAGTGTGATTGCATGGAGACTGGCGCCTTCCAGAGTATCTAAGAAGTAAGAAATGCTGGTGTGAACATCCAGCCACCCAGATGGGGACTAGAGTATTGAACTTTAAGGGAACTCAAAGAGAATACATTCAGATACTGTGGTCTTCACTGTGTCCTGTGTATTGGTCGGGGATTTCCCCTTCCTTTTCTGGAGTAAGTTTTCTCTCTCCTTCATGTTAAAAGAGTGTTACTAGCATTACTGTGCTGTTGCTTCTTAAGCCCCCATCTTTCTCCGATTTTTCTGTGTTGACACTTCAGTCTGGAGTAAGGTAATGGTGGTTTTGAATACACTAGCGATTAATCTGGTTGTTTCCCAGTAGGTCTTTGTGCATCCATGCCTTTGAGTATTAATTTAAAACAGTCTTCCTGTGAGTTGCATAACCTGCTTTGTCTTTTGACCGTCTTCACTCTGATCATTAGTCGGTAATATTGCTCAGATAGCAGTTTCTATAAATAGAATTTTAGAGTAGTTTACAAAATTACACCAGCCGGAGGGCTTAATTTAGCCTTAATAAATAGAGTTTCCCATTTTCCTATTTCTTAGGTTTGATAGCTAAGCATTTTCTTAGCCTTGCTCTGGGCCCACAGTGAAAGGATTGGTGGGATACAGTGGTAAAATAATCATAAACTGAGGGTGTCTAAGTTGGTGAAACTGTTTTGTGTCCTCTGTCAAAGTGAAGTAAATCTAAATGAAACTCTTGCAGTATATTGACTTAATTTATATTTTATTTAATTTAATTTATTTTTTTTGCTATTTCTTGGGCCACTCCCACGGCACATGGAGATTTGCAGGCTAGGGGTCTAGTTGGAGCTGTAGCCACCGGCCTACACCAGAGCCACAGCAACACGGGATCCGAGCCACATCTGCAACCTATACCACAGCTCATGGCAACGCCGGATCGTTAACCCACTGAACAAGGGCAGGGACCGAACCTGCAACCTCATGGTTCCTAGTCGGATTCGTTAACCACTGGGCCACGACGGGAACTCCTAATTTATATTTTATTTATTTATCTATTTATTTATTTATTTATTTTTGGTCTTTTTTTTTTTTTGTCATTTCTTGGGCCGCTCCCCTGGCACATGGAGGTTCCCAGGCTAGGGGTCCAATCAGAGCTGTAGCCACCGGCCTATGCCAGAGCCACAGCAACTCGGGATCCAAGCCTCGTCTGCAACCTACATCACAGCTCACGGCAATGCCGGATCCTAAACCCACTGAGCAAGGCCAGGGATCCAACTTGCAACCTCATGGTTTTTAGTCGGATTCATTAACCACTGCGCCACGACAGGAACTCCTAATTTATATTTTAAAGGGAGGATTTCAGTGGGAATAATCAGCTGAATATATAAAAAAAATCACTTTTATTATGCATTGTCCTGAACATCATAGGTTGCATTTATTTATTTATTATTTTTTTGTCTTTTTGCCATTTCTAGGGCCGCTCCTGTGGCATATGGAGGTTCCCAGGCTAGGGGTCTAATTGGAGCTGCAGCTGCCGGCCTACACCAGAGCCACAGCAACATGGGATCCAAGCAGCGTCTGCAACCTACACCACAGCTCACAGCAACACTGGATCCTTAACCCACTGAGCAAGGCCAGGGATTGAACCCATAATCTCATGGTTCCTAGTCAGATTTGTTAACCACTGAGCCACAATGGGAACGCCCCATATGTTGCATTTAATAGCCCTGAGGTTTCCCTTCTTAATTATACCTTCTTGAGCTAATTTTTTTTTTTTAAATACCAGTCTAAATTTTAGGCATTGGGATTAATTTTATATCTTTGAAGCTGTTTATAATTTTTGGCCCTGGATTGAGTGAACAGAAAAAAATTTCACTTTCTTATTACCTGTTGACAATAAAGGGTGACTGGTGGTGTGGACAAGAGACTGAGCAGCATTTCCCACTTCCCTTGGTGGTCATTGTGGTATATATAATCCTCTTTTGGTTGTGGGCATTCACCAATATTGGTTCCTTCTTTTCCTGCAGGGTCTCTGCTCTCCAGGAAGATAAGCCTATTAAAACAGCCTAGCTATAGGAGGTGAGGTAAGGTACTTGAAAATGAAGATTTCTGCAAAAGAAAGATGATGAATAATCATGTACTTGGTAAAATGATCATGGAATTTTAAAATACTATAGTGGGGGAAAAGCTGTATTAAATAATACATATGTTTAAAACAAGAAATGTGGATGATAGGAGTAGAAAGGGAAGGAAAAATCCCCCTTGTCCTCCCAACTTTATTTTCTCTTTAAATAGGAAATGTCGACACATACAAACTCAAAAAGTTCGAAAGGATTATACAAGGGAAAGAAATCTTTCTACCCATTCCCTCAGTCCCTACTTCCCCTCCCTAGGAGCAGCTGTTATCCTGATTCCTGGGTGTCCTCCAGAGATGGCCCTTGGGCAGCACTTTTACTCAGTTTAGGTTAGAATATAAATTTAATTTTTAATCTTGCTTTTCTCCTCCTAGAATTGCAGCATGATTGTTGTTCTATAAACACAACATTTCGAATGGTTAACGTGTCCCTAGTCCTTAAACAGTTGTTAATCTTGCTTTGTTTACAGTATGTAATGTTGCAGTTAACATCTTTGTGCATAAAGTTTTTTTAGAATCTTTTTTTTTTTTTAAATCACCACAATATTAAATACAAAACTTTTGGGAAAAGTGTGACATAATTTAGAGTTTTGGAGGCGTACATCTATAATGTCAAATAAGACAGATTTATATTGATTTTTATTTTTAAGCACTGTGTACTTTTTCTGTAGTTCTTTTTCAGTGACTTGCATGGGTATGCGATTTTTATAGCCACATAGAGGCCCAGACTCCATATTCCCTGCCATTGGAGGTGTGTGTAGCCACAGATTCATTCTTCCTGAGGCATACACTAAGTAGGGGAGTGTGCCAGTTGGGGAGCTCATGGACAAGTGAAACACTTGGAAAGATGTGTCATACTTAGGGAAAGAGGTGCCAGTGCCCAGCTTGGTCCAGTTTTGGCATTTGCTCTTCATTTCTATGAATGTTGAGTTTTTGTGTGTGGAGTATGGGAATCAACAAATAAGCACTGTTTACAGAGTTCTTCCTAATGGCTGGTGTATATATATTGAAACAGATTCATGGAATTGGAAGATACTTGTTTTGGCAAATGTCACACTTGTCTCTGTTTTACTTTTCACTCTTCTGGGAGCATTTTCCCCATGCATTCCAGGGGTTGGTATAGGATTACTTAAGAAGATTCCAAAGACTGTGAACCAGTTCTGCCTTGGTTTTCATAAATACCTCTCTTAACTAGCTTAGCAGTTCTCCAGGGAGGGTTGATTCTATAGCCAGTTTTTGCAAAGAAAAATGATAAAGTCAATAATAGAATTGCAAATACTGTTTCCTTTTTATTTGACTATTAATCACAACCTGGTATATCATCCGTATTTTGGGCTCTTACACTATAAAATGATTTCATAAGACTTGCATCTCTTATCACTGAAAATGTCCTTTGTATACTCCTGCTTGAGCTGGTATGTTGTCTTTTTATCGGACCCACCCTGACCTTAGGGAGCCTTGCTTATTGGGTTTTTAAATAATGGAGACTAACCTGAAAAGTTAGTGGATTTTTGAGCAGGGGTGGATTCTGGTTCTTATGGAAAACAAGGAAGTGTAGAGAACTTTGCTCTACCTGTTATGTTAAACATGCCTGAATAAGTGCCTTATATTTTCATATTTTTACTTGGGAAGATTGAATTGCCTGAGTAGAAAAATATGGTAGGAGGAGACTAGAAGAGAGCTCTTTATTAAAGATCTAAAAATAGAATTCATTAAAATCACAAATAGATAATAGTAGGACTCATGTCTCCTACTTCTCTGGATTGTGCTACCAGCTGTTGCTTCTGCTTACCTGGAAAAGATCACAATATTTTGTCAGAAGGGTCAATAGTGTAGACTTAACATACTGTGTTTGCCAGTCTGAACATGTGCGTTCCAGTTTTAAAAGTAGTTTAAAAATTGACTGGATTCCTTGGCACTGGGCAAAAATCCTTAGCCGGAAAAGTTGATTCTTCTGCTTGTAGTGCCAGCCCTGGGCTGACAGGGCCTGTGAGTCCCCTGTCCTCTCAAAGCCCTGACTTTTTTTTAACCCCTTCTGGTTGGGCACTGCTGACCAGAGAGAGGACTCCTCTATAGGTCGTCTAATCCACATGACTTAATCTATTGGCACCTCAGGTCTCCCTTCTGGTTTTTTTTAGGAGGGGTCCTTTTAGATTTTCACAGCTGGAAAGAAAATGGCTGCTTAGGTTTTCTTCTCATGCAGGCGTCTGATGCCCTGAGCTGCCTGTGCCCTTTCCCTCTATGTGAGGGGGTGAAGGAATGTCCTGGCTTCCTCCTCCTCTCCTGCCATGAGCTTCCAGGGAGAATGGGGCCCATTGTGGGCTCTGCCCACAAGCACAGCCCTCCACTTCAGTGTCAGGCCTGCCGTAGTCCCTCTGTTCAGTCTGCTGTGGTTATGGGATGCCGAGGGGCCAGAAACACAGCATACAGTCATTTTCTCACATGCCGACCTGCTGTTCAGGAGTGTTCTTGGGGATGGTGCTTGTGCATTGTTTGCCTCTGGGTCTGCCCTATGATTTTGTCACATCCTGGTAAACATTCTTGTGGACCCTTTTGTAGGCCTGAGCTCACTCTTGTGGTAGATCTCAGGCCATATTTGGAGAGGCAGGCCTGCTGCTCCCAAGGGTGACTGAGTGCCAGGTCACAGGAGGCTGGGCAGTCTCTCCAGGCCTTTCTTGTGTTTCGAAATCTTCTGGGAAGCATAGGATTAATCTGTATGTGAGTTAAATAGGACTTCAGAATCTTGTTTTTCAAATCAGTTTTGGCCTTCTCTTTATATCAGTAAGACTGGGAAGAAACATATTTTGTTTTTTTGTTTGTTTGTTTGTTTTTGGTCTTTTTGCTATTTCTTTGGGCCGCTCCCGTGGCATATGGAGGTTCCCCGGCTAGGGGTCTAATCGGAGCTGTAGCCATTGGCCTACACCAGAGCCACAGCAACGCGGGATCCGAGCTGCGTCTGCAATCTACACCACAGCTCATGGCAACACCGGATCGTTAACCCACTGAGCAAGGGCAGGGACCGAACCCGCAACCTCATGGTTCCTAGTCGGATTCGTTAACCACTGCGCCACGACGGGAACTCCGGAAGAAACATATTTTGGCCTTAACTGTAGGACTGGTTTGAAGATGTGAAATGCCAGAATATTGGGTAGGAAAAGCTGGAGAGATGCAACTTTTTAAAAAACAGGTTTATTCTGGATGTGGGAGCTCTCCCCTCATATCAGACTGCCTTACCCATCAGAAAGTTTTTCTCCTGACCCCAGGCGAGTGTGTCCCTGGAAAAGAATGTAAGAGATAAGTATGGTTTCGATGAGTGGACAGATAGAGACCACTGGCTGCTTCTTTTTTGAGGTATTGGCTTCAGATAAGGAGCCAGATGTGTGGTCAGCTGTTTAGCAGGTTCTGTGAAGGTAAGTGAATGTGCTGGTAGTGGTGGTGGGGATGGGAAAGGCCTGGTCAGGTCCTCCTGGAGTTGGTGATGGGCTTCTTTACATGAGGTCTATATGATTGCATGGAGGGCTGCTGAGAAATTTGCACCTCTAAGGAGTTCTCTTGTGGCACAGTGGGTTAAGGATCTGGTGTTGTCACTGCAACAACTCAGGTCGATGCTGTGGGTTCCATCCCTGGCCTGGGAACTTCCAAATGCTGTGAGTGTAGCCAAAAAAAAAAAAAAAATGCTCCTCTAAAACTTAGGTTGACTTGAGAAATTGTTCTTATATTTTAAAAAAATTCCATTCTTTCTTTCTTTTTTTTTTTTTTTTTTTGCTTTTTAGGGCTGTGGCATATAGAATTTCCTAGGCTAGGGGTTGAAATTGGAGCTACAGCTGGGGACCGTGCCACAGCCACAGTTGTAGGATCCCAGTGGCATCTGCAAGCTATACCATACCTCACTGCAATGCCGGATCCTTAAACCACTGAGCGAGGCCAGGGATTGAACCTGTGTCCTCATTGATGCTAGGCGAGTTCATTTCCATCGGGAACCAAAAATTCCATTCTTTCCATGATGCTTCAGTATGTACAATTTCTTTGTGCTCTGTGAGAGTGTCCTGTGAAAGGAGCAGCTGGCACTGGCACTGCCCTGGATATTTACCTTCCTCCTACTTTTTTTTTCCCTTTTATTACAGGAAAAAAATTTTTTTAGGACTTCCTGTCTTGGCACAGCAGAAGCGAATCTGACTAGGAACCATGAGGTTGTGGTTTCGATCCCTGGCCTCGCTCAGCGGGTCAAGGATCTGGCATTGCCATGAGCCGTGGTGTAGGTCACAGACTCGGCTCAGATCTGGCGTTGCTGTGGCTCTGGCGTAGGCTGGCGGCTACAGCTCCAATTTGACCTCTAGCCTGGGAATCTCCATATGCCGTGGGTGTGGCTCTGAAAAGACAAAAGACAAAAAAAAATTTTTTTTTAGCCTATTTTATCCTTCTGATCAGAGTGATATGTTTCCTTCTCTGTTTTAGGATTGGGAGTGGCATTAGTTTTTATGGAATAAAGGAATAAAACATATTTGCCATGCTGAGATCACACTGCAAGTGCCAGCACTTGTTAGGAAATGGTATTGAGTTTTTTAAAGGACAACTGATCTTTCAGGTAGTGCTTGGTCATGCCGTGGTATTTTGGGTCATGACTTCCAAGATATGAGGCCTGTCCATTGAAGGTCCTTGCTTTTTTGCAAGACAGGTAAGATTTTTGGCACAAGCGTAATGAGATTGGACAATGGGAGTTCTCTTCATGGCTTAGTGGTTAATGAACCCTACTAGGATCCATGAGGATGCAGGTTTGATCCCTGGCCTCACTCGGTGGGTTAAGGATCCGGTGTTGCTGTGGTGTAGGTCGCAGATGTGGCTTGGGTCCCGTGTTGCTGTGGCTGTGGTATAGGCCAGCAGCTGTAGCTCCGATTTGACCCCTAGCCTGGGAACCTCCATATGCCTCCAGTGTGGCCCTAAAAAGCCAAAAAGAACAACAAAAAAAAAGATTGGACAGTGAAAACACTGAGTACCCTCAGCAATATAAATTTGGGCCTGAGAAGGGAATCTGCCAGAGGTACTGAGTCCCCTGGAAGCCTCCTGTCCTAAATGTGGCATTAAGTAAGGTCTTTGACCTCTCTGCTCGGTAAAATTGGCGTAGAATGTCCTCCCCATGGGCTGCCGAGGAGAAAGTGGCAGCTTCTTGGTAATGTGCCCTACACCTATCCCTAATTGCTACTTATTATTACACTTGTCCTTTTTCTGCTGTAAACCTAGAATCTAATATTTAATAAAGGCTGGACATATTTCTTAGATTAAGTGATGGGTTCAGGGGTGTTTTTTATTGTCTTATAATTACCTATGTAATAGATTATATTTTATATGCACCAAATAGTATCTCATTAAAAAAAAAACACAACACCCTTGGAGTTCCCATCGTGGCTCAGTGGTTAACGAATCCTACTAGGAACCATGAGGTTGTAGGTTCGATCCCTGGCCTTGCTCAGTGGGTTAAGGATCCAGCGTTGCCATGGGCTGTGGTGTAGATTGCAGACGCTGCTTGGATCCCGCGTTGCTGTGGCTCTGGTGTAGGCCGGCAGCTGCAGCTCCAATTAGACCCCTAGTCTGGGAACCTCCATGTGCCACAGGAGCTGCCCTAGAAATGGCAAAAAGACAAAAAAGAAACCAAAAAAACACCCCAAAAAACAACAAAAAACCCCACCCTAGATGTGTACCCCTCGGTAGCTCCCAGGAAGCGGCTCTATCTTGACTGCTTGCTCACCTGCGGAGCTTTGAGTACTGGTGGT
The DNA here is from genome assembly GCF_016906955.1 of Phacochoerus africanus. Taxonomy (NCBI): domain Eukaryota; kingdom Metazoa; phylum Chordata; class Mammalia; order Artiodactyla; family Suidae; genus Phacochoerus; species Phacochoerus africanus. The sequence continues at coordinate 112,367,467 of NC_062544.1, forward strand.
ATCTTACTGGGGCACGTGGTCCATGGAGACATTTTACTCATCAAGATGAAAAAAGGACAAAAGTAGTTTGAAAACCAAGTAGTTTTGTTAACTAGACAGAATTGTTTATATATATATATATATATATATTTTTTTTTTTTTTTGGTCTTTTTGCCATTTCTTGGGCCGCTCCCACGGCATATGGAGGTTCCCAGGCTAGGGGTCGAATCAGAGCTGTAGCCACCAGCCTACACCACAGCCACAGCAATGCAGGATCCGAGCCGTGTCTGCGACCTATACCACAGCTCACGGCAATGCTGGATCCTTAACCCACTGAGCAAGGGCAGGGACCGAACCCACAACCTCATGGTTTCTAGTCGGATTCGTTAACCACTGCACCACGACGGGAACTCCAGAATTGTTTATATTTTAAAGGAGTTTCTTGGGAGAGTCCTTGACGTGCCCAGGTTTGTTTTGTTTTCTTTCTTTTTTGGCCACACCATGGCATATGGAGTTCCTGGGCCAGGGATCAGATCTGAGCCATGGTTGCAACCTATGCTGCAGCTCTGGCAACACAGGATCCTTAACCCACTCTGCTGAGCTGAGGATCAGACTTGCATCCCATTGCTCCAGAGATGCTACCAGTCCCGTTGTGCCGCAGTGGGAACTCTTGTTTTCCTTTTTTTAGGCCACACCCGAGGTGTATGGAAATTCCTGGGCCAGGGATCAAACCTGTGTCACAGTAGTGAGCCCAGACACAGCAATGACAACACCCAGGTCCTTAACCCACTATGCCACGAGGGAATTCCCTATTTCCTTTTTGTTGTATAACATTTATTTATTTTTGAGTTATCAGCAGCAATGCATGCCTGATATGAAAAGCCCTTGGTTTTCAAGGGACTACACATATACTTATTTTTTTCTCATATGACCATATGACTTCCTGCCTAGGTAACCTATATAGTGGTTTGACTTTTCAGCCAACAGATACATTTTAAGAGACTTGGAGCCATTGAGCGCTCCTGGTTGAATGTTGGGTAGCAGTAGGTTCTGTACCTGGAACATAAAATTCAACTGAGCTGTCCAGTTGTAATTCTTTGGTGTTTTTTTTTTTGGTCTTAGGGCCACACCCACGGCATATGGAGGTTCCCAGGCCAGGGGTTGAATCGGAGCTGCAGCCGCCGGGCTACACCACAGCCACAGCAAGGCAGGATCCAAGCTGTGTCTGTGACCTACCCCACAGCTCATAGCGACACCAGATCCTTAACCCACTGAGTGAGGCCACGGATCGAACCTGTATCCTCATGGATGCTAGTCAGATTCGTTTCTGCTGAGCCGTGGCAGGAACTCACAGTTGGAATTCTTTAGAACAGAAATTTTAAGATTTTTTTTTTTTGCCTTTTAGGGCCACTGGAAATTTTAAGATTTTTTGTTTGTTGTTTGGTAGGATGAACTTAGTCTAGAATGTCAGAACCTTACTCTGTAAAGTCAGCATCCTCCTGGGAAACCTGAAGTGTTTTTAGGCTTTCTTGATTCCTTGAGGGACAGATTGAACATAGAGCTGTGGGGTATGAGGAAGATGAGGGTGCTCAACTTCTGAGCAGAGGATAATTATCCTAAAGACAAATACTGTGTTCTAGCCTCCAGGTGATGAAGGCACTGTATTTTATGATTCTGTGTTGAGGGGGAACTGCCTGTGGGTTCCCAGTAGAGAAGGCTCCAGGTGATTTCCAGATGGTGAAGGCATTTGGTCTTTGACCTTTGTGTTAGAGACAGTGAGTGTAGAGCCGTTGGCTTTTAACAGATAAGAAAATGACATGATACCACCAGAGGGGAGCTGAAAATCTCTAAATGCTCAGTCTTAATCCTCTGATAGGGTAGAGGGGAAGCAGAGCCCACAGGGCTTCTCCCAGCCTGGGAGTAGTCCTGGGGCAGTTAAGAACAGTCCAGAGGAGGCCACTGTACAGGAACTGATTCTCAGTACAACAGAATCCTGTGTAGAAATAAGCCCATTTTTATTGCAGGCACTACAGACTCCTTATCGTTGTGACAGGATTATTGACCTTGGCTGTTTTATTTTGAATTTGGATCTGGGGTGGCAAAAGCAGGACACTTGTGTGTATACAAGTTCCTTAGCTGGTCTGCTCATGCAGGTTGTCTGAAGCACAGAAACATTACACACATAAGAGATGATATGAGTGACTAGATTAAGATTGTTTGTATTTTGTATGTATGCGTATATGTGTGTTTTTTGTTGTTGTTGTTTTGTTTTTTTGTTTGTTTGTTTTTGGCTGCACCCATGGCACACGGAAGTTCCCAGGCCAGGGCTCCAACCTCTCCTCAGCAGTGACTTGAGCCATAGTAGTGACAACACCACCCCAGATCCTTAATTCACTAGGCCACCAGGGAACTCCTGTATATATATTTTAAGGTTTTTTTTTTTTTTTCCTTCCCCTCTTGCACCTGTGGCGTATGGAAGTTCCCAGGCCAGGGGTTGAATCTGAGCTGCAGCTGCGGTAGTGCCAGATCCTTAACCTGTTGAGCCACAGTGAGAAACCTAAGGTGTGTATTTTGTGTCAGGTCCTTTTCTTTTCATGCATCACCTTACCTAATGAATATATGTTATACTTGGAAAAAGTTAAAGAAAAGAGGAATTTGATTTAGGAAGTGTTTAAAATTAAATATTAACTGTTAAATGGCTCTATAAGACAGGCTAACCATGCGCTGTGGAGGGGACTGTCATCTGGCACCCAGCAAGCAGGCCCGGTTGGCAGTGAGTTTCAGTTATTTGTTCATTAAAGCAGATGGTTTTTGAGTCACTGTCATGTCCAGGGCACTGTGCTAGGCCCTGGAAATCGATCTGGTGATGGATAAGAGAGGATTGGGCCCTACCCCTGCCCTGAAGAAAAGAGTGTGGATAAGTGATTATTGTTTCCCTTCAGTTGATTTTTTTTTGGGGGGATTTTTAAGGCCACACCTGTAGCATACCGAAGTTCCCAGGCTAGGGGTCAAATCGGAGCTGCAGCTGCTGGCCTATGCCATAGCCACAGAAATGCCAGATCTGAGCTGCATTTATGACCTACATTGTAGCTCATGGCAATGCCAGATCCTTAATGAGGCCAGGGATTGAATCCACATCCTTATGGATATTAGTTGGGTTTATTACTTCTGAGCCACAGCGGGAACTCCTCAGTTAATCTTTTTCAGAAGAAGTGTAGTTTGGAGAACCTGATGGTACTGCCATGTGCCTCTGATTCATCATAAGGGGAAATGGGGGGCTAGGCCCATCTCAGAGTGTGACATAAGGGATCAGGGAGAGGATCTTAGCTTGTAAGCCATTCTAGATTATTTTCAAAGCCAAGGTGACATTTGGGTACACATTGATGTGTCTGTGTCCTATTGAGCCATTTCCTGACCCTGATGCCTTAGGTGATTCTGATGGGGTCTTTGAGATGGAGTTGCAGGGAGTGGTCACAGTGAACTGTGGGTACCCCTTTTGGTTTGATAATGATTTGGATGAGGGTGTGTGTTAGGGGGGCTTTGCAGGATAATTGAGGAAGCTGTAGGAGGAGATGGGAGGGGAATTAGGAAAGATGAACCTTGGAAAGGGGTAGGGAGGGAGAAGATCACTCACAGTGTGCAGAGGAACTTTGCCATATTTGCTGTTTTTTGTTTTTTGTGGCCTTGCCTATGGCATGTGGAAATTTCTAGGCCTGGGATTGAACCCAGGCCACAGCAGTGACCAAGCCATAGCAGTGACAGCACTGGATCCTTAACTGCTAGGCTACCAGGGAACTCCTGTGTTTTCTCTTTTAATCCCTAAGTCAGCTGAAGGAGGTTGGAGGTGAGGAGTGCAATGGGTTACTGTCTGGGGATGGAGAGGAGTGGAGACTAGAGGCCACTATGGGGCCATGTCAGCTAGTGGTAGGGGTGGGAGATGGGTATGGAGGCTTTGGCCAACCATGAGAGGATGGAGTTCTGGTGGCATAGATAGAGCTAGCTGAACAGAAACAGAGGCTGTGAGATTGTACTAGCCCAGAGTTGAGGAGCCTGAAAGACAATGCTGGTGTGCTTGACCTGGGGAGGAAGTTAAAACTTTTCAGTCTCTGGGAATCAGGAAAATCTACTGTGGAAGGGAGTAATGACTGGATACATTGTCAGGATTTGGGGGCACCTTGTTTTTTAAAAAAACCTCAACACCTTTACTATATCCCTGGGAACCAGTTGAGAGGGATAAAGGAGCTATGCAGGTAGCTACAACATGAGCTTAGTAAGCAGCAGAGCTATTGGAGTGTGGGACCTGGATGAACAGCCAGTGGTGGTTCCCAAGGCCCAACCCCTGAAAGAGAGGTCACCACACAGTTGCCTATGAGGCCACCCTCTCTGTTCTGCGCTTCCTGTTGGGATTGTCTTTTTGCATATGCTGTTTCATAAAGTCCTCAAGCTCTTCCAGGGCTGGTTTTATGTTTATTTCATCTTATTTTTAAAATATATGTTTCTAAATTTAAAAAACTTTACTAGTGTAAGATGAAACAAAAATGGAGAAAACACCCCCCCCCCAAAAAAAAGTATAGCTTAGTGAATTATAAGGTCAAGAAACAGAGCATTGTTGGTTTCACTACAGGTCCCTTTGTGGGCCCCAACTCTGCCACAACTCCCCTCCCGTTCCTTCCCAAGGTGATCCCATCTTGTCTTTTTGTATCCATTTCCTTGCTTTTAACAATTGTTTTATCTCTGAAATGTCTATCCTTAGACACTGCATTTTAATTTTGTCTTTTTTTTTTAAGTTGGCATATCTTTTAAGTTGGCATATCTTTTAAGTTGCTTTATTTACATTTTCTCCCCTCTGTCCCTTTTCTCTGTAATTATCTACTGAAGAACCCGGGCTTTTAGACTTGTAGAATCTCCCACAGTCCAGATTCAGCAGATTGTGTTCGAGGGTGCTGTTCAGCATGCTTTTCTCCATATTTCCTGTGAATCAGTAGCAGGATCTCAAGGCTTGGTCAGCCTCAGGTTTGGTCCCTTTGACAAGACTGAGGTGGTTTGGGTCTTCCTCTGGAGTGCTGCTTTCTTTCCTTTTATTTATACTTTGCTCATAGCAGGTACTCAGAGCACCACTTCTGTGACAGGGTAGTGGGGCCTGAGGAAAGGCCAGGCCCAGCTCAGCCTCTCAGTTGCTCTGCAGTCCTTGTCAAACCAGTTTCCCTGGCACAGGTGTTGCAAGAGGAAAAGCCCAGATGTGTTCCCTGGCCTAAATCACTGAGATGGGTTCATAGTCCTGTCACTCTCTCAGGCCCTCCCTTCTTCCTTTACATTGCCCTTTTCCCCAAATTCTCAGCTCTACTCTCTTTCATTATCTGTCCATCATCTTATTCCTTCTCTTCAGGTTTCCTCTCTTCCCCTCCCCCCCCCCTTTTTTTTTGGCCACGCCTGTGGCATGAGGAAGGTCCTGGGCCATGGATCTAGCCCATGCCAGAGCAGCAACCTGAGCCACAGCAGTGACAACACCATATCCTTAATCTGCTATGTTGATAGGGTGTTGTGATGGGGAAAAGGTTGTTTGAGACTTAGGAGAGGAATTTTCATCCTGCTTCATTGCTCACCATCCGGGGGACTGTGGAAGCCTTGGTTTACCCATCTGTAAAGGAAGGTGTGGCTCCTGATGACTTAAATGGTCACCTTAAAGCTCTGTCTTATGAGTGTTGTGTTTTCAGATTTTCTCTGTATTTGAAAGCTGTTTTAGAGGGATTTTCCTCCTTCTTCATGTAACAGGGCACACAGCCCCACTGGTAAGGAAATGGAGAAATAGGTAGCGCTTAGATAGCAGCCAGAATTTAGTCTTTCCCATATCTGCACCATCAGGCCTGATAGGTTGGGTGGACAGTGGGAAGCTTTGTGGGCTCTGGTCATGGTCATGGCCTTACCTTGTAATCTCAAGCTCTGGGTACGGAGACTTGCCTTACAGAATGGGGATGTGTGTCAGCTGCCAGTGTTGCTGGCTGGTGGATGGAGATGTGGGCATGTGGAGAGAGTGAGTGTTGCTTTAGTGTGCCATTAGGTTCAGGCTTCAGGCCCAGGAACTTGTCAGCTGGTCGTGGCTTTTTTTCTGAAGGCCCCACCCCAGTTTACCCCAGCATTTGATGGGCAGGGCAAGCTGATGTCTGGTGTGAGGGCTACTGTGTGCCCATCTTGTAGAGCTGCTGCCTAATCAGTTGTTACCCTGAATATCTGGAGGAAAAGGGCTGTGCTCATGGCTGGCCTGTACCTTTGTATATATCATTCCCATTGTTCTTCAGATGGGAACTGCCCCTGAGAAGAGGTATTGTGTGATATACTAGGATTTATCTGGCCTTTCCCCAGTACTATAACACTTAACCATGTGCCTGTGAAGTTTTCGTTGTGCTCTTATTTCACACATTTAAAATTCCATTTGTATTTATACTTAAAATAATTTTGAAGCCACATAAATTCAGGTTTTTGCATTCTGTGTATCCAGTCAGGTTACTTAGGCCTAAGCAGGTAGACCAAGTTTTGTTTCTTGTTTTGAATTCAAGTTTTCTGAGGGTTGTCCTTCATAGAGGTGAATGTAAGGAATTCCAGAATCAGGGAGACATGGGCTGTGCTTGTGGAAGGGCTGGAGAGGCTGCTGGGCACTGCTTAGGGGCTGCCCAAAGGAGTGGGTATCAGCAGCAGGCATGGTGATGAGGGAGGCCCTGAATCTCCTGTATAAGAGATCTATACTATGACTTTTTTTTTTTTTTAACGGCCACAAACCCCCAGAGAACACAAGGACTAGAGAGGAGCATGAAGCCCTTCAGCAACTATTGTGGTTACAAACTCCCTTCTAGAGATACACACTAAACTACTGATGGATGAAATAACAGGATGTCTGAGATTCACTTCAAAATAATGTGTGCAGGCAGTAATTGGGGGTGTGAATACACCAAGATTGGCCAGTAGTTGATGAATGTTGGGGCTTGTGATAGGTACATGGGATTCTGCTTCTGTGTGTACCTGAGATTCTCCATAGCAAAAAGATCAAAAATAAAATACAACAGATGTATATAAACAAAATTCCCAGTAATTAAAACATCAACTATATCCAACAATTCATTCTTAGGTGTACTCAGAAGCCATAGACAAGAATGGTTCATATCAGTACTATTTGTGATAATTAAAAATTTAACAACATGGAGTTCCATGGTGGCCTAGTGATTAAGGATCAGGTTTTGCCAATGCTGTGGCTCAGGTTGCTATTGTTGTGTAGGTTTGATCCCTGGCTGGGGAATTTCTGCATGCCATGAATATAGCAAAAAAAAAAACCAAAAAACAAAAATTAAAAATAACCCAGGAGTTCCCATCGTGGCGCAGTGGTTAACGAATCTGACTAGGAACCATGAGGTTGCGGGTTCGGTCCCTGCCCTTGCTCAGTGGGTTAATGATCCGGCGTTGCCGTGAGCTGTGGTGTAGGTTGCAGACGCGGCTCGGATCCCGCATTGCTGTGGCTCTGGTGTAGGCCGGTGGCTACAGCTCCGATTCGACCCCCTAGCCTGGGAACCTCCATATGCCGCGGGAGCGGCCCAAAGAAATAGCAAAAAGACAAAAAAATAATAAAATAAAATAAAATAACCCAAATGCCCACCAACAGTAAATTGTGGTATATTCATATGTTAAATACTATACAACAACAAAAGAGGATAAACTGCTGCCCACCGTGCCCATTAATCCAACAATGGGAGAGGGGGAACTGTCTCTTTTTGTTTCAACCTGTCCCACTCTCCTTCTTCTTCTGTATCATGTCATTAATGAAGGAGTTTGACAGTAACTCAATTTTAGTGAAAGGGAAAGTCATTCATATCTTCAGGTTGGAATGTAGGTTGAAAGGTGTTTTGCCAGTATCTATCAGTTCTAATGTACATAACTTTTGATCCAGCAATTCCACATCTAGGATTTTATCCTCAAATTTCTAATCAGTATGCAAGTCAGAGAGGGCACCCTTTAGAGCAAAATATACAGGGTACACTTAGCCATGTACATGTCCAAGCAGCAGCAGGGAGGGAGGAGGTGGATTTACCCTCACAATCTGAGGTCTTCCATTAGTAAATTTTAAGAAGTGACAGTTTGGGGAGTTCCCTCATAGCTCATTGGGTTAAGGAGCCGGCATTGTCATTGCTGTGTCTCTGGGTACTGCTGTGTCCTGGGTTCAATCCCTGGCCCAGGGATTACCGTATATCTTCTGAATTGTGCCCAGGAATTTGTTAGGAATCTGATGCTGGGAACCACTGATTTCAGCCTGCCCAGATTTTAGCTCAAGGACCTTTGAACTTGGTAATGGTCTGGTCAGGGTTTTTTTCCTCCAGAAGTGAACGCTCCTGGGAAGGAAAGATGAAACTATTTTTAATCTTTAGCAAACATAGCCTAGTGTAGTAATTTCAAGCTCCAGTGTGACATTTTCTTCTGTTATAATTTGAGTTATTTTGAAAACAAATAAAGTCCTTTTTTGTATGTTTTGTGTTTGTAGTGTTTCTAGAGGGATTTTTATTTTTATTTTTTTCATCTTTTTAGGGCCACACAGTGGCATGTAGAGGTTCCCAGGCTAGGGGTCAAATTGGAGCTGTAGCTGCTGGCCTACATCATAGCCACAGCAACACCAGATCTGAGCTGCATCTGTGACCTACACCATAGCTCACAGCAAAGCCGGATCCTTAACCCACTGGGCAAAGCCAGGGATCGAACCTGCAACCTCATGGTTCCTGGTGGGATTCCTTAACCACTGAGCCATGACGGTAACTCCAGTATACCACATCTTCTTTATACATCCATTCATGTATCAGTGAGTGGACATTTAGGTTGTTTCCATATCTTGGGTATTGTAAATAGTGCCACAATGAACATTGAGATACACGTATCTTTTTTTTTTTTTTTTTAAATCGCCACACTAGCAGTGTATGGAAGTACTCAGGTCACAGATTGAATCTGAGCTGGAGCTGCAACCTATGCTGGAGCTGCAGCAACGCCAAATCCTTAACCCACTGCACCAGGCTGGGGATCAAAGCTGCTGTGGTCAGGTTTTGGGTTTTTTTTTTTTTTTTTGGTCTTTTCTGGATGCCCATGGCACATGAAATTTCTGGGCTAGAGGCTCAGATCTGAGCCTCAGTTGCCACCTATGCAGCTGTGGCAACACTGGATCTGAACCCACTGTGTTGGGCCAGGAATTGAACCTGCACTCCAGAGATGCTGCTGATCCTATTGCACCACAGTGGTAACTCCTGCAGTCAGATTCTTTTTTTTTTTGCTACTTCTTGGGCCGCTCCTGGGGCATATGGAGGTTCCCAGGCTAGGGGTCGAATCGGAGCTATAGCCACCAGCCTACGCCAGAGCCACAGCAATGCGGGATCCGAGCTGCGTCTGCAACCTACACCACAGCTCACGGCAACGCCGGATCGTTAACCCACTGAGCAAGGGCAGGGACCGAACCCGCAACCTCATGGTTCCTAGTCGGATTTGTTAACCACTGCGCCACGACGGGAACTCCTGCAGTCAGATTCTTAATCCATTGTGCCACAGTGGAAACTCCAGAAGTATCATTATTTAATTTTTCATTTGCCTAAGTTATCTCTGTTCATGCTGTTAATTATTTTTGTGTTTGGTGTTATTTCATTCTGTATTTGACTAGAAAACAAGGTTTCTAGGAACATTTAGATTTACAAAATTACTTCTTTAAAAATCCTGTCAGCCAAAAAATTGCTGTTGTTCCACTGCACCCTCCGTTGCTCTGCTCTCTATAGTTCTTCGACCTGTGATTGTCGCTGACCTCTTTCCAGTCCCACCCCCAGAGTACATCCACACCTGAGGTTCTCTTGGACAAGACCACTGCTTTCCTATTGAGGTATAGATGAAGTTAGGACATATTTATTCTCCTTCAGAATGTTTAGATATGATTCCTTTAAAGCCTGTTGTGTCCAGGCCTATATAATAAGTGCTGTGTACTAACCATTTACAGCCTTTGGTGCTGTGGGTCATCCAGCAGGACATGAGCCACAAGGAAGTAATCATTACCAGACAGATGCACACCAGTCCTTTGTGAGGTACTCACTGAGTCTTAGATGCCTGTTGAGGTCGAGGTCTTGTTACTTCCCTGGCCCCATAGTCATTGTCAAATTCAAGTACTTAGAACTTAGTCTGTAAAGGTAAAAGAGAGCTGCGATCCCTGGATGCATTGCAAATAATGCAAAAAGCAGATATGTAAGCTTTAAATTAGTCTTTGAAATAGTTGCAGTTGCTTTACAGAGTGGATCCTTCTGAAAGCTGCTGTTCAAGTTGGTAGCTGCAGTAATCCTCAGGGTACAAGATGTGGAAACTCTGGTGTCAAGAACATGTCGGGTGACTTCCACCTGCTTCTTAACTTTTCTGCAAGTAGAGAGCCTGAGAGACTTTTTGAGGTGTCTGTGGATTATGAGTTTATAAAGAGAGCTTGACTTTGAGATCAAAACAAAACAAAAAACTCCAGCTCTCTAGATAAATACTGTTGGTAACTGGTGAATTTATTATATTTTTAGTTCTTTGTCACAAGAAAGAACTTGCGGGTAGTGATCTAAGGCTGGCAGAGGATTGGAAGTCTGCTCTCTCCCTTGTGATGAGAGGAATCTCTGAGGAGCTCCATTTGCTCCCCATCCTGTTCTGAGTCAGGTTGATCGGCGAGACATCTACGTGGGTTATAATAGCGAAATCCTGAAAGAGATCTTACAGAGGGATCTACAGAGAGTAAGGACTACTGGGATGGGCCGGGGGCTTCTGTGCTTATATTAGAAGTCAGTTGAAGATTCTTGGGAAAAGAAGAAGATAGAGTATCTGAAGAATTAAACTGTGGGCTGGTGGGATCTTTGTTCATTCAGGCTATGGGAGTCCATTCGTTCCTGACAATAGTCCAGCTTTGAAATCTAGATCTTGGCTCTGTTTGGAAGAAGAAAACAACACCTTTGTGCATTAGGAGATTCTGGCCACCACTGAAAAGTACTTGGTGCTGCTACTTTCTCCCCATTACTTGGGAATATGTAAATTGTAGCTGTACCCTTTTGATAAGACAGATGATCTTTTGCATTTGTCTTTCTCTTATCTGTTTTTGCTTTTAATTTTTAATCCTTGGGGAGTTCTTATTGTGGCTTACGGGTTATGAACCCAACTAGTATCCATGAGGATGTGGGTTTGATCCCTGGCCTCACTCGTGGGTTAAGGACCTGGCATTGCCATGAGCTGTGGTGTAGGTAGCAGATGTAGCTCAGATCTGGTGATGCTGAGGCTTTGGTGTAGGCCGGCAGCTGCAGCTCCAATTAGACCTCAAGCCTGGAAACTTCCATATGCCTCAAGTGCGGCCCTAAACGCCCCCCCCAAATAAATAAATAAAATCCATGAATTAATTTCCAAATAGTTACTACTGAGTGGAAACCCACTTTTTCTTCTTTGCTAAGCGAGTGCCCAAAGCCTGGAGAAAGAGGCGGTAGAAGCAGAGGACAAGGGCAGCTTCAAGTATTTCTTCAGTTGTGTTAAGCCTGGATAAATCTGTCGCAGCAGATTTCCTGGAGCTTTGAGGAGCAGGAAAGCCTTGGGGAAAATGGGTTTGCCCCATCTTACTTTGTGTATAAATACCTGAGCTGGATATGTTCCTCTGAATCTGCTGTGGTTCTTGAGCAGCCCAGCATTCTTTGCTGGGGAAGCCGGCAATGCAGGAGTTGATGGGATTTGGCCCTGGAGCTTTCCCTTTACCAGTTCTTTGGGGGCTGATGCTTTCAGGTGCCATTCTAGGCCTGATTCCAGGGTCATGCATGGCAGGCGTCCCTCTTCTGCTCAGCATAGCCTTGCCCACTGCTTTGCTCCTGGTCGTAGAGTTGCTGGCTGTGGCTTTGCAGAGCAGGGGTTCCCGAAGTCTGCAAGGTCATATTTTGTCTCTTTGGCTCCAGCCTTTGGAAGCTCACCCCTAAAACTTACCAGAGAAGTTTGTGGTTATTTAGGTTTTGTAGCTGTGGCAAGGCTGAGGTAGGTAAAAGGGCCAATTAGAGCCATATGTGGGAGGGAAGGAATTCAGCTAGCAAGAAAGTCTAAACAAAGGGAGTGGGTGCTAGTTGTGTCTTGTCCTTTTATAAACAGGATTTGTTGATCTGGCAGTTTCTGGCATGGTTGAAATGTTCTTCATGGTCGAGCCTTAAGAATGTGGCCCCAAACAAGAATGTGGCCAACAGCAGGTCACAACTTTAAACACTGAATATTTGCCTAGATAAATACTCAGAACAATGGCACCTTACACTGATGGTGGAAGGGCTCCCAGTCACTGCAGGCGGGATACCCGTGTCTGGCTTCTGAGGTGTATATTGTCGACACCGCTGGCAGGCTGAAGGGTTGCAGTAAGGGAGAGCCTGAGTAGGGACCTGGGAGTGGCTGGGCCACCCTTATACTTCATCTCACTGCACTGTTCTGGAATCTGATTAGCCAGTTAGGTCAGGAAGGCCAGCAGACAACAATTATTTTCGCCTTTTTTTTTCCCCCTAGGGCCACTCCCTCAGCATATGGAGGTTCCCAGGCTAGGGGTCTAATCGGAGCTGCAGCCGCCAGCCTTCACCACAGCCACAACAACGTGGGATCTGAGCCGTGTCTTCGACCTACACCACAGCTCATGGCAACTCCAGATCCTTATCCCACTGAGCAAGGCCAGCGATCGAACCTGCAACCTCATGGTTCCTAGTCAGATTCGTTAACCACTGCACCACAATGGGAACTCCCTTGTCTTTTTGCCTTTTTTTTTGTCTTTTTGCTATTTCTTGGGCCGATCCCCGGGCATATGGAGGTTCCCTGGCTAGGGATCGAATCGGAGCTGTAGCCACTGGCCTACACCAGAGCCACAGCAATGCGGGATCCGAGCCGCGTCTGCAACCTACACCACAGCTCACGGCAACGCCGGATCGTTAACCCACTGAGCAAGGGCAGGGACCGAACCCACAACCTCATGGTTCCTAGTAGGATTTGTTAACCACTGCGCCACGATGGGAACTCCTCTTTTTGCCTTTTTAAAAAATTTTTATTTTATTTTCTAAACTTAATTTGTTGAAGTCAGATTAGCAATTCATTTTGAGGTATGGTTCTTTTTTTTTTTGGCCATGCCCACGGCATGCAAAGGTTCCATGCTAGGACTAGGGATCAAACCCATGCCACAGTAGTGACCTGATCCACAGCAGTGACAACTCCAAATCCTTAACCTTCTGAACCAGGGAACTCCTATGGTACTTATTTTTTATTTTTGTGTAGTATAATGGAAAAAATAACTCTCTTAACTGTTTTGTGTGAATGGTTGAATACTGAATAATGTTTAACAGCAGCATATGGAGCTCAGTGGAGTGTAGAAGGAGCTGTTTTTCAGTGAGCTTTATCACATAAAATGTTAAAAATCTACCCAGGTTAAAAACCATGGTCCAGTGGAGTGGCCATTCAGTCTGGCATCTGAACCTTGTCTTTCTTCCCTTCCTCCAGGATGTGTTTGCACCTGAGTGGGTTTGTACCCAGGTAGAAAACCTTTACTTCCTTCCTGCCTTTGTTGAGAAACCCAAACTACCATCAACAGAAACCACTGCCCTTCCGGGAACCTCTGCTTTTGGTATTTGTGATAACTGAGAGTTTGCAAGAATTTTCCAAGTAAGAAAAGTGTTCAGATAGCTTTTCTGTTTGGTAGACTATTGTGTAGTGCTTGCTTCTCACGGGTGGTAATTTTTTTCACACATGTTTTTACTTTGAAATCTCTTGCTGTGTATGTGACCCTGGACTCTTGGGGGTTCCTGAGCTCCCTAATGGTGTCTTCGCCAGGCTGCCCCGACACCTCTGGTGATACTCCTATGGCGCACAGGCCAGGTAGGAACTTGGTCTCATGTAATGGAAACCTTATATGCCTCCTGAGCTATGAACAGTTTTAGGATGACACCTTGCGTTGTCCCCAGAGAGTTGACTCAACACCTTCCTCATCTGACACTAAGAAGTGAAAAAGGCCTGTTTTAAACTCAAAGCAGAGAAATCTGCCTGTCTTTTTGGTATTTGAAGCCCATATAAGCAATGACTTCACACTATTGTTTTCCATTGTGTTGAGTACATCCTGTTGGCCATCAGATTGAAAAGTTTTAAACTGATTAACCCTCTAGAATTTTTATATTAATATTAGACTGACATTTAATATTAAATTTTAACTTCTGAGTGTCTGGACAAAAGCCTTTTTGTTAGATGCAACATAAAGTGGTTTAAGATTATTTATTTTGACTTTTCCAAAACCACTTAAAGCAAGCTTATGGAATTTTGTTATTTTTGGTTTGGCTATAAAAAGAAAATCCCATTTTCCTTAAACGTTTCAATTACCATGGTGAATGGCAGCAGTTTGACAGTTTTAAGTACTATTTTTAGTTTATATAGCTATTGGAGATTAGTAGTTCCTCCAAAATGGTGGGGCGGGCTGCCTCTGCCTTATTTTGTATGGTTAATAATGGGTTGAATCTCACAACTTTTCCTTCATTCTTGGTAAAAACTAGTAGGAAGCCATTCTTTCAGAGTTTTTTTTTTGTCTTTTTTTTTTTTGCCATTTCTTGAGCTGCTCCCACGGCATATGGAGGTTCCCAGGCTAGGGGTTGAATCAGAGCTGTAGCTGCTGGCCTACACCAGAGCCACAGCAACACGGGATCCGAGCCTCGTCTGCAACCTACACCACAGCTCACAGCAATGCTGGATCATTAACCCACTGAGCAAGGGCAGGGATCGAACCCTCAACCTCATGATTCCTAGTCGGATTCGTTAACCGCTGAGCCACGATGGGAACTCCTCAGAGTTTTTATAGTTAAGACATTTTAAAGTTTCATTCCCTGTGGGTTTTTCTGCAAATGGGGAAATGGTAAGTTTACTATGAATTGAGTTAGTACCATCTATACATTTGTTCCTTGTGTTTTTTGAGTGGAAAAAGTATTTGTCGACTGAGCCTCCTTTGCACGTGTGGCACTCATAACCTCTGGGAGGTAGCCTTAGTGGAACAGAGCTGCTTCTTTCTTGGGGCTGGAATTCCAGAGGAATCCTCTAGTTCTCAGGGACCCAAGGCTGTGTGGATAGGGTAGGGTTGCAGATCCTTGTGTCTCCTGTCGTGGTCGCATAGAGATACATATGCAGTGGGGGCGGGGGAGAGAAACAGATACAGACACCACTCACACAGCATATGCTTCGTTTGCTGATAGATAGGGATTAGTATGGGTGACAGGAAGATGGCCAGAAGGATTCTGCTGAACTCTTTCTCAAGTATCTGGGATCCTTGCCTGTCACTGCGTAATGCTTTTGATTCCTTAGTTGTGTCCTTACTGACTGATCTGGTAAACTTTATTTATTTATTTGTTTTGATCTGGTAAAGTTTAAATATACCTACTTCTAGGGCAGATTTTTATGTTTTGTTTTACAAAGAATACCACCTTTTAGGCATTGCTGAAAAGTTCACTTTTTATTTCTGCTCCATTGTCACAATTGGAGAAAATAAGTACACCCATTTTTCACACAGTGTGCCCTGGCTGTTGAGCTTGTGTTCAGACTGCGTGGAGTTTTACCAAGGCTCCGGGAAGGTCCTTCTTCACAGAGTTGGATTTTGCTGGGGTTTGGAGCAGTGCTGAGCTCAGTCTTAGTGGTGGGAATTGCCACTGAGGAATGAAGTACCCATTCCAACTACCTATTTTCTCAGTAGAAGAGCTTTGGCAGCTTTTTATAGCTGGAGAGGGGCAAGTTCAGCTGAGATGTATTCTTGGGCTACCCTTGAGTCCCTCTGATGTTGCAGAGGGTAATGTGAGTGTGCATGTGTAGTGTTTAAAATGAGTGGCTGTGTCAGGAAGACTGGGCAACTCTGGTTGTAGTTTCTTCAGTTCATGTTCCGGCCACAGGCTGTGTGTGACCATACTTGAGTGTTACCTCTCTTTAGGCCTTGGTTCTGAGAAATGAGGAGGAGAATCTCCATAGAGCCTCCATCTCTAGATGACCAAGGGTATGAGTGTGAGACTGTGTGTAAAAGACTTCCAGGATGTGCGAATTCTGGTGTTTGGATGTAGCCTGAGGGTCTGCTAGCACAGGGACCCTGCTTATAGGAAGCCACTATCAGAAGGATTTGGCAATCTGTAAAAAAGACCTTTTCTTCCCAGAATATGGAAAACCAACACATAGCAGTTGGAGTTGTGCCCTGGACATTGCCTGCTTGCTAAATGCAGAGCACTTAGTCATGTCCATGAAACAGATACCCTGTGTTGTCATATGTCCACAGATAGCAGATTGAGCTTATGAGACTGGTAGGACAGGGTGTGTCTCATACTGTTGCTGTTTTCAAATAAGCTGAGATTTTTTTTTTTTTTTTTTGTCTTTGCCATTTCTAGGGCCGCTCCCTTGGCATATGGAGGTTCCCAGGCTAGGGGTCTAATCAGAGCTGTAGCTGCCAGCCTACACCATAGCCACAGCAACACGGGATCCAAGCCACGTCTGCAGCCTACACCACAGCTCACCGCAACGCCAGATCCTTAACCCACTGAGCAAGGCCAGGGATTGAACCTACAACCTCATGGTTCCTAGTAGGATTCGTTAACCATTGAGCCACGACGGGAACTCCAAGCTGAGAATTTTTAAATGGAGTATCAGATTGGGAAGGTAAAAGATCTACTGAGTCTAATAGTAGAAAAAAAGTAAGTACACAAAAGAGTAAAGACCTGGGAAGAAGATTTTTTTTTTGTCTTGCCTTT
This sequence comes from Phacochoerus africanus, assembly GCF_016906955.1. NCBI lineage: Eukaryota > Metazoa > Chordata > Mammalia > Artiodactyla > Suidae > Phacochoerus > Phacochoerus africanus. The sequence goes on from NC_062544.1 coordinate 112,384,224, forward strand.
TCTAGGCTGCTTCCCGCGGCATATGGAGGTTCCCAGGCTAAGGGTCTAATCGGAGCTGCAGCCACCGGCCTACACCAGAGCCACAGCAATGCGGGATCCAAGCCGCATCTGCAACCTACACCACAGCTCACCGCAACGCCAGATCCTTAACCCACTGAGCAAGGGCAGGGACTGAACCCACAACCTCATAGTTCCTAGTTGGATTCATTAACCACTGTGCCACGACGGGAACTCCCCATGGGAAGAAGATTTAAAAAGAAAAGTTGGTAGTTCCCTTTGTGCTGCAGTGGGATTGGCACCGTTTCTGCAGTGCCAGGAAGCATGTTTGATCTCCAGCCTGGCACAGTGTGTTAAAGGTGATGTGGGCACCGTGAGATAGAGGTGGACAGAGATAGGGGTGATGGATAAGGTAGAGTTAGGGCAGTGCAAGAGCTCTATAGACCTGGGATCTGGAATTTAGATGCCATTCAGAATACACCAGACACATATTTGAGGATAGGGTTTTCCAGTCTTGAGAAGACAGTGAAAAAGACACAGAGAGGTGAGATAGAGCAGGAGGTGCTAGCTGTTTTATAACTTGTATTATTTTGAGATCACATGACTTAGACAAGCTCTAAGCTCTTTGCCTTCGTGTACTACAGGTACTTGGCAGAGGACCTGGATCAGCAATATTACACAACCTGAGTATTTGCTACCCAGACTTGTCATACCTTAATGTTCTTCTGTGTTTTTGTTTGTTTGTTTTGTGAGATCCTATTTTAGGAAGTGAAGCAGTCATAAATTTGGAGATCCTTATGAACCCTTCCTTTTTCCTTTGCCTTCTCTTCCTAGACTGACCATTATCCTCAATTTTGTATTTATGATTGCATGTGTGATTTTATTTATTACATTTAAATGAATCTATAAATAGTATATAAACATTTTACATAAATGGTATTAATATCTTTATGCAGTGGCTCTTTTTGCTAAATGTGTTTTGAGATTTATCTATTTCAGTTCTTGTAATTTTGGTTGATTTTAATTGTCCTACAGAGTTCCATGAAGTGAATGTACCACAGCCTGTTGGTGCTTTCTCCCACCGATGAACCTTGGAGTCATTTCCAGCTTTCCACTGTTGCAATGAATGTACTTGTTCTAGCTCTCCTTGTAGTGTGCGCATTCCTCTGGGTGTGTGCCAAGGAATGGAAGGGCCCAGCAGGGTTGGTCAGTCCTCTCCAGGTGATTGGACAATCCCACACTCCCGCCAGTAGCTATGCAACTCCTTTTCCTCAGTGATGTCACATTTCAGCATTTTTGCCTATTCTGATTGTTATGGTGAGTTTTTTCATGTTGCTTTAGTTTTCTCCCCCCTCCCCGATTACTAGTGAAGTTGAAGGTCTTTTTGAATGTTTATTGATCTTCAGATTTTCTTTGTTATCTCTCTGTCTTCAACCCATTGTTATTTTGGGGAGGTACTTGATATATTTTGATAGGAATCCTTTAGCCATGCTATGCACTTAAAAGCTGTCTCCTAGGCTGTGGTTGGTCCTTTTTACTTTCTATATAATGGCATCCTTTATTGAATAGAAACCTAAAATTCCAATTCAAATTTATCTTTTTTTTAGGTTCAGCTTTTTTTTGAGATAATTGTGGATTTACAGGCAGTTGTTAAACAGTAATACAGAGAAGTCTTGTCTACCCGTTACCCAGTTTCTCCTGATAACAACATCTTAAGTCATAGTACAGTATCACAACCAGGGTAGTGACAGTGATACAGTCAAAACACAAAACATTTTCTCACAGCAAGGATCTGTTATGTTGCGCTTTCGTAGCCACATCTAGTTCCCTCATGTCCTAGCTCTCTCTTTAACTCCTGGCAACCACTAATCTGTTTTCTGGTTTCTATAATTTGTCACTTCAAGAATGTTATGTAAATGAAATCATAAAGTATATAACCTTTGGGGAGTAACATTTTTCACTCGGCATAATTCTCTTGAGATTCATCCAAATTGTTGAGCATATCAGTAGTTCATTCTGTTTTATTGCTTGTTAGTATCGCATGGTATGGATGTACCACAGTTTGTTTAACCATTCATCCATTGAAGGGACGTCTGGGTTGTGCCATTTGTTGAAAAAACTCTTCCCCCCGCCCCACTTAACTGCTTTGTACCCTTGTCAAAAATCAGTTTAGCATTCTTGTTTAGGCTTATTTCTAGATTCTCTATTCTGTTCCATTGATTTATGTGTTTGTCACTCCACCAAGAATCTTGATTTCTTAACTAAGTAGATATTAAGTAGAATAATTCCTCTTTATCCTCTTTTTCAAAATTGTTACTGTGTTCTGAAGCTGGAGCAAGTGTATTAAATTTAAGAATATGCAGATTATGACCTGCTGAATCGGGGGGCAAAAGCCATCCACTCGAGGTCAGCAGAGGTCAGCAGGTAGCTTCCTCAGCATTTGAGCTCCCACTTTGGAGAAGTGAAAACCAATTGTAGATTTATTTTTTCCTTTCAGTTCTATCAGTTTTTGCTTCACATGTTCTGTAACTCTGTTCTTTGGTGCATATACATTTAGGATTGGTATTCTTGATGGATTGGCCCGTTTATTATTATACAATGTTCCTCTCTTTGATAATTTTCTTTTTTTCTGAAATCAACTTTATCTGATATTAATATAGATACTCTTGCATGATACGTCTTTTCCCATCCTTTTACTTTCTACCTGTTTTGGTCATCTTGGTGTTGTCATCTGTTGTCTTTTTTTTTCATTCAGTTTTTCATTTTCCTGGTTCTTGGTATGATGAGTGGTGGTTTTTTTTTTTTTTTTTTTTATTGTGCCGGCAGCAAGTGGAAGTTCCTGGGCCAGGGATCAAACCCACATCACAGCAGTGACAACACCAAATCCTTAACCCACTGTGTCACCAAGGAATTCCTGATGAGTGATTTTTTATTGCAACTTGAACAGTTGTGTATTTTGTTCTGAAACTCTAGATTCTGTTTTAGCTGGCTTTTGTCTGACTCTTCACTGGCAGAGGAAGGGTAGAGGAGGCACTGCCTGATTACTGGGAAGTTTAGGTAGAAATCCAGGTATCCCACTAAAGCTTTGTTGACACCTGAGGGCAGGTGAAGTTTTAGTTCCCTTGGCCCCCCTACTGCTGGGCAGTGGTTAAAGTTCTGACTCTCTACTAGTCCTCCTCTCACACTATCCCAGCAGGTTCCTTATCTTGGAGATATAGAAATCCAGTTTCCACATGTGGTGTCCACTGACACAGGGAGCTGGAGGAAGAGGGTTGTGCATTACTATTGGCCAGGAGGGATGAAAATCCCGTCTCCCTCCCTGTCGAGATATTAGGGCGCCTTGTTACAGCCTCATGAGAGTGGAAGTCTGGGCTCCCCACTTGGCCTTTGCCAGCATGGGAGTTGAGTGAGGCCACAGTTTTTTCTGTGGTGTTTGTCTAGAATAGAGCTGTTATTGTTTAAAGGTTTTCTCTCTTGCTAGACTATCCTCTTCCTGCTCCTCTGGCTAAAGAGAACAGACTTTTGTTAGGACTTTTTTTCTTCTCATTTGTTGGCCTTTTTGGGTTGCCAGCTTCCTCAACTCCAATTCTGGAATATATGAGGCAAAAAGAAAACCCAGGGAACTTGCCTCTGTATCTTTCCTTGAATCCTGGAGTCCCTAGCTAGACTGTATCCTCTTGACTTTTTATTTTTTATTTATTTATTTATTTTTGTCTTTTTTGTTGTTGTTGTTGTTGTTGCTATTTCTTGGGCCGCTCCCTCGGCATATGGAGGTTCCCAGGCTAGGGGTTGAATCGGAGCTGTAGCCACCGGCCTACACCAGAGCCACAGCAACTCGGGATCCGAGCCTCGTCTGCAACCTACACCACAGCTCACGGCAACGCCGGATCATTAACCCACTGAGCAAGGGCAGGGACCGAACCCGCAACCTCATGGTTCCTAGTCGGATTCGTTAACCACTGCGCCACAACGGGAACTCCGACTTTTTATTTTTTAGCGTCTCATGTTTAACTTAAATATATGTATAATATCTATGATTTTCCCTATTATGTAGTGGGAAACTAAAGAGAAATGCGTCTACTCCATCTTCCTAGAAGTGAAAGTCCAATGGTCTTTTTCTTTTGTGTTTTGTGGGTTTTTTTTTTTATATCTTTTAAAGTGAAATTCTTAGGAGTTTCCGTCATGGCTCAGTGGTAACGAACCCAACTAGGATCCAAGAGGATGTGGGTTAGATTACTGGCCTTGTTCAGTGGATTAAGGATCTGGCATTGCTGTGAGCTGTGGTGTAGGTCGCAGATGCAGCTCAGATCCTGCATTGCTGTGGCGGTGGTGTGGGCTGGCAGCTGCAGCTTCAATTCGACCCCTAGCTTGGGAATTTCCATATGTGGCACCTGCGTCCCTAAATAGCAAAAGAAGAAAGAAACTGACATTCTACTATATTCTAAAAATTTTAAAGTTCTGCCTTTTACATTTATGTACTTAATCCAGTTGGGATTGATCTTGTTTTTGATGGAGAAGTAACAGAAGAACCTAATGGTGTTTGTTTTTCTTCATAGATGGCCACTTGTTCTGGTGCCTTTGAATAGCTTTGCAAGTTGGTTTGGGGCTCTCCCTCTGGTTCCACAGGCCTCTGTCTGTTCTGCCCCATGTGAGACTGCCTTAAATACAGTAATTTGATAAGTCTTAGTTCGGTAAGATGGGACACCCAGCCCTCAACAATTGTTTTGCTTTCTTTTTCTTTCTTTATTTTTTGCTTTTTAGGACTGCACCTGCAGTATATGGAGGTTCCCAGGCTAGGGATTGAATCGGAGTTGCAGCTGCAGGCCTACTCCACAGCAACACAGGATCTGAGCTGCATCTGTGACCTACACCACAGCTCATGGCTGGATCTTTAACCCACTGAACAAGTCCAAGGATCGAACTTGAATCCTCATGGATACTAGTCGGGTTCGTTTCTGCTGAGCCACAGTGGGAAATTCTGTTTTGCTTTCTTGAGTTCTGTCTCTTTTTCATGAATGTTAGTTCAAAAAATAAGAACAGGAATAGCAAAATCAATAGCAGAAACAAAAACGAAACACCCTTTTGGCCTTGGCTTGGATTTGCATTGACTTTAGATTGTGCTGCCCATTTCAGTGGCCTTGTTTTCTTCAGCAGTTTTATTTACTTTGCCTTACCCAAGTTGAAAGATACCATGTGGCCTCTCAACAGCTTGGCTCAGGGCAGGGCTTCATCCTTTCCAGAATGGGAAATTGCTTGTAATGGCTGTGGGCACACAGAACATCCTACGGTACATCTCTGTGACTGCCAGCCTTAGAGCAGAGTCGTGAGCTGCTTGAATCTGGTGTGAGGGAGAGGGGACAATGTACAGGGTTCTAATTACTCTGTTGGGGGTGAAGGACAAGAGAGTTCACATAAGTTTTGTTTTTTTTGTACCCACAGCATGGATAAATTCCCAGGCCAGGGTTGAACCCATGCCACAGCAGTGATTCAAACCACAGCAATAACAATATTGGATCCTTAACCTGCTAGGCCACCAGGGAACTCCATCAAAGACGTTTTGCTCACTGGCACGGAGTTTGCAAATAAATGCCCTACATGGGGATGAGAAGTGGGCAGTTACTACACTTCTGTGTGCAAATGCTTGGTTTTTTAATCTTTTCAGAAGTATTTTTTTGAGACTTAATAATTGTGATACTTGCCACATTGTTTTATCTCTATGTACATGCACTTTTTTTTTTTCTTCTTTTGGACCATTTCAAAGTGAAATGCAGAGATTTTTGATACTTTATCCCTACAGACTTCAAAATTGAGGATAGTCTCTTACTGAGCCACACCACCATCAGCTCACCTAAGAAAATTAACAGTAAATTTAATATCCAGCTCAAATGCATAATTCCCCAGTTATCCCTTGGGAGCTGGTCTTATGTGTTTGTTTTGTTTTTAAAGTAAATCCAGGATCCAGTCAAGATGCACACTGCATTTGGTTGCAATCTTTAGATCTAGAACAGTCCCCTTGTATGTAGAGATGTCATTTGGAAAGACCAGACCAGTTATCTTGTTAGAAGTTTCCACATTCTAGATTTGTCTGATTGTGTCTTCATGGTCCCAGTGTTTCCTGTAAACCGAAAGTTAGGTCTAGAGCAGCATTAGCCAACAGAAATATAATGTGATCCATATGTCATTTAATTTAAATTTTCTGGTAGCCACATGAAAAAAACTGAAAATAAGTAGATGGAATTAATTTTAATCATATATTTAATCTTTATTATTTATTGTTTATTAATATTTGTTTACTTAACTGTTTTTTATAAACAAAATTTGTTTCGGTATGTAGTCGATATTTTAAAAGAATTAATGAGGGAGTTCCCGTCGTGGCTCAGTGGTTAATGAATCCGACTAGGAACCATGAGGTCACAGGTTCGATCCCTGGCTTTGCTTTGCTCTGTGGGTTAAGGATCTGGCGTTGCCGTGAGCTGTGGTGTAGGTCGCAGACGTGGCTCGGATCCCACGTTGCTGTGGCTCTGGCGTCGGCTGGCGACTGCAGCTCTGATTGGACCCCTAGCCTGGGAACCTCCATATGCTGCGAGAGCAGCCCTAGAAATGGCAAAAAGACAAAAAAAAAAAAAAAGAATTGAGATATTTTTACATTCTTTCTTTATACTTAGTTTTTGGAATCTACTGTGTTTGTTTTTTGGGTTTTTTTTTTTTTTGGTCTTTTTTTTTGGCATTTCTTGGGCCGCTCCCTCGGCATATGGAGGTTCCCAGGCTAGGGGTCCAATCGGAGCTGCAGCCACCGGCCTATGCCAGAGCCACAGCAACGCAGGATCCGAGCCGCATCTGCAACCTACACCACAGCTCATGGCAACGCCAGATCCTTAACCCACTTGGCAAGGCCAGGGATCGAACCTGAAACCTCATGGTTCCAAGTCGGATTGTGTTTTTTACACTTAATGGATCAGCCACATTTCCAGTACTCAGTAGCCACATGTAGCTGGTAGCTCTTTACTGGACAGTGCAGGATGAGGCTTGATCCCACTCAGGGTAGATGTTTTGGGCAGGAGCACTTAAGGGGTAGTAACTGCCTATGCTCACCTTTGAAACCATGGAAGTTGCTGAAGTCTGAGTCTACTCTTTTTCTTTTTCAGGCTCTGGGTGCTCTGGGATGGAGCAGGTGTGCAGAGGGTGAGGACCCATTTCTGGGACCACGTCGCTTGCTTCCTTTCTTAGAGAGACTATCCACTTGAACCTGGGATGAGGATGTCTGTGGGCCTCTTGCTGCTGATCCCCCTCTGGGGGAGGACCTTTCTCCTTCTGCTCTCCGTGGCTGTGACTCAGTCCCGTTGGCCCAGTGAACCTGCGGACGCTGTCAGGGACTGGGAGAACCAGCTTGAGGCGTCCATGCACTCAGTGCTCTCAGACCTCCATGAGGCTGTTCCCACAGTGGTTGGCATTCCTGATGGCACAGCCGTCGTCGGACGCTCATTTCGAGTGACCATTCCAACAGATTTAATTGCCTCCGGTGGAGAAATCATCAAGGTGAGACTGGTTATAAACTATAAATGAGGAAGAATTCTCATTTTCCATTTTAGTTTTGGTTTTAGTTTTAGGTTTTTTTTTAAGTTTCAGTTTTTCAATTTCCCAGCAATTCTTTTTTTTTTTTTTTTTGGTCTTTTTGCTATTTCTTTGGGCCGCTCCCGTGGCATATGGAAGTTCCCAGGCTAGGGGTCGAATCGGAGCTGTAGCCATTCCAGAGCCACAGCAACGCGGGATCCGAGCCGCGTCTGCAACCTACACCACAGCTCACAGCAACGCCGGATCGTTAACCCACTGAGCAAGGCCAGGGACCTCACGATTCCTAGTCAGATTCGTTAACCACTGCCCCACGACGGGAACTCCTCCCAGCAATTCTTGAGTTCAGTTCTTCTAGGACCTGGTAAGTATTTCCTAAGTGAGGAACAGCTGCTGATGTTCACTAGGGGTCCCCGTGTATCGCAGAATAGCATTCTCAACCTTTATTCTTGCTCCTATTTTGAGGTAGTCACCATTAAAAATCTTTATATCTGTATTCTGAAAGATCTTTTGGTCATCAAGTTAGGAACTTAATGGAAGGGCCTTTGTTTTTTTTTTTTTTGTCTTTTTGCTATTTCTTTGGGCCGCTCCCGCGGCATATGGAGGTTCCCAGGCTAGGGGTCGAATCGGAGCTGTAGACACCGGCCTACACCAGAGCCACAGCAACGCGGGATCCGAGCCGCGTCTGCAACCTACACCACAGCTCACGGCAACGCCGGATCGTTAACCCACTGAGCAAGGGCAGGGACCAAACCCGCAACCTCATGGTTCCTAGTCGGATTCGTTAACCACTGCGCCACGACGGGAACTCCTGGGAGGGCCTTTGTATAGGAAAAATTCTCCTTCCATTAACCATGGGATTAAACCTAAGAATTACAGAACTTTTAAATACTTTGAACTTTTTTTTTGTCTTTTTTTGTCTTTTTGCCATTTCTAGGGCCACTCCCTCGGCATATGGAAGTTCCCAGGCTAGGGGTCCAATCAGAGCTGTAGCCGCCAGCCTACGCCACAGCCACAGCAACGCCAGATCCGAGCCATGTCTGTGACCTACACCACAGCTCACGGCAGTGCTGGATCCTTAACTCACTGAGCAAGGCCAGGGATCGAACCCACAACCTCATGGTTTCTAGTCAGATTTGTTAACCACTGAGCCATGACGGGAACTCAGAACTTATTTTTTTAAAATAAGGTATAAGTAAATATTGGAGTTTTGCTCTGCTTTGGTATTCTGTTTACTAATGTATTCGGTCACTTAAAAATTAGTACCCAAGTTTCAGCCTTGCCTTTCATCTCTTTTTGGGGAAGCAACTCAGAGAACAAGAGGGTATGAGATCGATATAATAGAAGAGAGTTTTGGCCAACGTAGAATAGAAATCAGGTGGAACAGGAAGCTTTTGTGTAAAGAAGTGCCATCCGTTTTTCTGGGGTTGTGGGATTTTGGAATTTCTCCTAGCTTCTGAGTGAGTTTGGTGATGGTGATGTGGGTGGGTGGGCTATACCCCTCAAGCTATGAACATCTGCTAGAGCAGAGGTCAGCACACTTTTATTTCTGTTTCTTTTTTTTTCTTTTTTTTCATTTTGGGGCAGCACCCACAGCATATGGAGGTTCCCAGGCTAGGGTTCTAATTGAAGCTGCAGCTGCTGGCCTACACCACAGCCACAGCAACTCATGATCCCAGCCATGTCTGCAACCTATACCACAGCTCATGGCAATGCTGAATCCTTAACCCACTTAGCAAGGCCAAGGATTGAATGCACATTCTCATGGATACTAGTCAGATTTGTTTCTGCTTACTGCAATGGGAACTCCCAGTACACCTTTTCTTAAAAAGGACCAGATAGGTGTTCCTGCTGTGGCGCAGTGCGTTAAGATCTGACTGCAGTGTCTCGGGTTGCAGAGGCGTTGGTTCGATTTCTGACCAGACGGAGTAGGTTAAAGGATCTACCATTGCTGCAGCTGTGGCATAGGTCACAGCTGCATCTCAGATTCAATCCCTGGCCTGGGAACTTCCATATACTGGTATGGCCACTAAAAAAAAGGAGGGAGTGGTAAAATTGTTTTTGGCTTGTTGGCTGTGTGATCTCTGTTGTAACCCCTCAACTTTGTCAGTGTAGCATGAAAGTAGCCATAGACAGTATGAAAATGAAAGGACATGGCTCTATTCCAATAAAACTTCACTGAAACTGAAATTTGAATGTCATATGATTTTCACATGTCAAGAAACACTATATTAAAATTTTTTTTTTCTTTCAGTCATGTGAAAATTGCAGCCTTTATTAGTTCATAGGCTGTAAAAAAAACAAGTGTCAGCCCAGATTTGACTCATGGCCATAGTTTGCTGACCCTTGCCCCACAGTATTCTTTCCTCAGAGGTGTGGCTTGAAAATGAACTAAAAATATTCCAGGACTTGCCTGGTGGCCTAGCAGTTAAGGACTTGGCATTGTCACTGCTATGGCTTGGGTTTGATACTTGGCCCAGGAACCTCCACATGCTATGTGAATGACCAGGAAAAAAGAGAGAGCGAGAAAATGAACTAAAAATTTTCTAAGATGTCTATGTTGTTATCATAGTTTTTGTATCTGTTTTGCGTTTAGACTTCTACATACACATAGTGTCTTAGCTATTTATTGGTATGTTTAAAGCACCAAGACATAGTGGTTTAAAATAATTGTTTAAAATTTGTTTTGCTAGGAGTTCCCGTCGTGGCGCAGTGGTTAACGAATCCGACTAGGAACCATGAGGTTGCGGGTTTGGTCCCTGCCCTTGCTCAGTGGGTTAACGATCCGGCGTTGCCGTGAGCTGTGGTGTAGGTTGCAGACGCGGCTCGGATCCCGCGTTGCTGTGGCTCTGGTGTAGGCCGGTGTCTACAGCTCCGATTCGACCCCTAGCCTGGGAACCTCCATATGCCGCAGGAGCGGCCCAAGAAATAGCAACAACAACAACAACAACAAAAAAGACAAAAGACCAAAAAAAAAAATTTGTTTTGCTCACAATTTTGTGGCCAGGAATTCAGGGATTCAGAGCTCATCTGGGAATCTTATCTCTGGTGGTACCTAGAGTGGCTCATCTGGCCCTGGAGGATCCATTTCTAAGATATCTCATTCATGGCTGGCAAATTGGTGCTGCCTTTTGACAGGAAGCTTAGCTGATGCTGCTGATCAAGTTCCTTGGTTCCTATCCCTATAGACCTTTCCATGACTGCTTGGATTTCCTCATGGCACAACAACTGGGTTCCAAGATTGAGTATTTCAAGATAGAGGGAAGTAGAAGCTGCCTGTTTCTTAAAGTGTGAGCTTGAAAACTTACACAGTGACACTTGCTCTGTACTCCATTGGTCAAAGCACACATAAGTTTTAGTAGGTCTTTACTGACTTGCCCCTCTCTGACCCACATGTCCTAGGCATTAAGATTAGAAATGGTCAGCGTTCCCACCATGGCACAGTGGAAACAAATCCAACTATGAACCATGAGGTTGCGGGTTCCATCCCTGGCCTTACTCAGTGGGTTAAGGATCTGGAGTTGCCATGAGCTGTGGTGTAGGTCGAAGATGTGGCTCAGATCTGGTGTTGCTGTGGCATAGGCTGGGAGCTACGTCTCTGATTAGACCCCTTAGCCTGGGAACCTCCATATGTGTCAGGTGTGGCCCTAAACAGACAAAAGACCAAAAAAAAAAAAAAGAAAATTAGAAATGGTCACAGATTTCATGCCACTCATCCCATTGAGAGGTATGTCTGTTCCCCTTTGCCTTGAATCTGGGCAGACCCACTCCTCACCTGACCTTCCTTGTATTACTTCCTTTTCCTTTTTGGCCCCTTCTTTTTATGGTTATGATTCTCAGGGTGGCCTTGTGTTCTCAGAGATGATCATACTTCTGAAGGTCCTGGCTCACTTCCATAGGGCTCTTTCTAATTTGTAGAGTCTTTGCAAAAAATTTCCATGTGATCTTTATGATAACCCAGCAAGCTAGATTCTGGTGTGACCATTAGATAAGGAATGGTGGCTTTAGAGGTGCATTTCTTACCCAGCTTCAAATTTCATTTTTTTTTCCTTTTTTTTTTTAATCTCTTAAGGCCACAGCCAAGGCATATGGAGGTTCCCATGCTAAGGGTCAAATCAGAGTTGTAGCCGCTGGCCTATGCCACAGTCACAGCAATGCAGGATCCAAGCCGTGTCTGAGACCTACACCACAGTTCACGGCAATGCTGGGTCCTTAACTCACTGAGTGAGGCCAGGGATCGAACCTGTGTTGTCACGGATACTAGTCAGATTTGTTTCCACTGAGCCATGATGGGAACTCCCAGATTTCATCTTCTGAATATCCAAATGCTTCAGTGACTGCGCTTGTTCCAGTGGCCACTGAAATGTTGCACCTAAATTAGTCTTAACCAAAGGTGCCTTGAATTGATACAGTGAGCTGGATATTTGTTGTGTTTGTCAGAGAGACATTTAAAAGGCTTAATTCACCAGGAGAGCAGGGATTTTACTAGGAAAACAGGATTTGATCTGAGCATATTTATCAGTAGAAAGCAGACCATTTAGTAGCTGATTAACCTGTAGAAAAACAGATGAAAATGTGTGACTCTACATCCCAAACAGTCTTAACATCAGGGTTGCATAGAGTGAGAAATCAGATCAGAATGCTTGACTTAATTCCTAGAGCTTTGGTTTCCTTGTGTGTAAAACAGGATTGAAAAGTCTTTACATTAAAGGAGTTGTCTCTGTACCCCCATAATAACGATGTGTAAATGTACATTGTAGAAAAGGGAGAAAGGGGCATTCCCGTTGTGGCTCAGTGGTAACAAACCTGACTACTATCCATGAGGATGTGGGTTCAGTCCCTGGCCCTGCTCAGTGCGTTAAGGATCTGGCATTGCTGTGAGCAATGGCTTAGGCAGGCAGCTGTAGCTCTGACTCAACCCCTGACCTGGGAATATCCATATGCTATGCTGTAGGTATGGGCCTAAAAAGCAAAACAAAAGAAAAAAGAAAGGGAGAAAGAAAATCTCTTGTAGTTCCTATTACTGGTAGACTCCTCTGTCATTTTCTGTTCATCAAGACATGTCCATATCACATATGCACACAGACATTTTAGACAGACCTGAAATCATACTGGACCTATTTTTGACCTTTCTTTTCATTCATTGTAGTTTGAATTTTTCTTTTTGGTTATTAAGTATTCTTTGGGAATGTAACATTATTGTATTTTTTTGGCTGCACCTGTGGCATGTGCAAGTTCCCAGGCCAGGGTTTGAACTTCTGTCACAGCAGCCACCCAGGCTGCTACAGTTTCAACTCCAGATCCTTAACCTGCTGTGCCACAGGGGAACTCTGAATGTGACTTTAATGGGTGCCCAATATTTTTGTGTATGTGAGGAACATTTTAGATCAAGTGTCCCAAGGAGCCTTCTTGGAGGTGACCTCCAAGACATATCCATCACTAATACTGTCATCCAGATTACCGATCGATTTTCCCTCTTTGCAAGCCCCCTTGCCTCTGTTCTTGACCACTCAATCTGGTCTTTATATAGAGGCAAGAGACATCTTTGTCTCTATAAAGCTTAAATCTGCTAAAGACAGGCCTCCTCTGCTCCCCTGCACTTAGGATTAACCCCAGTTGAACTGGCCTCTCGCCTCTTTTTTCTTTTTTTTTTCTTTTTTTTTTTTTGGTCTTTTTGCCATTTCTTGGACCACTCCCTCGGCATATGGAGGTTCACAGGCTAGGGGTCCAATCGGAGCTGTAGCCACCAGCCTACGCTACAGCCACAGCAACTCCAGACCCGAGCCGTTTCTGCAACCTACACCACAGCTCACGGCAACGCCGGATCGTTAACCCACTGAGCAAGGCCAAGGGATCGAATCCTCAACCTCATGGTTCCTAGTCGGATTTGTTAACCACTGAGCCATGACGGGAACTCCTCTCACCTCCTCTTTCTCCCATTTTTTGCATATCACGTCCCAGCCACACAAGCCCCTTTCTGTCCCACAGATATGCCAAGCTCAGGGCTTACCCCAGGCCACTTGTTCTTTTTTCTTTCTGTCAGCATGGGTACAGCCACCTCTTTCAGGCTTCAACTTGGAGCCTTTTCTCTCCACCGTGATGAAAGCAGACTTCCCACAGAAGCCTGGCTGCCCCACAGAATATGGAATTCCTGGGCCAGGGATCAAATCCGAGCTGCATTTGCGACCTAAGCTGCAGCGACCTAAGCTGCAGCTGTGGCAATACCACATCCTTAACCCACTCTGTCAACCTGTGTCAAGGCAGCAAGAGACTAAGCTTGTCCAAGCCTTATGTGGGGTTTCCAGGTATAGGATTGGTCTTTGATTCAATTTGAATGTGACCAAATTGCCTAATGAAGATGCATGGGCAGAGCATGGTCTGTCCCGAGAACCGATGAGATTAGGTAGTGTCATACTTGCTGACAGGTCAGAAAATGTGTGTGGTGGTTGGAGATAGAGTGATTCAGTGTTTGTAACAGACTATATAACAACAGTCTATAAAAAGGATAGAAAATTAAGTCTTTCGCTAAGCGAGTTGTACTGGCCACCTGCCAAGCCTTGTTTGACCTGTGTAGGTTGATGGTTTTGTTATTTCAGGGGGTTGTGGCAATTTTGGGAATCACAATGACAGAGAAAGTGCTGCTTGGCATCAGCCAGGTGTGCCCATCCAGTAACATCAGCTCCTAAAACAAGGGCTTCCCTATATTTAATACACTAGGCTTTAAGGAAGCAGGTCTGGAAGAGGAAGAGACTTGCCTGCCTGGAGGATTAGCCCTGAGGTCCTGAATCCTTTGCTCTACTCCATACCTCACACTCTTTTCATGTCTGAAAAGTCTTTGTCCAGTCTCATCCCATCCAGCCCCTGTTAGTTCCCTGCTGTTCTCTAGCTCTACCTCAATAATCAATTTGCAGAGTTCCTGCTATGGTGCAACAGGATCGACAGCATCTTGGGAGTGCTGGGATGCAGGTTTGATCCCCAGCCCCACGCAGTGGGTTAAGAATCTGGCATTATCACAGCTGTACTTTATGTTGCAATTGCAGCTTGGATCTGATCCCTGGCCCAGAACTCCATATGCCGAGGGACAGCCAAAAAAGGAAAAAAAAAAAAAGAATCAGGAAGTTCCAATTGTGGCTCAGCGGTTACGAACCCGACTAGTATCCGTAAGGATGTGAGTTCGATCCCTCGACTCACTCAGTGGGTTAAGGATCTGACATTGGCGTGAGCTGTGGTGTAGGTTGCAGACGCAGCTTGGATCCTATGTTGCTGTTGCTGTGGCTATGGCATAGGCCGGCGGCTTTAGCTCCAATTCGACCCCTAGCCAGGAAGCTTCCATATGCTGCATATGTGACCCTAAAAGACCGAAAAAAAGAGAAGAATCAGTTTGTGTTATTGACCCCAGTTTATCTTCCAGATGGAGTCCATTGATCTGATGATGCAAGAAGGGGCAACAGGCTACCTCCAGACCCTCGAGGCCAGCATTACGTCCCCCTCCTGTGGCCTCAGGACATCCTAAAGCAGATGGTCCTAGTGTGTGCTCCCTTGGACCAGACTAGATGTGTATACAAAGCTCATCCCAGCTCTTGACTGTTCTTTTCTCTCAAAGCTGCCTTTAGGTCTTAGAGCACCCTCTCTCTTCATCAGGGTCTGTGGGGATAGGTCCCACAGAACCCAGCTTTGCCTTTGCTGGGCAGATCATAAGCTGTCCCGAACTGGCCATAATATGTTACCCCTCCTGACTCTTGCTTCCCTTGGGATTGGCACCAGCTCCCTGTGGGTGCCTCTCCTCTGACTTCAGTGGGACTGGCTAAGGAAGGCGATTATATGGCTGGAGGCATTCTAACATCTCTTCTCTAGAGTGATCAGGAGAGACATCTTTGCATCTCATGAAATGATTGGGCTGTCCTTCTAGATCCCCCTCAGATGTATCATTTTGGTAGGGCCCATGAAGGTGGCTCTTAAATCCCTTCTTCCCTTTAGCCTCCTTGTCTGGAGACAGTGTGGACTTTCCCTCAGCCCAGGGTGTCAGCAGACTGGGAGCAGCCCTTCTTGGGACTGTGCTCTCAGCAGCTGGCATGGGCCCCCAATTGTTCTTCTGTGAACAATGGACACTCTTTTTGGCCAGGAAGGGAAACTCATGAAAGGAACATTTCTTTGGATGCTTGAGAGCTTTGTGGCAACCCTGCCTGTGTGAGATGAACTGCAGTTTCTTCCTGCCTCAAGTGGGTGTTCCCTGGCTCTGAATGGACCCCTTGTGAACGGAGCACACCGGGAAATTTGAGTTGGCGAAAGAAAGCATCCTTGGGGGTGGGTTGTCAGAATGGCATTTGCCCAGGCACATCAACTCAAATACTCATTGAATATATAGGCTTTTATATTTTAGAAAAATAAAAACAGATTACTGACAAGGACTGAAAGAACATGACAAAGTAAAAATAGATTATGTTAGGGCTTGGGATTGAGTGACTGATTCTGAGAGTTTTATTAATGGCTATAACTCTGCTGAGCTATCCCTTACTTTATGAGGAAAATGATTAATCTTTGTTTTTAGATGAGAACAGTTAACATCAGGTAAAATACTTTATAATTCAGACCAGAAAGGCAGTGACTGAGCTGGAGAAGTTGTGTTCAGAATATGATCTTGTGGCCTTGGCCTCTATGTCAAGAACCTTGTTCTAGTTTGAGGGTTGAATGTCTCTTGATTGTCTCTCATGGATGTGGCTCTGCTTTACAAAGCAAAGGCCTCTTGTACCCACTTCTACCCTGGTTCCTCACATTAGGTGGTGTCAAAGCCTTGGCCCTTTGACTTCAAGCCAGAGGCTCTTGTTGACCTATGCCATCTCCCTGCAGCCCAGCCATGTGACTGCCTGTGAGCATCATTTGTAGAGGCTGAACTTGGCCACAGAGCAGATTTGTCTCATTGTCATAGTCTATGGCACAGACACAGGATCACTGAGAATGCAAGTCAGCATCATGGCAGCCTCTGAAATGTGACCGAAGGCCTGCTCTATCAGAGGGACTGTTTCTTGCCTCCCTGAGTAAAGATGCACGCCATGCGTTGACCTCCTCCAAGGAGGCCTTGATCACCTTATGTATGGGTGCCTCCAGGGGCTTGCCTGTGGTATCCAGCCATAGATAGCTGCATGGTGGTTCAGCTCTGCAGCTTGACTGAGGGGTGAGGGGCTGATGGGTCAGGAAGCCAGTGACTAGATCTTAGGGAAGGCAGGGACTTTGCCAGGGCAGGCTTCTTAGAGCCCTAAGCAGTGGGATGCTACAGGGCAGCAGTGTATGCCACTGTGACATGAACTAGCCAGTGGTCTTCTCAGGAAGACCCCTCCAGCACATCTATTAGGTATTGAGGAAAGGGCCCAGCTCAAACCCCTGGGGCTATCCTGTCTCAGGGTGTTGGTTGGAAGGTGACACAACTGAGGCCCAGGAAGAACCCTCCAAAAGATCCGTAGTGTGAGGGAATTCTCACCAAATACAGTAAGATCCCTCTTTGCTGGCTGTCATCAGCTCATCCAGGTGACATGGTTATGCAAATGCTCACTCATCTTTCTCAAGTCTTTGCTTGCCGTTTCTAAGTCCAGTAACTCTTGCATGGGTAAGATACCACCTTGTGGGTTCTGAATGATAAAGCTTAGGTTTTCTTGAAGTCTGTGGAAGGTGGTGGTGGCAGCAGCACCTGCGAGCAGAGGCCGAGGCAAGCCATGGCGATGCCAATGGCCCTGTAAGAGCAAAGTGGCTGCGGGTTCTGCCGTGCACTCATGGCCCTGACATGGGCACCAGCGGCTCCAAAGCTCAAGGCCTGTGGCCCTTCGCCTTGGTGGCTGCCTGGCGTCAGTCACTGAGCAAGCTTGAGTGTGACTGGGAAGCCACGTCTTTCCCCACTTCGTATTCATGTGCCTGGTTCCATGTTCTATGGCAAGGATGGGGATCTGGCTCACAAGTTCTATGAGAAGATAGATGTCACCAAGAACAGGCAGAAGCAGGCCATGCTGAGGCAGGTGCATAAGAACCTGATTCCGGAGTTCCCATCGTGGCTCAGCGGAAAGGAATTTGACTAGGAACCATGAGGTTGAGGGTTCTATCCCTGGCCTCATTCGGTGGGTTAAGGATCTGGCGTTGCCATAAGCTGTGGTGTAGGTTGCAGATGCAGCTTGGATCTGCTATTGCTGTGGCTGTGGCCTAGGCTGGCAGCTGTGGCTCCAATTAGACCCCTAGCCTGGGAACCTCCATATGCCATGGGTGCAGCCTAAAAAGCAAAAAAAAAAAAAGAACCTGATTCCTCAGGGCATCGTGAAGCTGGATCCCCCCCCCCGCCCCCCCGTGATCCTCTATGAGGTGTGAGCCTGGGAGGTGGCAGGCATAAACACCCCCTGCCCCAGCAAGAAACCCCTAGGCGCAAGGTGTGGCTTCCACTGAGGAACCTAGGCTGGGGCCACAACCCTGAATAAACTCCACTGGCCTGGAACCTTCAGCTGTGAGCAGGGCAGTCCTACAGTGTTGGTTGGGTGTTGGTTTGTATGTGGACAAGAAGTGGCTGATGGCTGGCGAGGGCTGATGGCAGAGTTAGCAGCCCACCTTTCCCAGCAATTCCTACTAGGAGCATGGTCAGGAAGGCCAGGTTCCTGTGCCCTTGCCTGGCCTGCCTTCTTCCACGCTTGCCTAGGGCCCAGCCCTGATAGAGGCTACAGCACTTTACAAGCAAGGTCTGCCTTCTTCCAGCCCCAGGGCTGTGGGAGCTGTACACAAGTGGGAACTTCGTTTCCCTTACTTCCTTTACCCTCTCGTTGGAGTGTTTCAGCCGTTTGCTACCTCGATTCCTCCTGTGTTGGACAGAGGCTAAGGGCAGCGCAAGCCTGATTTTTCCTGCCTACCTGCCCATCTGTTCCCACCCCCAAATGGATGGACAGTTTGCTGGCTGTTAATAAGAGTTAGGACTGGTGTGGGAGGCATCTCCCTCGACCCAGGGTGAGGCTGATCTCTCCCCACTACAACTAGTTGTGTCCCCCCCCCCACAGACACACACTGCACCACCAATTGAGAGGGCATAGGATGGGGATCAGGAAGGGCTCTGGATGCCTGTGCCTGTCGGGAGTTGCCCTATCCCACCTACTCTGTCTAATCTCCCTTGCCCTTACACATCCAGTGCCCTGTGTAAGGGACAGCACCTGAGCGCTGGTGCCAGTAGCTCTGAGGAGCCCACCTCCCCTTCCCCTACAGTATACCCATCCCTTCAGGATCAGTCAAGAGAAAGTACTGGAGCCGCTGGGTAGGGACAGAAAGGAGAGAACCATAAAAGGAATACTTAAAATGAAAGCTTGTAAATAGTCTAGTCCATGATATTGTTGGAGCAGAGTCTGGTTTCTATATAGAAATGACTGTTTGTTTGCTTTTTGTCTTTTTGTGTTTTCTAAGGCCATACCCACGGCATATGGAGGTTCCCAGGCTAGGGGTCCAATTGGAGCTGTAGCCGCCGGCCTATGCCAGAGCCACAGCCACAGCAATGTAGGATCCGAGCTGTGTGTGTGACCTACACCACAGCTCACGGCAATGCTGGATCCTTAACCCACTGAGCGAGGCCAGGGATCGAACCCGCAACCTCATGGTTCCTAGTTGGATTTGTTAACCACTGAGCCATGACGGGAACTCCTGTTTGTTTTTTGTTTTTAAATCCTTACTGTGCAAACTCTGTGCTTTAAGAGTGTGAGAAATGGCTTGGGGAAGGTAGCCTTTAATCTAGGAAGGCTGTTGTGTTATTTGTTCAATAAAATTATTTGTAGGAAAAGAAACTTGGGTTTTCTTGATTTTAGAAGCCAATGGTCATATAATTAATTTGACCCTAGTAAGAGTCCAGCTTCTCAGTTTTGTCTGTCAGCTATGCCTAGCTGGCTGGCTGAGATTGTAGGCAGCAAACCTGCTCTTCGATGAGGGACTAAGTAATAGAAGCTCCTCTGTGTATTTGTTCTTCATCCAGGTGTGGAAGGATACTGATTTGAGGCAAGAGACTTTACTTGTGTTGCATGGTGTTTAGCATAGGTGCCATATCTTTAACAAACCAAGTGTTTGACGGTCTACTGTGCAAGAGAAGACTCTAGCAAAGCAGTCGGAGAGAATGTCTGAGGACTGAACAGGAAGTCAGTTATTAGTTGTCTATTAGTATATTGACTGAGGAGTGACCAAACCCTTCACATTTGGCAGTTCCCCAGTCATTGGTCATGAGGATTAATTGTTGGCGTCACTGTGCAGGTAGTCTTTAGAACTTTTGTGTCTGCCCAGGTTTTGTGGTTTTGATTCTTAATGTTTTGGGATATACTTTATGTATCAAGATTTTTAAAATTGGGTATGTGCCTGTTTGAGATCTTGTTTTCCTTAGTGCTGGACTTATTTACTTTCCATCTCAGAAACATGTTCTCTTTGAGGGTTGCTAAAACTGGGAAGATTTTTGGGTCTTTCTGGGTGGCCTGTGCTCTCAAATTAGGCTTCCTCCTGCAGTTTCCACCTGCTGCAGGTGTTCCTATTGCCTGAGGACTCCTTTCCAAGACAGTTGCTTTATCAGGTCAGCAGGCCTTGCAGCCCACAACTCCAAGCCACTGTTGGTATTTAATGATGGAGGGCCAGTTGACTTGAAACCCTGGGGAAGTTCCGTGGCCAGGACAGCTTGTCACTCCAAATGCATGAACTGGTGCTATGAGTACATCACACAGAGCTCTGATTCCTGCTTCTTTCCTACCATTCTGAGCCTGGCAGTCCTTAGAAGTGTTTGTTGTGGGTGGTTACAGTACAGCTAGGACAGAAATTTCTATATGAGTAAACCAAGGATTCTAGGGATAGTCAGAATTTCATGTGAAAATATGCCAGGATCAAGCACACCTGTTTTAGATTTAGAGGCTGGCTTTGGGCTGTCACCTGCAGCAAGTTCTCCTTGCTTCCCTATGCACTTCAACATTTTCGTCAACTCTTGGCAAACAGGTCTTAACAGGTAAAAGTTGCTCAGGGTCCCCAGCCTTGGCCTTATTCCCATATAGGATCTTGCTTGGCCGCCTCTTCCTGTGGCCTCTCCACTTCCCTTTGATGCTCTGAGTTTCTGCTTTCGGGTATGAACAAGGCCTCAGTGTAAGTTGGGTCCAAGTCCATTTGGGAAGGATGACTGGGGAGTGGAGCCTTGGCATGCCCTGGGCCCATTTCTGCAGCAGCCTCAACAATGTGTACTGTGTCCTCTCAGCCCACAGGGGCGGGTGGGGAATGAGCACTGACAGAGTCCAGAGTGTTCCTGGCCCTGTGATCGTACAAGGTTGGCATCTTTTCCCGCTTTTTACATATGAGAAAATGGGCTGAGATTGGATCAAGCCTCAGACTGCCTGGAGCTGGAATTTAACGAAGAGCTCCTGGAGATGGAGCTTCCCTTGGGTAGGCTGTTGATGAGTACTGGCTTGTCATGGCACTGTGTCTCTTAGAAGGAACTTTTATATCCCACTTCATTCACCCTTAGAGCCTGAGAGGAAAAGTAGTCTAGAGCCTGGGAGTTTTGAAAGCCGGGGAGGATGTCTGGAGTTCCCATGGGCTGAGAGGCTCATGCTTTGTCACAGCAGAGCAGATGTTGCATCCCAGAGCATTTTCTCACTGAGTGCCTTTGAGAGGGATGGGCTGCTAGTGGAGTCCGGGACACTGTCAGACCTTCAGGCATGTTGTGACTTCCCACCTCAGAGGCTTTCCCCAAATGGCCTTGAAAATGCAGAGATGCCAGCTTATTTGTGACTTGGCTAGGTTTCTTGTGGAACTCAGATTTGTTTTGCTTCCTGTGTCCCTTCTCTTAAAATGAATCATTGCCAACCAAAGTGCTGCCTGGGCCTGATGTACCCAGTACCAGGATGTTCAGAGATGCATGGATTTTATTTTTTAATTTTATTTTTGTCTTTTTAGAGCTGTACCTACAGCATATGGAGGTTCCCAGGCTAGTGGTAGAATTGGAGCTACAGCTGCTGGTTTGCACCACAGCCACAGCCATGTGGGATCAAGCCACATCTGCGACCTCCACCACAGCTCATGGCAACAGTTCCCACTGAGCAGGGCCAGGGATTGAACCTACATCCCCATGGATGCTAGTCAGATTCAGTTCCGCGGAGCCATGATGGGAACTCCAAAGAGACGCATGGGTTTTAGAACGTTCAGGTTAGCACCTCTTCTTTCAGTCTGATTAGTGAGAACCCAAGACACTGGATACTGTTGGCTTCAGGGCTGCAGGTCCAAGTTGAATGCCTGACCAGTAGCCAGTGCGCCAGGATCCCGAGGAGCCAGAATCTGTAGAGGGGAAGGCAGGTATAGGTTGGAATGATTTGGCGCTTTTTTCGTCATGGCTTATCCCAAATGTCTATAAAGCTGTAGGTGGACCCCCAGTGAAATAATTTGTTTCAGTAACCAAAATAGAGCCACCAGTTCTGCTCTTTCATCTCCCAGTTTGAGATTGAGCATTTTCTTTAATGTTTGTTATTTATGTTACATTATTAATACGTTATATAATGTTACTTGGCATAGTTGAAATAAGTGTATATTTTCTAAAACTGGCTGTGTGAGAGCCTTGGCCAAGAGTGGCCTGGGTTTATTCCTTAGGAAATGTCTGACAACAGAACTGTGGCTGTTGGGGTCAGCAGAGTAGGAAGTGAGCCAGGCAGGGGAGCTAGAGGAGGTGGGGGCCCTCGTCTGTTTTCTCTGTTATAAAGTGCTCTTACGTAGCTGGGACAGACTTGAAAAAGCACTGGGGCTGCTTACTCATCTCTCCTGATGGAACACACAGGGCTGGGTACACACAGGCCTAACTGGCTGGCAATTCAGGCATATCCCATGGGCCTAGCTAGCCACTTGGCACCCACCTCTGGAGCGTCTCTTAGTCTCTCTTGGTCCTGTTTAGTCTTTTCTAGGTGGCGTCTGCTTGGTTGACTTTATTCAGAGCTCCATACTAGACCCTCCTGTTCTCCTTTGTCTGCCTGCACTCTTCCAGGTGTAGTCATTGGGATGGAGTGGGATTAAGAGAAATACCCTTGGGAGGCTGGAGACCTGGGTCCACATACTGACTCACCTGCTCTGCCTCTCAGGACTGTAGTTCCTACCCCACATCTATAAAACATCTCATGTTTCCCTTGACTTCTCCATTTGGCCTTACATCTTGGCTTCACATTTTTTGCAAAACAAGAGCATTCAGCCTTTGCTTTATATGTTTATATGTGGATATGGAAGTTTTTGTATTTAATATAATTGAACTGAAAAAAATTTAAAGCATAGGTTTTTCAGTCAAAGCAGTTGTAGTAAGTGTTTTTTTTAGCTAAAAAAGATTGTAAAGGAAGAAGAGAACATATTTAGTATTTTTCATGGATTTGAAGACAGACACCCATGTTTACAGTCATTTTACCGTTTCAGATGTTGGCTGTGTTTTCAGTGAATGGTGAGTGACAGGATGGAAGATTCTTGGTGGTGCATTAATTAGATGGTTGTGCACCCTAGAGTTGATGGAATGTGGTGTCACAAAAGAAACACTGTTCATAGACCCTCAGTGAACTCAACGGCTCAAAGAGCAAGTACTGAAGGACAACTCCTCATAATGTCATGTCTTCTTATGGCTTTTTGCTGCAGATAGGAAATCTGTTTTTTTGGGGCAGTAAATATCTGGTCCCCGATAAAGTTGATAGAATGGCATGCCACCTGGACACCTGGATCCTAGCTGGGAAAATTAGGTAAAAGTTCAGGGTTTCCTCCTCAATCACTCAGGCACCTGGCTCTTGGCAAGATGAAGCCTGAGGAACCAGAGCCCCTGGGGAACCCAGTAGGCGTAGCTCTGCCCTTCCTGCCACAGAGAAGGCCATTCCTGTCCCTCTGCTGATAAGCAGTGACTGGGCTGGGGCTGGCAGTAAGACATGCCCTCTATTGACCAGTGTCTCTGGACTTGATGGACAGGACAGTGGAGCTGAGAGTGCCTCAGGCAGACTAGGGTCTCCACCTTTCTTGCTTTGGGCGCAGGAATGGGTGTTTCCTGAAAGTGAGAGTAGTCATAGATGGGGCCTGAGCAAGGGACAAGTCTTGTTTCCCTGTTGTCAGCTGATGGTGGAAGTTTTTATTGCTTCATTCCCTTAGAAGCTTTATATATTACCAGTCATGCCGCTGTGGAAAAGGACTTCTACCCTGAAATAAGTCTGCAGGGTGCTATTGGGTGGAAAAGGAGATGAGCTCCCAAGGCCTGCCTCTGTGCATCGGCTTTGAGGGAAGAGGTAAGCTCTGTCAGTTTCCCAGGCTTAGTTGCCTACAGAATTCTCTTTTAGAGATACTGGAGCTTCTTGTAATGCCTTTGATAAACAGTCTTAGAATAAATGTTTCCATTCCTCTACTCTGGGCATTGCAGTTTTTCTTGAGGTTTGAAAAGCAGGATTAATTAAGACATTAGATACAGCTAACCAAAAGTGCCCCACTAAACTTGAATGTAACGGGGTGGTTATAAAATGAGTCATTTGGGAGCATTGAATTGTCTGTGCACCCAGACCTGTGTGTATTTCCACTTCTGGGCAGGGAAGACACTCTAGGCCAGGCATGTGACTTAATAAGCAAAGTTGCGGTGTCTGCGGAGGGCAGGGGAGAAGTCTGAGGCGAGGTCGGAAGGGGGTGCTGAGGGATGAGGCACTTGAGCTTGATTCTGCAGGCAGAGTGGATGAGTGGGTGGCAGGGCCTGTCATTGGTGTAAAAGCCAGTAACATTCTTGAGCTCCATGGCATCAGTTCTCTGGGATGAGGCTTGTGTTTGAGTGCCAGCACTGCTGTCTCCCCACTGTGTGCTTGAGTGAATCATTTGCCTTCCATGCTAGCCCTGGCACCCCCAGTCTTTTATGACAGGCAAATGAATTTCAGGACAGAGGGGTTGGTTCCTTCAACAGGAATTCTGGAGTGTGCTCCAGGCCTGTCGCACAGTTCAGTGGTTAACTGTTGTGAATCTTTTCAGGTTATGCAGTGACAGTAGCACTTAATTCACGTTAACATCTCTTACAGGTGTCAGCAGCAGGGAAGGAGGCCTTACCATCATGGCTGCACTGGGACCCCCAGAGGCACACCCTGGAGGGTCTCCCTCTTGACACTGATAAGGGTGTGCATTACATTTCGGTGAGCGCTGCACGGCTGGGAGCCAACGGGAGCCACGTCCTCCAGACTTCAAGTGTGTTCTCTATCGAGGTCTATCCTGAAGACCACAGTGAGCCACAGTCTGTGCGAGCAGCGTCACCAGATCCGGGCGAGGTGGTGTCATCTGTCTGTGCTGCTGATGAGCCTGTGACTGTCCTGACAGTAATTCTGGATGCTGACCTCACCAAGATGATCCCAAAGCAAAGGCTCGACCTTCTGCAGAGAATGCAGAGCTTCTCAGAAGTGGAGCTTCACAATATGAAGTTGGTGCCAGTGGTGAACAATAGACTCTTTGACATGTCAGCCTTCATGGCTGGCCCGGGAAATGCGAAAAAAGTGATAGAGAATGGGGCCCTGCTCTCCTGGAAGCTAGGCTGCTCCCTGAACCAGAATAGTGTGCCTGACATTCATGGTGTGGAGGTCCCTGCCAGGGAGGGTGCTATGTCTGCCCAGCTCGGCTACCCTGTGGTGGGTTGGCACATTGCCAACAAGAAGCCCCCTCTCCCAAAACGCATCCGGAGGCAGATCCATGCCACACCCACACCTGTCACTGCCATTGGGCCCCCAACCACAGCCATCCAGGAGCCACCTTCCAGGATTGTTCCCACCCCCACATCTCCAGCCATTGCTCCTCCAACTGAGACCATGACTCCCCCAGTTAGGGATCCTGTTCCTGGGAAGCCCACAGTCACCATTCGGACTCGAGGTGCCATTATTCAGACCCCAACCCTCGGCCCCATTCAGCCCACTCGGGTGTCAGAAGCAGGCACCACAGTCCCTGGCCATATCCGCCCAACAATGACCATTCCTGGCTACTTGGAGCCCACGGCGGTTGCTACCCCTCCTACACCTACCACCAAGAAGCCACGAGTATCCACACCCAAACCAGCCACACCTTCTACTGACTCTTCAACCACCACAACTCGAAGGCCAACCAAGAAGCCGCGGACACCCCGACCGGTGCCTCGGGTCACCACCAAAGCACCCATCACCAGATTGGAAACTGCCTCCCCGCCTACTCGCATCCGCACCACTACCAGTGGGCTGCCCCGTGGAGAGCCCAACCAGCGCCCAGAGCTTAAGAACCACATTGACAGGGTAGATGCCTGGGTTGGCACCTACTTTGAGGTGAAGATCCCATCAGACACTTTCTATGACAATGAGGACACCACCACTGATAAGCTGAAGCTGACCTTGAAGCTTCGGGAGCAGCAGTTGGTAGGTGAGAAGTCTTGGGTACAGTTCAACAGCAATAGCCAGCTCATGTATGGCCTGCCCGACAGCAGCCACGTGGGCAAGCACGAGTATTTTATGCATGCCACAGATAAGGGGGGCCTGTCAGCTGTGGATGCCTTCGAGATCCATGTCCACAGGCGCCCTCAAGGGGACAGAGCTCCTGCACGATTCACAGCCAAGTTTGTGGGTGACCCAACACCAGTAGTGAATGACATCCACAAGAAGATTGCTCTGGTGAAGAAGCTGGCCTTCGCCTTTGGGGACCGCAACTGCAGCACCATCACTCTGCAGAACATCACCCGGGGCTCCATTGTGGTGGAATGGACCAACAACACCCTGCCCCTGGAGCCCTGCCCCAAGGAGCAGATCACAGGGCTGAGCCGGAGGATTGCTGAGGATGATGGCAAACCTCGGGCTGCCTTCTCCAATGCCTTGGAGCCTGACTTCAAGGCCATGAGCATTGCTGTGACAGGCTCTGGCAGCTGTCGGCATCTACAGTTTGTCCCCGTGGCGCCACCTAAGAGGGTGCCCTCAGAGGCACCACCCACAGAGGTGCCAGATAGGGACCCTGAGAAGAGCAGCGAGGATGATGTCTACCTGCACACTGTCATCCCAGCCGTGGTGGTTGCAGCCATCCTGCTCATTGCTGGTATCATTGCCATGATCTGCTATCGTAAGAAGCGGAAGGGCAAGCTCACCCTTGAGGACCAGGCCACCTTCATCAAGAAGGGGGTGCCAATCATCTTTGCAGATGAGCTGGATGACTCCAAGCCCCCACCCTCCTCCAGCATGCCACTTATCCTGCAGGAGGAAAAAGCTCCCCTCCCCCCTCCTGAGTACCCCAACCAGAGCGTGCCCGAGACCACTCCTCTGAACCAGGACACCATGGGAGAGTACACACCTCTGCGGGATGAGGATCCCAATGCACCTCCCTACCAGCCTCCGCCTCCCTTCACAGCCCCCATGGAGGGCAAGGGCTCCCGTCCTAAGAACATGACCCCATACCGGTCGCCCCCTCCATACGTCCCCCCTTAACCCACAAGCGCCTGGGTGGAGGCAGGGGTAGGGCAGGGCCCTGGAGACAACATGGTGTTGTCTGTGGAGACCGGTGGCCTGCAGACCATTGCCTACCAGGAGCCGACACCTGATCTAGCACACACTGACACACATGGGGCCTGGACAAGCCCGCCCTCTCTGGTCCTCCTAAACCCCAAAGCAACTGGAGAGACTTTGGGGACATTTTTACTTTTATTTTTTGCCTAACAGCTTTTTGTTTGTTCATAGAAAATTCTTCGCTGCGTTTTTGATGGCTGGCTCTGAAAGCACCATTTGGAGTAGAGGTAGATGGAGGGAGCGAGGAACCGTGAATGAACTTGCAGGCAGTGCTGGGTGGCCTCCCGGCTCTCTGCGTTTTGCCTTTAACACTAACTGTACTGTTTTTTCTATTCACGTGTGTCTAGCTGCAGGATGTAACATGGAAAACAGTAGCTAAAGATTAAATTCAAAGGACTTTCAGAAGTTAAGATTAAGTTTTTACATTTAATCTGCTGTTTACCTAAACTTGTATGTATAATTTTTGGGTGGGTATGGGAAATTGCTTTGCTAAAAATAAGCTCCCAGGGTGTTTCAAACTTAGAGAAGACCAAGGGGACAGTATTTTTTATCAAAGGAATCCTATTTTTTCACACTACGTAAACTTGGTTGCTCTGATACCCCAGAGCCTGACTGGGGGCCTCCTGGCCCTGGCTCAGGGGCCAGGGCCCTGGTGCTGGGCTTGCTGTCCCACTGTTGCCAGGGGCTGAAAGCTAGAGGGGCCTCTCAGGCCATGGACATCCACACCCCCACCCCATGCATGCACGGCCCACCACCAAGGGGTCTTCATTTCCATGGAAAAGGGACTCCAAGAGGCAGTGGTGGCCGTAGCCTCCAACCTAGGTGCTCCAGGGTGGGCCAGCTGCTCATGGGGGTGCCTGGGGAGGTCGAAGGACTCGACCACATCAACCTGTTTTCTTTTACCCTTCTGTGTGGTCCCCCCCACCCCATCCTAAAAGGAATATCATGGTTTTTGAGACACTCAGTGGGGGACATTTTGGTGAAGATGCAATATTTTTATGTCATGTGATGCTCTTTCCTCACTTGACCTTGGCCACTTTGTCCCAATAGTCCACAGCCCCACCCTGACCACCCCACACCTCTTCTCTGGCGCTCTAGTCCCAGGCCTGAATGGCTGGGAAAGGTCTGGTGGCTAGGGAGGAATGCCAGCAATATAGTTCATAGTAAAAATCTGTGGGCTCTCAAAGCTAATTTTTTACTAAAGTTTTTATACAGCCTCAAATTGTTTTATTAAAAAAAAAAGATAAAAATGGTGATGCTTACAGCAGTTTGTACAAGCTCTTAGTGTTGATTCCATGGAACTGACGGCTTTGCTCTTTGCGATTCCACCCCCCACCCCCACTTCTTTCCTAATGGTTTAAATTTCGGAATTACACTGGGGCTTCTTTTGCCTTTTTTAGCAGAACGTCGGTCCATCCATCTGCATCTCTGTCCCATGACTCAGGGGCACCCACTCTGCTTTGATTCTCCTCCTTTGGAAGAAACCATTTTGAGCATGACTTTTCTTGATGTCTGAAGAGTTATTTTGGGTACCTTTTAGGGAGGAATGCCTTTTGCAATAATGTATCCCTTCCATAATCTGTAGGTGGGTGGGTGGACCCAGGCTCCCTTTGCACGCCAAGCAGCTACTTCTAAGCCATATTGACTGTTTTGCAGAAGATTCGAGTGTGCTGCCTCAGGAGGGGAGGGACGGTCAGAGTGGAGAGGTCTCTACCCTGACTTTCTTTGGAGGGTGTTCCCCCTTGCTCCTCTCCCACAGGGCCTCTCTCCTGCCTGGATCTCCAGTAGGGGGAGCAGTGCCCTGGTGTGGGGAGCCTGTAGAGGAGGGCTCGGTGGGCCTTGTACCTCCAAGCCCTGATCCAAGCCAGAGTTTCCCTAATGCCCCAGAGTCAGGAGCACAAGCAGGGTCTGACCTGGTCAGATTGTGTTTGATGACCTCCTCAAAAAATAAACAATTCCCAGTGTTCCAGGTGAGGGCTTTGAAAGGCCTTCCAAATAGCTCCGTTGCCCTTAGCAACCCCAGCATTGGGCACTGCCACGCAGAGAAGTGGCTGGCCCAGAATGGCCTGTTACCATAGCAACAGGAGGCGATGGGGCAGTGAACAGAATAACAGCAACAATGCCCTTGCAGGCAGCCTCCTCCCCTGATCGCCCAGCTGGCAATGGTCATTGGACTCTGTGAGACAGAGAGCCAATCTCACATTCAAGTGTTCACCAACCACTGATGTGTTTTTATTTCCTTCTATATGATTTTAAGATGTGTTTTCTGCGTTCTGTATAGAAACATATCGAACTAAATAAAAGCAGTGTCTTTATTACAATGCCATTGCCTCCAAGCATCTATTACCCTGGCCCCTACACGACATGAGTATAGGGTGGGACTAGAGTCCATGGGACAGAGGGAAAGGGGACCCAGCTAGGCTCACTCAGAGGTGGCCTTTGAGCAGCTGACCAGATAGCCTTCACAGCCTCACCATTTCTGTGCTTCTGGGAGGAATGGATGTGTGCAGCAGAAGCTCTGTCAAACAATGAGCTCTCCTTAGCACGTCTTATGCCTGAGCCAGCTGAGACAGATCTTGAGCTTCAGTTTCCTCGTCTGTGATGGGGGAGAGGGATGGGCAGAAAATCCAGTGAGACTGGGTGGGAGGGGAGGATGGTGGGAGAGGTCTTGCTGAAGGTTGTCTGCTCCAGAGTGGGTTGACTCCTGCAGTTCCTAGACAGGGGTCCTTCAGTCTGGGCCCCCTGCACATGACCTTGGGTTAAGGCTGGCCCTCTCCCAAGCAGTCTAAAGGCAGGTTTGGCCCTTGCCTTGGAGTGGGGAGAAGGGGAGAATGGTTTCTGGCCAGGCTATTCTGCCTTCTTTGGGCCTATAGATTCTGGGGGCCTGCCCCTAAGTACCCTGCCTGGGACAGAAAGACCAGCTGGGTAGGCTTAGCATGACTTAGTCCCCAGGAAGGGGCAGGTTTTCCTGGGACACTGCCCAGGGTGCCGGAGGCAGGGGATGCAGCAGCTATGTTTTCAGAGGCAGGATTGGGGCCATTGGTCACAGAACAACTGATGCCTCTAACGGGCCTCACTCCCACCCCCACAGAGTCCTCACCATCTCTACCTATAGCCCTCAGGCTGCTGCTCTGCCCACAACCTTCAAGACCCAGAGCTGAGAGATTGGTCCTGTACTGCAGATAAAACTGAATCCCAGAGTGGGGAGCTGAAGGTCAAACAATTACTTGTGGCATACCAATACTGATAAATACCAGGAAAAGCTGTCCTCAGTACAGAGTTAGGGGACACATACCTCATACCTCACCCCCTAGACCTAGCAGCAGGAGCCTGGGATATGACCCTGCCCTTTGCTTTCTTGGCCTCAAGAAGTTGTTTAATACCTAATCTGAAGCCATGGGGTTATGAGTGGATTCACTGTCCTGTACTCTAGTAAAGGGATTTCTGGTTTCAGCAGAGAATGTATGGTCAGTAGAATAGGAAGAAACCACAAGGGCCTCTGGCCTCTGTCCTGCCCTACTCTTCTTTGGGAATATCTGACATTTGGCCTGGCGGACCCCTGACCTGCAGCACTCCTGCCAGGTCTCTGTGACCTCTCCTTGTAGGAGACAGATAGGGAATGTCTACTCAGATTTTTCAAGCTAGAGAGGGCAGTGTAGGAAAGGGGCAGAAACAATGGGACACAGTGGAGAAGGGGAGAGGGAGCTGTCAGACCCACAGAAATATGCATTCGCCTGTGCTTCTGACCCAGAACAAATTCCCATGAACCTTTTGGCCTGGCTTCCCCATCTGTGAAGTGGGGACAGCACTGGTCTCCAAGGGATTCTGAGGAACCCTGGGGACTACGGGATGGAATCAGGATAACAAGTCACCCCCAACACATCTGCCTGTAAAAGGGACAAGAGAAGCCAAGGAGGCTAGAGGATTCCTCTGTCTCTCCTGGTATAAAGGCATTGCTTTGGGCCAAGATCCTTGGGCCAGGATGATGGCCAGGGAATATTGGGGTGTCTAGGAGCTCCTGGCTAGCCTCATCCTGTAGAATTATCATCACTTTGGTGGGAACTGGAGGCTCCACATGACTTACTTGCCTCTACTTGTTCCCAATAGGCAGAAAACCTCCTAGAACAGGCCCTTCCCTAGCTCCTCTGGAGCATGGAAGTCCCCACCCAAGCATCAGTCTTTTGAGGGTGAGCTTTATTACTATATCTGAAAAATACAAATCAGCTTATGCTTTTAAGTTAAAGCTTCCTGCTTTGCTTACCCTTCTTGATCACCATCTTGAGTCAAGGTGACTGAAGTCCAGAGGGGGCAAGGGTCCAGGTACTATGGCCAGTGAGTGGCAGGTTCAATTCTAAAGAGTGACCCCATCACTATAGGTTTTTTGAGGGTGCTGTAAAATTTTGTGCATATTGTAGAGTAGTAAAGAATTATTTGAAGCCCTCACTGGGAGATGGGGCTACCATTTCCCATAATGGGACCCGAGCAGACCCAGAGAAGATAGGGCAAGAGATTCAAAGTGAAGGTTCCCATCTTCTGGGGCTGGGGTGCTCCTGCACCTGAAGTCAGCCACTGGAGCCCTCACTAGCCCCATTGTCCTCAGCTTTGGTAGAGGAGACCCTAGTGTCTCAGCTGGAGTGAAGTTGGTCTGTTTGTGTCCCTGTGGAGGGCTCCATATGGCCAGAAGGTGCCCTTGTGTAGTTTCTGGGCAGTATTGGGGCAGCACTCAACCTTGGCTTGGCAGTGGTTCAGGTGCGCCCCACTTGAGCCCTGCAGAGAAGGCCAATTGCCTGGCTCTCTGAGCCAAAGAGGGGTCAGTGCCTGCAGGCTTCCAGGAGGTGGCGCCAGAGGCCTGGGTAAGCCTGACAGCACCACGCAAGTCCTAACGTAGGCAGGATTAAGTAACTCAGCAGGTTTGGAGAGAGTCTGGGAGGTAGGAGAGGCTCGCCATGGAAGGGTGGAACCCCGCCTAGAGCAGAGCTGAGTTGGCCCCTGGAGTGGACCGAGGCCTGGAGTAGGACGGGGCCAAGTGGAACAGTGGGTAGAGCTAAAGCTGTTGGGCCAGCTGCCCAGAGCTGCTCAGAGTTAGGCTGAGGACAGGCGGTTTAACTGGACTGATCCTTCCTTGCTCAGCTACCCTGCACAGACTCTGAGGGCATCAAGATAGATGTTGCTGGGGTTCGGAGGCTTTCTTTTCCCCTAGCAGTTCTTCGGAAAGAAGCTAGCAGGGAAGGGGGAGGGGAGTCTGGGGCCCAGGCTTCCAGATGGCTTCCATTCCTGGGGCCTCACAGGCAAACATTGAATTCGGATGTCTGTAGGCGGAACGAATAAGGAAAGATCTTTCCTTTGCGCTGTTGCTTTAGCTTTAGTACGCCTCCAGGCTTTCTGTTGTGGAGGCCAGAGTCGGGGAGCTGCCCACAGTAGGGCTTGGTTTATAGGATGCTCCCTGAGTCTCCTCTTCCTCCAGCCTGAGAGCTCCTGAGGACATGCCCTAAAGCACTGCGGATCTGGGAGGGTCCTGGATGGAAACTAGGGGTTCCAGCTGCTGTGTCCCTAGGGGGAAGACACTTGGTGCTAGAAGTAGAGAGGGATGGGTTAGCAGATGACACTTTTAATGTGGAGATGTCCTGAAGCCCAAGGAACACCTTGCCCAAAGCTGTCTCCACAGCCCTGGGCACACACTAGGACAGCAGGGGACATCCAGTTAGCAGCTGGCTGGAACTC
Organism: Phacochoerus africanus; assembly: GCF_016906955.1. Classification (NCBI taxonomy): domain Eukaryota; kingdom Metazoa; phylum Chordata; class Mammalia; order Artiodactyla; family Suidae; genus Phacochoerus; species Phacochoerus africanus. Next base: position 112,417,016 of record NC_062544.1, read on the forward strand.
TCAGAACCAGAGCTGAGGATACTGTTGTCTTGTGTTCTCATGGTGTTGCAGCCTCAGGCTATAGCGGGCAAAGCATGGATTTGAGACTTGCCAAAAAAGGCTGGGAACTCTGGTCAGGCCAGCTCCTTTTTCAAGGATCACTCCCCACTTCTCTCAGCACTTCTTTTTTTTTTTTTTTTTTTTGCTTTTTCTAGAGCTGCTCCCACAGCATATGGAGGTTCCCAGGCTAGGGGTCCAATCGGAGCTGTAGCCACCGGCCTACGCCAGAGCCACAGCAACGCGGGATCCGAGCCGTGTCTGCAACCTACACCACAGGTCATGGCAATGCCAGATCCTTAACCCACTGAGCAAGGCCAGGAATCCAACCCGCAACCTCATGGTTCCTAGTCGGATTTGTTAGCCACTGAGCCACGACGGGAATTCCTCTCAGCACTTCTGTAACAAAAGTCTTGGGAGAGAAAGGTGAAGAAAGGGGCTGGCTCAAGCCCACGATGGCAGGGGTAGAGAGGTCCTGTTGGGAGGTGGCAACAGCTTGTCTCTGGGTGTGCCCTGGGGAGAGGACCAGCTTTGTCCTGGATGAACTCACCCTCAGGAATATATCTGCCTGATTGGGCTGGGCAAGGAGCTGGGCTTGGGGGATGCTGAAGGGAATGGAATCCTCCTCTTGTTTGAGAAGCACATGGTGTGTATGTGTCTAGTGCGAAGGCCAGCTCTGCATTCCTGTGTCCAGTACAGTGATTATAGTGCAAATGAGAGGCTGAAGAGGCATCCGCTGTGACCCCAACGGCTCTGACACAGCAGCCACTATGCCTCCCTCCCAAGGCTTGCCCTCGGTCTCAGGCAGCACAATCAGCTTACTCCTGGACCTCTAGTCTCCTCAGAGAAGCCTTGGGCCAGGCAGGGCTAGAAGAGGAACACAGCCATCCTGAGTCCCAGGAAGATCCCTGGAGCAGATTTGGGGTTGGGGGAGGACTTGGTTTGAATGAGCAAAGATTTGGGGAGGGAGGGCTCCAGAGAAACACATGGCCTTTCTGCTATCTGGTGGCAAACGGAGGATGTCCTTTGTTCGGCCTTGCTAGAATTCATTAGTCTACTCTGTCAGCTCATGGTCAGAAAAACCACCTGATGCTCAGACCATGCCTGCCAGCCAGAGGAGTTATTAATACACAACTAGCAGTGGTAACCCAGATTTTCTGTCCAACTGATACCCACTGCTACCCAGCCCAGAACCTGGGGAAACCTGAATGTGACTCCAGCCCTCACAGGCTGGCCTGGTGATGCTTTGGCCACACACAGAGCTGCAGGTGATGACAGCGGTTGATGACAGTGGTTCTGCATGGAGGGCCAGCAGTCAAGCCATCCAGATTTAGGGCCTGCTTTGAGCAGAATGGGAGACAAAGGCCAGACTTGGAGATTACAAGGTCAGTGAGGGTAGAAGAGAGTCAACAGTGTTGATTTCTGCTGCATCCTTAGGGCCTAGCATGATGCTGTCTATGTCCTAGGACTCAACAGTGCCAAATTTAACTTAAATTTAACCAAGTTGAATTTAACTGAATTGAAATCATCCATCCTCATAGAGGTCTAAGGGACTGTGGACCATGGACCTTTCTACTTGCTATAGGGTTTTGTTTCACAGACCTGTTTTATTCTGTCCATCTTTCCTGGAAGGGAGGAGCTCTTCCAGTGGCTCCTGGAAGCTTCCTGGGTTTGCTCTCTCATAATCTACTCTGACCAGGACAAAGATGAAGCTCAGTGGACAGAGTGGTTATGTCCCATGGCCTAAAATCCCTGGTTGTAAAGGGTAATTCTCAGTAATGGGCATGTATTTGCAATAGTTGAGTCATAGAGGGGTCCAGAGATAGGTTTCCTTTTATTTTTTAAAATTTATTTTTATTTTTATTTTTCGCTTTTTAGGGCCGCACTGCCAGCATATGGAGGTTCCCAGGCTTTGGGTCAGATTGGATCTGTAGCTGCTGGCCTATGCCACAGCCATAGCAATGCAGGATCTGAGCCATGTCTTCAACCTATACCAGAGCTCACAGGAATGCCGGACCCTTAACCCATTGAGCAAGGCCAGGGATTGAACCTGCATCCTCATGGATGCTAGTCAGATTCATTAACCACTGAGCCACAATGGGAACTCCCGAGGTAGGGTCCCCATTAAAAGACTTTCTTGAAGACATGTAGGGCTGAGTTTGATGGAGGGGCTGAACTAGCTGCCCCTTCCCATGAACAGTCCGAGTCATGTTTGAAGCTCTGTTGCCTGGAGTAGGACATGTGGGCTGGTTAGGAGAGGGCATTCAGACATGAATTTCCACCTGAGCCTGTTCCCCATTCCTGCCACACACCCCCACCTCCCCATCCATGGAACAGAGGTAGTTGGAGGGAACTCCATGGAAACTGGGATTCTGGTGGGAAGGATTGCAACAGGGATTGAGGTAGCATTTTTTTTTTTATTTTCCCACTGTACAGCAAGGGGATCAAGTTATCCTTACATGTATACATTACAATTACATTTTTTCCCCACCCTTTTCTCGTTGCCAACATGAGCTATCTAGACAAAGTTCTCAATGCTATTCAGCAGGATCTCCTTGTAAATCTATTCTAAGTTGTGGCTGATAAGCCCCAAGCTCCCTATCCCTCCCACTCCCTCCCCCCTCCCATCCAGGCAGCCACAAGTCTTTCTCCAAGTCCATGATTTTCTTTTCTGAGGAGATGTTCATTGTGCTGGATAGTAGATTCCAGTTATAAGTGATATCATATGGTATTGGTCTTTGTCTTTCTGGCTCATTCACTCAGTATGGATTCTTAGTTCCATCCATGTTGCTGCAAATGGCATTATGTCATTCTTTTTTATGGCTGAGTAGTATTCCATTGTGTATATATACCACATCTTCCGAATCCAATCCTCTGTCGATGGACATTTGGGTTGTTTCCATGTCCTGGCTATTGTGAATAGTGCTGCAATGAACATGCGGGTGCATGTGCCTCTTTTAAGTAGAGTTTTGTCCGGATAGATGCCCAAGAGTGGGATTGCGGGGTCATATGGAAGTTCTATGTATAGATTTCTAAGGTATCTCCAAACTGTTCTCCATAGTGGCTGTACCAGTTTACATTCCCACCAACAGTGCAGGAGGGTTCCCTTTTCTCCACACCCCCTCCAGCACTTGTTATTTGTGGATTTATTAATGATGGCCATTCTGACTGGTGTGAGGTGGTATCCCATGGTAGTTTTGATTTGCATTTCTCTTATAATCAGCGATGTTGAGCATTTTTTCATGTGTTTGCTGGCCAGCTGTATATCTTCTTTGGAGAAATGTCTATTCAGGTCTTTTGCCCATTTTTCCATTGATTGATTGGCTTTTTTGCTGTTGGGTTGTATAAGTTGTTTATATATTCTAGAGATTAAGCCCTTGTTGGTTGCATCATTTGAAACTGTTTTCTCCCATTCTGTAAGTTGTCTTTTTGTTTTCTTTTGGGTTTCCTTTGCTGTGCAAAAGCTTTTCAGTTTGATGAGGTCCCATGGGTTTATTTTTGCTCTAATTTCTATTGCTTTGGGAGACTGACCTGAGAAAATATTCATGATGTTGATGTCAGAGAGTATTTTGCGTATGTTCTCTTCTAGGAGTTTGATGGTGTCCTGTCGTATATTTAAGTCTTTCAGCCATTTTGAGTTTATTTTTGTGCATGGTGTGAGGGTGTGTTCTAGTCTCATTGCTTTGCATGCAGCTGTCCAGGTTTCCCAGCAATGCTTGCTGAATAGACTTTCTTTTTCCCATTTTTATGTTCTTGCCTCCCTTGTCAAAGATTAATTGACCATAGGTGTTAGGGGTTTATTTCCAGGTTCTCTATTCTGTTCCATTGGTCTGTCTGTCTGTTTTGATACCAGTACCACACTGTTTTGATGACTGTGGCTTTGTAGTATTTCTTGAAGTCTGGGAGAGTTATGCCTCCTGCTTGGTTTTTGTTTCTCAGGATTGCTTTGGCGATTCTGGGTCTTTTGTGGTTCCATATAAATATTTGGATTGTTTGTTCTAGTTCTGTGAAAAATGTCATGGGTAATTTGATAGGGATTGCATTGAATCTGTAGATTGCTTTGGGTAGTATGGCCATTTTTACAATATTGATTTTTCCAATCCAGGAACATGGAATATCTTTCCATTTCTTTCCATCTTCTTTGATTTCTTTGATGAAAGTTTTATAGTTCTCGGCATATAGGTCCTTTACCTCCTTGGTCAGGTGTATTCCGAGGTATTTGATTTTGTGAGGTGCAATTTTAAAAGGTATCGTATTTTTGTATTCCTTTTCTAATATTTCATTGCTGCTATACAGAAATGCAACTGACTTCTGAATGTTAATCTTATATCCTGCTACTTTGCTGAATTTATTAATCAGTTCAGGGAGTTTTGGGGTTGAGTCCTTAGGGTTTTCTATGTATAGTATCATGTCATCTGCATACAGTGACAGTTTTATCTCTTCTCTTCCTATATGGATGCCTTTTATTTCTTTTGTTTGTCTAATTGCTGTGGCTAGGACTTCCAAAACTATGTTGAAGAGCAGCATTTTTTTTTTTAATGGCCATACCTGCAGCATATGGAAGTTCCCAGGCGGGGGGTTGAATTGGAGCTGCAGCTGCCATACTATATCTCAGCCACAGCAACGCAGGATCCCAGCCACATCTTTGACCCACACTGCAGCTCACGGCAGTGCTGGATCCTTAACTCACTGAGCAAGGCCAGGGATCAAACCCACATCCTCATGGATACTAGTCAGGTTTGTAACCTGCTGAGCCACAGCAGGAACTCCCCAAGGTAGCATTTTCTATAGCTCATGGGAAACTGTTTGTGTGCTTGTTTCTCTCCTTCTGCAAACTGAACTCCTTGAAGAAAGGCCCCATGGTCTTCACTGGGCCTGGCACTGGGTGGGAGTTGGGTACACGCTGGCTGAAGGAGGATGAGTGTGTGTGCATGAATGAATGAGATCAGCAGAGCCAGCCTGGAGGCCTGTTTGGGGGAAGGCAGAGGGGCAAGGAAAACAACATGTTTTGACTTGGACACTTATAATTTGGAGAAACCATGTCTTCATTATTATTTTTTCTTGTCACAACAAGCCTTTGGAAACATATAACACTAATAGCAACGGGGCTTAATTAGCTTTCTTGGGAGCAATGCATGGGCGGTGGGGCTAGGCTGGTGATAAACATTTCTGATGATTTTTTTTTTTTACTGGCTTTTTTCACATAATGCAAAGAAAGATTTGCACATTACACAGGAAAGGAATTATGCAGACATGGTATCAAGCAAATTCTATACTTTTCTGTTTTGTTCTCTTTTCCTACTCTACCAATGGCTATGGATCATCTGAAGACCCTAGTACACAAGCAGAATTGTCCTGGCTAGCCCAGATGGGCTTCTGAGCAGGACAAAGATGGATCAGGTTTCTTTTTTTTAGAGTCACACTCATGGCATATGGAGGTTCCCAGGCTAGGGGTCAAAGGAATCGAAGGTACAGCTGCTGGCCTACGCACAGCCATAGCAATGCCAGATCCGAGCTGCATCTGCAACCTACACCAGCTCACAGCAATGCCAGATCCTTAACCCACTAGTGAGGTCAGGGATGGAACCCGTAATCTCATGGTTCCTAGTTGGATTCATTTCTGCTGTGCCACGACAGGAACTCTGGATCAGGTTTCTTGATTATAGCCTCTTACCAGCCTGAGGCTTGCTTGGGGAGCTGCCTTATTCCCCACGCTAGTGGGTGATGCTGACAAACCTCAGCCGGAAGGGCACTTCTTTCTTTGGGCTTCCTTTCTTCCTCTTCAGTTCTGTTTTTCCATCCCAGAGGAGGAATGTGGACTGGGATCCAATTTCCTGAGTTGCTTTTCTTTCTTTTCTTTTTTTTTTGTCTTTTTAGAGCTGTCCATGTGGCATATGGAGATTCCCAGGCTAGGGGTTGAATTGGAGCTGCAGCTGCCAGCCTACACCAGAGCCACAGCAACACCAGTTCAGAGCCTCATCTGTGATCTACACCACAGCTCATGGCAACACCAGATTCTTTTTTTTTTTGTCTTTTTTGTTGTTGTTGTTATTGTTGTTGTTGTTGTTGCTATTTCTTGGGCCGCTCCCGCGGCATATGGAGGTTCCCAGGCTAGGGGTTGAATCGGAGCTGTAGCCACCGGCCTACGCCAGAGCCACAGCAGCGCGGGATCCGAGCCGCGTCTGCAACCTACACCCCAGCTCACGGCAACGCCGGATCGTTAACCCACTGAGCAAGGGCAGGGACCGAACCCGCAACGTCATGGTTCCTAGTCGGATTCGTTAACCACTGCGCCACGACGGGAACTCCAGCACCAGATTCTTAACCCGCTGAGCGAGGTCAGGGATTGAACCCACATCCTCATGGATACTAATTTGGTTTGTTACCACTGAGCCACAATGGGAATGGAAGTTGCTTTTCAATGGGAGGTGAGACAGGCCTCAGCAGCACTACAGCAAAAAGAAGAGTGCAGAGCTCGGGGGAGGGGGGGTGCATAGACTAGAACTGGCTCTCCCAGCCTCTCTGGAGCAGTCCAGAGCCCATGGCACCACATCCTCCAGAACTGTCCTCAGTCATCTTTCCTCATTCTCCCTCACCTCCACACTCTCTGCTACCTCTTCTTGTCTGTAAATTTGTCATTCCTCCTTGCCACCATCAGCATCTTCGTCTTTGGATCCTGAGCCTCCCTGGGGAATTGGTCATGCTGAAAGGAACAGCCTATGGTGAAGAGGGCCATGTGGGAGATCCCTTGCACGTTACCTTGCCCATGGCCCAGCTGGTATCCAGGTATAGCTCCTGAGGCCCCGCATCTCTTCATTCTTCCAAGATTTGCCTTCCAATGACCAATCATTTCCACAAATCCCAGCAGTGGGCTGGCTCTGACTGGGCCTTTTCCTATGTGGATGTATTAACCTCCCCCCATTTCATTTTTCCTCTGTTTTTTGTTTTGTTTTGTTTTTGTTTTTGTTTTTTTGCTTTTTAGGGCTGCACCCATGGCATGTAGAGGTTCCCAGGCTAGGGGTCAAATTGGAGCTGTAGCTGCCAGCCTACACCACAGCCACAGCAACACAGGATCTGAGCTGCATCTGCAACCTACACCACAGTTCACAGCAATGATGGATCCTTAACCCACTGAGCAAGGCCAGGGATCGAACCCGAAACCTCATGGTTCCTTGTCAGATTCGTTTCTGCTGTGCCACGACAGGAACTCCCCACCCACCAATCTTTTGTAAGTGAGAGCACAGACTGGATAAGTAAGTGGACATGTGTCCATCCATCAGCTCTCTTTTGGCATGTGAACCAATTCTCCTCCCATCTGGTCTTTCTACAAAATGACTGCCATGTGTCATATGTCACACTGAAGTGGAAGAAAATATCTTTGGCAAATGAAGTTTAGGGGGCTGGGAAACTTCCTCAGGGTCTCCAAGTCTATCCTGTCCCTGGCTGGGCAGTAGCTGGACCCAGGAGGGAATGGCACCAGACATATCACACAGCTGAGAGGTTTGCTCATTCACTTGTCATGAAGTCAAGCCTAGTGAACATCCTGGGGATGTTTCTCAAAACTGAGAAACTGAGATTTTGAAAGGAAGATTGGGGTAACATTAACCCAAACTTCCAGGTCCTCCTGGGTCCACTGTACTGTGTCCTTTGTCACCAAGACAGCAGAGACCCTGGAGGTCTGCTAACAGCCAGGAATTCACTCCGAGGAGGGCAACTCCCCAGGCCCACTGGCTGAGTAGGGCTAATTATCCCCATTGGAACCAGGGGCAGGTTGATTTAAATCTGTGCAAAGCCACAGCTCCTATAGCATCTACCAAAACAGATAAAAAACATCCTTCTCTACCCTGCTTTCAAGTGGCTCAGCCCACACTGACTGGTATCCGTGAACCAAAATGGCCAGGGTTGGGCCAAGGTAAGGTCACTGGCCTGCCCATAGTGCCTGTATACATGCTCTTTCCCGGGAGAGAAGATGTGGCAGAAAAAACCCCAAATCCCAGAGTGATCTCCAAGAGACAGCAGTGAGTGATGGCTTGAATCGAGATCTCAATTCTCTGCTCAGGAATTGAACCTGGGCAGCCTGGATAAAAACCAGGAATCCTAGCCACTAAGACTAGCTAGAGGCTGAGAGCAGAGTTGCCATAATTCTTGGCCACTGTTGAAAGCAAGAATGTTTCAAAGAGGCATAGATTGTAAAAACAGGTATAAAGTTTATTGTACAACATGTGGGAGAGCACACAGAGAAGTAGTTTTTATTTAAGTCAGAAGCAAAGAAATAATACACATCTGAAGGGGAGTGCAGGCGCGGCTGTCCCTCTGAGTGAGGAGTGCACTAGAGAGGTGATTTAACTCACTTATACAGGACAGTACTTCTGGGTGTTTGTTTACCTTTGGCCATATATCTTGTTTTATTTCTCACACCTGACTGGACACAGGCCCCTCCCCTTAATGCGTGTACATCTTTTGGCAAAGACGGATTCCAGAGCAAGGGATGCTGGGACAGTATCAGGACTTAATTATGGTCTGGTGCCCCCTCCTTTTTTTGATCCTTAGGGGTCTTACTGTGCATGGGTAATTGGGGAGCTCTTCTTGACACCAGGATCGAATGAAGTGGTCAGTCTTATCTTTCTACTCTAGTAGAGCTCAGCTCCGGCTCTTAACTTTCTTCTTGAGGTGTTAGAGAGGCAAGGCCCAATCTACTTGGCTTAACAAGTTCTCAGCCCAGGGACTCATCTACCTCCTACCTCAAGATCACCCACCAGAGAACCAACTAATAATAAAGTTGATCATGTGACAGAGTTCCTGTTGTGGCTCAGTGCAAATGAATCTGACTAATATCCTTGAAGATGCAGGTTCAATCCCTGGCCTTGCTCAGTAGGTTAAGGATCTGGTGTTGACATATACTGTGGTGTAGGTTGCAGACATGGCTCGGATCTGGCATGGCCGTGGCTGTGGTGTAGGCCAGCAGCTGCAGCTCTGATTCAACCCCTAGCCTGGAAACTTCCATTTGCTGTGGGTGTGGCTCTAAAAAAAGAAGAAAAAAAAAGTTGGTCATGTGTATGCCAGGCACTTGTTGGTATGTTTTACTTACATTAGCCACTCCACTCTCACAACCAAACACACACCCCCACCCAGTTAAGAGAGGCTAATATTATAACCTTTTTTTTTTTTTTTTAATGGCTGCACCCGTGGCATATGGAAGTTCCCAGGGCTACAGGTTGAATTGGAGCTATAGCTGCTGGCCTACGCCACAGCAAGCCTTATCTTTGACCTATGCCGTGGCTTGTGGTGATGTCGGATCTTTAACCCCCTGATAGAGGCCAGGGATTGAATTTGCATCCTCATGGACACATGTTGGATTCTGAACCTACTGAGCTACAGTGAGAACTACTATTATTCTAACTTTGCAGGCTAGGAAATGGAGGCTTTGTGAGCCTCAGTTGCTAAGATCCCATTTGGGAAGTGGCACAGCTGAAACGTGGATCCTTGTAGAGCCTAGATGAGCACCAGGTACAAAGATGATTCAAACACAGGAGGAAACACAGTGAAGACCATCATAACACAGGCAGAGAGGCTCTCATCATCCCAGGCAGCAGAGTCAGTCAATTCAGGGATCCAAGCTTCAGGAGCTCCATCCCAGAGGTTGAGGGAGAAGATAAGAATGCATGGGAAGGCCCAGCCAAAGTCTGTCCATCAGCCTGGTTATCAGTGTTCATTGGGTTTTCTGAGTTATTCCAGGTCAGGTTAGAAATGCTGACATCACATTTGATTTATTCTTCATCATTAGCAGAATTAAATGGGTTTGTAAAATAGGTCCAAGTTTACTCAAGTTCTTCTTCACAGCCATGATTGATTGATTGATTGATTGTCCTTATAGGGATGCACCCATGGCATATGGAGGTTCCCAGGCTAGGGATCTAATTGGAGCTGTTGCCGCCAGCCTATGCCACAGCTGAGCCGCATCTGCGACCTACACTACAGCTTATGGCAACACCAGATCCTTAACCTACTGAGCGAGGCCAGGATTGAACCCGCAACCTCATGGTTCCTAGTCGGATTCGTTTCTGCTGTGCCATGACAGGAATTCGTACACAGCCATGATTTATGAAGCCAGGAAGTTTGGAGTATAGTCTGGATCTTCTAAGAAGTATTCTCTCTCAGGAAAGTACAGGTTTGTGTGAGAAGCCAGGAGGCAGAGTAGTATGCAGACACCGAAGTCTGTAAAGTGAGGTAATGGAAAAATAATTTGGTGAGCTCTCAGGTTAATGCAGAGGCAGCCTGCAGCCCCTCATCTAGACAGTCCCTGGGAACCACAGCCCAAGGACTCTAAGAAACATCAACTCCTTTTCCTCATCCCCAAGGTCACTGTCCCAGGGCCTGCTGAGGCAACCTTCCATCTGGCTTCAGGCCAGCCCTGACACACCCTCCACCTTTCCCAGGGACACTTCCTGAGACTCCTTCCCCTGGGACAAGGGCTCAGCATGAAACCCAGATGGTTCCCATGGCGACATCTGGATAAAGTCTTCAATCCCTTTGAGACCCTCATAACCAGCCCCATCACCCAGCATCCTTTATCTCAGTCCTTCCATGACAATGCGCCTCTGAACACACTTGTTCATTTGTTTCTCTAAACATCCTTTGATGCTACACTCAGTGACCCCTCTCTGAGGCCTGTTCCCAGAAGTCTGCCAGTTGGCACCCTGAAGTTACCCAAATGAGAGCTCCCATTCCTGAGTTCTCTGAGGCAGTAAGCGTCACTGACTCCAGGGCAGGGCACGGCGGGACGCCCTCACAGCCCTTTCTCGTGGTCTGTGTCTCTCCAATCCTGGTTTGATCGGATGCTCCTGCCGACACTTGCTGGGCCCCGGATAGCGAACGCCGGCTTTGGCGGCCCCGGAGGGCGCATGCGCGGGCCAAGGCGGCTGTTTCCCGGCCACTCCGCCGGGGGCTCTTGGACACGCGTCCTCACCAGCAGGAGGGAGCGCGCGCGTGCGTGGGGTGGGGGTGTGTACAGGGAAGAGGCACGAGGGCCGCGCATGCGCAGCGGCAGGCGGCGGCGCGAGCCGAGCTGGGAGATGGCGGCGGCGGCGGCGCGGAGCGTGTGAGCAGCTGCCCGGGAGCCGCCGGCCCGGGCCCAGTGCGACCTCGGCCCCGCCCGTCTGCCCGCCATGGGCAACGAGGCCAGCCTGGAGGGCGGCGTTGGCGAAGGGCCGTTGCCGCCCGGAGGCTCCGGCCCCGGCCCCGGCCCGGGCCCCGGGGTAGGGAAGCCGCCTTCAGCACCGGCTGGCGGCGGACAGCTCTTGGCAGCAGGCGGGGCACGGGCTACCGCCGGACCACCGGGTCCAGGCCCCGGCCCCGGCCCCGGCCCTGGCCCGGGCAGGTAAGCGCAGGGCAAGGCGCCCGGGGGCGGGAACTGCAGCCTGAGGCCGAAGCTGGGGCTCACGACCCTGCAGTCTAGTCTGGACAGCGAGATCGGACGTCCAGCTACACTTTGAGCCCAGTCGGACTGACGTGAGCCGAGTGGTCAGTCGCGAGAAGCATCCCTTCCATTACAGCCGCCCTGCCTTAGTAAAGCAGGATGGTGAGCGCAGGGTCAGTCTGGGCCTGCAGACCGTGACTCCGTCACGAACTCCAAATTCGCTTTCCCCCAGTGCCAGGCTAAGGAGGGGCTTATGTAACCTCAGCCTGGTTCTTCTGCACTGGGAAGCAGTGGGATGGAAAACGTCTTCCCTGTCTGCTTGTGTCTGCATGTGTCCATTGTGTTGGGCCAAGGAAAGAGCACAATGGGAGTGGCTGTCAGGGAAGATAAGTGTCACTGCGAGGAGCAGAAAGATATGGAAATAGTTGAACCATGAACTTGGTCATGCGCTTTCCTCAGGCATTTAGTAGTCAAAATCATCTTTGGAGGAAGGGAAAGTGGCACTGGACACCACAAGGTACTTATTTAGGCTCAACAATAGTAACAGGGTCATGTGCTTTCATCATGGTTTAGTGAAACACTTTGGGGTGAAGCAAAAATGCTGTTGAATCATCTAGAACCGAGTATGTTCATGTTGTCTTATGACTTAGGTTACCACTCAAATCAGTGGAATGCTTTAAACAGACATATCTGATCAAATACTCTAAAACCAGCTTGTTTAAAATGTATGCCAGTTGAGGTCGTATAAACAATCAAGTGGAAAGGAAATGCAGAGGAAGAAAATGGCAATCTATAATAAATTAGTAGACTGAACACTCAGGAAAGCTACCAAGAGACAAGATAAAATGGAAGCACTGTCTTTACACCAAATAGACCTGGGAAGTAGCAAAACCTAGGGGTGCTTCTGAGTCCATATGAGTCTGCTGATAATGTTGCCTTGGCTTTTCTATGTGAGGGCACATAAACTGTGAGGGAGCATAATTTTTTATTCTTCAGCTGCCCAGCTGTGCCTCTTACGGGTTTATTTCCTCAGAAGTCATTTCTTAGACAACTAACAGAAATGAAAGGGTCTTAGTAGCCTGAAACCTGCCACAGACAGGCCAGCCTGTGAACATCTCTTTTGGAAGGGGGATTTACCCATTTTATATTAGCTATTATGGTAATGCTAATAGCTATCTGTGTTTGTTAGCACACCGTTCTTAGTCCTACAAATACTGTCCATTTTGCTGCGCATTGAGCTGCTCTTTGAGTTTTAGCTTGAGGAAGGCTCACTTAGGCTTTAGAGCTTTCCTTCCAAGGGAAAGCATCTACAGCTGAGTGGAAAAACACCTTGTTATTAGGAGTTTTCTATATGGGGAATCCAGTGTTTCTCTTCTGGTAACCAAACAGGCTGCTGTGCTTGGTGTTTATCTGATGTTGCAGAGCCAAGCATGTGAGATTTTGGAAAGACTTGGGCAGCTCAAAGGGACAGAAAGTGGTTAGTGTCTACTCATATTCCTTTCCAATATTTCATTTCTTCCCTGTCTATATGTTCTGCTACAGGGTAGACCCACAAACTACAGTGGGTTAAGGAACCACGAGCTCCTGCTGTATTTAGCAGTCATATAATCTTGCTCCTGGCTGTGGGCAAGACACACACATGGGCTGTGGTGCTAAGGTCCTACAGTTGTTAAGCGCAGGTGGTGAGCTGGCTATTTTTCACCAAAGCTCAGGATTGGGGGCTTGTAGGAGATGAAATTTATTCTTTTAGCTGATATTCAGCTTGTCACATCACCTCAGCTGAGCTGCACCTCCATGGTATGTTTCTCCTTCAGCATCAGAATGACTTCTACTTCCTCTCACCAGAGTGTCTCAGGTACCTGATGCCAAATTTAGCATGTTCTGTTCTGAGACGCTGCTGAACAGATTGGCCCATTGATGGAGAAAAAGCCCTGTGGCATGTGCTTCTGGGTATTCAGGAAAGAGCGTTGGCATAATTTCAAGCTGGTTTGTGAATTTGGGGGAATTATATTGTGAATTGAGGTAGGTGGAAGGTCAGATAAGGTGGAGATCGTTTTACTAACCCCTGATGGGAATGGAACTGAGGTTCTGGAGGAATCAATTCCTGGCTCTTTCCTGTTGCTGTATTACCCCTTGTCACCCCAGGCTGAATTAGTATCTTCATTTTCATTGTGAGCTGATTTGGGCTCTCTGAGGGGGCAGCTCCAGCATTTGTGGCTGAAGAGCTCGAATCCTGTGAGTAGCAGTATCACCACACCCATAGTGCTGCCTCTTAACCTAGTGCTGTTTGGATGATGTGGCACTTGGGGCATCAGAGATTTCCTTAAGGCAGTGCTCTCTGCTTCTGGTCTCAGGGTCATATGAACACTTACATAGGTTGTGCATTTCCCAAGGAATGCCAGGTCAGGGAAGGCTGAACTCTTATCTGTGGCTTTGCACTATGTGCCTTGGTATGGGCTGTGTCTGCCTACAGGAAGGGGGTACCTTTCGCTCATTCATCCACTTATTTTTACAGAGGTATGCTTAATGTACAATGAAGGTCCCAAGTTGCTGGGACTTTACCTGTAGACACATCACCAGTTCAGGAGAAACTTGATCAGTACCCCCGGAAAGCACCTTTAAAAAAAAATTGCACAAAGAAGCCACATAGACCAATAGCAGCCTGTTTAATCTACATCAGCTCTGTGGAGTTGGAGAGCTTTAACATTTGCAAATTGATCTTTAGTTAGTCAACCAAGTTGTATTTACTGTATGAAGAGCAAGCACTGTACTGGGCTTTGTGAAGAGCCTGGAAGGATATACGACGCTCTGCTGTCCTCTAGCACCTCACAGTCTGGTTGGTCATAGAGCTCTTGAAGAGCTCTGAGAACAAAGTCATGGAGGATCCTAGGAGTGACACTGTAGGTAGCTCAGTGCATGAGAAGTGTCAAATAGGTAGTGCTTATAGAGGGTTGAGATAGAGCCAGGCTTCAAAAGGAGAATCCTAAGGCTCCTTGGGACAATGGTGGTATTCTGAGACATGGAGAGAGGAAGAAATGACATGAGGTGCACAGGCAGGGACAGTAAGCAGATAGTGGAGCCGAGTGCAGGGGTGTGGAGTAGAGCTGGGGCGAACCAGGTAAGATACCTCGCTTTTATTACCACATCGAAATTGGTGATCTACACTGAGGTTGCCTTTCACTCCCTTCCAGTCCATATGCCAAGGAGACATCTTGAGCTAAAGGCAGCTGGGCACATAGAGATTCTGGTCTGTTGCTGAAGGTGGGTGAGGCTACTCTGAGACCAAGTACCCAGAGTTGCTTCCTCAAAATGGGTTTGCCATAATTATATCTCAAAAATAAATGAATGGAGTTCCTGTTGTGGCTCAGTGGTAATGAATCCGATCAGTATCCATGAGGACTCAGGTTTGATCTTTGCCCTCACTCAGTGGGTTAAGGATCTGGCATTGCCATGAGCTGTGGTATGGTTAGCAGACGTGGCTCAGATCCTGAGTTGCTGTGGCTGTGGCATAGGCCGACAGCTGCAGCTCCGATTCGACCTTTAGGCTGGCAATTTTCATATGCCACATGTGCAGCCCTAAAAAGCAAACAAAAGAACAAACAAAAAAAAAAAAAGAGAGAGAGAGAGAGAGCAAGAATGAATGAATGGGTTTGTCAGTAATAGTATCTCTGGTCTGGGCTCAGCTAGATTTATTATACTATATCAAGTAACAGTCAGGCTCTGGAAAGATCTGGGATTAATTTGTAAGGATAAAATGAAAGGATAGATTTGTCAGATTTGGAAATAATGATTCTTTTCAGAGATCATGTTAGGCTACTGGATTCTCATGGAGAGCATGTCACAGAGTTTCTGCTAAAATGACTTAACATCTGAATAGTGATGATGTCAAAATCTCACTCAAAGGGGGCAACCATTTTTGCAGTTCTTGCCAGGGAGAGAGGGGCAGTTTTGATAATATAGCTGTTTTTAGCATTAGTAAGACTGATAAGGTACAGTGTATCTAAAAGAAAAAGTTATGGCTGTGTTTACTATGGAAAATTTCTTTCTTTCTTTTTTTTTGTCTTTTGTCTTTTTAGGTACACACCCACGGCATATGGAGGTTCCCAGGCTAGGGGTCCAATTGGAGCTGTAGCCGCTGGCCTACACAACAGCCACAGCAGCGCGGGATCTGAGCTGCTTCTGTGAGCTACACTACAGCTCATGACAACACCAGATCCTTGACCCACTGAGCGAGGCCAGGGGTTGAACCCATGTCCTCATAAATGCTAGTTGGGTTTGTTAACCGAGCCATGATGGGAACTCCCTACTATGGAAAATCTCAAACACACATACATAAAAGTAGAGAGAACAAGCTAGTGAACTCCCATGTTCCTGTTGCCCAGCCACATCAACTCATAGCTGATCAGGTTTATCTATCTATCTATCACTTCCTACCCCTATGGAAGGGGTCTTCCATATATCCCAACATTTCATCAGCAGTGTTTCAGTGGATATTTCTTTTCTTTTCTTTTTTTTTTTGTCTTTTCCAGGGCTGCACCCGTGGCATGTGGAGGTTCCCAGACTAGGGGTACATTCAGAGCTGTAACTCCTGGCCACAGCCACGGCCACAGCCACGCCAGATCCAAACTGTGTCTTCAACCTACACCACAGCTCACAGCAATGCCAGATCCTTAACCCACTGAGCAAGGCCAGGGATCGAACCTACAACCACATGGTTCCTAGTCAGATTCGCTAACCACTGAGCCATGGCAGGAACTCCTCAGTGGATATTTCTAAGAAATAAGGGATTTGTATAAACATTACCACAGCACCATCATCACATCTAAACAGGCTGACAGTCCCTTCTTAATCTCAGCAAATATCCTGTCAGGGTTCAGGCTCTTTTGATTACCTTACGAATTTATTTTTACAGTTGGTTTGTTTGAGTTGTGATCTAAACAGGATTTATAGGCTGCATTTGCTTGATACACCTCTTCAGTTCTTCTTTTTTTCCCCTTGCTATTCATGATTGGCTGTGTTGTTTGTCCAGTTTCTCATATTCTGGATTATGCTGATTGTATCCCTGTGGTGTCATTTAAGGTGTTCCTCTCTGGAGTTCCCATCATGGCTCAGTGGTTAATGAATCCGACTAGGAACCATGAGGTTGTGGGTTTGATCCCTGGCCTTGCTCAGTGGGTTAAGGATCCAGCGTTGCTGTGAGCTATGGTGTAGGTTGCAGATGTGGCTCAGATCCCGCATTGCTGTGGCTCTGGCATAGGCTGGTGGCTACACCTCCGATTAGACCCCTAGCCTGGGAACCTCCATATGCAGCGGGAGCAGCCCAAGAAATGGTAGAAAGAAAGAAAAAAAAAAGGTGTTCTGTCCCATATTTCCCCTGAAAGCTGGGAATTACATATAGAAGCCATTCAGAATCTTTTTTTTTTTTTTCAGGGCAAGGGGAAGATTCCAAATTTTTAAGAAAGAGTTCATTGAGGGCTTTGAACCTGAAGGGGCTGGGCATTCATTGAAAGTAGATCCAGACTTTGGACTAGTTTGGGAACCAGAGAATGGTGCAGTGGGCCACTTTTCTGTTCTTTTTCTAAAGCTCTCCTTCTGTGAATAGGTTTAGTTCTGAGTTTAAAAAGTCAAAGGTTTCAGAGACTCTGGGTCATGCCTTTTCACCCCAGCGTCACAGGAGGAGCCTTCCCTATATATGTAAGTAGCAGGCTGCTGGGAGATAGGATTTGGGGCTTCAGTAAATCCTCCCCTTCTCATAGGTCCTGCACATTTGAATGTGGCCCTTTCCGCTTGTCTCTGATGGAGGTGGGGAGGGACAGACCTTGCTGTGTGGGCTACTTGAGGAGAATTTGTTCTTGGAGTCTGTGGCCCATATGCAATCAGTTGGGACTGATTGTGGTGGTAGGTTGGAAAACTCTCTTAACAGTTCAGACTACTGTTGCTGATTCCTGGTCATTCCACTAAGTGTTTTATATGCACTTATTCCTGCCTGGCCATGCAGCTCCCACAGGACCCACCTGTGCTGGCCTTGCTCATCCTGCCTGCCCAGGGACTCACTTTTTAAAATGGTGACATGGTAGCTGAGACCTGCATGCCTGCAGTAAGAGCAGAGTGTCACTTTAGGACTTCATGCCCCCTCATAAGCTGTACTCGGTGGACATTCGAGCTGTGGGGGCTCCTGTCTCAGTGGTGCCAGGGGCATGGCATTGCTGGTGTTGGTACTACATTCGTAGGACTTCTTCAGGCTTCTTTCCCTCAGGGCCTTCTGCCATCCCCATTTGCCAGCAAAGTTAATGGAAGCTGACCATAGCTAGGGAGTGATTGGGACCCTGGGCTCTGGCAAGGAAGGTGGAACTCTGGTGTCCCACCACTGTGGATTGGGCCTCTGGTGCGTGCCTTCGCCCCCCGGCAGTCTCTCAGCCCATGTGTTTCGCAGTTTAGGTTCTGGTCACTTGTGCCTGTGGGATGGAGCAGAGGGGCGTGCTCTCTGATTCATTTGGGCTGTACCTTGGTCCCCAGGCTGGTCTCAGGACTTCTGTGATCTCTCCTTGTGTTTTGCTCATAGGGGCATCTTAGGGTTCTTTTTTTTCCCTCCTTATTTGGCTGCCCCATGGTATATGGAGGTCTGGGGCCAGAGATCAGATCCGAGCCATAATTGCAACCTAAGCCACAGCTGCAGCAATACTGGATCCTTTACCCACTGTGCCGGGCTTGGGATTGAACCTGCATCCTGGAGCTCCCAAGACGCCTCCAATCCCATTGCACTATAGCAGAAACTCTCATCTTAGGGTTTTTATGAGTGCCTTGCTGTAGCAGAGACCTCTTACCTGGTATCCCCAGTTCTTTCTCACAGGAGGGTCACATGGAGGCGTATTGGGAACGTCCAGGGAACTTTGGATTACCCCTGGGATCAAATCTAGATTTCCTTGGAGTTCCCGTCGTGGCTCAGTGGTTAACGGATCCAACTAGGAACCATAAGGTTGTGGGTTCGATCCCTGGCCTCACTCCGTGGGTTAAGGATAGGGGGTTGCGGTGAGCTGTGGTGTAGGTTGCAGACGCGGCTCGGATCCTGCGTTGCTGTGGCTCTGGCATAGGACGGCGGCTGCAGCTCCAATTTGACCCCTAGCCTGGGAACCTCCCTATGCCACAGGAGCAGCCCAAGAAATGGCAAAAAGACAAAAAAAAAAAATCTAGATTTCCTTGGAGACGCCTGGCTACTTCCGAAGTGGTGGGACTGCTGTCAGGGCCAAAGGTGAGGAAGAGATTTTCCCTAAGTGGTGGTAGGACTTGGTCCCAGCCACTGAGGAGATCAAAGAGCCCCAGCAGCTTGACCACAAGCTCACACAAGGATCACCCCACCTGGTCCCATCTGGGACTGCCCCCTGTACCTAGAGGAGCCCAAGCTCTCTAGTGTCACAGGCTCAGGGAGGGAGCTGTGCTCCCCGGGGATGCTGGAAGAACCAGTAAGGCATTCAGGTGCTTTGGAGAAAGGGAGAGGTAAGGAAATTTCTCAGTAGTCACACCCATACATTGGTTACATTCTTGTGTGCTGGCAGGTGATAAGGGTCATCTGTACTTTTTATATATGGAAGTAGTTATGAGGGATTTCTACGATTAAATTCTACTTAGAAATAGGAGGACTTTAAAGAGAAGTTTATCCATGAATGGAGTTCCCGTCGTGGCTCAGTGGTTAATGAATCTGACTAGGAATCATGAAGTTGCGGGTTCAATCCCTGACCTTGCTCAGTGGGTTAAGGATCCAGCGTTGCCGTGAGCTATGGTGTAGGTTGCAGATGCGGCTCAGATCCCAAGTTGCTGTGGCTCTGGCATAGGTGGTGGCTGCAGGTCCGATTCGACCCCTAGCCTGGGAATCTCCATGTGCTGCGGAAGCAGCCTTAGAAATGGCAAAAAGACAAAAAAAAAAAAAAAAAAAAAAAAAAAAAGAGAAAGAGAGAGAGAAGTTTATCCATGGAAACCCTCTCTGAGCTCCTCCGGGATGCCTATCCCAGGTGAAATGTGAGGAACAAAGGAAGGAGCAAGGAAGTTGGCTCTGCCTTCAGGGAGCTCACAGTGTGGTGGGAGAGAAAGAGACACTTCAGTTTACATCTTTTTCCTCAACTTCCTTAAATTAGAGTTTGCTCCCGCCATCTCTT
This sequence comes from Phacochoerus africanus, assembly GCF_016906955.1. Lineage (NCBI taxonomy): Eukaryota > Metazoa > Chordata > Mammalia > Artiodactyla > Suidae > Phacochoerus > Phacochoerus africanus. The sequence continues at coordinate 112,436,618 of NC_062544.1, forward strand.
TGTCTCACAGAGGTAAGATAAATGAGCATTCGGTTAAAAGGGGTTGTATTATTTCATCTTCTAAAATAGTACAGCACCTATTTGTGTGGTGTTTTATAGCTTACAAAACACATTGCCAGCGCTGACTTACTCTCTTGGGAGCTCCAAAGGTCTAACATGAGAGATTTAGCAGAACAGCCAGCTAGCTGACTTTAGCAATATCTAATGCCATGCACTGAGCACAGCTGGAGAACCACGTCACTTCTCTGCCTCCTGCTCTCAGAAGATGGAAAATTTAGCAAGAGGATGGGGAGGGCTTTGAGGATAAGAAAAGGATCTGGAAGTAGGACATTTGAGCAATGGACAGTGTGGGGTGGGGAGTGAAGAATAGTGGAAGCATCCTGGGTGGGGATCAGAAACTCAGGTTTTAATCAATCCTGGCATTGCCTGAAACTGGCTGTACATATTGGATAGGTCCTCAGTTTTTTTCCATCTGTAAAATGGAGAAATTTAACTAAATAATCTTCAAGTCCCCTCCACCTCTGATAGCTTATTTCTTTGAGGTGATTGAAAAGGAAGGGGGATGCTTCCCACCATTCAGTTTCACAGAGGAGAGAAAACAAGTACAATGTACAGCATTTGGATTCATTAGAAGAGAGATGGATTACCTGAAGAGAGATGCTCTTCCATTGTGCTGCAGAGATCTCCTGGACTGGACAAGATGACCTCACAATCAAGCCTGGAGCCAGGAGAGGCACTGGCTGCCACCTTGCCTCTTGGTGGCTCCTGGTAATCAGGGGCTCCTGAAAAGCTTTGGCCCCTTTCTCTTGGCTTGGCTGGCCAGCCAGCAAGGCTTCCACCTTGGCCTGCAAAGCCTGCCATAGGCTCCCTCTTCCCAGCTGTGCTCAACTACTTATCTCCTAAGTGTTATCCCATCCATATCCTGCAGGTGCTCTGGCAGCAGCCAACGTGCCCATGATTTCCAGGGGAACTGGGGGTGGCAGACACTCCATGATGGGTGAGATGGAGCATGGAAAGGGCTGGCCTGAAAGAGACTAGAGTTCTGCTCCCTCCAGCTGGGTGGTAGTGCAGCTTGTGGTGTGAGGAGATGGATGTGGTACTCTCTGCAGTTTCTTCTGCAGCTCCATGGGTTCCATGGACTCAGGCCAGGTCTCCTCCAATGTCAAGTTCTGACATGTGAGTCTACCTCCTTGAGAAGCATGGTTTAGGAGTTCCTGTCTTGGCTTATCAGGTTAAGAATCTGACATATTGTCTGTGAGGATGCAGGTTCCATCCCTGGCCTTGCTCAGTGGGTTAAGGATCTGGCATTGCTGTAAGCTGTGGCATAGGCTGCAGATGCAGCTTGGATCTGGCATTGCTGTGTTTTTGGCGTAGGCCTGCATCTGCAGCTCCAATTCGACCCCTAGGCTGGGAACTTCCATATGCCACACGTGCAGCTGTAAAATGAAAAAAAAAAAAAAAAATAGAGAGAAGAAGCAGCATGGTGTAGCTTCAGCAGGTGATATGTGTGCTCTGTCCTTTTATTTTGAGCCTCTAATTCAATCCCTAATGGATGCCAGCATGGCTGCTTCCATATTCCTTGAAGGCAGGAGCTCTGCTCTGGTGTGAATACCCCAGTGGTCTGTGGCCTTTGGTCCCTCCCAGGCAGATGACTCCACTATTGGAAAGTTCTTCTTTCCCTTTGTGGATCTCTCTCCACCTCCTGTCTCTTGGTCCTGGCACAGCTGACTTATCCACTCACAGGTTTGGCAGGAGCTCACTGTGCTCGCACATCCTCAGCCCTGGTTTTCTTTGTAGGCTTGAGTTCTCCTGCTCATGTGCCTGGGATGTGACTCTGGGACCTTTGCTGACTTGGGTTCTCGTGCTCAAGGCTGTCAGTATCCTGAGGCTCAGAGGACAGGGCTCAGAGCTTAGGTCATTACATGGACTGTGAATGACACAGTCTGAAAGATGAAGGCCTTTGGCTCATGCAGCCCAAGAACACTATCCTCCACTATTCCGAGGGCTCTTTGGCACTCCACCCCACATCTGGCCAGCCTCATGCTGGGCATCTCAGTGTGAAGGCAGGGTTTCCTCCATCCTGGGCTTGTACAACCTGAATGTGACTCTTTGGGGGGTCTGCATGAGTCTCTGCCACGACTTCTCTGGTTGTACTTGGTAAATCCCTTTCAACCTAGTGAGACTCTTTGGATCCTGACCCTGTCTGCTGAACTGGGCTAATATTAACTAAGGCAGTGTGATTGTCTTGGTCATCATGCTGTGAGAACTTTTCTCTTCCTGTGGCTCTGTGAGCCCACTGTCTAAACTCCTGTATCTGATCTTGGGTGGCCAGTGTCAGGTTCTAGAGGCCATAGCCTTGATAGCTCAGATGAGGACAGTGGCAGAGACAGGGCTGGATTGAAGAGGCAGCTGCCACTTGTACTCTAGCTGTGGCAGCCCCTGTGCACTGTGGGAAGCCCCTGTGCAGGACTGTCCTATCCTGGTGGCCAGGTCATGCTGACCTCTCTTTGGGATACACTGGCCTTTGGCTCTGGAGGTTAGATGTCCCCAGGAAGAGCAAATACTCTGCAGATAAAAGTTTCAAACACATATAAAAGGAGAAAAGATTGTTTGGTGAAGCCCCCCTCTGAATCAGTCATGTACCTTTAGCAATGATCAGTGTTTTGCTAGCTGTTTCATCTATATTCCTCTACTTTTTTTTTTTTTTGCTGAAGTATTTTCAGTCAAAATCAAACATGTCATTCACTCATAAATACTTTAGGATATACCTCTAGTAGTTAAAATATATTTTTATTTTAATTCAGTGACATTATCACCTGATTAATTAATTTCTTAATATCACCTGATACCTAGTCCATGTTCAGTTTTCCTTGATTATCTCAAAAATGGCTTTTTAGAGTTGGTTTGTTCAAATCAGAATCCAGATGAACCTTGTATGTATAGAGACTATTACATATATGCAATGTATATATATGTACTTGTTTCAAAATAATAGTGAAGATATTTTTTACTAGCAATAATACTAATGAATGTATTTATTCATTCAATAATGTGGTTTATTTTGTCCTTAGTTTATATCTTTTCAGTGATGTACAGTCAAAGATCTGTGTTTTGGAGTTGTTAGAAATGATTCTTCTCTGTGTAGTTACTAAAAGGATATACAGTTAAGCCTCCTCCCCACTTGTGTTCAGTTTGTAAGGACTGCTTTTTTTTTTTTTGTCTTTTGTTGTTGTTGTTGTTGTTGTTGCTATTTCTTGGGCCGCTCCCGCGGCATATGGAGGTTCCCAGGCTAGGGGTTGAATCGGAGCTGTAGCCACCGGCCTACGCCAGAGCCACAGCAACGCAGGATCCGAGCCGCGTCTGCAACCTACACCACAGCTCACGGCAACGCCGGATCGTTAACCCACTGAGCAAGGGCAGGGACCGAACCCGCGACCTCATGGTTCCTAGTCGGATTCGTTAACCACTGCGCCACGACGGGAACTCCAGGACTGCTTTTTGATCACATATCTGTTGCCAGCATCTTACGGCACAGTAGATCAGCCAAAACTCAGTGGCTCCAAATAGCAGTTTTTTATTCTCACTCATGCATCTGCATACTGGCTAGAATTCACTGATCTAGGCTGGGCTCCAGGCTGCAGGTGAGCCCAGGGCTGCTCCATGTGTCTCATCCTCCTCAGACAGCAGGCTAGTCAGGGCATGTTCTTCCCATGGTGATGACAGATGCTCAAGAGGGCATGCCTAACCGCACACACTCATTTCAAGCCTCTGCTTGAAATGACATAACTGCTGAAATTCCTTCAGTCAAAGCAATTTAGTTAGGCCCAAAGTCAGGTGTGGTGTTGCAGTTACATAATAAATTAGCCCAAAACTTATGGTATAAAACATCCATTATTTTGCTTACAGATTCTTTAGGTCAGGAATTCAGGGAGAGCACAGTGGGATGGCCTATTTCTGCTCCACAATGTCTGGAGCTTCAACTGGAAGACTTGAAGTCTGGGAACTGGAATCATCTGACATGTCTTCATCATTTATATGTCTTACAGCTAATGCTGGCTATTAGCTGGGGACCGCAGTACTTCTCCATGTGGGCAAGATTGAGCTTCCTCACGACATGGTTGCTGGGTTCTAAGGGTGTCCTGAGAAAGGAAGCCATTGGAAGCTGTACGTGCATTTATTGTGGCAATCACAAAGTCCTGCCCAGGTTTGAGAGGAGGAGACAGACTCCATCTCTTGATAAGGAGTGTCCAGGTTCTGTAAGAGTGCATGGGATTGGAAATCTCACTGATACTATTTTAGAAAAATAGAGTCTACTGCAGCTGGAAAAATATGCTGTTCCTCTAGTGGGAGGAGTTGCAAAGTCACACAGCAAGGGGCAGAAATCCACGGAAGGTAAAGAATGGAGAACAAGGCCATCTACCATATTTTTTTCTTTTTCATTAAATTTTCTTAAAATTTTGTGAAACTTTCATGTGATTGCAAATAAAACAAGGCATATCGAGAATAGTCTGGCTTCAACTTGTACCCTTCTACTTTGTTCTCTGCCTTCCCTGATAAGAAACAGTGTTTATTAGATTTTTCCATTGTTTTTAAAAATATAAGGAAAAAAATAAACATTTCTTTACCTTTCTTTTTTATATAAAAGGTAACAGACTCTAAACACTATTCTATACTTTGCCTTTTTTTTTTTCATTTAATATAGCCCAAAGATCACATCATAGCAGAATACAGGAATCCTCCTGATCTCTTTTTGCATCTCTATATGGCTCTATCATGTGTCCAGTCTTTTGCTCTTATAAATAGCAGTCCAGTGAGGAACCTGGTATCTATGTCATTTTGTACTTTTACCAGTGTATCTGTGGGATATTTTGTGTTTTTCCCACTGTATTTGTAAGATACTTTCCTATTGGATGCTGAAACAAAAAGTGGGTAAATGCATGTTTTGCTATGTGTTGCCAAGCCTGAGGGGCAAGGAAGCTGGTGAGGGGCTTGGGACAGTATTCAGGTATGACAGGATGGTCACTGGATGATGAAGGGAGAGGAGGGTGACAGGGAGTGGGGAGGAGGGTTAGGAGTGCTGAAAAGTGCTCAGCTCGTGAATATAGTCTGGAAGTAGAGCAGCAGGATGACTGAAGTGTTGGCTGTGAAGAGTTAGACAAAGAAAGGAGTCAGGAGGACCTCTGGGTTTTGGCCTGAACATCTTGTGCACACAGTGGTTGGTGGGATAACAAGGATGGGGCCTGATATCAGGAGTTTGTTCCTGGACAACTTGCGTTTTAAAGGCATCTGAGTGACATGTTAGGTGGGCAGCCGTGTATTCAAGTCTGGGCTAAAAAAAATAAAGTAGCACTTCACCTGCAAATGCTTTAATATTAATGCCTCCTGGTTCCTACAAGTACTCTGCAAAAGAGATAAGGAAGAGGAATACATTGAGGCAATACTGGGGTTCCAAGAGGGCAAGTCAACTCAACAAGCATTTATCTCAGCTAATGAAATGCTAGAAATGAAAGCACTCACAAGCGGCCTGGCATTAAATGCCAACTGGTGCCTGGTTCCTGCTCAGGGCTGAGGATATAAAGGTGAACAAACGGGTAAATTAGCATCCTTATTGCCTACTACAGAGCATGTTTGAATTAAACTTGATGGAGGGTAAGGTCTCTGCCCTCTAGGAGCTCTGATGGACTCAGTGGAGATGCCTGGGAGCCCAGAGAGCCCACTGTGGTCCATCCTTCTCATCTTCACATAGAGCTGCTAAAACAGGTACAGAATTTGAGCCTCATCCCAGAGGGTTTACTTGAAAGTCCTAGCCCATCCCACAGACTCTCCGATTCTATCGCTAGTCAGGTCTGAAGCCCAGACCACCAGCACCAGAGAGAATACCCTTTTACTATAGGAAGAGTATCACTTTTTCTCTTAACCCTCACGGTGTTCATGAAACTCTGGGAATGCTGGACTCTGGTGTGGTACAGAGTCCCCTTGGCAGATTTTGGGGATTCAGAAGAGGACAGGAGGGAGGGAGCTCTGGGTCTGGGGTTCTGCTCATGGGCAATTGGCTAGAGAGAACATAATTTAACTCCATGGTGTGTATTTCTCTGGGCCTAAGTCCCTGGCTGCAGGCTGTGCACATGGAGCTGGCTCAGAAGCCAGTGGACTAGAGGGGGTCTTTCCCAATGGCCAGGTTCTCATCTCTGCTCCTCTCTGATACTGAAGCTCTTTTGCAAATGACAGTGCTTAGCACCAACTGCTAGGGGGAAGGGGGGTTCCTGCAAGGGTGCTTTTGGGAGCTGTGATGCAGGCTGAGCCTGTGGAAGAAGGGAGGAAAGGAGCAGGAAGGGAGCAGACAGAACAGGGCAGCCTGCTCTCAATTCTTCCAATGGACCAGGCCTGCCACACTGCCTCTCCCACCCTATCGCTGGCTCCTAGCTTTATCAGGGTGTATGGTGGAGCCCCTCCAAGGGTACCTGCTCTCACTGTTGCTTGGCACCTTCCTGGCCAGCATGGTGTACCCCTTGGCTTTCCTGAGCTGAAACACAGAGACTGAGGGGCAGCAGACACGAGGCCCCTGTGCTCTTCCTCTCTAGGTACTTAGTCAAGTATGAGGAGCATTGGGAAACACGTCCCAGGCTCCAGGGAGGTGTCACATGACCAGCTCCTTTTCTAAATGGTAAAAAACCTCCAAACTCCTGAGAGTGGAGTAAGAGAGCAAAAATGTCCTCCCTGTCCTCAATTCATAGACCTGTGTGGGGACCCTTGGGGAACACTGCCCCTTTCAGTTGCCAAGATCTTGACTCCTGCTCTGGGTCTCCCTGGTGGTATGTAGAATCTGTTTTCAGAGGCATAAAGAAAGAGGAGACTAGAAGCTTTGTCTTTTTGGAAACCATCCTGTGTTCCCTGTACTGCCACATGAGTCCTTATTCTGGGACTCTCAGGCTTGTGTGATGCAGGGACAGTGACTGCAGGAGTAATTAACGCTGAACCTCCTGGCACAGTTTCCTGGGAACATGGGCCTTGGTCAGGCTCCCTCAGCTTCCTTTTTCTTCATCTCTACTGGTGGCTCAGGATAAGGCATTCAGATAACGATGTACATGGCTTTTGAAAAGATAGTAATGGTACTTAGTAATAATTGAGTCATTTTGCTTAAGTAGTATTTTTTCTTTCCATGTAGTTCTGGCCAATAGAAGGTCAGGATCACTGGTGAGGGATGGAAAGACTGAGGCCAGAGAGGCAATAGGCATTTCCAAGGTTGGATGGGACTGGGAGCAGGGGCCTGGGCTGCCCACAGTGGCCTTTACTCTTTGAATCTCACTGGCCACTGTGGGAGGAGGAGACCTCCCTGTGTCCACTGAAGAGATCCGGCGTTGAGTGTGCAGAACTGGCTTGCTTGGTATCTTCTCTGACCTTGTATAGAGTGAACTGGGGAGCAGGTGACAATCTCAGGGTGGCCTTGGGGTATCAGGTTCCAGGGCCAGAAGAGAAAAGCCCAGTGCCCACTGGATGGAGTTTGGGGGCAAGGCCTCTGCTACAGTGAGACTCCTCTGAACAACTCCCTCTCGTGGTGCGCCTCTTCTTTCTTGTGCTGGCATGGATGCAGGGGACACCTTGTGAGCAAGCCCATAAGCTCCAGACCCTTGTGCATATGTAAGCGATTCCGATCAAGTGTGTTGCTTATTATTCCGTGATATGCCTTGGGGGTGGGTTTAGACACCTAGGATATAGGCAGCACCATCAGTACCCTCTCCCAACAAATTAATTTCTCCAGAGACCCTGATTTATCATGGAAGGCCTTGTTCCTCAAAGATTCTCATTCTAAGAATGTTGTTTCTTTGTCCCACATTTTTGTGTATTGTTTATTTGTGTTCCGTGTTTGTTCATTCAACAAGCATTTATTTATTTATTTATTTATTTTGTCTTTTGTTGTTTTTGTTGTTGTTGCTATTTCTTGGGCCGCTCCCGCGGCATATGGAAGTTCCCAGGCTAGGGGTTGAATCGGAGCTGTAGCCACTGGCCTACACCAGAGCCACAGCAACGCGGGATCCGAGCCGCGTCTGCAACCTACACCACAGCTCACGGCAACGCCAGATCGTTAACCCACTGAGCAAGGGCAGGGACCGAACCCGCAACGTCATGGTTCCTAGTCGGATTTGTTAACCTCTGCGCCAGGACGGGAACTCCCAACAAGCATTTATTAATCCCTGCTGTGTATCTGGGTCTGTGCAGGCTCTGAATTCATAGAGAAACTACAATAGCCTGCTTGGATCTCACAGTATAGGGGAGCATGAAGGGCTCAGTCAAGGCCACGCAGTACAGAGAAGGGGCAGCAAAACTTCTCAGGTGCCCCCACGTGCTGGTGTCCTGCCAGCCTTGGGCAGGATTTCTTTTGTAGCTGGACAGGCCTGAGCCTCAGATGATGGCTGCTCATCCCCTAAAACACACATGCACACACTCACGCACGCACGCATGCACACGTGCGCACACACACACCTTGTTACCTCCCAGAGTTCTCGGAACTGAAGGGATCGGGCATCCTAGTGACCAGTTCCTACCCTTAGCTGGGTAGGAACTGAGTCCTGTCTGGACTTCCTTGTGGGCTCAGACCCTTGTGACCATGCTCTCTCTCTCCTGGAAACTCCCTTCTGGGTTGGGTAGCACATCCTTGTTTACTTGTCAGTTTTCTTTGTGGCACTGCTTGGCCCTGCCTGCCTGAGGTACCCAAGACTCAATCTGAGCCACATCTCTTCTCACTAGGCTCTGCCCAGAGCCCTGTGAGCTGATGGCTTCCCAAACCCTCCAGCTCAGGTTCTCCAAGTCTCAGTGGATATCTCCACAAGGGCACGCCTATGCAGAGTGCCGTCACTTACCCCCTCACCTTCTTATCCTTTTGGCTGAAATAATACCTGATATTGGGTTTGCAGGGTCCCTTTTCTTGGGAAGACATGAGCCTGTACCATGATGGAATTAATCTGACATAAAGACTTTTTGAGGACAGGAATGTCAATGATTTTGTTTGATGTCCATAAGAGATCTTAAAAAGTCTTTTGTTTGGGAATGACACCTCTTCCCAGGCCTGGGCTCGCCAGGTCCATGGGAGCAGGTGAGCAGTGTGGATGGTCAAAGAATGCTTCTGGTGGGAAACATCATAATCCAACTTGGATAGCCTTAGGTCAAAAAGAGGGGCCATATTGTAAGATCAGAGTTGTATCTTTCAGAATCCAAGAGTAGTTTACAGTCAGGCCTCAGACAGGGATGAGGACCAGGGAGACCATCTTCTCCTCCCAGCTCTGCTTCTCTTCTCCCTGCTGCTGCTTTCTGCAGCCTAGTGATTCTGGCTTCTCCAGACTGGCTGGTTGGAATCTTGGCAACTCACAGCTCACACATCCCTCTCGCTATTCTCCTTTCCCTCTTCCATTTCAGCTCTCCAGGGGAGAGACCCCGAAAGGCTCAGTGTAGGTCAGGGGTCATCATTGGCTCTGATCCACAGTGCAGGTACGGCCAAATTGTACAGTCTGCACAGGACCCTTCTGCAGATCTGGAGCTCCAAAGGGCAGCTTCTACAAGGTGGGTGGGAGACACTAAGAAAAGAGGTAAACTTGGGGAAAATTCTGAAAGGTTAGTTCATCTTTCCCACTTTTCTTCCTTTTCCCCTTTTTCCTGTCCTCTCTCAGACAAGACCCACCCCAGGATCACCTCCCTAGCTGTTTATTTTGCCAGTGACCTTTTCATTCTCTTCTGACTTGACCTCCAAGGATCTCAAGGTTTTTAGTCTCTGTTTGTCTACTGGGCTTAGCTGTCCTGGTTTGCAGTTGACTCTGCAGGACTCATCCCAGCCCTTCCTTTCATAGGTGGCAGGATTGTGCATTTTTTGTCAGTCCTCTTTCTTTTTTTCTTTTTTCTTTTCTGGTTGCCCTGTGGCATATGGAGTTCCTGTACCAGAGATCAGACCTGAGTCATAGTTGAGATGTAAGGCGCAGTTGCAGCAATGCTAGATCCTTAACTTACTGTGCTGGGCCGGGGATAGAACCTAAGTCCCAGGGCTCCTGATGCTGCCAACCCATTATGCCACAGCAGGAACTCCATCTTGTCAGTCCCTTTTCTAAACCCACTGAGCGAGGCCAGGGATCAAACCCGCAACCTTATGGTTCCTAGTCGGATTCATTAACCACTGAGCCACAACGGGAACTGTCAGTCCCTCTTCATTAGCAGGATCAACTTTCATTTTCATTCCCCCCTTGGATCCCTCAGCTGCATATACAGAAGATGAGGAAAGCCAGCGGATAGGTGGCATTTGCCAGGTGCCTCTCTTAGGGACAACTCTCTTACTCTGAGACTCTTAGAAAAGGAGGCCACCTAAAGAGGCCAAGACTCATGGACACTTGTCTGTCCTCTCCTTCTTGGGCACTGTGCCAGGGTCTGAGATGTAGTGGCGAGCAAAGAAGACACAGCCCTATTCTTGAGGAGCTCAGGGCCTACTGTGGAAGGCTGATATTAATTACACACAAATCGAAGTGCTGTTGACAGAGGAAGACCAGAAGCCATGAGAACCAGGGCCCCGAAGAAGTGATGCCAGGTGGGGATCCATGCGTAGGGTATGTCTGAGAGCTAAGTAGGAGTCAAGGAACAAGGTTGGTGGAAAGACAAGGGATCTGAGCCTTCTAGGCAGGAGGGACCACACATGCAATGGCCCTGAGCCTCATGTTCAAAGAAGCAGGTGAGGAGTTCCTGTTGTGGCTCAGTGGTAATGAACCTGACTGGTATTCATGAGGATGAGGGTTCGATCCCTGGCCATGCTCAGTGAGTTAAGGATCTGGCGTTGCCATGAACTATGGTTACAGACGCAGTTCAGATCCTGTGTTGCTGTGGTTGTGGCTGTGGATGGCAGCTGCAGCTCTGATTTGACCCATAGCCTGGGAACTTCCATATGCCGCAGGTGTTAAAAGCAAACAACAACAACAACAACAACAACAAAAAACCCAAACCAAACCAAACCCAAAACAAACAAACAAAAAACAAAGAAGCAGGTTGTTTTTCAGTGGAAGATGGACCAGAAGCATAGAGAGCAAAGGGGCTCTTCTGGCAATAGTATACACAGCCTGTTTCCAGCTAGGATGTCTTCCTCCTGTGACCACTGAGGCTGGTTGTTTGGATGGAGTCTGCCTCCTGTGTCCTCTTGGACCACTCCCCAGCTTTGTCCTCTAGGCTCCAAGAAGAGCTTACTGTCTCTCCCCACTTTTGGGCTATTGGTCTAGCTGGGTGCCCCTGCCACTGTGGGAGGACACCAGAATGGTCCCTGCCCCACAAAGAGAGGTAGAGAGGTAGCAGTCCTTTTAGGTCATGTTTTCAGATACACAGTCAAGTTTCTCTCTCTTTTCCCAAGGCTCACCAGGAGTAGAGGCACTGTCAGGTGTGACTGCTGGCCCAGTGTCATTCCACCAGATTACCCACTGAGTAGAAAGCTTATGGTCCACCCATAAGGGTCATCTTCAGAACCCCTTGTGTCAAAGTGCCCCTTTAAAACCTCTTCCATGCACAGCCCTTTTGACTCCATCTTACACCCTGGGGAACCTGGTATCCAGGTGAGAAGAAGAAGGCCAGGTACACCAGTGATTGCCAGAGCACATGCCCCAAAGAGTAGAAGATGGCTCCTAGGCCTGACTCTTTGCTTGTCCAGGAAGAGAATATATTCCAACAGCTTTGGCTGACTCTGCCCCATCCCCTTAGACTCCCATGGGCAGCTGTCTTTTATAGCAACAGCCTTACCTCCCGAAGCCTACTGCTGGGGTCCCCTTCTTTTGCTCTGGGACCATCAGTGACTTCTTCTTTTCCACCCAACTGCTTCTGCTCCCCAGCTGAGTCCTGGTCTCTGGTCCCATTCTCTCTTCCATGAGTGTACCCTCACCATGGCATTGGAGCCTTTCCTGTGGCTGTTGCCTTAGTTTAAAGGCTTGCTGCTGGGGGTAGGAGCAGGAAGGGGCTTGTTCCTTCCTTTTCTTGTTGTGGAACAGTGCTGGTGGAAAAGTGCTGTCAACAGCTGTTGGGATTCTCAAGGCTTCCCAAGGGCAGAAACTCCATCTAAGCCTTCAGGAAACTTTGGGGAGGGATGGGGCTCAGGGTCAACTATGGAAAATTGCACCTCCTTGTCGAGAAGCCTTGCAGTGGGTGGGCCCAGGTGCTTCTCCTAGAGTTGGATTTCCCCTATGGATGCTATCCATTTCCCTTTTCTAAGCAGGGGTGCAGCAAGGTACTGAGCAAGCCCAGTAATTCTCATCAGCCATATCAGCTTATGACAGGGCTCATAGGGAGGTCTTCCTTGCAACTTTGGCTTCAGGGTGAGCCTCCTAAACCCCAAGCAGCACAAGCCACACCTTTGGGAAGCCAAGGCCAGGCCTCCAGACAGATGTAACGAGAATCCCCCCACCCCCGCACGCCCCCCTCACCCCCATGCCCAGGGCTGACCTTATTGCCCCATTGGTTTGGCTAAGTTCATTAAGGGAGGAGAGACAGAGGGGAGAGACATGATGGGGGCAGGAGAGCCTGCATGGGATGGCTTCCCTAGGTGACCATGATACCATTGATCAAGGTGCTAACTGTGTGGTTGCCAAGCATGACTGGGACATTGAGAGCAGGTTAACTATATTTTCATCCCAGACTAGATCACAGTGGCGGGGGCGGTGCCTGGGCTCCTGAGTACTCAGTGGAGGGGCATAGTGGAGGTCCCAAGAGTGAGATGGACCCTCAGCAGTGACTTTGGTTGGAGAGAAATCTTGCCTGGAGATAGCTTTCAGCCTCTTTGGATCCTGCTACCCCCATGTTTCTCAGAGATCTTGCCTGAGCTGGACTCTTGTTGCCAGTGAAGTTTATTCTTTGTTGTTGTTATTTTTGGCCACATCTGTGGCACGTGGAAGCTCCCGGGCCAGGGATCAAACCTGCGCCACAGCAGTGACCCAGCTGCTGTGGTGACAATGTCAGATTCCTAGCCCACTGCTCCACAAGGGAAATCCTGTGAGGTATATGCTTTGTCTTTGTTCCAGTGTTCTTTTCTTGGCCTCCCCTTTTTATGTTACTCTCCTTACTCCTGCTATATCCAGGTACTTCTGAGTTTTAACTAAGTTGGCAGGGCTTCTGGAATTAATAAAAATTATACAAGTAACACATGAACATATTATTTTTTTTAATTATTTCCCCAATACAATTTTTTTTCTACTGTACAGCATGGTGACCCAGTTACACATACATGTACACATTATATTTTCTCACATTATCATGCTCCATCATAAGTGACTAGACGTAGTTCCCAGTGCTACACAGCAGGATCTCATTGCTAATCCATTCCAAAAGCAATAGTTTGCATCTATTAACCCCAAGCTCCCAATCCATCCCACTCCCTCCCCCTCCTCCTTGGCAACCACAAGTCTATTCTCCAAGTCCATGATTTTCTTTCACCTGAACATATTCTTGATGTAAATATTCAAACAATCCAGTCATATATTGAGTACAGTTTCTATTCTCCCTTCCTTTTCTAGCATTATTACTCTTCTGTGTATATTTCTAAGATTTTTCTCCAAGCATTTATATTCATGAATCTTTTGTATACGTACACACACACTTTGTTTAGTAGCTCAGTTTTGTTTTCTATAGTAACAAACATTTAATCACCAAACAAAACCTGTGGATCCTGAGTGCCCAAGGACAACTAAGGTAAAATGTTAGCTTGCAGTAATAAAGTGGCAGCTACTCCAAAAATTGGTGCCCCAGGGAAAGATGCGCTGCTTAGGAGGGACACGGAGTTAAGACTTAACCCCCTTTTCCCTGCTAAGGCTGAATAAAAAATGGGGCACAAACCTCTGCAGGGTTTTCACTACCAGAGAAAGCTGGTCAAAACAAGGGTGAATGGAAATTGAGAATTGACCAGAGTCTTCAGCCATTCCCATTAAGTCTTCACCCATTCACTTCTGAACTCTGTCCCTCAGAATTTAGCACGTGGGGTCAGGAACTGGTGGGCACTCTCCACTTCCATGGGTGGCAGCAAAGGCATAGTGAAGGTGAACTAGAACAGTCAGTTACCTGGATCTTCAGCCACCAGGCCCTGGTGCATGGGGTGCCCACTCTGTCTGGGGAGTGCCACTGGCTGTGACATCTTCTTCTGTGACACCAGGGATTTACAATCACCCACGGTCTCCAGGGCCACCTGAGCCACCAGGACAGGCCTGCCCCAGCTGTTGGCACTACCTGATGCATCCACTGCACTGGCCATGGCTCCTGCACCTTCCTTGGTTGTGTTCGTGGCACCTTCACTATCTGCCATCGTGAATCTGCCCACCCACTCCGCTGGCCACTAAAGGGTCAACACACATACTTTTTTTTTTTTTTTAACACACATACTTTTTTTAAAGAAATGGGATCACACTGAATGTGTTGCTTTGCGGTCAGCTTTTTTTCTTCACATAACATTATGAGGAGACATTTCTCCCTACCCTCCTACTTCTCAATGAGTCAGCAGTTTGGGCCCTAGAGAACTTTTTGTCACTTTGTCCATTCCTGAATCGGAGCAGTCTACATGACTTTTGAAGGCTGTAGGCCACTCCTGTGTCCCAGGCATATCTCCAGGCAAGCTACCAGACCCTTAGTCTGGCTGGACACCTGCTTGTTCAGCCTTTGCTGAACTGGAGCAGCATCCTGCTGGAGGAGGACAGTGTCCTTGTCCTTGAGGCTTTGCCTCTGATGTTCAGAGAGTTTCCAGCTGCTAGTCTGTTTTTCAGGCTGGGGCCGTCTCCTGGATGCACAGGTCCCTGCAAAATCCCTTTTTCTTCCCTGACATGTGTTGTGAATCACTTTTCTCTAGTCATACCTTCTGCTAGTTGCATTGCTTGGATTCACAATTATCTGAGCAGAACACTACTTGCAGGAGTTTCCATTATGGCTCAGTGGGTTAAGAACCTGACTAGTATCCATGAAGATGCAGGTTCAATCCTTGGTCTCACTCGGTAGCTTAAGCATCTGGCATTGCCACAAGCTGCAGTTGAGGTTGCAGGAGCAGCTCAGATCTGGTGTTGCTGTGTCTGTGATGTAGGCCAGCAGCTGTAGCTCTGAATTGACCCCTAGGAAAACAAATAAACAAACAAAAACCACTGCTTTCAGGGCAGGGCCACCTGCAGCAAGAGGAATCATCTGTGCCAGCATCTTGCCTTCCTTCCTAGTCCCCAGATTCTTTGTTTTGCTGGTTTCCTCACTGCTTGTGGGAGGCTTTTGCCTCTAAATTTGCCCTAGGAATGCGAATCTCAAGTTTCCAACCAGTCAAATCACAAGAGCTTTTCCCTGAGTTTTTACTCAAATTCCTGTGAAATGCCAAACAAACCAGAAGCATGTTTCCTAGAAACTGGCCTTGGGAAGTTCCCATCATGGCTCAGTGGTTAATGAATCCAACTAGGAACCATGAGATTGTGGGTTCGATCCCTGGTCTCACTCAGTGGGTTAAGGATCCAGCGTTGCTGTGAGCTGTGATGTAGGTCGCAGATGCAGCTCGGGTCTGGCGTTGCTGTGGCTGTGGTGTAGGCTGGCAGCTATAGCTCTGATTAGACCTCTGGCCTGGGAACTTCCATATGCAGAAGGTGCGGCCCTAAAAAAGGCAAAAAGACAAAAAAAAAGGAAAAAGAAACTGGCCTTGGTGTGTTTCTGAGGAGGCACTTTGGGGTTGGGAGCGTGAGAGTAGGGCTTGGGGGACATAAGTTCCCAGGCCAGGTCCCAGCTTCACTACCTGTTTTTCTGGTGCATTTAAACTGCTTTGTTCCTTCAGTCCTGTTCTTTCACTGGAAAAACTGGGAATGGTAAGGGTCCTCATACTGTGTGGTTGTTAAGAGGTTGATTATGTAAACGGTGAGCCTGGCAAATAGAGTGAGCTGATCACATAGTAGCTGCCGGAGATGATGAAGTGGTCTGACTCCTAGGAATGAAA
Source organism: Phacochoerus africanus (assembly GCF_016906955.1). Taxonomy (NCBI): domain Eukaryota; kingdom Metazoa; phylum Chordata; class Mammalia; order Artiodactyla; family Suidae; genus Phacochoerus; species Phacochoerus africanus. The sequence goes on from NC_062544.1 coordinate 112,452,564, forward strand.
GGTATTGAAACTATTACCTATTTCATGAGCCAAGATTTTTTTAAAAATATCACTTTCTATTTTCTAATTTTGTGAATGCTTAATATATTGGCACAGTAGGACATGCTTGAAATTTAGAGATGAATATTGCACCCCTATATTTGGGGGTATAGGCTCAAGTATTATTTTGAAACTTTTTTGAAATAAGACATACACAATAAAGTCCATCCATTCAAAGTGTACCATTCAGTTTTTTTTTTTTTTGGCCTCATCTGCCACTGCATGGTTCAAATTGGATCCACAGCTGCGACCCATGCCCCAGCTGCGGCAACACTAGATCCTTAATCCACTGCACTGGGCTGGAAATGGAACCCGCACTGCCACTGCAGAGACAACACCAGATCTCTAACCCACTGCGCCTTCTCAGTGGTTTTTAGAACTAACGAACTTGTACAACAAAAGCTACAACCGAAGTTTAAAACATATTCATCACCCCCATAGAAACCTCATATCCATTAGAAGTCAGTTCTCATTCCTTCCCACCCCAGCTTAGAAAGCCACTAATCTACTATCTGCCTCTATAGAGTTTCCTATTCTGGACATTTCCTGATTAAATAGAATCATGCGATATGTGGTTTTTTTGTGTCTGACTTATTTCCTTTGGCATGTTTTCAGGGTACATCCATGATGCAGCATGTGTACGTACTTCATTCCTTTTTATTGCCCAATAATATTCCATTGTATGGATAGAGCAAATTTTATTCATTCATCAGCTCATGGACATTTTGAGTTGTTTCCAGTTTTTGGCCTTGGCTATTATGAATACTTCTATGAATATATATATATGTATATATATATATGTATATATGTGTGTGTGTATATATATGTATATATGTATATATATGTGTGTGTGTGTATATATGTATATATATATGTGTGTATATATATATATTTTTTTGTCTTTTTTCCTTTTTCTGGGGCCGCTCCTGTGGCATGTGGAGATTCCCAGGATAGGGGTCTAATTGGAGCTGCAGCCACCGGCCTACGCCAGAGCCACAGCAACGCAGGATCCGAGCTGCGTCTGCAACCTACACCACAGCTCACAGCAACGCTGGATCCTTAACCCACTGGGCAAGGCCAGGGCTCGAACCTGCAACCTCATGGTTCCTAGTCGGATTCGTTAACCACTGAGCCACGACAGGAACTCCAATATTTCTTCTATGAATATTTGAGTACAAGTGTTTCTGTTGACATAGGTTTTAAATTCTTTTGGGTATATTCCTAGAAGGAAAATTGCTGAGTCATATGGTAACTCTACATTTAAGATTTGAAGAACTACTGGACTGTTTTCTAAAGTGACTGTCCCCCCCCCCCCCCCCCCCGCTTTTTTTTTCTTTTAGAGCCACACGTGCAGCATATGGAAATTCCCAGGCTAGGGGTGGAATCGGAGCTGCACCTGCCAGCTTATGGCACAGACGCAGCAATGCAGCCACAGCAACGTCTGCGACCTATGCCACAGCTCACAGCAACATCGGATCCTCAACCCACTGAGCGAGGCCAGGGATCGAACCTTCATCCTCATGGACACTAGTTGAGTTCTTTAATACTGAGTCACAATGGCAATGCTCCTTACTGTCCCATTTTACATTCTGACTAGCAATTAATCGTTATTCAGTTTTTTTCCACATCCTGTCCACATTTGTCATCTTTTTTTTTTTTTTAATTTTCAGCATCCTAATGGGTGTGAAGTGGTGTACATTGTGGTTTTGATTTGATAATTTCCCTAATGACTAATGATTTGAACATATTTTCATGCGCTTATTGTCTATACCTTCTTCTGAGAAATATCTAGTCAAATGCTTTGCCTATTTTTACTTTATCTTATTTATTTTTTTATTGGAGTATGGTTGCTTTATAATGTCCTTTGCCACTTTTTAAGTGGGGTTGTCTTTTTATTGATGCTTTGCCAAAGCTCTTTATATATTCTGGATAGTAGACTCTTATCTGATATTTGAGTTGCAAATGTTTTCTCCCATTCTGTGGTTTGTCTTTTTACTCTCTTAATGCTACATTTGCAGTAAAAAAGTTTTTAATTTTGATATAGTCCCACTACCTATTTTTTTTTCTTTTGTCACTTGGGCTTTTGCTTTTGTATCTGAGAAACTATAGCCTAACCCCAGGTCATGAAGATTTTCTCCTTATTTCTTAGAATCCAAGATTCTAAGATTCTTACCTTCTAAGAGTTTCCTTACATTTAGGTCTATGATCCATTGAGTTAATTTTTATGTGTGGTGTGAGGTAGGAGTCCAACTCCTTTCTTTTGCATGTGGTTATCCAGTTATCTCAGCACCATTTGTTGAAAAAACTGTTTTTTCTCTATTGTATTTTCCTGGATCCTTATAAAAAAATCAATTGGCTATACATATATAAGTTTCTGGACGCTCAATTCTATTCTCTTAATCTATATGCTTAATTATATGCCAGTACCACAGTGTCTTGATTACTCTTGCACTGCAGTAAGTTTTGAAATTAGGAAGTGTGGGTCCTCCAACTTTGTTTTTTTCCAAGACTGCTTTGACTTATCAGGATCACTTGCATTTTCACATTTCTATATGAATTTTAGGAGCAGCTTGTCAATTCTGCAAAGAAGCCAGCTGGGGTTTTGACAGAGATTGCATCTGTAGATCAGTTTGGGAATATTGTCATCTTCACAATACTAAGTCTTTCAATCTGTGAACATGGATGTCTTTCTATTTATTTAGATCTTCTTTAATTTTTTTTTTTTTTTTTTTTTTTGCTTCTTTAGGGCCATACCCGAGGCATATAGAAGTTCCCAGGCTAGGGGTCTAATTGGAGCTGTAGCTGCCGGCCTACGCCAGAGCCACAGCAACACAGGATCCAAGCTGCATCTGTGACCTACATCACAGCTCACAGCAATGTTGGATCCTTAACCCACTGACTGAGGCCAGGGATCAAACCTACATCCTCATGTATACTAGTTGGTTTCGTTACCACTGAGCCACAATAGGAACTCCATTTTTTTTTTTTTTGGTTTGTTTAGCTTATTCCTAAGTAATTTATTCTTTTTGATGCTATTGTAAATGGAATTATTTTCTTATTGTGTTGTTCATTGGTAGTGTTTGGAAATAAAATTGATTTTTGTATTGATCTAGAATCCTGCAACCTCACTTAACTTTTTTATTGGTTTGAATAGTTTTTTAGTGGATTCCTTAGTACTTTCCTATATTCAAGATCATGTCAAATAGAAATAGAAATAATTAACTTCTTTCTTTATAATACGATTGTCTTTTCTTTTCCTTGCCCAGTTGCTCTAGCTAAGACTTCTAGTACTATGTTAAAGTGGTGAAAATGGACATCTTTGTCTTTTTCCTGACCTTCGATGGAAAGTTTTAGTTTTTTTTTACCATTGCATATGATGTTAGCTATGCTTTTTCATGTGTGGCTTTTATAATGTCGAAGAAAGTTATTTTATTCTTGGTTTATTCCTAAATCAGCTTTTATCATGTAGTGAATTTTGTCAAATGCTTTTTCCGTATCAATTGAGATGATCATGTGGGTTTTTTCCTTCATTGTATTAATCTAGTATATTCCATTGATAGATTTTCAGATGTTCAAGCACGCTTATATTCCAAGAATAAATCTCATTTGGTCATGATGTATAATCCTTCTAATATGCTGTTGAATTATGGTTTGCTGGTATTTTCTTGAGGATTTTGGCATCTATATTCATCAGGAAAATTTACTTGTTCTCTTTTCTTGTAGCGTATTTGTTGATACAAATTCTTTTTCAGTGTTTAGTAGCATTCATCAGTGAAGCCATCTGCACCTGGGTTTTTCTTCGTTGGAAGTTTTAAATGACTAATTCAGTCCTTTACTTGTTATAGGTCTATTCAGATTTTTTATTTCCTCTTGAGTCTGTTTTAGTAGTTTGCATCTTTCTTGGAATTTGTCTATTTCATCTGAATTACCTAAGGGCATGTGCTGTTTGTAGTATGCTCCTGTAATCCTGTTTATTTATTTAAGATCAGTAGTGGTGTCTCTTCTTTTTTTTTTTTTTTCTTTTTTGGCCTTCTACAGCATATGGAGTTCCCTGGCCAGGGATCAGATCTGAACCATGGTTGTGACCTACACCTACACCTGTGGCAACCCCAGATCTTTAACCTGCCATGCCAGGCTGGGGATCGAACCTGTGTCCCAGTGCTCCAGAGACGCCACCAATCCTGTTGTGCTACAGCAAGAACTTCTCTTCTTTCATTTCTGATTTTAGTCATTTGTTTTTTTCTCTTTTTTCTTCATCAAAAGAATGTTTGCTGGTTTTATCGATCTTTTCAAAGGACCAAATTTTTATTTCATTGATTTTTTTCCTATTTTATGTTTGTCTGTTTGTTATAATTTTTATTATTTTTTTCACTGTACTTTTGTGTTTACTTTCCTCTTCTTTTTTCTGGCTACTAAGGTAGGTAGAAGTTTAAATTATTGATAAGAGGTCTTCTTTTGAATATAGGTGTTTACAGCTGTGCATTCCCCTCTGACCACTGCTTTTGCTGCATCATCTATATTTCGGCATGCTATGTTAAAGTATTTTATAATTTCCCCTGTGATTTATTATTTGACCCATTGGTTGTATAGGAATGTGTTGTTTAATTTACATTTATTGAAATTCCTGCTATGGCGCAATGGGATTAGCGGTGTCTTTGTAGCGCCAGGATGCAGGTATGATCCCCTGCCCAGCATGCTGGGTTAAAGGATCTGGCGTTGCCGTAGCTATGGCGTAGGTTGCAAATGTGGCTCAGATCTGATCCCTGGCCTGGGAACTCCATATGCTGCAGGGTGGCCAAAAAAGAAAAGAAAAATTTACATTTATTTGTGAATTCTCTAAATTTCTTTCTGTTTAGTAATAATAATTGATTTCTAAACTAATTATGTTGTGTTCAGAAAACATATTTTGTATGATTTCAGTTCTTTTAAAGTTATTGAAACTTGATTTATGGCCTAGCCTATGGTCTGAACTGGAGAACATTCCCTGGGCACTTGAGAAAAATGTGCATTCTGCATTTTGGGGTGAAATGTTTTATAGATGCTTGTCAATTCTAGTTGGGTTATAATGTTGTTCAAGTCTTCTGTTTGCTTGTTGGCCTGTGCCCTGTTGTTCTATCCATTGTCTTTTTAGATTTTTAAAAAATTTTATGGCCCAGGAGTTCCCATTGTGGCTCAGTGGGTTAAGAATCCGACTAGTATCCATGAGGATGCAGGTTTGGTCTCTGGCCTCTCTTACTGGATTAAGGATCTTGTGTTGCTGCAAGCTGTGGTGTAGGTTGCAGATGTAGCTCAGATCTGGCGTTGCTGTGGCTGTGGTGTAAGCTGGCAGCTGCAGCTTTTATTGGATCCCTAGACTGGAAACTTCCATATGCTGCAAGTGCTGCTCTAAAAAAAAAAAAAAAATTACGGCTCCTTGTGCAACATACGGAATTCCTGGGCCAGGGATTGAATCTGAGCCACAGGTGCAACCTACACCACAGCCGCAGCAATGGTGACTCCTTTAACCCACTGCGCTGGGTTGGATATTGAACCCATACCTTTGCAGTGACCTGAGCCGCTGCAGTCAGATTCTTAACCACTGTGCCATGGTGGGAACTCCTACCTGTTATTAATAAAGTATTGAAGTCTCCAATTATTGTTGGCGAATTTTCTGTTTCTCCCTTTAATTCTGCCACTTTTTGCTTCATGTATTTTGGCAGTCTGTTTTTACGTGGATGTCCGTTTATGTATATATGTTTATAATTGTATATATAATATAATTAATTATGTTATAATTAACTATATAATTATAGTAATTGTATATAGTTTAAACCTAATGAATTGACTTTTAAAAATCAATCTTTATTTTCAGTAACTTTTTTTGTTCTACAGTGAATTTTGTCTGATATTAGTATAGCCACTCCAGCTCTCTTATGTTTGCTGTTTCTGTGGTAATATTTTCCCATTAAATTTTTAAAAAAATACTTATATCTTTAATTGTAAAATATCTCTTATAAATAGCATATAGTTGGATTTTTGTATTACTCAAATGAATTTATCATATCTGTAGTTGTATAATGATCATAAAAATCTGATTTCACAGGATTTCCATCCCACAGCCCAAGCACATCCCCCCACCCCCCAAACTGTCTCTTCTGGAGACCATACGTTTTTCAATTTCTGTGAGTCATCATCTGTTCTGCAAAGAAGTTCAGTCTGTCCTTTCTTCAGATTCCACATGTTGGTGAAAGCATTTGATGTCGGTGTCTCATTGTATGGCTGACTTCATATAGTTGGATTTTTTAAATCAAATCTGATAACCTCTGTCTTTTGATTAGCTTGTTTAATTGATTTTTATTTAAATAATGTTATTAGTATAGTTGGATTTACATCTGCCAATTTGCCTTTTGTTTGCTATATATCTCATTGCTTTTTTATTCCTCCTTTTGTATTAAGTGGACACTTTCTGGTGTAACATTTTAGCTCCTCTGATGATTTTTAAATTATATATATATATATATATATATATATATATATATATATATATGTTTAGATTATTTGGCTAGTAGTTGCTTTAAGGCTTACACAGTATCTTTTTGTTTTGTTTTTTTTTTTGGCCACTCTGTGACAATTGGAGTTCCCAAACCAGAGATGAGATCTGAGCCACAGTTGTGACCTATGCCACAGCTACAGTAGTGCCAGATCCTTAAAACACCACTGTGCTGGGCCAGGGTTCAAACCTGCGTCCCAGTACTACAAAGATGTTCCCGATCCCATTGCACCACAGCAGGAACTCCCATAATATACATATTAATTTGCAGTATCTAATTCAGATTTATGCTAACTTAATTCCATTGGAATATAGAAACGTTACTCTTATACAGTTCTATTTATTACTTTCTCCCCTTTGTGCTATAATTGTTATGTATACTACATCTATATATATTGCAAACCCTACAGTGCATTGCTTTAATTATGACTATATAATATTATATAGACCTTTTGAATAACCTGAGAAAAAGTATATTTGTGAGGAGTTCCCTTCATGTCTGAATGGTTAATAAACCCACCTAGGATCCATGAGGATGTTGGTTCAATCCCTGGCCTCGCCCAGTGGATTAAGGATCTGGCGTTGCCGTGAGCTGTGGTGTAGGTTGTAGACACAGCTCAGATCCATTGCTGTGGCTGTGATGTAGGCCAGTAGCTGTAGCTTTGATTCAATCCCTTGCCTGGAAACTTCCATGTGCTGCAAGTGTGACCCTAAAAAGAAAAAAGAAAAAAAAGTGTATTTGTGGAGTTTGTTATATTAACTTTCTTATTTCCTTTTTCTTATTGTCCTCATTTTCCCCTGTGGCTTCAAGTTACTATCTGATATCATTTCCATATTTCAATAGAGCTTTGTTCCCGCCCATCTCTTTTGTGGATGTATTACATGTCTATGTATTATAAGCTCAACGACACACACAGAATTTTATGCAGTTGCCTTTTTATCAGTTAAGAGAAGAAACATGCAGTTTTACTTTCTTTTATACTTACATAATTGCCTTTACCAGCACTCTTTGTTTTTTGTGTGTATATTTAGTTTTTTTTTTTTTTCCCGTCTTTATAGGGCCACACCCGTCGCATGTGGAGGTTCCCAGGCTATGGGTCTAATCAGAGCTGTTGCTGCTGGCCTATGCCGGAACCACAGCAACGCCAGATCCGAGCCGAACCTGCGACCTATGCCATAGCTCACAGCAATGCTGGATCCTTAACCCTCTGAGCGAGGCCAGGGATCGAACCCACAACCTCATGGTTCCTAGTCAGATTCGTCTCTGCTGTGCCACGATGGGAACTCCTTGTGTGTATATTTGAATTACTGTGTGGCATCACTTGTTATCGCCTGATGAATTTCTTTTATTATTTCTTGTTTTATCTCCCTAGCTTTATTTGAGGTATAATTGACCTTTATTATTTCTTGTAAAGCAATTTGCTATAGACGATTTTTTTCTGCTTTTGTTTATCTGACCATGTCTTTATTTTGCTTTCATTTAAAATTATCTATTTTTCCAGAGATTTCAAAGCTCATTTTATATTTGTTATTAAAAAGGTTGTTGACTATGATAAGGTTGAGAACCAGAGACACAGAGTAATATTATTAGATGATGAAATATCAGAGTAATATTATGAGATGATAAACACATTTTTAAAAATGGCAAGCCGATGGAATAGGATAATTTGGGACATATTTGATTTTTTTTTAAACTTTATTTATTTATTTATTTATTTTGGTCTTTTTGCTATTTCTTTCGGCCGCTCCCGGGGCATATGGAGGTTCCCAGGCTAGGGGTCCAATCGGAGCTGTAGCCACTGGCCTACGCCAGAGCCACAGCAACGTGGGATCCGAGCCGTGTCTGCAACCTACACCACAGCTCACGGCAACGCGGGATTGTTAACCCACTGAGCAAGGCAGGGATCAAACCCACAACCTCATGGTTCCTAGTTGCATTCGTTAACCACCATGCCACAATGGGAACTCCAAGGATCTCTTGTGTTGTACTTTATTACTACATCCAAGCTCTCTCCTGTGCCTTATCTGCATTTCATCCCTAATCCCTGGCAACAAAAATCTCTCATCTATTAAAAAAAATTTGTCATTTCAAAAATGTTGCACAAGTGGAATCATACACTGTGTAACCTTTTGGGGTTAACTTTTTTACTTTTTCCAACTTTAATTTCATAGAGATTTGTCCAAGTTGTTATGTCTATAAGTCGTTCATTCCTCTTTATTGGTGAATAGTACTTCATCAATGAATAGGTCTTTACCATAGTTTGTTCGACCTTTCACTGTTAAAGGACGTCTGGGTTGACTCCAGTTTTGGTCTGTTACAAATAAAGCTTTTATGAACATTCTTTCACAGGTTTTTATGTGAACATAAGTTTTCATTTCTCTGAGATAAATGCCAGGAATGCAATGGCTGGGCCATTTGACGGTTGCATGCTTAGTTTTTAAAGAAATTGCCAAACTGAGTGGCTGCACCATTTACATGTCCATCAGCAGTATATAAGCAATCTAGTTTCTTGCATCCTTTCCAGCCTATGATATTAACATTATTTTTTATTTTAGTTATTCTGATATTAATTGTGGTTTCAATTTGCATTTTCCTAATGGCTAGTCATGTTGAACATCTTTTTGTATGCTTATTTGCTATTTAGTCTGTTCATGTCTTTTGCCAATTGTCTAATTAAATATTTTTTCCTATTTAGTTTTGAGATTCTTTGTATATTCTGGATATTAGTCCTTTTTGGATATGTGATTTCAAATACTTCCTCTTACTCTGTATCTTTTCTTTTCATTCTCTTTATATAGACTTTAACAAAGCAAAACTTAAAAAATTTGGTGAAATCCAGTTTATCATTTCTTCTATAAGGGATCATACTTAAAGTATCACGTTTAAGAACTCTTTGCCTAGCCTAGGTCTTGAATATTTTCCTGATATTTAAGTCTGTTATCCATTGTGAATTAGCTTTTGTATAAGGTGTGGGACCTAGGACAAAATTTTTTCTTCCATTTTTATATATCTAACTTTTTCAATATCGTTTGTTGAAAAAGGTATTCTTTCTTTTTAAAAAATAAATTTTATTGGAGTATGGGGACTATTTTTTTTTTTGCCTTTTAAGGCCACACCTGCGGCACATGGAGGTTCTCAGGCTAGGGGTCTAATCGGAGCTGTTACTGCCAGCCTACACCAGAGCCACAGCAACACTAGATCTGAGCCGCTTCTGCGACCTACACCAAAGCTCATGGCAACACCAGATCCTTAACCCACTGAGCGAGGCCAGGGATTGAATCCACAACCTCATGGTTCCTAGTCAGATTCATTTCTGCTGTGCCACAATGGGAACTCTAGGACTATTCTTAATTGGTTGGTTTTGCACCTTTGTAGAAAGTCATTTGAGCATATTTGTGTGCATCTTTTTCTTTCTTTCTTTCCTTCTTTCCTTCTTTCTTTCTTTCTTTCTTTCTTTCTTTCTTTCTTTCTTTCTTTTTTTTTTTTTTGTCTTTTTGCTATTTCTTGGGCCGCTCCCGCGGCATATGGAGGTTCCCAGGCTAGGGGTCGAATCAGAGCTGTAGCCACCAGCCTACACCAGAGCCACAGCAATGCGGGATCCGAGCCGCGTCTGCAACCTACACCACAGCTCACGGCAACGCCGGATCGTTAACCCACTGAGCAAGGGCAGGGACCGAACCCGCAACCTCATGGTTCCTAGTCGGATTCGTTAACCACTGCACCACGACGGGAACTCCTGCATCTTTTTCTGAATCCTTTACTTATTTACTTATTTTTATGGCTGCACCTGTGGTGTATGGAAGTTCCCTGGCTAGGGTTCACATCAGAGCTGGAGCTGCAGCCTATGCCACTGCCACAGCAACATTAGATCTGAACTGCATTTGTGGCCTACGCTGCAGCTTGAGGCAGTTCCAGATCCATAACTCACTGAGTGAGGCTAAGGGTTGAACCCGCATCCTCACATAACTTTAACCTGCTGAGTCACAACAGGAACTTCATGAATCCTTTATTCTGTTCCATTAATTTATATGTCTATCCTTTACCAATACCAATACCATACTCTCTTAATTAATATAGTTATATAGTAAACCTTAATATTGACTAGAGTGATTCCTCCTACTTTACTCTTCTTTGACAAGATTATTTTAGTGTTCTAGGTCCCATGCTTTTTCATATAAATTTTATTGTATTTTTTATTTTTTTTCTTTTGTCTTTTTAGGCATATGGAGGTTCCCAGGCTAGGGGTGGAATCAGAGCTGTAGCTGCTGGCCTACACTGCAGCCACAGCAATGCTTGATCTGAGCTGCGTCTGCAACCTGCACCACAGCTCACGTCAATGCCAGATCCTTAACCCACTGGGCAAGGCCAGGGATTGAACCCGCAACTTCATGGTTACTAATTGGGTTCATTAACCACTGAGCCACGATGGGAACGCCTTCATGTAAATTTTAGAATAAGTTTGTCTATGTTTACAAAAACATTAATGGCTTTTTTTTTTTCTCTTTTTAGGGCCACACCCACAGCATATGGACCTTCCTAGGCTAGGGGTCGAATTGGAGCTACAGCTGCTGGCCTACACAATAGCCACAGCAATGCCAGATCTGAACCACATCTGCAACCTATACTAGAGCTCATGACAAGCCCAGATCCTTAATCCACTGAGCGAGGCCAGGGATCAAAACTGCACCCTTATGGATACTAGCCTGGTTTGTTATTGTTGAGCCACAACAGGAACTCCAAAAAATTCACTGGCATTTTGATAGGAATTGCATTAAACCTATAGTTTACTTTGGGGGGAATTGACATCTTTTCTATGTTGAGTCTTCTAGTTCATAAATATAGAATGCCTTCCTGGAGTTCCCGTTGTGGCTCAGTGGTTAACAAATCCAACTAGGAACCATGAGATTATGGGTTCGATCTCTGGCCTCACTCAGTGGGTTAAGGATCCGGCATTGCTGTGAGCTGTGGTGTAGGTCGCAGACGTGGCTTGGATCCCATGTTGCTGTGGCTCTGGTGTAGGCCGGTGGCTACAGCTCCGATTCGACCCCTAGCCTGAGAACCTCCATATGCTGTGGGAACAGTCCTGGAAATGGAAAAAACAAAACAAACAAACAAAAAAGAATGCCTTCCCATTTATTTAGGTCTTCTTTGATTTCTCTCATCAGCACTTTGTAATTTTCAGCTACAGATTCTATAAGTGTTTTTTAAGTGTGTATCTAAGTGTTTTATTTTCTTTGGGGTGATTATAAATGGTATTGTTTTTTACTTTTGATTTCTTCATTGTTAGTGTGTAGAAATAGAATTGACTTTTATAGATTGGTATCCTTCCACCTTGCTGAACTTATTTAAAAGTTCTATGATTTTTTTGTAGATTCTTTGGGATTTTTAATGTAGATAATCATATTATCTACAAATAGTTTTATTTCTTCCTCTCTATTCTGTATGATTTTTATTACTTTTACTTGCCTTATTACCACAGCTAGAACTTGTAGTACTAAGTTGACTAAGAGTGCTGAGGGAGTGCCTGGAAGGGAGGGCTGGGGCAAGGGACCTCCAGACATCAGGTTGAATCGGGTGGTGAGACCAGAGGCCAGAGGGCTTGGAATGGTAGGTGAGATTTGGACGTGAGTTTGTTAGGCAAATTCCTCTGGCCACTGAATATAACATTGATGAAGGAGGGGATCCTGGAGCCCTGGCAATGAATGGAGGCTATAGTCACAGCCCAGAGCCGTATCTTAGAGCCATTGACAGATACTGTTGAACATGGGTCTGAGGCAGAAGAACAGCCCACAGGGAATGAGGAAGGAGTTAGATGAGTGGCCATCTTCAAGACCAGGTCAAGGCAGGACAAGAAGCCCCAGTTCATTTTGCTTGCTCCTGTGTTGGAGTTAGTGATCAATGTCAGATACCAACTCTGTGTCAGAGAAACCTCTCTGGGGGAACAGAGAAAAGAATATGTTCTCTAAGAGAAAGGAAAGTAGGGAGGTTCCTGGGCTCCGAAAGAGGAAGACATAGGGAGGGTAGCCTGGAAGTATGGCCAGGAAAACTGGAGGGACTGAGGGAGTGGTCTGCAGTATAGGTGGCAATCATCAGAGCTGCCTAACATAATACATGAGATCTTTTCCCTGAAGGTTCTATAGAAATTAAGACAGCTCTTAGTGGTACTTCTGGGCGTGGCAGTGTCCAGTGGGCTCAACTCTGCTTTCCCATCTGAGGCCTTATGAGTAACCAGTAGCCTAGAAAGATTTTTTTTTTCTGTCTTTTTGCCTTTTCTAGGGCTGCTCCCTCGGCATATGGAGGTTCCCAGGCTAGGGGTCTAGTCAGAGCCATAGCCACTGGCCTATGCCAGGGCCACAGCAATGCAGGATCCAAGCCGCGTCTGCAACCTACACCACAGCTCACAGCAATGCCGGGTCTTTAGCCCACTGAGCAAGGCCAGGGATCAAACCTACAACCTCATGGTTCCTCGTCGGATTCGTTAACCACTGTGCCACAACAGGAACTCCCAGAAAGATCTTAGGGCATGGTTCCTTAGAGGTTGGTCTTCTGAGTATAGCACCTCTTTGAGTGCTGTGTTGTGGGTTTGTGTCTTGGCCAAAAATTTGAGATTGAGGAGTTCCCATCATGGCTCAGTGGTTAATGAATCCGACTAGGAACCATGAGGTTTCGGGTTTGATCCCTGTCCTTGCTCAGTGGGTTAAGGATCCGGCATTGCTGTGAGCTGTGGTGTAGGTCGCAGATGCAGCTCGGATCTCTTGTTGCTGTGGCTCTGGTGTAGGCTGGCAGCTACACCTCCGATTAGACCCCTAGCCTGGGAACCTCCACATGCTGCAGGAGCGGCCCTAGAAAAGGCAAAAAGACAAAAAAAAAATCGAGATTGAGGCTAAGTCCAGAGCCTAAGTCTCTCTCTGGTGGCAGGACCTGGGGAAGATTCCCCTTAATGTCATTTTCCTCTCTGAAGTTGCTCCACAGTGTCTCTTTCAGAGTGAAGGCTGAGTCTCAGTCTAGCCTAGTTAATATCCAGTCTCAGAAGGACACCAGACAATTTTCCCATTTTTTTGTTGTATCACTAGTATGGTTTGCTTCTGAAGAATTTATACTTTTATTTCTCAATAGGAGGTAATTATTAGATTTCTCGAATTTGTTTAAATGAGTCACAGCATTTGGCTGAAATAGAGAGGACTCCATCTGTTGCCTTTGCGTGGTCTCCACTTCTGTTCTTTGTGACTAAGCTATAAGGGAAGCAGGAGAACTTCGTGTTCTCTGAGCTCACCATGACTGGCCCTGCCTGTCAGAGACATAAGCCTCACTAAGTAAAGATGCAGGGAAATAGACATTGTTTCCTGAGAGCCTCTCAACCTGAGATCCCTACAGTTAGCCCACTGTGTTTGAGTGAGAGAGGGTGGGGACAGGAGCCAAAGCCTCTTTGTCCACTGACCTCTGACACTTCTTTTGTCAATGACAGATCATTCTCATGTGCAGACTGAAAGAAGAGGTGTGTTGTGAGTCAGGCCACAGTCCAGAAAATGCCCACAGCCCTGCAGCTCCCTGCAGAGGGATGGCTGCTTTGTGGGTGGAGCAAGTTGTTCCCAGAGCCTCAGCAGATTGACCCACTGGTTAGCTGGTGCCTGGCCTTCCCCGCCCAGGGGAGGGGCCAGGACCCTAGAGTCATACCCTGCCTCTGCTGGCTCCTCTAGGAAAGCAGCCTGGGAATTCTTGAGGGGCACAGTGCTATCCCTATTCTGCTCTAGTCCTGGAGACACTGTTCTCAGCTGTCACAGGAAGTGCCTTTGCCTCTATGACTCACCTGCATCTCTGCCTATTGGTGGTGTGCTGCCCAGCCAGTGTGTAACCTTAATGGACTCCTCCTTCTTTAGGGCCATTTGGAGTGGCTCTGTGGCCTTGTAAGCATGTACCACCAGCTTTGCCTGATTCCTTCTTCAGTTTCCCAACTACATTGGGAGTATCACAGGAGCTGCCTGCCTAGGTTGGCACCCTAGGCAACACAGGCCTGTCCGGTTGCATCATGATTACCAAATTGGCAAATGACCAGAGCCTTTTCCAAGAGTGGGCCCTGCCCCCATGTGTGAGGAGTGCTGTGCTGAGTGGAGCTGCTCCATTGCTGGAGACAGCCCAGCAGCTGTCCACTGCAGTGACACTAGTAGCACTGAAGGCCCAGGGAGATAGATTTCCCGTTGGCTGTTCTTTTTTTAAGGCCGCACATATCTGCTCACAGCCCCTAGTGGGAAGCCATTATCTCCTCATATCTCAATTTCTGTTCAGATTATCATCATCATCATCATCATCATTATTATTGCTTTTTAGGGCTGTGCTTGTGGCATATGGAGGTTCCAGGCTAGGGGTTAAATCAGAGCTACAGCTGCCAGCCTATTCCACAGCCACAGCAACATCAGATCCGAATCATGTCTGTGACCTACACCACAGCTCAGGGCAACACCAGATCCTTAACCCACTGAGTGAGGCCAGGGACTGAACCCACAACCTCATTGTTCCTAGTTGGATTTGTTTCTGCTGTGCCACAATGGAAACTCCCCCTCTTTTTTTTTTTTAACTAAAGTGAAATTTAACTAATATAAAATCAACCATTTAAAAGTGGCATTTGGGGAGCTCTCTTTGAGGTCAGTGGGATTGGTGGCATCTTGGAAGCACTGGGGACATGGGCTTGATCCCCAGCGCAGGACAGTGGGTTAGAGATCTGGCATTGCTGAAGCTGTGGCTCAGCGTGCAACTGCGGCTCCGATGTGATCCCTGGGCCAGGAGCTCTGTATGCCACAGGAAGGCCAAAAATGAAAAAAAAAAAAGTGGCATTTGGTTCATTTGCAATGCTGTGTAACCATCACCTCCATCTAGTTCTAAAACATTTCCTTCACCCTGAAAGAAAACCCCATACCCATGAAGCAGTTGCTCCCTATTTCCTCCTTCCCCCAGGCCCTGGCAACCATTAGTCCACTTTCTGTCTCTATTGATTTACTTATTCTAGATATTTCATATACATGGAATCATAAAGTATGTAGCCTTTTGTGTCCGACTTCTTTCAATGGGCGTGATGTTCATCTACACTGTAGCACATGTCAGAACGTCATTCCTTTTGTTTATTGTGATAAACTATACATCACATAAAATTTACCTTTTTAATAATTTTTCAGTGTACAGTGTATCAGCATTAAGTACTATCATATAGTTGTATAACCATCACCACTGTCCACCTCTAGAACATTTTCATCATCCCAAATTGAAACTCTGTGCCCATTAAACAGTAACTTCCCAGTTCCACTCTCCAACTCCTGGTAACTACTGTTCTTCTTTCTGTCTCTATGAATTTGACTCTTCTAGGTACCTCATATAAGTGGAATCATATAATAATTATCATTTTGAGGGAGGTCCCTGGTGGTCTACTGGTTAGGACTCAGTAGTTTGACTACTGTGGTCCGGGGTTCAATCCTTGGTCTGCGAACTGATATCCCATATCAAGCAGCTGCATGCTGTGAACCAAAAAAGATTATCCTTTTGTATCTGAGTTAATTCACTTAACGTAATGTCTTCAATATCACCATCCATGTTGTAGCATGTATCAGAAGTCCATTTAGTTTTAAGGCTAACATTCAGTTGTATGTACATAACACACTTTGTGTATCCATTTATCCATCCATGGATGTTTGAGGTGTTTTTTTTTACCTTTTGGCTGTTGTGAATAGTGCAGGAATCTTTGAGTCTCAGCAGCCAGGTGGACAGTTAGAGCAAAGACTTGTAGATGAGCACAGGGACAAGATGCCAAGGCTTAGGAAGGAGTCCAGAAGCAGGGTCTGCTCCCATGTCCCAGGCCTCCCAGACCTACTCCCCCATGTTTCCCCTTCCCACACCCCTCCAGCCACACTGGCCTGCTGGCTTCCCTGCCTGCACTGGACATTCCTGCCTCAAAGCCTGTGCCCCTGATATTTCTTCCCCTGGGATGCCCTTCTCTGGGCCTTGGCTCAGCCCTTCCCAGGGTGTTTGCACAGCAGCTTTGCTCAGATGTCCCCTCTTCAAGGGTCATTCCCCTCTTTCATCATTTGTATTGTTCTTCTGAATGACTCAGGCTTACCTATTTGTCTCCTTTGTCTTTGCCTCTCTCTCTATACCAAGTTCCATGAGACGAGGGGCCTTGTTTGCCTTATGCACTGCTAGGTAACCAACATCTGCAGTGCAGCCCAGTGCCAGGTACCCTGGAGGTCTTGATAAAAAGGATCACTGAAGCCTTGCACTTGTGCTTCCATTAGAACCCTAACTCCTTTTGTTTTCCCATCTTGCTTTTGGATCTGCCTTCACCACATCCTCTGTCTAAGGCATCCAACCCTGTTACCTGGAACCCCAAACTACCCATGGTTCTCAGCACCTCCCCCAGACATTCCTTCTGCCTTCTTCCAGGTAAGACCCTGGCTTTGCCTGAGTACCCAGCATTCCCCTCACTCACTCAGCAGGGCTGTCCAGACCCACGCTCCCTCACTTGTCACTCCTGGCCAGGGGGCCTCTGGGACTGTTGACCTTGCCTTCAGACCCTAGCTCTTCCTCTCCTGTTAGCCATAGGCCATATGGTTCTACCACTTCTTCTCCCTTGGCATTGCTGGCTGGACCTCTCATTGCTTCCCACTTCCCTAAAGACTTTGGCATCAGAATGCCTGCTCCCTGCCCACCCCCCTTGCTGTAAGCCAGGGAGGGAAGGAAGGGAGGAAGGAAAGAGCTGATGTTTTTCTCAGTGCCTACTGTGCAACTGGCATTGCTTGTCCTTGGGCTGTAATGACCCTGGCCACGCTGTTGGCTCAGGCTGGCCTGGGCACTCTGGGTGTGGTAATGTAAAGCTAGCTTAGTTCATCAGGGCATTTGCTTTTCCCCTTGGGAGCAGGTCTCCTTGACAGGGTCTTACTACTCGGGGCTCTAACTCCATATGCCATGAAGTGTGTGATCACATGTTTGCTCCCATGGTTGCATGTGCATGCATGCGGTGTATGTGCATACATACACACTGGCACGCACACACATACCCCACACTTATGTGTGCACATGTACACTCACACAGCATCTCATGCTTTTCTTAAAAAGTCTTAATCGCTGCTCTCAGACCCACATTTTCCTTATGAGTACATCTGTCTTAATGGATTTTAAGCCTGAGTCACTGAGCTTAATGCTCTCAACATGTGAAAATCTGTTGGGTAGGAACATGCATCCCTGAACCTCTGCTGTTCAGATGCTGAGCCCTGGGAAAGGGAAGAGAATAGGGAAGGTGGCTCCTGAGGGAAGTACTCTCCTGGTCAAGGGTCCCATCTGAAAGGGACTTTCGCTCCTTGGATGGGAGGTTCTGGCCTTAGGCCAGGCTCAGGGAGCCTTGAGAGTGTTAGCTCCCCTGCAACAGGCTGAGCAGTTGGGGGCTGTGGGAATCAGCTCCTTGAAGCAGAAGGGAAGGATGGGAAGGATGGGAGAAATGGGGAGGGGGCATTTCCTGCAGGAAGCCTCCCCAGCCTCTCGTGTTATTGGGAAATCTCTACGTGGAATGCAAGCTACCTTGGGGGGGTGGTGCTGATAGGTGAGTCTCCAACAGGAATGATTTACAAAGGAACCTCCAGCATCTTCCTGGCCCTCAGTCTAAGGGAGAGGGAGTTTCAGGAGCCAGAGTGCCACAGGTAGATACTAGATTTCTCTTTTTCTGAGTTAGATCCCTCAGAAGTGAAAGGCAAGGGAATTTCAGAGGGAAGGCAGAGTTGGTAAAGAGGAAATTGATGGAATTCCTGTTGTGGCTCAGTGGTTAATGAACCTGACTAGTATACATGAGGATGTGGGTTTGATCCCTGGCCTGGATCAGTGGGTTAAGGATATAGTGTTGCTGTGGCTGTGGTGCAGGCCAGCAGCTGCAGCTCTGATTTGACCCCTAGCCTGGGAGCTTCCATATGTTGCGGAGGTGGCCCCAAAAAAGACAAAAAAAAAAAAAAGAGGAAAACAAGCCTCCATCCATGTACATTTTTCTGCAACTAGGCTGACAGTGCAGGTGGAACAACGACATGGTGATGTTGAAGGCTGGAAGGGTGGTGGATGGCTTTCCTTTTGAAATGTCCTTTCATGAAGAGGGCATGTTTTTCCTGCTGGAATCTTGAGTCAATATTGAGATGTCAATTTTTGTCATTATGATTTTTTTTTTCACAAGCCCTGTAAAGAATTGCATTCACTAGATCAGCTCTTCCTCAGCACCAGTGCCATTTGGATCTGGGTGTTTAACCTGGTGCTGCCTGCATGTAAGGGGAGGGAGTGAGGCCACAGAGCTGCCTGCAGGCCCCAGTGGGGGCTGCCCTGACAACAGGGTGACTGTGGGAGATAAATAGGAATGGAAGCCCTTCTGTCGTTTCACTCAGGGCTGAAACTAAGGACCATTGATGATCCTTAATCAAATTTACTTTTGCTATTTTTGGGTCACAGGTAAGTTTTCCTTACTGTATAGAAACATAAAAAGCAAGCAGTGAGAAAGGAGTTAAGGGGTCCTCAGTCTAGGTGGGGTTTCCCTGGAAGTCTGGAAGATTGGGTTCTGGGAAGCCTCCTATACTTGAGGTGTTTTCAGGTCCAGCCCAGTACCTTCTACAGCTGTTTAGCCAGTTCACATATTAATGATTCAGGCACTGGCTTATCTTACTAACTGCATTGCTGCCCCCTGTCTTCTTTCTTGTGCTTGGATCAAGGCTGGGCATGAAGCAGGCCCTAGGCCATTTTTGTGGGCTAAGGCTGTGTCCTGTTGTCCCCAAGGGCAGACTGAAGTCCGAGTCCTATGCATTGGGGCTGAAGACTGGGCAGAAGCTTGTCAAGCTTTCTGAACCGGAATCCTGGCCTCTGCCAAGTTGCAAGTGGAGTGGGGAGTGGGGAGTGTGGGGCCTGCTGATCCATTGTCACAAAGACTTATAATTTTCTCTTAACTTATCTCCTGGTTTCAGCAGAATTTGGAAGAGAGCTGACAAGCAGATTACTGTCCCTTTGGCAAAAGGCTGTAGTAATAGAATTTGCTGGAGTGAGAAGTGGGAAAAGCTGGCTCAGCTTTATGTAATGACTCCTGACTTCCTAGCTTTAGGAGTCCTCCCCCTGAGCCAGAAAACTGGGACACTTCATAGCTCAAAGCTCTCCCCATGTGGGGTCTCAATGCAGATGTCTGTAAGCCTGGGACCGAGTGGGAGCAGGAGCCTCCGTGGCTTGGGCTGGATCACAACTCCTGGGCTACACCTGGGAGGCGTGGCACTCCCATAGGACAGGGTTGGCAAGGGAGAACCAAGAGCTGGCCCAGGGCCAAAGCTCTTCAGAAGGCTCTAGAGAAGGGTCTAAGAATTTGCCAGTCCGCCATGTATGTCTTCAGAAAGCTGAGCCTAGTAGTGGAGTCCATGGGGGTATCTGGCTGGCCTGGAGGCACTCTTGGCTGGAAACCCAGTCACCACAGGCTGGAAAGACCAGGGAGTTCCTTACAATTGAAATGCTACACATGTTGTAGGTATTAGTATTGGGATGTACTATGATTTGCCCGTGCAAATGTCAGCACCCTGGGTTCAGTCGTTATGGTGCCCAAAGGAAAGAGCCCCTAAGATTGGGGCCCTTCTTTCCTCTGGTGTCCCAGGACAGGCCACCTGGAAAGCCTTGGAGGTGATGGGGAGGACCTTTGAGGAGCTGCTGACCTGGGTCTCATCTCTGCACAATGACTCTGGTCTGGCCACCTGCCTTTCTCCTCTGGCCCTCTTGGCTCCCTTAGCAATCTCCTACTGAAGAGCTCTCACCCAAGTCTTAGGAGTGGGAAAAAAGGCATTAGGGCACTAAATACAGTAACACTCCCCTCCTACTGAGTTCTATCGAAAGAGACCACTCCTTTATGCACTATAGTAAAACCCAAACTTTGAATCCCTCCCTTTGGATTGTTTGATAATTGGCTGAACCATACCTTTGTATAAGGCAAATAATATAAATATGATTGCTTAATTTACCTAAAATAAGAAGTTGCTTTCAAGCCCTCCCAGAGTCATTTCCTACAAATCTTTCCTAATTATAAATTATTTTTTGTCAATTGATTATAACAACCTATGGTATCTCTACTTCCTTCAACTGGTAAACAGGGATTGCACCCACATTAAATTCTGGTAACCCCTGCCCTCATGAGGTGCTCAGTCTGACTTAAGAGACAAATAGTAAACAGATGGTGCCTTGCAGGGGGGCAGCACTGGGACCGGGATGGTGAGAGGCACATAGGGAGGGTCAAGACCCCAGGAGGCTCCACACCAGAAGTCAGGTTTGAATGGTGCTATGGAACTGTTGGCCTAGTCCTCTGGAGAGCCTCTGGGCATGGATGCAGGTAAGTCCCTGGTTTGGAGAGCTCCTAGGCCTTGGGCAGGGCTTGCATTAGGGGACATTGTGGGGTGACACTTGAGAGTCAGGCTGATGTGGTACCAGCTGTTGAGGAGTCTGGCCTCCATGGGCTTCCAGACCATGGGCTTCAGGACCAGAACCTTCTGAAATCAAACAAAAAATGTTTATGAATGTGTACTTTTCTTAGCATAAGATCTAAGGTTTTAAATCATATTTATAAAGGGATCATACTTTAGAAAACTGAGAACTTGCACAGGTGGAAAGCCAGAGAAAAATGGCATTTGTTTTGCACTGTAAAATGCCTTTCTAGTTAAATATGTTGAGTTAAAAGCATCTCTTTGCTCAGTATCCTTACTGAACTAACCAAAAACTGCAAGAAGAACAAGAAACATAAAAGAAAACTCTTATCTTCAACAAAACGAACAACACCCATATGCTGGAATGCAATGAACAAAGAATGGCTTCCAAGTACAAGGAAAATTAGTCTGTATTGGGGAGGGTCCATGGAGGGGAAATTTGCTTCTGTAGAACTAGGGAAGGGAGATCAGAGGCCAGAGGGCTAAACATAAGAACCACCTACTTGGACTGGTTAGCAAAACCACCCTATGTGGGGGTGTTTAAAAGTATCCCTGAACCCTGTGTGTTGCCAGAAAGTCACTAAGGAAATGGAATTGTTCAGGGAGATGAGCAGGTTTGGGGGAGGACAGTGGGTTGCCAGCAGCCTGGACAATGGAAAGACAAAGGAAATTTAAAGTAGGTACAATTGGTATCTCTGGAGAAGAGAGCAAAACAAACGGAACAGAGAAATATTCAAAGATATAGTTAATAGAAAACTTTTCCCTCTGAAATAAAGGAACACATAAATCTTTGGTTTGAAATGACATACTGAATTTCAGGAAAAATAGATATGGAATATTCAACCCTAAAACATCTCTTGGTGAAGTTACTGAACCTCAAAGAGGAAAAAAAGAGTTCTATTGCATCTAGATGACAATGTTAATACACCTAAAGAGGACCTAATCAGGTGGCACAGAGCTCACTGCAATAGTAGTCAATGCCAGAAAACACAGGGGCTGTACCTACAAAGTCCTCAGGGAAAGGAAGTGTAAACCTAGAATTTTGTATCCAACCATCCTCTGTTGTCCAGATTTAGTGTCCACAAAGGGATGTTGAGACGTTCAAGGACTAGAGAACATGGTTCCTATGAGTTCTTTTAAAATGAATGAATGAATAGAAATTTCTGGAGATACACTCCATAAGCCATGAACGGACAAGCTATGATTAGAGGACTTGTAACCCCTCAACAGAGTGTGAATGGGGTGGTGTCCACCACTCACTTGCCTTCAGGTGAACCCGTGTTTACATAATGCCTGTCATAAGCACTGTGGTGCAAGAGACATTCTGAGTGAGACACTCCAGGAAGCTGGGTTACCACTTGAGGCAGGCCCAAGGGTCTGGTTTGGTTTTGCATCATGGGTGACAAGTCCATAGCCTTTGTGCTTATATACCCTATTTCTGGGTTCATCAAAGACCTTACTAATTGATGACAATTTTTCCCACTGATCTTTCTCATACTCTGCCCTCTAGGCAGACACTACAAATTAATGGGATTAAAGGAAAGTTACCTTTATTTCCCATCCTTGTTCCAGATCCTGGAGACTGGCTTGGCCTAAAGGGAACCAAGGCCAAATCAGGTAGTCCTGAGAGATGCTCTCAACCTGGTGGACCCATATAGGCATCAGGGCTGGGAACGAGGTCTCCAGGGCTTCCTTTCCTTGCAGTTACAGCCTGGCTCCCATCTCACCCCCAGCTTCCTGCTGGTCTCTCCCCTTATGCTGGTAGCTTTCCCAAAGCAATTCTTATTCCTACCTGTCTCTCTTCTCATGTTCTCAGCCTTCCTGACCCACTTGCAGCCTCATCCCAAACTCTCCTTCAGCAAGAGCAAAGCAGTCAGAGCTAGATGCCCTAAATGAGTTCCCTGCCTGGGATCAGTGAAGCTTGTTAGGTCACAGGAAGAATCCCAACTGGTAGATGTTTCTGAGCAGAAGGGATGAGTGGAGGTGGTGGGTATCTGGATAACACTAATGGTTTCTTGCATGGGTTTGTCTGCTTAGGGATATGGGAATGTGTTTGCACAAGTGCGTCATTAAGTACCTGCTTTGAGGGCTGTTATCAGACTCTCATGATGCTTTGTCACCACCTGAACCAAAGATAAGCTAATGGTTCTCTGGAGTCTTTTGACTCTTGGAATCTTACCCTCTTAGAGGGGCAGCACCTTCGGGGGGCTGGGAAGTTGAAAAGGAAAGATGTCAGCCTCTTGGGAACTCTGCTTATAGTATGACCCCTTCCTGCCCCCCACCTAGGAACCCTGTGAGTGGCACCTTCCCTCCCCAGCCAGCGGGGCATCTCCTGGCTCCAAGAGAGCATCTCAGAGGCTCTGAGCCCATGGTACTGGCTTCCTGTCCAATCCCAGGTACTTCGGCTAAGTGTTATGGAGATCCTCTCCTCTGTGTTGCTGCTGTCAGCAGAACAATTTCTTTTTGGTTCATAGATGGTCAGAAAGGCTGGTGAGGGCAGCCCTGACACTGACCTAGGTACACCTTCAATGAGGCAGGGCTGAGAGTGAGAGAATCTGGTCATGGCAACCAGTAGACTGCTTTCAAGATTGAGAGATTAAGAATTTCCCTACAGTGGCCTTTGCACTGGGGCACACGTGCTGGGAGGGGGAGGAGATAGGACAGTCAGCTGAGGCATGGGAGAAAAACGTGAAAACTCCTCTTTACATTTATGTCCTCTCATCATTTCTGACTTTGCCATTTGGGGAGGTATTTTATCACTAATATAGATGCACGTAATTGGTAAATAAATACTCGTGTATGTTGGAAGTATATAAACATGTTGGATTGATAGGGACCCATGGTCAAAAAGGCAGGAGGCCACTGGCCTGAAAGATGGGCAGGTCAGGAAATGTTTTCTTGTGTGACAGCTGGAATTTTTTTAAAGTTCAAACTTCCTGAGAGAGCTGCTCAAGGACCAAGGACCTAGATCGTGGTGCTCACTGTTCTGTAGCTCCTGCCTTCTCTGCTTGTTGTGCTGGCCTCCTGTTCCTTCCTGGCCTGGTCTTTAAAGGGGGGGGGTCTTCCATTGCCATCTTCCTGGCTGTAATTTCCTGTTGTGGAAAGGTCAGCCATGAATTCATCAAAACCGTGTTTGAAGCTGTGGGATTCTTCTGGCTGCTCTGACTTAGAAAAGCAGTTTCTTAAGTGTACTCCCCTCCTAGGGAGCAAAGACAGCCACTTATTTGTGTGAAATATTCCCCTTACAGATATTCAACTGGAAGCAATGGGGTGCATGCCCCAGAATGCTATGATGTGGATCCAGCCTAGTTTCCCTCAGAGCCCAAACCAGCTCCATGCCTCCCTACTTTTTGCACTAGTCAGCCTCTGCCTGAGCAGCCCCTCCCTGAGGGCAGCTGCCAGAGTGCCTCCAGCACCTTCCTACCATGGACCAGGGCAGCCACGGCTCTCCCTGTTGGCTCTGCCCTTAATGGACATACCTGGGCTCTGAGCATCTTTGGTCACTGGAGCTACTTGGACTCATGCATTTCTTGGGGGTTTCTAACAGAGGGGAGCCCAGCTTCTAACCAGCGTGGTCTGGATTGTCCTTCCAGGAGTGGTCACTGTTTGGAACAGAAGGCCCAAGTTTACTGAGGAAAGCTGGGTCAGGGTGGGGGGTGCTGACTAGATTGATTCTGCAACCCTCCTCAGCCACCCTGTGGCTGAGGGCACCTTTTTGCCCTCCTAACCAGCTTTAAGACTTATTTCTGATCAGTCAATATCCTTAGATGCTGAAAAGGAGAAAAGCTGGTAGAAATACAGCTATTTTTACATCCTCTACTTTTCTTGGCTATCTTTTAAAAATAGCTATCCCTGGAGGGAGTTCCCATTGTGGTGCAGTGGTTAATGAATCCGACTAGGAACCATGAGGTTGCGGGTTTGGTCCCTGGCCTTGCTCAGTGGGTTGACGATCTGGCGTTGCTGTGAGCTGTGGTGTAGGTTGCAGATGCGGCTTGGATCCCACGTTGCTGTGGCTCTGGTGTAGCCAGCAGTTACAGCTCCGATTCAACCCGTAGCCTGGGAACCTCCATATGCCGAGGGAGCGGCCCAAGAAACGGCAAAAAGACCAAAAAGACAAAAACAAACAGACAAACAAACAAAAAAAAAACCCCAAAAACCTATCCCTGGAAAAGGCATTTTGAGTCTTCCCTTGCTTGTCTTCTGGCCACTCCTTCATATTTCTGCCCTCTTCCTCCTTCTTCACTTACCTGTCCTCCTATGTCTTTCCCATTCTGTTAAAGTGTCCCTCTCCCCTCCTGCTCATCTGTCCTCATCCCAGCTCTCCCCAAGGAACACGGCTTCCAGAGGCTGCTGGGAGGACCACTTAGCCTCTAGGGCTCTCACTGCTGATGGGCCATATCCAGGAAACCAGGTCTTCACTGGGGCTGGGCTGGGTCCCACCTGTGGATGCCTCCCTCCCTGCCAGTGGAGACCTTTGTCAGGAGGGCCTCCTAGAGGGTGCGGTTCTGCCCTCCTAAGGAGGTCTGAGGCTACTCCAACCACCCTGGCCCCCTGACACTTGGGACCAGTGTCCAGAAGTGTGTCACAGACAGATCTGAATCTCTGGCCCTGGGCAGGCCCTGTGTTCAGCAGGATAGGGAGCTGGTCCCATCTGAGCTGGACTGGGTGGAATAGGGCTCATGGCCTTCATGGGCGTAGTCTTTTTCTCCAGGGCTTCTGAGACTTGACAGCTCTTATGGATGTAGAGCAAGTTGTTGAATGCCCTTCCTGTGGGAACTTCTCTAACCCTGGGGGTTGTGTCTTGTTCTCTTTTCTATGACTTCTCTGTTTCTGGCATCCCTTCTGTTCCCATAAATGTGGGTGCTCCCCGTAAATTTTTGCTGGACTACTGCCCTAGGTGTGATCTCTCTCCCTGAGACTTGTCTGTGAACTGAACCCTTAACTCTCCCAGATCAAAATATCTAGACATACCTGAATTGAACCCAAACTCTGGCCCACCTCCTGATGTCTCTTGGATGCCCCCCACCCCCAACCACAACCAACTCAACAAAACTAAATACAGCCTCTTGATTTTGCTATTTCACTCCCCAATATCTACCCACCAATTGGCTTCTCTTTCTGGATCCCCCATCTGAATCAAAAGGACCACTTCTTCCTAGATCCCAATCCAGAATACCCCTACTGAACCTTCCCTCTTTCTCAGTCCCTGGACTATCTCTTGGGCTATTGCCTTATTCTCACTGACTCCCTACCTCCACCATGTCCTTGACAGAGAACCAGAGCACTCCCTTGTTTGAAAAGCTTAGAGGCCTCACTCTCCTGGCCTTCTCCATTTTAGCCCAGAGCTTTCATGTCGTTCAGGGTAGTTGGGTGCACACTGTGGCCAGGAGCTGTTATAGGTCCTGGGAATAGCCCTGACTTATACCTTATCATGCCTCTGGGCCCTTGCATGTGCTTCCCCTCTGCCTCAATTTTCCTTAGCCTTGGGGAGAAAAGCCCATCAATTTAGACACAATTTAGATGCTTCCTGGTCCTCAAAGCCTGCTCAGGCTTCTGCCCCTCCCTTGACCGTGTGGGGGTGTCTTGCTTCAGTTTGTTCGTACATCTGTCTCCTCTCTAGACGAGGCTCCCAGAGCACTGGATCCCTGTCTGATTCACTTTTTTAAAAATTTATTTTAATTAAATATTGAATAGGTGTTTATAAAGAACATAAGAATACTCATAAAATATGTATAAGATGTAAAGGATAGCAATACAATGAACACCTGTGGACTCACCTTCCCTTGGAAGAGACATAGTCCATTCATACCATCAGTACCAATTCCGGGGCCTAGAACTGTCATTCCAAGGGCCGCTAAATGTTTGTGAATGACTGAATGCTCGGATGAATGAATGAATGAGTGTGGTTTTCTCTGAGTCAGCATTGCTGGCCAACTCGAGGGGCAGTGGTCATGATTCAGTCACGTCACTGCTCTAGCTCAGCCACACTCCAAGAGCCCACTGCACGGCCCACACATCTTCCTGTCCACTTGATATCTACGCTTGTTGGATGTCTACTCAGTGCCCAGAGTGGTGGTGGGGCCCGGGCTATAGTAGGAGGCAAGATGTCAGAGACCACTTCCTGGGGAACCTCCACTTAAACCACTCCTCAGGAAAAAGGGAAAAGAATCCAAAGAACCCAAATTGCAGCACTTCCCACCCTTCCACTGCCTCATGCTGCTCCTCTAGAGAGGCCTTGTGGGAATGCAGTTAAGGATAAGGACTGGCGGCCTTGATATTGGAATCCCAGCTCCACCATGTGCGAGTCATATTGGCTTTGCTAATTCCTTAACTTCTATGTGCAGCAGTTTCCTTGTCTGCAAAATAGATGAATTGGATCCTACCTCATGGATTTCCTGTGAGGCCTAAAGGAGTTAATGTGTGACAAGTGCTTGGCACACGGCAGTGCTCATGGTGAGGACTCGGTTGGCATGAACACTACTATGATTGGCGAAGTGTTCTATGTGGTAGGACTGGGGGTGCAGCCAGCGGTGACAGGGGACTCCAGTTGTTTTTGCTATTCTGTCCCACATGGGGTTAGATCCAGGAGAGGGCTGTGTGCCATGCCAGTCACATGCCATGTTTCCTCAGCTCAAACACACTTCGGGGCCACATTTTACTGTTCTGAGTCATGAAGTGCCTGCAGTCCATCCTGCCAGGAAACACATATTGAGCATCCAGTATGTTCCGGGCACTGTGCTAGGCTGCGGGGTACAGCTGTGGGGAAAGCACAGAGGCCCTGCCCACAGCACTGGCAAGCTAATGCAGAAACCATGGAGGGCACACACTAGCAGTACATATGTATATAGTGAGTCGGAGGGTGCTCAGTGCCATGAGAACAAAGAGGCAGGAGGGGCTGAAGCTGCATTTTAAACAGGCTGGTCCAGGAAGGCATCCCTGAAAGGAAAGTGAATAAGAGCAAAGACTTGAGAGAGCACATGTGCCAGCAGCTACAGATGCCGAGGGGCAGAGGTGGGCCTGGCATAAGGGAAGGGACACAGGGGAGAGAGCGATTAGTAGAAGATGGGAGGGAAAGGGGCTGAATGTGTGGGGCCTTATGGGCCATTGTAAAACCTTTGGTTTTTCCTATGGAAAGGAGAGGAGGGTTTAAGCTGAGGAGGGAAGTGTTTTGATTTGTGTACATAAAGGATTATCCTGGCTGCCGTATAGAGAAGACCGAAGAGGGGCAAGTAGGAGCAGCCAGGCTTGAACAAAACTGAAAAAAAGAGGACACAGTGCCTTGAATCAGGTGGAGCGAGGAGGCTGTGGGAGTGGCCTGACTCTGAAGCCAATAAGATTTCCTGGTGACTGACATGGGATGAGAGGAGGAGAGAGTCAGAGACTCTGAGAGGAAGATGGGGAGGAGCACATTTGTGGAAATATCAGGGGCTCACCTTCATCATACAAAACAAACGCAATAGAAATTGCTACATTTCTCAGGAGAAGCCACAGACCTTACACAGCCTGGGCACGGGGCTACAGTCCCTTCACATGTTATAAAGGGCTCTCTGGAGCTTCTGATTAGCTTTCAAAGGCTGCTTTTAAATCCAGCCACAAATAATTTAAGTGAAAAATGAAACTATGGGGAGTTTCCATCATGGCTCAGTGGTAACGAACCCAACTGATACCGAGAGAATGTGGGTTTGATCCCTGGCCCCACTCAGTGGGTTAAGGATCCGACATTGCTGAGAGCTGTGGTGTAGGTTGCAGATACAGATCGGCTCCCACGTTGCCATGACTGGCATAGGCTGGCAGCTGTAGCTCCAATTTGACCCCTAACCTGGGAACTTCCACGTGCTACAGGTGTGGCCCTAAAAGGCAAAAAAGAGAAAAAAGGAAAAAAAAGAAAAGAAACTATAAATTTTAAAAAATGAGGTTATGTCTTTTCTCTTCCTTCCTTTCTTTCTCTCTCTCTCTTTCTTTCTTTCTTCCTTTCTTTCTTTTTTGTCATGCCCACAGCATACAGAAGTTCCCAGGCCAGGGATGGAACCTATACCACAGCGATGGCAATGCTGGATCCTTAACCCATGAGCTACCAGGGAACTCTTCACATGGGATTATTTCTCTGTGATACCTAGAAATTAGTCTACTGAAAGGCCAGTTTCCAAGTCTGGGCCAGAAATGGCTGCAGCTGCCACCACACTGGGCCTCCCAGCTAGTTGTATAAAGGTGGCAGGCAGGTCCGTGAGACTGGATGGTTGGGTGTACTCTGTTGTTGGTTGATGAAAGAAATGTGTGATGGATATTTAGCAGTGTTTCTTTTTCCTGGGAGAGTCTTTATTAGACCAAGAGTGTGTCTCTTCCCCAACAGCTTCTTGGAAGGGAGGAAGAACTGCAGAGTGTCTTGGAGTGGGCCTCCCCAGGTAGATGAGGAGCCATCCCCTCTGAGATGGCTTATCCTCAGACATCCTACCAGCTGGCTCCTGAATCTTTTTGGCAAGAAAATGGCCCTCATATAAGAGCATCAAACTTAGATTCCCCTCCAGTTAGTCAGACGCTTCAAGGACCAGCAGCACTGGGGCTGAGGGGCCAGGCCAGGCTGCTCCACAGGTGGCTGTGGCCAGGCTTCCACACTAGCTCCAAGCCAGTCTGCCCTGTTGCCTGGGTGCCGGTGTCCATCCAAATGAATACAGACTAGAGAAAGTTTAGAATTTCAGGGAAGCAATATGAAGCATTGCCTTTGGCTTTTTGTGCTCAGCTTCTTTCAGGTTGGAAAACTGGCAGAAATGAACTTAAAGGTGGGTCAAACAAGAAGGAGTATAAGGGATTGTGTTTAGCCTGATGGTTTGCCTTCTGCCTCATTGAACTCCTCACCTCTGCTGGCGTGGCTGCAACAGGGCCATGCTGGATGGAGGTGAAAGTCAGGCATATTGATCTTCCCTCGGTGGTTCCTCAAGGCCTGGATCCTAGAACTCCAGCCCCACCCTGCCCTGAACTAGCAAAGCAACACTTCACCCGTCTTGATGTACTTGGTCTGGCATTAGACTTGCTGGAAGACTGCCAGAGGAAGGCTCCATTATCCCTGCTGGTGATGGCATTAACTAGGCACTGGAGTCCCTCCTCCACTCACCTCCAGCTGCCTGAGGTCAGCTTCTGAAGAGGACAAGCCAGGGCATACCTCTAAACTTAAGGTGAATGTCGAAATCCCCTAGGGAGGAAAAAATATTAATGCCAGGGTCCTTCCCTCACAGGTTTTGATGTAATGTGTCTGGGGTGCAGTCTGAGAGTCAGAAATTCTAAAGCCAGCCTAGGTATTACTAATATATAAGTTTAGAACCTTGGTACTCGATTTGTGGTCTGTAGACCATAGTAAAGGCATCAACCTAGAGATCCTTAAAAACACAGACTCCACCCCAGACCTACTGAATCAGAATCTACATGTCAGTGGGATGTAAGAGGAGATACTCCTGAGTCTACCATATGGCCTGATGCTGAGGGTTCAAGAGGGGAACACTTGTCAGAGCTCAGCATGGGGCACAGTCAGCACTTGGCTAATGGTGACTGTGACGATGCCCCTAGGCAGGAAGAGGAGGGTGGTAGTGGGGCTTGGCAGAGACACCTAGGTTGGTAGAGACCTCTGAAGGCTGCTTTTCTAAGATATGTCTCTAACGTCATCATTTTCAATGTCATTTCAGCGTTTCCAGGAGATTGGACCCCAAGGAGCCCCTGGCTAGCCAGAAAGCAGCTTCCCCAACCCTGAAGCAGCCTTCTGCTACGGCTCCCAGCCATGAGAGCCCCCGGGAGACGAGGGCACAGGGCCCAGCAGGCCAGGAGGCCGACGGCCCCCGCAGGACACTGCAGGTAGACAGCAGGACACAGAGATCAGGGCGGTCGCCCTCTGTGTCACCGGAAAGAGGCAGCACCCCTACATCACCCTACTCCGTCCCCCAGATCGCCCCCCTCCCCAGCAGCACACTGTGTCCCATATGTAAGACCTCGGACCTCACGTCAACCCCCAGCCAGCCAAACTTCAACACCTGCACCCAGTGTCACAACAAGGTCTGCAACCAGTGTGGGTTCAACCCGAACCCTCATCTCACCCAGGTAATCACCTCTGCGCCGGCTCCCCAACCCCGCCTGTATCTCATGCCTCCCCTGGCTCCCCTTTTCACCAACTCTCTTTTCCCGGTTACTTCCCTTGACCATCAGCAGCTGTGTCTTCCTAGGGCTTCCTGGCTCCAAGATGTGGTAGCAGAGAACAAGTCCTGGCCCCAGATCTCCTGGGGGATTCCTACACCCCTGAAAGCTTGAGGACTGTCCCTAAGTAAAAGATGCTTTCTTAACTGGTCCAAGTTTGACTGGCTTTAGAGAGGGCCAATGACAGTCTCATGGACAATGTTTCCTAATGGATGCTCATTTGAAGAGGGCCATGAGCAGCTGCAGGGCCCAAAGGGAAGCAAGTCTCCCTGGCCCTAGGCCAGCCTCTCCCTGACAATGACTCTGGAGACACATCCTGGTGAGGGGAGCAAGGTTTTAAGGGAGGCAGGAAACTGCCTACCACCTGGGCTTAAGAAAGCTCCTCCTCTGGGCTTCCATTCCAGTTTGCTGGGCATGCAGGTTGTGGGCCGAGCAGCTCCCCATCTTTATCCCAAGATTGGGGTAAAGCAGAGACCCATTCTGGGGGCCAAGCATTCACATAGTATGGTGTCCTAGAGTCACCAACAGACCACTGCAAGGCCATTTCCATGAGACTGGTCTCCTTTCTGCCCCAGAGGACCCTGGGTCTCCAGCCCGATCCAGTGTTTCAGGAATGCCTTGAGTTGTGGTGGGATTCTCAGCCAGGCCCCTGAGCCTCTCTTGGGTGCCCTGCAGGCTGAGCGCTCCAGTATACTACCTGGGCCAAGGCCATGCCTTTGAAATGAGTGGGTTTGCTGGCTTCCTCCGTCTCCTCCGTGGTAACCCATAGGAGTCTCCGGTTGTCCCCCTAGGGCTCTGCCCTTGGGCGGGATGGAGAGTGGTGACTGCAGGGCTGTAGCTGGGATTATCAGCAGCAGAAGCGTTTGGACCACGTGGGTAGGGGGGATGAGTGAGAATAATTGTTCACAGGTCGGGGTCTATTTGTGACATGAGGTGCTGTGGGTGTGGGACGTGTGGTTTGCGGGAGGTAAGTGTGAGATTCCGAGGAAGGAGCTGCTGGTGTGGGGAGATGACTCAGTGTGTTTGGAGTCGCTTCTGGAGTGTGGGGGCTTCCTGAGGAGGCGTGCACACTCGTGATTATTACATCTGTGATTAGAAACAGCCCATCCCTGCACTGATCAGTTAGGTAAGCGTTGCTTTTCAGTATTTAGAACAGTGTGATTAAGGCCAGGGAAGCTCACCTGTGTGTTTGTGCCAGCAAGAAGCCAGAAACTCCCAGCCTCACAGGAGCAGGGAGGCTTGGCAGGCAGGGTTGAGAGAGGCCGCTGTGGGGATGCCCCCCTTCCCCGTGATGGACCTGTCCCCCTGGGTTCCAGCCTCTCTGAGACACTTACTAGAGCTGCAGGACCTGAATGACTCTGGGTGGGGTAGGCAGAGATCAAGGGAGAGCCACACATGGTGGCAGCAGTTTCCTGTGGGCATCCCAGTCCTTCCCACACAACAGGCTCCCCCAAGCCCAGGACCCTCACTGAGGTGGGAGGAGAGCCAGCTTTTGGCTGTGCCTAGAAAAACAGCAGAGTGGGAGGACCTTGGCAACACTCAGTCCATCTGCCTCTTTGTGCTGGGAGGAAGCCAAGGCTCAAGTCCAGAAGGAGAGGGGCATTCCAACTTACTGCAGATTCACAGTATTTGGTGATGAGCAGGCCTCCCCCCCAGGTACTTCAAGGAGTAGGAGCTCCAGGACAGGGCTGTCATTGGCAGCCTTTCTGAGACTTGATTTCACAGAACATTAGGGGCTGGTGTTCCATGGTATCCAGTTTGGGAAATGCTGACCAGTCTTCAAGTTCTCACTTGGTAGGTACAGAACCTTTTCTTCTGTACGGTTGGCTTTCAGTGGTGTTCCTGTCAAGGAGAACCCTTGGCCCATTTTCCTGAGGGGCTGGCAGAGCCTCGTTCTTGAGTTAGAGCAGTTACCCTTTGTCACTTTACTAAGAACAGGTTCACGTCCCTGGCCATACTACCTTGTAATAAGAAAACAAGTTTGCAGGTTTTGCCCACATCCTGCTGCTAGATCCACCCTGGTCAGACCACATCTGTTCTGGCCCTTCTAACATGATGTTATGTCAGCCATGAAGGCTGTTTGCTGGATTGTCCTGGTTTCCTAGGCCAGACTCCTGCTTGGCCTGAGGTTCTGGGCAGCTCAGGTGGTGGGTTCTGAAGTCAGGTGGATGTAGGTGGTAGGGGCTCAGGCAGAGTGACCTTTTCCAGGAAATTTGGCTCCACCATTCACTTCCTTTTTTTGATTTCTCACTTCCTAGGAGAGGCCACCTAGAGTGGAAAAGGGCAGAGGACTGCGGGTCTCAGCATAGACGCACTGCAGACACTGGCCATGGGGGGAGCTCGATAGGGGTCCCGTCTGGGGGTGTGAGCTTGTGCCTGAAACTGCTAGTGTGGTAATGCCAAGGTAGCCTGGGTCCTGCATCCTGCCTCAAAGGCCACCAAGGCCTCACCAGGGCATGTCAGTAGGATATATTGCCCCTCAGCTTCCCACTGGCAGAGGGAGGGATATAGCAGACCTAGAGAGGGACAAGGGCCACATGAGTGACATGGAGGGTTTCATGCCACTAATGACCTTTGGATCTTTAGAAATGTGACCGTGGAAAATGGACCTTTTTTTCATGTGTGTCATAAATAGAGAAACAGTGGCTGATTTGTAACCCAAGTTGAAGCACAGATTAGGAGTGTGATAGGACTGTTGTGCTGAATGGCCGCATGAGGACAAAGGAGCAAGAAGGAGGGAAAAGACTGGCTCTGCTGGGCCGATGGTCACTGAAGCTCAGTATTTTGGTTTTTCTCTCTCATGGCATCTGTCAGGTCTTATTACTTTAGCTAGGTTCTGCAGAAACAGCAAACCAGGTCTGGAGATGAGGTTCATATACAGCCTCATTTGGCCAGAACAGTGTCTGAGATCTGGAATCACTGCTTTTCTGGCTGGTGGAGGCTGGGCTGCTGGATGGGTTCTGCACTCAACAGACACAGCGCTTCCTGTCCTGCCCAGGCCTAGGCTGGCCAGCCCTCGAGGTTATGATGCCTCAAGAGGAAGATTTCTTCTGCCTGTGTACTTTAATGGGTTTCTGAGTTCTTGGAGCACATGAAGACTTCTTGGAAGTTGGGGAAGGCGCTCAGAGCACCCTCTGTTTACAGACGAGGAGACCAAGTCTTAGGAAATCTTGGTTTATTCTGGAGCATGAGACCCAGCCAGAACCAGTGGCTAGGTCTCCCAGTTTTTCCCCAGGGACTCCCAGCCTCATTCTTCTTACTAACAGTCCATTTTTGCTCAGGCTGAGGATGATTTGGGACAAATAGGGCTATCCTAGCCACTCTTTGCGGTGGAGGCCATTTTTCCCTGGAGCTCAAGGCAGGTAAATAATTGAGCCCTTTTGAAACCATGACCTTTCTGCTCTTCAGTGACTCAGCATTCAGGCCTGCCATCCCTTTCTCCTCTAGGAGGGAGCTACTTGTTCTGATAGCTGAGGGGAAGCAGGCGAGGTGTGGCCCCCAAGCCAGCTGGGTGGAGGGGGAAGGTAAGGTTGTGGGCAGCCGGGTGGGAATGAACTCCTGGAGAGTCTGAGCCTTGGCCTGGATCAGGCATAGCCTGTCTCCATCAGCCCTCTCAGGGGCCTCCTTACCCCACTCAGAGCAGCCCCAGCAGCACATTCTGGCCTGGAGCTCCTCCAGATGTCTGTCTTTGCCCTAGGAACAGTGTCACAGGAATGAGTGCTGTGCAGAGGCAGGTCTGCATGCCTGTGCTCCCCGGTTGCATCAGCAGAATCCTCCCTGAGCACTGCCTAAAGTGAGGTTGCAGCCTGCACCTGGGAGGCCCACCCTCTGTCCTGTGGGCAGCAGCAGGGCTGCCACCACATCCCCAGCCTTTCGGGTCCAGGTAGCCCATCTGCCTTCCACCTCCCCTGCTCCAGTCAGAATCGCTTATAAGCCCCCTAAGAAAATTACAGAAGAGTGACCATGGTCTTCCTTTGCCTGCTCCAAGGTCTAGACTTTGCTGAGACCAAGCCAAAACCAAGCTATTGTGCCCTCCCCGCCACCCCCACCCTACTGGCAAGCCTTGGGCTTAGGCACTTACCCAGGGTAGGTGGTGTGGAAAAG
Organism: Phacochoerus africanus; assembly: GCF_016906955.1. NCBI lineage: Eukaryota > Metazoa > Chordata > Mammalia > Artiodactyla > Suidae > Phacochoerus > Phacochoerus africanus. Next base: position 112,487,866 of record NC_062544.1, read on the forward strand.
GGAGGGAGAGATGTAATGGCCACAAGCCTCTGCCTCTCCTGCCTGCATCCCACTCTTTTCCCGTGAGGGCTGGGCAACAGATGGCCCGGGGGTGGTACTGTGAGTGCAGCATGGATCCCTCTGCTGCAGCCATCAGCCTTGCCCCCTTCCCTCTGCTCCCTCCTGGCCAGTGAGGAAAGAGGAGCATGTGTTAGAATGATATGGATCAGCAGTGGGCTGAGGAGAGGCTGAGGTATCCTCTTCTTTCCTGTGCCCAGCCTTCCCTCTCCACCCCCAAACAAGGTGGAAGTGAACCTCCAGGTGGCGGAGGCCTTTCTCCCACCATATGTCTAGTCCTGAGCGCTTTGCCTGACAGTAGCCATCTTGACCCAAACAGTCTCAATCAATAGGGAAATGCCCCGCAAGCTTCAGTCAGCCCTGGGCAGCCATCCCTGCTCCCTATAGATAGACCCCTCAGCTGCCTTGCTTGGACCACTGCGGGTTGGAAGCCAGAGCTACTGGGGACAGGTGCTAGAGGCAGTTGTGCGGGAGCGGGAGCTGTTGCAGGGCTGCAGCTATCAGGCATGGGATGCTTAACTTTTAGCTCTGAAAAGTTATCTAAGAATGAATGTAAAAAATCAGAACAAAAAAATAGGAAATTGTATTCCTAAAACACCTGCTTTTGTATGTAAGGGCAAAAGAAACAGAATGTAAAAGAATGGAGTAAAAATGGTAGAAAGGGAGAAAAAAAGTGTGAGTGGGGAGAAGGGACAAGAGGGGAGAGGCAGGGAAGGGAGGTGATGGAGAAGCTGGAGGTCCAGAGGCAGGGAAAGGTAAGTAGCCAGTTGCTGGCCAGTCACTTGTTGGTCTTGCTGTTTCTACCATTGATTAGCTCGACCTTTGGCCTGGGCAGACTTCACATCTACCCAGTCAGAGGGTGGCTCTCTCTTTTCTTCTCATCCTTTCTTCCCTCCACAAATGCTTTTTAAGTCCCTGTGATAAGCCAGGAACTGTCCTTGGCACTGGAGAGTCAGGCAGAGCTGAAGCAGATGGGTTGCTCAGCCCTGGGGAGCCTCCAGGCCAGGAGGAGAGGCAGCCTTCCCACCATATCACCCCCGTGAACACATGGCCACACCTAGGGGTCAGGGCTGCAGGAGCTTGGTGTGATGCTGTGACAAGACCTGGGGACTTGTAAAAGGAGGAGAAGTTAGACTGCAGATGTTAGACCGATGCTGGGCTGGAGACAGGTGGAAGCAGGGGAGGCCAGAAGGGAAGTGTGTGGTCCACTTGAGGGCCCAGGAGCAAGCCAGGTCCAGGGTGGGTGGGTTACCATAGGCCAGGACCAGAGGGCAGGCAGAGCCTGCTGGGGTCTTCAGATGGGATTTCAAAGGTTGTGGAAGGTGGCAATGGAAAGGTCAGGTGTGCATTTAAAAACACCTCTTTGGAAATAGTGGTGATATTTGCACAACATTATGAATGTAATGTCACTGAATCTGCACTTAAATGATTAAAATGACACTTTTTCTGGTATGTTTATTTTACCACCCATATATGTATATGTACATGCAACAATAGCACACAGACATACCCACCCACCCCCTCTGGCTGCTGTGTGGGAAACAGCCTATAGGGGCAGCTGTGGGTTCCAGGAGTAGGCTGGGACTGGGGCTGGGGCTGGGGTAGTGATGGGCATGATGAGGAACTGCAACAGATTCCTGGTGTTTTTTGGACGCTAAGCAGACAGTTTTTGGAAACGTAGTGGCCATGGGGGTGGCAGATGGAGGATTCTTCTGTTTGGACCATGTCAAGTTGGAGGTGCCTGTGAGTACCCAAGTGGAGTACAGTAGAGTGATAGGTCTGGCATGTGGCAGGCAGGTTAGGGCTGGAGACCTTGGAGATTCACAACTGTATATTCCCACTCAATACTTCAGCAAGCATAGCATTGGTTAGAGATTAATTTTTGTTTAAGGTTTTTTTAAGGTAAAATTTACACAGGATGAAATGTGCAAAGCTTAAATGTACCATTCAGTGACCTTTGACAAAAACATGCACCTCTGTCACCCAAAGCCCTCCAGTCAAGGTAGACAACATCCCTATCACTGCAGAAAGTCCTTTCAGGCCCCATCCCTGTCCATCCTCACCCCTCCTCGAGGGACAACTGCTGCTCTGATTTTTATCTGCCGTAGATGAGTTTTGCCTATTATAGAACCTCATATAAATGGAATCATAAAGAATGCATTCTTTTTTTTTTTTTTGGTCTTTTTGTCTTTTCTAGGGCTGCACCCACAGCATATGGAGGTTCCCAGGCTAGGGGTCTAATTGGAGCTGTAGCTTCCGGCCTACGCCGGAGCCACAGCAATGCAGGATCCAAGCCTAATCGGATTCGTTAACCACTGAGCCATGACTGGAACTCCGAATGCATTCTTTTATGTAAGGCTTCTCTCACTCAGCACAATGTTCTTTGAGTTTCATCCACATAGTTAACTCTTGGGAAGCTTGGCTGAGAAGGAGAGGAGAGCATGGGCAGAAAATAGGGAATGTGTATGGGCAGGAGAGGGTTTCTGAAAAGCAGGAGACAGTGGCACTGCCTGAGTTCTAAGAGGAAAGGGATGCCTAGGCATGTGGGGGATGGGGCGTGATTGAAGGAGTGGGGCCCCTGAAGAGGCAAGTTCAGATCCTGAGTGTGGAGGAGGCATCCTATTATGTGGCTCCTTTTTGAGGCACTGGAAGTAAGGCCATCATTTGATCCAGAAGGCAGGGGATGGTGACAGGTGGGGAGGGGGCTGGAGAAATTGAGCCAGCCAATGTGGAGAAATGATGTGAGTTAACCAGGCAGTTGTGGGGGCCTAGGAGAAGCTAGGGTATAAGTTAATTTACAGGGGAACACATTTGCCTGGTGTCCATTCAGCTGTTTGGGAGTAGGCCCAGAGAAAGAGGCATGCAGTTGAATCGAGTTCTGGACCAGACATAGGTCAAAAGAGCATAGAGATTTAGTGGACTGTGACTGAAACGGCAGACCATAGATTCAGCTGGCAGGAAGAGATTTAAAGGCAAGGGGTCCGTGGATAAACAGAAAGCAGAGGCTCAGTGGGGGAGGTCTGTGAAAGGCCCCAGGGCTGCTGTACCAGGGAGGCCTGGGAAATGACCTAGAGGCCGAGAGGAGGACAGGCGCAGGGGCAGTTTTGAAGGAGAGACAGTTTTGGGCGATGGTAAGCTTGAGAGGGAGACTGAGAAATAGAATTGTCAGTTGGGTCAGCTGGTGGCTGCCATCTGCAGTGACTGCGGAATCCTGGGAGGCAAGGGCCCAGGACTTCTGAGAACAAGAGGCCATGGTGAAGGGGCTGGAGGGCAACAGCAACCAGGAGGGAAGCAGGGTGGGGCAAGCCAAGCGCTAAGCCCTGAGGGCCCAGGGATTTTAAAGAAGGTGAGGCATTGCCACATTCTGAAGTCCGGGGAGTGCAGCTTCTCCTGGAGAGGTTGACTGGGGTCTGAGAGGACGTGAAGGATGGAGTACAGTGGAGTTGGCTTGGTCCAGGAAAGGAGGCTTTGTAGGGTACAGTGGACAGGCCTTGGAGGTGGGGAGGCTGTCTGGGGCAAGGTCGGAGGAGTGGAGAAATATCGGGAGGTGAGATGGGTTGTCTCCCCTTCATGGAGCTCCAGGCTAGTGAGGCTTTCGAGCCCCAGGCAGCAATTGGGTTCAGCCTCCACTACCCAAATCCTGGCCTCAGATTCAGGGCAGGTTCCCAGAGCCAACATCAGGGTCCTGGCCCAATGAGATTGGCACAGGCCTCCCTTTGAGCCAGGTCTGGCTGATCCAGCTCTGGATCAACATGCCCTGCCCTGTGGGACCCTGTGGTGCCCAGCCCTAGGCTTGAGGTCAGCCAGTTGACAGGCGAAACAGATTGGTGGAAAACTTGGGGCAGCTAGATGCTGGATGAAACAGGCAATATGTCCAAGGCCATGGTCAGTGAGAGGGCACAGACCCACCCTTATCCTTGGCCCGAAATGGGCCATGTGCCTCCTGTCAAGGCCTAACCAGTGACTCACAGCCCGGAAGAGCATGGAGTCACACCTGCCAGTTGGGCCCTCCCAGAAACCTCTGGACTTGGCACCAGCAGGGAGGGTTCATTTATAAGCTGGCTCTGAGATGTTTCAACTTATATCAAAATGGAAAAAAACCTGAATGCAGCATCAGGCATGATGTCAGTGCAGTGATCCAACACCTCTCCCAGGGATGCCTGGGCCTCAGAGGCAAGCCGCTGCTCCCCGCAGGAAGGCAGGCTAAGTGGCAGCTGTTATCCTCCTGCTTCCTTGCTGGTGGGAGGGGGCAGTAGAAAGAGAACCCGTTACTGCTGGGGGCCCTCAGAGCTTCCTGGCAGCCATGGGGGTGACAATGCATCAGGCTTCCCCCAGGAATAGAAGCAGTTTCCCTGGGCAGCATTCTCTGGGGCCAAATGTGATATGTAAGGCTGGATCCCACCCTTTGAGGCTGAGACACAGGGTGGCATGTTTCAGTGCCACCAGTGTCCCTGTGGGAAAGATGTAGAAACCCCTCCCCTCAAATGCCCCTACTCTTCTTCCTGCTCCAGAGCCAAGTGGAGGGAGCTGTAGGGAGAGGCCAGAGGTCATGCAGACTGGTCACAGCTGACTGCGTGTTGAGTGTGTGGTCCCTGAGCCTCTGGATCCTGCACATGGAGTGGCTTGAGTAAGGGAGCAGCTGAGAAAGGCTCTTCTTGCAAAACTTCAGAGCCCGCAAGGCCTGCTTTTCCAAATCTCTAGCTGGTTCCTGACAGAGCAGGCACTGGCTTCCTGTGAAAAGCCACTTTGCTGTAACTTCTGCTTCCTCCACCTCCAGGCCAGCTCTTGGCTGTACACCACACTGAGCCTTCCCACCCCACTGCTGTTCATGCCCCCACTGGGCTGGGGGTAGGGACATCTGCGCCTCTGTGATAGCAGGATGGACCTCCTTGCTGGCAAGAAGGGTCAACTTGACAAAAGCTAATGTCTGGCAGAGCCAGGTCTCGGAGTGGCCCTGGGAAGTCCCCTTAGCTCCACCTCTGGGTCCTGGGACATGAAGGCTGTGACGTGCCCATCTCCTGGCAATGTGCCAAATCAGGTTTATGGAGATTTTTGATAATAAGACTCGAAGAGAGGTTCCTTGTCACACTGGTAGAAGGCCCTGCCCTCTGATTCTGGTGGGCACCTGGCTAGGAGGGTGCCCAGGAGCCACAGACACTGTGTCCAGCCAAGAAAGATTCTCACTGTTGCTGGGCCAGGGCTGGAGGAGCTGCCACAGGCCTGGTCATGAATCCCAGCCCAGGTGGGCAGATGGGCTGATGGTGCCCAGCCATCTCTCTCCCTACCCAGTGGACAGCCCTCATCCCCCTAATATGGGGTAAGGACCTTGGAGCAAGGAGGGAGAGCCCCTCCTGGCCAGCTCCTAGGGATCCATGGGGGAGGCAGAGAGGCAAGTCTTGCTGGATTCAGAGAGAGATCCCCCGCCAGCATCTTCCTTTGGAGGCTCTGCATGCTGGGCCTATCTGCCTGGGCCTGAGCCTGGGAGGGGCTGGGAGAGGACATGGTCAAGGCTCCTCGCCGTCTGGAAGAGGCTGGATAGAAATAGCTGCACCCATCTGGGAGATGAGTCACTGAGGGGCGTTTTAGCCATTTCTTGGAGAGGTTCTATTTTAGGTGAGCCGCCTGTGACAGCCTGGGTGATGGGGGCTGGGCAAGGGAAGGTTCTGGTGGTGAAAGCAAGAGTTTTAGCACATGCCCTTGATCAACCCTGTCCAGAACCCAAAAGAGGGTCACCCTGAAGTCCCAGGATAAAGAGCTTTACCTCCCAGATTCCCTTTCTCGGGAAGTCCCACATCAGGGCATGTTGCAGAGATGGGGCCCTGGATGTGGGCTGGGCGCCCGCCACGGGAACTGAATTTGTGGCTGCAGTGCTGGGTCAGGGCCTAGGCCTCCCCTCAGAGGCCCCCCAGGGTCCCTCTAAGGGCGAGCCCAAACAGCTTGCCCCTAGGAACTTCTACTTTTGATGGGAGTGAACCCCTGTTGCCTCTCTCCACCCCAAGAATGGCCTTTCTAGTGGAGACTTTGGGCTGAGTTGCAGGACACAAATTGTTTCTTCTGTGGCTTTCTGTCCAAAAGTAGAGCTGCCTTGGTTCTTCACAAGCATCTGGGTGAGTTAACAGTTCCCAGCTTGGGTAATAGCTTCACACCCTGGGGCTTTGGCATCACTTCTTAGGGTTTCTAGAGCTGAGCTTGGTCTTTGAGTTTCCCAGGGGCAACCCTAGACCCATGATTTGACCTATGTGAGACTCAGTGGCCTGCGGAAGAGGCAGACATGCAAAAGGCACCAGGCTCCAGGGGCTGGGCAGGGCTGGTGGGGCCAGTGTCACCAGCAGCCCCCTTCCTACCTGAGTGACTACAAGAGCCGGTGACCAAATCATATTAGACCTTGGCTTTCTCTACTGTGAAGACAAAGTGAAAGAAGGCCTGTGAACCCATCCTGTGTGGTGCTGGGTGCCAGGGGATACTCACCAAAATGCGGCCTTCTTCCCACTCCTCAGATGCTGCTCTTGGGCTGCTGGGCAAGACAGCCAAGCCCAGACTCCTAAAGCAACCAGAGCCACATCAGCACAGCCCTGTGGCCTCAAGGCAGAGAGCAGGGCCAAACCCACCCCTGAGGGTGGGCAGCAGGGCCTTTCTGCCTCCAAGGACCTGACTGGACCTTTGCCTGGCAACTGGGCCACCATGGTGCTTCCAGATACTCTGGCTGCAACCATAGATGAGCACACTTGACCTCTGGCCTTGGCTCTGGAGCCTCCTCATGGGGTGCCGATTCTCCAATCTCATGGCTGCAGCCTTCTGAGAGCTATGCCCGTATTAATAGGCTGTCAGGATTAATCCCACAGCCAGCCTCTCTGGAGTGAGCCCTGCTCTGTGCCACACACTGTTCACTGTCCTGAAACCACCTCAGCGAGAGAGCTCATGGGCCCCGTGGGGAGATAGGAGACACTCAGTGGAACCAAACAGCAGAAGCTTTAGGAAGGATAAATACTGTGAAGAAAACAAATGGAGTGATTAGCTACAGAGGACTTCGGCGGTATTTTAGATTGTGTGACCAAGAAGGGCCCCGATGGGGCAGTGGAACTTGGTTGAGACCTGCACAGCTAGCTGGGCCCTGGGGCAGAGAGAATAGTGAGTGCAGAGGCCCTGGTGACAGAAGAGAGCTCAAAGGACCACCTGGCAGAACAGGAGGCCCAGAGTGTCTGGAAAGGAGAGGAGAGAGAGGACTGGGATGGGGTGGATCGGGGGCCTCATGGGCCATGGCAAAGAGTTCCTGTGGTAAGTGTGGTGGGAATCCACTAGAGGGCTTTGAGTCTGTAAGTGACGTCCTTGGACTTATGTGTGGATTTTAGAGGAAGATGATAATGGCCCATGTAACTGGAAGTCTGAGTATAGCCTTAAAGCAGAGCTGAATCCAGGGAATTAAATGAAGTCTCCAAAATAAATAAATAAATAATAACAATAAAAAAAAAAAGGGAGTTCTCGTCGTGGTGCCGTGGTTAATGAATCCGACTAGGAACCATGAGGTTGCGGGTTCGGTCCCTGCCCTTGCTCAGTGGGTTAAGGATCCGGCGTTGCCATGAGCTGTGGTGTAGGTCACAGATGTGGCTTGGATCCCAAGTTGCTGTGGCTCTGGCATAGGCCAGCGGCTACAGCTCCGATTTGACCCCTAGTCTGGGAACCTCCATATGCCGTGGGAGCAGCCCAAAGAAATAGCAAAAAGATAAAAAATAAAATAAAATAAATGAAGTCTCCAGATCTGCCCCTTCCTCCTTGTCTAGGCTCCTCTTCTGACAGTCTCTTGACTCATCTTTAGCTCCTCTCTGCATGCTGAGCAAGAAGGCTACTGACTGCTCTAAGGCTACATCTTCCTGATGAATGATCCTATCTCCTGTTAGTTCACATACAAAGTAACAAGGGAGGGCTCTGATTGGCTCTGTTTATAGGTCACCTGACCATCCCTGCATCCCTCGCTGAAACCAGTGATTGGCCCAACCTGAGTCGTGAGTCTGCTTTCCTCAGGAAGGAGTTAATGACAGAGAGAAACTACGTGTCAATCAATGTGAACAGCAGTACACGGCTTGTTTATTCTGGAGGCACAAATTATCCCATTTTCTTAAAAAATGCCCTCCTTAGGAAAGCAAAAGTCTCTTTTATTCTACTTATGTCACGTTGCATTACTTTGCCTTCACTTATTTTGCTCTCTAGATAGTTCATTTGTATCTTGTCTCCTTAGCTAGACTCTAAACTCCTCTAGGATGGAACTCATGATTTCTTTTTATTTTCTATGCCTTCCTCTCCCACCTATTACTCTTCACCTCTTTATTCATTCTGCAAGTTTTTATTGATTACTTACTGCCTACCAGGCACTGCACTACACCTTCCCTCCTGATTTATTATGTTATGAGATCACTCTGGCTGCTGTGAGGAAATGGCCTGCAGGGGGCAGCAGGGGAAAGAGAGTAGACCAGCTGGAGGCTATTGGGGTCATCTAGCCAGGGGGAATGAGAGCACAGATCTGTGAGATGGGATGTGGAGATGGATGATATATGCAGGTGTGAGCAGCCAGTGGGCATGGGGAGGACCCTGGCAGACAGTGGTTGGTAGTTGGGGCTGGTGAGTGTGTGACTGCCTCTGTTCTGTTCCACGTACCTGGCAGCTCCTCAAAGGCAAGGCAGTGCCGTCTGTCCCTCAGCCCCACCTCCTGGCATCCCAGAAGCACCTGAGCCAGGTTTGCTGCTCCTACCTGTGCTAGGAGCTGGCCCTGGCTGCTGTGGGCTGCAATGACCTGGGTCATGGGCGTCCCCAGTGCTGACCACTCTGATGACCATGATGCTTCCTCCTCAGGTGAAGGAGTGGCTCTGTCTGAACTGCCAGATGCAGAGGGCTCTAGGGATGGATATGACCACTGCGCCTCGCTCCAAGAGCCAGCAGCAGCTGCACTCCCCGGCCCTGTCTCCTGCCCACTCCCCAGCCAAACAGCCTCTGGGGAAGCCGGAGCAAGAGAGATCTCAGGGCCCAGGGGGACCACACCCTGGCCCCTGGCAGGCTGAGACAGCCAGGGCCACCTCAGTGCCGGGGCCTGCCCAAGCATCTGCCCCTCCAGAGGTAGGGAGGGTGTCTCCCCAGCCCTCTCTCCCCATCAAGCCTTCCACAGCTGATCCCAGGCCACCTGCAGGAGAGGTCCCGGCCAAAAGTGCCACCACAGTGCCCTCTGGGCCTGGTGCTGCTGAGCAGACCCAGGAGGGCCTCACTGGGAAGCTCTTTGGCCTTGGTGCATCACTGCTGACCCAGGCGAGCACCCTCATGTCTGCGCAGCCTGAGGCTGACTCCCAGGGCCAGCCCACCCCCAGCAAGGGGCCACCCAAGATCGTCTTCAGTGATGCCAGCAAAGAGTCTGGCCCAAGACCCCCAGGCTCAGGGACCGGGCCTGGGCCAGCACCTGGAGCCAAAACTGAGCCTGGAGCTAAAACAGGTCCTGGATCAGGGCCTGGAGCCCTGGCGAGAACTGGGGGAACAACCAGTCCAAAGCATGGCAGAGCAGAACACCAGGCAGTGTCCAAGGCTACTGCCAAGTCAAAGACCATGCCCAAGGAAAGGGCCACCTGTCCTCTGTGCCAAGCCGAGCTCAACATGGGCAGCAAGGGCCCTGCCAACTATAACACCTGCACCACCTGCAAACTCCAGGTGTGCAACCTGTGTGGCTTCAACCCGACGCCCCATCTGGTGGAGGTAAGAGCTGTGGAAGTAATGAGCATGTCCCCTTGGCCATTGGTGAGGGGCCAAGGCCTGGGGTAATGGGGGGCATGGGAGCAAGAAAGGGCTGTAGAAAGCTGGATCTGTGGCAGTCACAGGTCTGACTCTGAACAGCTGCAGGGGGGCTATGCTTCCTTATCTGTCCCTGCCCCCTGCCTGTCCTTCCACTCACAGAATTAACTGGCACAGTGGATGGAGTAATGGTGCCCACTGTTTCTGAGCCAGAGGTAGCTGGGTCAGGAGGCCCTCTACTGGCCTCCCCATTCTCAGCTATCATGGGCATGGCCCTGATGGAAGATGCCATTTGCCCCTGCTCCTGTAGGAAGAGCCTGAGGTCCCACCCTGCCCTCAGTTCGTGACCCTAATGGGGGTTGAAGGGCCATTAGGCAGAGGGCTGTTCCCTGATGCCCAGGGCAGGGCAGAAGGCTTTCTCACAGCGGGGATAGGCCATGGCCCACTGCCCCAGCTCCAGCCCAGGCAGGCAATATCCTCCCTCCCTCTCCTCTTTTGGGGTCATGGATGTTGATGTCTACTTATTCAAGCTATAGCCTTTGGTCTACATATTTTCCCCTGGCAGGGCCTAGATCTCCTTGGAGCTGATTGTGGGAATGCTCCCAGATGCTCTTCATACCCATAGGAAAGTTTGAGGAAGTGCTGGGGTTGGGGCCTGTCTCTCTGCATTCCCTCTTCTGCAGGAGGGTTCTGGGCCTCGTGTAGAACTGAGTGGAAGTTAGCAGGAGGCCCGGTGTGCTCTTGAAGCTTGGAGCCCAGCCAGGGAGGCTCAGAAGTTATGGAGATACCCTGGCAGAACAGGATGGACCTGGGCCAGGAGGCTGCTTCTACTCCTCTGCTTACCCGCGCCACCCTGCCTAGGGCCATCCACGAGAACCCTACGTTGGCTGCCTTGTGCATAGCTGGGTATGTCCCCTTTTGTGAGTGCCCTTGAGGTCTATGATTGGCTCATCTTGGCAGATGGTTGTGTCCCCAGCTGTGTCACATCAGGGGATAGCAAGCCAAGCACCCTCCTCCTGCACAGGGCAGCCACCTGAGTTCTTGAGGCTCCTGGGCTGAGCCATGTGTGACTGATGGCAGGGCAGGGGGGTGTGGAGTGCAGACCACTGCTGGCCCAGAAGATGGAGGAGAGTATGGTTTTGCTGTGGTATATGTGGCATCTTGTTCTGACTTGCCTGGAGCCAGGCCTCCGTGGGAGCAGCCCATTGTGATAAGGAAGACTACTTTGGCTGCCACAGGCCATATTTTCTAACATGCAGGGATGAGTGTCCTGAGCAAGACACCTCCTCATGTGATGCCCATGTGGCCCTCCAGGCCCTCACTGCCACCTCCCCAAGCCCTAGGTCCAGGGGCTCATTGGAGGGCAGCTGGCCTGGCTGCCTGGGATGGTGAGGGGACACCTGGGGGTCACCACAGGGCCAGGGGAACTCCAATCCACAGCCAGGCATATGCGTACTGCCAGGTAGGGCAGCCTGACACTGAGAGACTGTGAATCCTAGTGGACTGCTGAGCTGGCCCAGCCTGGAGGACCCTTGTCCCCAAGAGACCTCCTGGCCCACATTTCCTCATTAAGCAGGATATGCAGAGAGGAAGGGAAAAATGTCTCTGTCCAGGAGTGTAAATGTTCCTGACAGTTCCTTTCAGCAGCCTCTGGGCCAGGCCAGGGGACGTGCTGATTCTGTCCAAACAGAAGTGTTTCAGTCACATGCTGACACTGGGGAAGTGGTCTGGGTTCTGATCTCAGCCTCTTACTACTGCTCAGGTGTTGCTTTCTTGGACCCTGCAGCTTCTGTCTCTCAATCGCCAGTGTTGCCCCCTGCCCAAACTCCTCATGTCCCACTGTCTCCATGTCCTACTCTCCTGCTACCTCCTTGGCCATGACCACCCTTGGCTCCACAGGATCTGATGGGCTCCATGGGCTTGATGGTAAAGCTGCTGGACGTCCTGGACCTAGCTCCTCCCCACTCGCAGCCTCTGCTTCCTTGCCCCCTGCTCCTGACAATCAGAAAGTGGCCAAGCTTCTCTGATTCCTTTCTCCTCATGGCTCTGCTTATTAATGCTGCTGTCCCCAGAAGGAGAGCCTGTGGCTTCTCCTGGCAAAAGTGTGGATGGGCAGCCATCATGCCCCCTCCCGTGGTTCCTGCTACAGAAACTGTGCCACTGTCAGTCATCAGAGATGCAGGCCTGGGGTCACCCTCAGCTCTCTCTCTCTCACTTCAGTGTCCACTCCATGGACCAAGCCATGCTGGCTCTGCCTTCCCACTGGCACTAGAACCCTGGCTTCTTCTCTCCATCCCTGCGGCCACTTCCCTACTCCAAGCCCTTGTCTTCTGTCACCCAGACAATGTTGAAAACTTTCTCATGGCTCCACTTGCCTTGCAAGGGGCTCGTGGGGAGGGGCTGGTGCTTGGTGTGTCCCCCTCCCCTCCCCTTTAACCTGCATTGTTGCTTTTTTTCACTGAGGATCTTCACTAGGCCATGGGCCATCTTTAATCTCTCCTCAGTGAATGGCCACTTGGCATTCAGAACAATTTTGTGCTTCCCTGTGTGTTCTTGGTAAGAGGCTCCTGACTTCTCAGAAGGTGCCCCAGATACATCCTGCCTTGGAGGGAGGTGGCAGGGCTGGCAGGACCTTCTCCAGGACTGAGGGGTAGGTCTGCCCTGGCTGTCACTCCCCATCAGGCTGGGGATGACTGTGCTGTCTCTGTGCACAGCGTGAGGCAGAGGGACCCATGTCTGCATGTAGGCTGGGGGCCTGAGGGAGGGATGGGCCAGGGGAGCCCCACTGCCAGAGCCCCACGGGCCTGTTTGACCTGCTGTGGCTCCACCTGAGGTCGGAGTCCTCTTTCTGGGATGCTGGGGTGGGACTTATCCTTAGTATCTCTGAGCTCTAGAACTCTTTTTACCTTCTTTCCAGAAAGGGAGTCCAGAGCATACAATGGAGGAGGCAGTTGATCCCTTTTCCCTTTGAAATTTCCTTTGAAAAAATAACCATGGTACTATTTAGTGAGTCATTTCATAATTAAGAGTTGTTGATTCCAAATTTTTTATCTATTTATCTTTCTGAAGGATAATAGTACCCTCTGGCTTAATTTTTAATTGGCTTTCAGTTCAAAATAGAGTTTGTGAAGAAATTTGTGGAATTGGAATTGTTACAGTAACACTGGCGTTTCTTATCTTGTAATTGCCAAAATACCAGCCATGGCCTTGAGAAGTCAGGCCTTCCTGGGCAGAGGGCTTGGCACCTGTGATTTGTGGGATGAGCTGGGCTTCTTTGGGGCAGAGGCTTTAGCTGAGGCATCAGAGGAGAGACCAACAGCTGCCTCTGCTCTAGATGTGCCTCAATCTGCCTATGGGGGGAGTGATTTCAGGGAGCCTTGTTTCCTCCTCTGTGCACTGCAGGCCATAGTTCCTGACTCTTAGGTTTCTGTGAGAACCAGGTGAGACACCATCCCTCAGATGCTTGTGCAAGGCCTCACACACAGCCCTCAAACCAGGAGATTGGAGCTAGAGTGTCCTAAAAGAGGGTCTCTACAGGGAAGAAAGAGCTGCACCAGCCCCAACTATCTTGACACCAAGGTCGGTGCAAGATCCTGGTTTCCTGCGGGACGGCCCACAGGGAACAAACACATTTGATGCGGAAGCAGGAGAGCATGGTACACATTCGGGGTATCAGGGAGGATCCCTCTTATTGGAGGCAGAGGCCCAGGAAGGAGGAGCCTATGCATGTCTGGGGACAGGGAAGTGTTGGGTCACAGAGTTAGGAGAGGAACAGTAACTCCAGTGATGGCCAACCTGTAGCCTAGTGTGCAAGTCTCAGGCTTTTTTACCTCTAGGTATCCTTCTCTCAGGAGTTCTCATCCACTGCCCTTGGTTGGCAGTGGGGCTGGTGGTACGTTGAGCTCAGCAGCCAGCCTGGTGTCACCTAGGCCAGCTCCATATACAGAAAGACTGTGTGCTGCACGGTCATTTGGACTGTGACAGACAGTGCAAGGAGGATGCCCAGCTTCCTCTTGGCCCACAAGGCACAGGGGCCAGTGATCCTGGAAGGTAGCAGGTCACCTGCCTGTGGGGTACCCCACCAACTCTCTCAGAAAACTCACTTCCCCTACCTCACCCTGAACCCCCTAGCTCCATCTGGAGGAATGCGCAACTGTGCCTCCCACCGTTATTAGACAATGATTGCCCTTGGGGATTCCTACCTTCCTGCCCCCAGAAAGGAACTGGACAGAGGAAGACAAGGCAGAAATTGTCCTCAGAGCTTTGCATTGTCCACCCCCAGCTCCCAGATTGTCCCCTACTCACTTGCCAAAGGGGCTAAGTAAAGGGGCAAGGGAGTAGCAGCTCCCCAAGGGCTGGGGCTGGGTGAGGGAGAGTAGGAAAGAGAATGTGCAGGTGAATGAATGAATGAGGGAGTAAACACTAAAGGGAGAAAAGGAGTGAAAGAACAGGAAATGAAGGATCAGGGAGGGGGGCTAAGAGGGGTGGGGGCCTGACGTGAGGGGCAGAGATGAGAGCAGCATGAATAAAGGAAGGAGTCCAGGCCTCAGTTCACAGCTGCCTGCCTCCCACCCCATCCTCATCCTCCAGAGGATTTGGGTCTCAGCCCGGTCTCCCCGGGCTCTACCACTAGTGGCCCCAATGCACTGTACCCTCTCCCCAGATCCCCGGAGAGCTGGGGAAGGGCCTCCAGCAGCCAGGCCAGGTGTTTATTTTTAGCTCTTACCTCACATGCCTCCTCCTGCCTGCCCTCCCTCCCTCCCTCCTTCCTTCCTTCCCTCACCGTCTGCTATAGCAGAGCCAGGAGCAAGAGGGCCGACTGGGCAGCCCCTCCGGAAGCCTGGCTGCCTCTGTGAGTAAGCGTGGGAGGGAACAAAGCCTTGGGAGCATGTGACCTCTGCGAAGGGCTAGGCCTCTGGGCTCAGGTGGGCAGGCCACCGCAAGGGGTTGCCCTGAGCTCTTGGCATTAATTCTGCTGCTTCCATCCAGGCCACCCTTCCAAGGTACCCTTGCTTCATTTGGATTGTTGCTTCTGGGGTTGGGTATGCAGGCCAGAGGTGGAGGTCAGAGGTTTGCCAAGCCACCAAAGTGAGCCAAGGCAGGCAACCTCACCTTAAAAGGCCTAACCTGGGATGGCTGTGCATGGACCCAAGGTAGAGTCAGAGCAGTGTGGTCTTGGGCCAGTCCCCTGTCTCAGCCCAGAATCCTAACTCTATCATGCCGATCCTGGGGCTAGGGACAATGCTGTTTGCTCATTTCCACAACTCTCTCTGGGCCTCTGCCTACACCCCTCCCACCTCTTTAGGATCTTTTTGCCATCTCATAGTCCTCTCTGACATGGAGGGATTTCCACTGAGACCCCAGGTGATTCTAGGGCCCTGTGGATGGTATTCCTGGCTCAGCCCATCCTAGGCACCAAGTGAGCTCGAGGCCCAGCAAGTGACCAGCACCTATTGCCTCAGAGAAGTTCGTATGGAGGATACATGGAGCATCAGATAAGGCCTAAGGGAGTCAGCAGTGGGGCCAGGCTTTGTAAGGAACAGGGGGCATACTTCCAGGACCTCTGAAGAGTCCCCCTTCATAACTGAGCCCCTCTGCCTGGGATCTATGTGTGGAATTGGTTCTCCAGGCAGAGTTGGAGCTCCAGGCTCTGGGAAGCAGTCTCAAGGCCTTGAGTAACAAGCCTGTGGAACAGACCTAGTCCTCAGTAAACTCAAAGACCTTGCTACTTGCCCGACCTGGCTTCTGCTAGGGCCCAGAGAAGAAATGTGGTGTCTACTTCTATGGGCAGGAAACCAGGGCAGAATCATTGATATGGCATCTGCCATGGTGGCCTGAGGATGCCAGGCTGAGGGCAGACACCTTAGAGGTATGAGGCTCCCAAGGTTCTGCCAGGTAGGCTAGGGTCTGACTTGGGCCCAGGGGCTGTGTGTGAGGTAAGGGTGCTGAGGATGCTGACCCATTGTGGGCTAGTGAGAGCCAAGGGCCACCTCTTTGCCCTGTCCCTGGCTCTTTGACTTTGTGGTTCTATATCCTGTGGTTCTCCTAATGTCCCATCCTGGTGGTTAAGCTGCTGCTAGGAGCCTGAGTGTTGTGCAAGAGCAGGACAGTAGGAGTCTATGCTCTGCACCCCTGGGGCAGGAGCAGACATGGGTGTGTGCTGTTGCTCTCATTTCCCATCCAAACCCCTTGTGGGCTGGGACAGGGCCTCAAGTCTTGCCAAGGAGGAACCCTGACTCAAGGAGGCTCCTGGGAGACATGCTCCTGCCAGCCTCTCACCTGCTGCAGAAATCACTTTCTCAGGGCCTGGGATGCTCAGACTCCATCCCTCTGCAGATAGCAGGACCTAAGGGGTCTGACTTGCTGTCTGGTGTCGTTGGAACTTCGCCATTGATACCCATGTCTTACTCAGAATGACCTCTCTGGGGCTCTGAGCTCTAAGAATGCTCATGCCAGCCTGTGTCTGTCTTAGTCATGGCTGTGTCTCCAGCCCCCAGCACTGAGCCTGACGCAGAGAGCGATCCTGAAAGTGGTGGACTGATGGTCCAGGACTTGATCCCAGCCCAGCTCTGGAGGAAGCAGGGCCCCTGGCCTAAAGGCCAGCACACACAGTCCCCATCAGAAGAACAGCCCAGCGCTCAGGGAGCTGGGGAAGGTTTCTGCCTGGTGGTCTTTGCTGGCCTCAGACAAGGTGACTTGGGCAGGAGGTGTGAGCAGAGGGGACTGCTCAGCCCAACTCCCCACCCCCAAGCAGGGCCTCTCCCAGACAGCCTACCCTGGCCCCAGGAGCCTGCACCTTCCCAGCCCAGCCCTACTTGGGTATGGAGGACAGTTTCTGAGGCCTGAGAGCTAAGAGGCTGGGTGGGGCAATGTGTCCAGGAGGTGCTCCCTGCCTGATGCCTTCCTGGTCTACAGGGGTTCTCACCTGGGGGACTCTGCACCACTCGAGGGGCTCTTTATACCTTGAGGGTGAGCCCCGAGCAACCTCCTTTCCCCAGACCCTTGTGCTACTTTCCCTTCCAGGGTCTCCTCCTTTTCTGGCCAAGTGAAAAGCTCTCTATGTAAGGAAGGGGCCCTTCTTTGGGCTTCATCTTTTTAACTCTGTGTATGTGCATCTGAAGGATGGGGAAATCTGTTATTTGGGGGCAACAAATCTATAAGACTTTTTCTCCTCATGCCTTTACTACCATGCTTTGGAACACCTTCTACTTGAGGTTACAGAAATAGTCACAGAAATAACCTCTGAGTACTTCAGTGTCTGTGATTTTCATCACACCCCTCTTCTCCCATTTCCTTACAGAAAACCGAGTGGCTCTGTCTGAACTGCCAAACTAAGCGGCTGCTGGAGGGCAGCCTAGGAGAGCCGACCCCCCTGCCACTGCTTACCTCACAGCAGCCCCCTGGAGGAGCCCCTCACCATGCAACTGGAACAGCCCCTCCAAAGCAGAAGGGGCCACAGGGACTGGGCCAGCCATCAGGCCCCTCGCCTGCCAAGGCCAGTCCCCTGCCCACCAAGGCCAGTCCCCTGCCCACCAAAGCCAGTCTCTTGCCCAAGCCCCTCAGGGCTTCTGAACCCAGCAGGATCCCAAGCAATGCCCAGGAAAAGAAGATTGGAGTCCCAGCTAAAGCTGAGCCTGTGCCGAAGCCACCTCCAGAGACTCCCCTCCCCCCTGGAACTCCTAAAGCAAAGGCTGCAGTACGGAGGACTGAACCTGCCAGCCCCGCTGTCAGGGCTGTTCCAGAAGTCCCCAAGGGTGGAGAGGCAGAGGTCAGTCTCATTCACTTTCAAGGAATCCTAGCTTTCTAGATTCTAGCAGTCTAGAGAGGGCTTAGTTCCCTCGGAGACTGGGATGTAGGCCTGGGACAGGCCCTTTGGGACCACAGAGGACAGCAGGGCCTAGATGAGGTCCTGGTGGGCCTGGAGCCTTTGAGCTCTAGGCCGATCCTGTGTCTGACACCTTGGAGGATGCTTTGTTTGGGTTTGCTACTACTAGATCTAGTAAAGTTTTTCATTGAGAACCTAGGGCTGCTTGAAGTTCGACATGGTAATTCAGGACCAGAGCATTGGAGTGGGTGGTAAACCCTGATCCCCTGGGAGGTAGAGGTTCCTTTCCCCAGGGCCCTGGGATTGACAGAGAGGTCTGGGCTCCCCCACAAGCTGTCTGCCATGGGGGTACATACAGCATCTGCTTCTCACCCTGCTACAGGAGCCAGTGGGCAAGCCTTACTCTCAGGAGCTGTCTCGAAGCCCACAGAGCCTCAGCGACACAGGCTATTCCTCTGATGGTGTCTCCAGCTCCCAGAGCGAGATCACAGGTGTTGTGCAGCAGGAGGTAGAGCAGCTAGACAGTGCAGGGGTATCGGGGCAACGCCCACCCAGCCCCTCAGAGCTCCACAAGGTGGGGAGCAGCATGCAACCATCGTTGGAGGCCCAGGGCCCGGTCCCCAGTGGCGAGCAGAGCAAGCCACCCTGCAGCAGTAGTGAGGAGCAAAAGCGGCGGCCCCATTCCTTGTCCATCATGCCCGAGGCCTTCAACTCTGATGAGGAGCTGGAGGATATCCTGGAGGAAGAAGAAGACTCTCTGGAGTGGGGGCACCAGAGAGAGCAACGGGACACAGCTGAGTCTTCAGATGACTTTGGCAGCCAGCTGAGGCACGACTATGTAGAGGACAGCAGTGAAGGTGGCCTGTCCCCTCTTCCACCCCAGCCCCCAGCGCGGGCAGCAGAACTGACTGATGAGGAGTTCATGCGGCGGCAGATACTAGAGATGAGTGCCGAGGAAGACAACCTGGAGGAGGATGACACCACCACTCCTGGGCCTGGCCCGGCCAAACATGGCTCCCAGAAGGGTGGCCAGAGGCCCAGGTCTGAGCCTGGCCAAGAGCCAGGAGCACTGACAAAGAAGCGCCTACCCCACAATGCCACCACAGGCTATGAGGAGCTACTTTCTGAGGGAGGTCCAGCAGAGGTCACAGATGGCCCTGGGGCCCTGCAGGGCGGGCTCCGCCGCTTCAAGACCATCGAGCTCAATAGCACAGGCAGCTACGGCCATGAGCTGGACCTGGGTCAAGGCCCTGACCCCAGCCTGGACCGGGAGCCTGAGCTGGAGATGGAGAGCCTGACAGGCTCACC
The DNA here is from genome assembly GCF_016906955.1 of Phacochoerus africanus. Classification (NCBI taxonomy): domain Eukaryota; kingdom Metazoa; phylum Chordata; class Mammalia; order Artiodactyla; family Suidae; genus Phacochoerus; species Phacochoerus africanus. The sequence continues at coordinate 112,506,821 of NC_062544.1, forward strand.
TGAGGACCGCTCCCGCGGGGAGCAGTCCTCCACACTGCCAGCCTCCACACCCAGCTACACGTCGGGCACCTCTCCCACCTCCCTATCCTCACTAGAGGAGGACAGCGACAGCAGCCCCAGCCGCCGGCAGCGGCTGGAAGAAGCCAAGCAGCAGCGCAAGGCCCGGCACCGCTCGCACGGGCCCCTGCTGCCCACCATCGAGGACTCCTCAGAGGAGGAGGAGCTGCGGGAGGAGGAGGAGCTGCTGCGGGAGCAGGAGAAGATGCGGGAGGTGGAACAGCAGCGCATCCGCAGCACTGCCCGCAAGACCCGTCGTGACAAGGAGGAACTTCGGGCTCAGCGACGGCGCGAGCGCTCCAAGACCCCTCCTAGTAACCTGTCGCCCATTGAGGATGCCTCCCCCACAGAGGAGCTGAGGCAGGCGGCCGAGATGGAGGAGCTACATCGTTCCTCCTGCTCCGAGTACTCGCCCTCACCCTCCCTTGACTCAGAGGCTGAAGCCCTGGATGGAGGCCCCACTCGGCTCTACAAGTCGGGCAGTGAGTACAACCTGCCCACCTTCATGTCCCTCTACTCCCCAACCGAGACACCCTTGGGCAGCACCACCACTCCCAGTTCCGGCCGGCCCCTCAAGAGCGCTGAGGAGGCCTATGAGGAGATGATGCGGAAGGCTGAGTTGCTTCAGCGGCAACAAGGCCAAGCAGCAGGGGGCCGAGGGCCCCAGGGTGGCCCCTCGCAGCCCATAGGCCCCCGGAGCCAGGATTCCTTTGAATACCAGGACACCCCGGACCATGACTATGGCAGGGCTATGCAGCCTGCCTCAGAGGACACGTCAGCCAGCCTGGGAGCAGCCGTGTACGAGGAGATCCTGCAGACGTCACAGAGCATTGCCCGCATGCACCAGGCCTCCTCACAGGACCTGGCCTTTGCTGAGGATAAGAAGATGGAGAAGCAGTTTCTGAATGCCGAGAGTGCGTACATGGACCCAATGAAACAAAATGGCGGCCCTCTTACCCCTGGCACCAGTCCCACCCAGCTCGCTGCCCCCGTGTCCTTCTCCATCTCCACCTCCTCAGACAGCAGTGGGAGCCGAGTCATTCCTGACGTCCGTGTTACTCAGCATTTTGCAAAAGAGTCTCAGGACCCCCTCAAATTGCATAGCTCTCCTGCTGCCCCCAGCTCTGCCTCTAAGGAAGTAGGCATATCCTTCTCCCAGGGCCCCGGGACCCCAGCCTCCACAGCTGCGGCCCCTTGTCCGGCTGGCCTGCCACGAGGGTATGTGACTCTGACGTCCCCTGCAGGCTCTGAGCGCAGCCTTTCACCGTCCTCCACAGGCCACAGCTATGGACAGAGCCCAACCACTGCAAACTATGGGTCTCAAACTGAGGAGCTACCTCAGGCCCTCAGCAGCCCTGCTATGAGTGGCTGGGCTTCCAGAGAGAAGCCCCTGAGTGTGAGTGATGGCGAAAGTGGCACCCCCCAGACCTCCCGGGGCTATTCCTACTTTGCAGGCGCCAGCCCTCCTCTTTCCCCATCTTCTCCCACAGAGACTCCCACATTCTCCCCTGGCAGGCTGGGCCCAAGGGCCACAGCAGAGTTCTCTACACAGACACCAAGCCCGACCCCTGCCTCAGACATGCCGCGGAGCCCTGGCACCCCCGCCCTGACACCCACAGTGGCTCAGGGCACACAAACGCCACACCGACCCAGCACACCTCGCCTGGTATGGCAGCAGTCCTCTCAGGAGGCCCCCTTTATGGTCATCACACTGGCATCAGATGCCTCCAGCCAGACCAAGATGGTACATGCCAGTGCCTCCACCTCCCCAGTGTGCTCACCCACAGATAGCCAGCCCACCACCTACAGCTACAGCCAGACAACACCTCCAAGTGTGTCTCAGCTGCCCCCAGAGCCACTAGGGCCCCCTGGCTTACCACGGGCATCCAGTGCTGGTGCAGATGGGCCCCTGGCACTGTATGGCTGGGGTGCCCTCCCTGCTGAGAACATCTCCCTGTGCCGGATCTCCTCTGTCCCTGGAACGTCCAGGGTTGAGCCAGGCCCCAGGCCCCCTGGCAGCGCCGTGGTAGACCTTCGAACAGCCGTCAAGCCCACACCCATCATCCTCACCGATCAGGGCATGGACCTGACCTCTCTTGCCGTAGAAGCAAGGAAGTATGGCCTTGCTCTGGATCCAATCCCAGGACGGCAGTCGACTGCTGTGCAGCCTTTAGTTATCAACCTCAATGCCCAGGAGCAGACCCATGCCTTTCTCAGCTCCGCCACCAGCGTAAGCATCACCATGGCCTCATCTGTGCTCATGGCTCAGCAAAAGCAGCCTGTGGTCTATGGAGACCCCTTCCAGAGCCGGCTTGACTTTGGCCAGGGTGCAGGTAGCCCTGTGTGCCTGGCCCAGGTTAAGCAAGTAGAGCAGGCTGTCCAGACAGCCCCATACCGTGGTGGGCCCCGGGCAAGACCCAGGGAAGCCAAATTTGCCAGGTATAACCTGCCCAACCAGGTAGCATCTCTGGCCAGAAGGGATGTTTTGATCACTCAGGTGGGCGCTACCCAGAGTGTTGGTCTCAAGTCAGGCTCAGTGCTGGAGCCTGGTGCTGAACCCCACCGGGCTGCCCCTGCAGAGCTGCGGTCACACACCCTGTCCAGTGCCAGGAAGCCACATACAGTGGTGGTGCAGATGGGAGAGGGCACAGCAGGCACTGTGACCACACTGGTCCCAGAGGAGCCAGCAGGTGCCCTGGACCTGACAGGGATGAGGCCTGAGAGCCAGCTGGCATGCTGTGACATGGTCTACAAGTTCCCCTTTGGCAGTAGCTGCACAGGCACTTTCCACCCGACCCCCAGCGTGCCTGAGAAGAGTGTGGCAGATGTTGCCCCACCTGGCCAAGGCAGCAGCCCTTTCTACGGTCCCCGGGACCCTGAGCCTCCTGAGCCCCCCACCTACCGAGCACAGGTGGTAGGGGGCCCTGGGTCCCATGAGGAGCAGAGGCCCTACCCACAGGGCCTCCCTGGCAGGCTGTACTCGTCCATGTCTGACACCAATTTGGCTGAGGCTGGCCTCAACTACCATGCCCACAGGATTGGGCAGCTCTTCCAGGGCCCTGGACGAGACTCGGCCATGGACCTCAGCTCACTGAAGCACTCCTACAGCCTAGGCTTTGCAGATGGACGCTACCTTGGGCAGGGCTTGCAGTATGGTTCCTTCACAGATCTGCGTCATCCCACAGACCTTTTGACTCACCCACTTCCCATGCGGCGCTACAGCTCAGTGTCAAACATCTACTCAGATCACAGGTATGGCCCACGGGGAGATACTGCTGGCTTCCAGGAGGCTAGCCTGGCCCAGTACAGTGCCACTACGGCTCGTGAGATCAGCCGTATGTGTGCTGCCCTCAACTCTATGGACCAGTATGGAGGGCGTCATGGCAGTGGCAGCGGCGGCAGCGGCCCCGACCTCGTGCAGTACCAGCCCCAGCCTGGGCTCAGTGCCCCACAGGGTCTGGGTCCCCTCAGGCCTGGCCTCCTTGGGAACCCCACCTTCCCAGAGGGCCACCCAAGTCCTGGGAACCTGGCCCAGTACAGGCCTACAGCAGGCCAAGGAACAGCAGTCAGACAGCTGCTACCATCTACAGCCACTGTGCGTGCAGCCGATGGCATGATCTACTCGACCATCAACACTCCAATTGCTGCAACACTGCCCATCACCACCCAGCCTGCCTCAGTACTGAGGCCCATGGTGCGTGGCAGCATGTACAGGCCTTATGCATCTAGTGGAATCGCAGCCGTGCCACTCGCCAGCCTGACACGCATGCCCATGATTGCCCCCCGGGTACCTTTTGGGCCTGCAGGGCCATACCGATATCCTGTACCAAGTAGATTCCCCACTGCTTCCAGCATTCCACCTGCTGAGGGTCCTGTCTACCTGGGGAAACCTGCTGCTGCCAAGGCCCCAGGGGCTGGCCCACCAAGGTCAGAGCTGCCTGCCGGGGCTGCTCGGGAGGAGTCACTTTCCACAGCCACCCCTGCTGCTGTCAAGGAGGCTATGGCAGCCCCAGCCCCAGCCCCAGCCCCAGTCCCAGCCCCACTAGCTGGCCAGAAGCTGCCTGTAGATGCTGCTTCTGGGGGTGGTGGTGGGGCCCTAAGCCGGCCAGGGCTAGAGAAGGAGGAAGTGTCACAGGAGGAGAGGCAACGGAAACAGCAGGAGCAACTGCTCCAGCTGGAGCGAGAACGGGTGGAGTTGGAAAAGCTGCGGCAGCTGCGGCTGCAGGAGGAGCTGGAGCGGGAGCGTGTAGAGCTGCAGAGACACCGAGAGGAAGAGCAGCTGCTAGTGCAGCGGGAGTTGCAGGAGCTGCAGACCATCAAGCACCACGTGCTGCAGCAGCAGCAGGAGGAACGTCAGGCTCAGTTTGCCCTGCAACGGGAGCAGCTAGCTCAGCAGCGTCTGCAGCTGGAGCAGATCCAGCAGCTGCAGCAGCAGCTGCAGCAGCAGCTAGAGGAACAGAAGCAGCGGCAAAAGGCTCCCTTCCCTGTGGACTGTGAGGCACCCGGTCGAGGGCCTCCCCCGGCTGCCACAGAGCTGGCTCAGAATGGCCAATACTGGCCACCACTGACTCACACAGCCTTCATTGCTGTGGCTGGGCCTGAGGGGCCTGGGCAGCCTCGTGAGGCTGTGCTGCACCGGGGTCTCCCCAGCTCTGCCTCAGACATGTCACTGCAGACTGAGGAGCAGTGGGAGGCAGGCCGAAGCAGCATCAAGAAGCGACACTCCATGCCACGCCTGAGGGATGCGTGTGAGCAAGAGTCAGGGCCTGAGCCCTGTGTGGTCAAGAGGATTGCAGACAGCAGCGTGCAGACAGATGACGAGGATGGGGAGGGTCGCTATGTCCTGACCCCCCGGCGCCGCCGGGCCCGCCGGAGTGCTGACTGCAGCGTGCAGACGGATGACGAGGACAGTGCCGAGTGGGAGCAGCCGGTGCGCCGACGCAGGTCCCGTCTTTCCCGCCACTCAGACTCCGGCTCCGACAGCAAGCACGACGCTACCGCCTCATCATCCACTGCCACCCCCACCATGAGGGCCATGAGCAGCGTGGGCATCCAGACCATCAGTGACTGCTCTGTGCAAACGGAGCCTGACCAGCTGCCCAGAGTCTCCCCTGCTATCCACATCACAGCTGCCACCGACCCCAAGGTGGAGATCATCAGATACATCTCGGCGCCAGAGAAGACTGGGCATGGGGAGAGCCTGGCCTGCCAGACAGAGCCAGATGGGCAGGCCCAGGGTGTGCCTGGGTCACAGCTTGTAGGGCCAACTGCTATCAGCCCCTACCTGCCTGGCATCCAGATCGTCACTCCAGGGCCCCTGGGCAGATTCGAAAAAAAGAAGCCGGATCCCTTGGAGATTGGATACCAGGCCCACCTGCCCCCGGAGTCGCTCTCACAGCTTGTGAGCCGCCAGCCTCCCAAGTCCCCCCAGGTCCTCTACTCACCAGTCTCACCCCTGTCCCCACACCGGCTCCTGGACACCTCCTTTGCTTCCAGTGAGAGGCTGAACAAGGCTCACGTGAGTCCCCAGAAGCACTTCACGGCTGACAGCGCTCTCCGCCAGCAGACGCTGCCGCGCCCCATGAAGACCCTGCAGCGATCCCTGTCTGACCCTAAGCCCCTCAGCCCCACCGCCGAGGAGTCCGCCAAAGAGAGGTTCTCCCTCTACCAGCACCAGGGGGGACTGGGTAGCCAGGTATGGGCACAGGGGCTGGTCCAGGGTGGGACAGGGGTCTCTGCCTAGCCTGGGGGGCCCCACAGGGAGGGGCTTCTCCTGGGGTGGGGGTGGAGTCACCTCCAGCTCCAGAGGCCCAGAGCTAGGAGTTGAGGAACTGACCTTTCTCCATGCACTTCTGCTGGAGCCCATAGCCCAGCAAGGACATCCTGGGCAAAACATACTCATTCATGGGCCCGGCAGTGATCCAGACCCTGCTAGAAACTTCAGCCTCTCCTTAACACTGCCTCTTCACGGCCCATACATAGTCCAGTCCCTGCTACCTCCCTCTTCAGGCCTCCTCAGCCCTCCCCTCCACTCTGGGCCCCTCCTACTCCAAACCTCTCCTGTGAATGTTTCCTCAGAAAATCAGAAACATGCACCTGGCTGGGCTGCTCCCCAGTCCCCAGCCCTGGCCTGGCTTCCATTGCCCCACAGGAAGCCCAAGCCTCTTGGACTATCATTCATGGCCCATCCTAATGAGCTGCAGTGTGCTCTGCCTCATCTTGTCCCCTATCCTTATCTGGCCCTCAGCAAAGCTGTTTCCACACCCGTCTGTTCCCATAGATAGGGCTCCTAGAGCATAAACTTACCTTGTCTGTGGCTTTAGTTGCCAACCATGTCGTGGGACTGTGAGAAGTGGCCTGCCCTGGTGGGAAGATTGGGGTTGCAAGAGCCTGATGCCAAGGACTTTCAGCACCAGGCTAGGGGTGGGCTTTTCTTAGAGGCTCTTGGAACTTCTGGATGTTTCAGGCGAGTAAAATAGGCCAAGATGGGTACATTAGAAAGCTTCCTGCACAGAATGTAGGCAGATGAACTAAAGGAAAAGACTATACAAGTAGCCCTGGGGAGAGCTTGTAGGAGCCAGAGGCATTGTGAGATATATTTACTGGTTTTCTGGGTGTGATGCAGAGAGAAGGTGGGGCCTCGGGTGGGGGCTTGTGGAGGTGAGTCTGGGTAGGGGAGCACCCTGGGGTCTGCAGGCCAGAGTGGGTGGAGGTGGGGTCAGAAGTCTAGACTGGCAGGGAGTACAGGTTAGAGAGGCAGGTGGTCTTGACTCCAAGCCAGGGTCGACACAGAGGTCCCATGGGCTGGCCATGGGGGGCCACGCCAGGATGGGCACTCATGGTGTGCAACCACAACAACAAAAGATGGACAGCAGAATAAGAAGTTCAAGGAGGGAAATTTATTCCATTCCATCAAAGGTCACCCGTCATCCTGAGGTTGGGGGCATATTATCATTTCCTTTATGATATATGGTGAGAGTAGGTGGGAGGTTTTTAATTTAGTTGCTTGGCAAGGTAAAATATAAGAAGCCCAATGCCCCCAGTCCCCCCACCCCATGTATTTGGGGGATTTGAGTGGTCCATAAAAGCCAGAAGCTTGGGGCTTTCTGGCAGGCTTAGGTGCTAGAGACAAAAGGAGGACCCAGGGCAAACCTCCTGGCAAGGTGGACCTCGAGGCAATGTGGACGTTGGGCAGGTGAGGAGGGCCCTATGAGGGCATGTTAGGGACTCCCGATCAGGAAGCCAGGTAGCCAGAGACAGGGCTGGAAAGAGCATTGGGCTGACAGGGATGTGGAGGGAGCTGGGGCCAGACCGAGAGCACAGCTGGGCAGAGGGTGGTACAGGACAGGAGGAAGAGAGTGGACAGGTGGCCAAGTTGCATATCACTTTGGAGAAGAGGAGGCCAGGAGGCAGAAAAAGACTCAGAGCCTTTAGCAGCAGACATCCAATCAGCACGCAACCCTTCCCATGATCCTCTAGGGAACCCCTGCCAGATGCCAAGATCCAAACCCAGAGCCAGGCCTGTACTTTGCTCAACTCAGGACACTCAGCGGAAGGCGGAGGGTGGCGAGCCCATTGGAGATGCACAGGGGTTCTAAGGGCCACTGTGTGCCAGGCCAGTACTAGATGCCAACACCAAGTGCTGTCTGTTCCTTCCCTCCCCTCCCACTGCCCTGGGCTCAGGGAAGAAGGCCTGTAAGATGATCATAGACCCTCCCTCCAAGGCCAGTGGGTGGGCAGGGAAGGCCTTGAGGCTGCCCCAGGAATCAGCCCGGCCCCTTCCCTGGCCCAGGCCAGTGCTCTTCTACCTTGTGCCCCGCCAAGCCACCCACACCATGCGTCTCAGTGCTGCCCGCCCTTCCCTCTGTCTCAGGTGTCGGCGCTGCCACCCAACGGCCTGGTCCGCAAGGTGAAGCGGACACTGCCCAGCCCCCCTCCAGAGGAGGCTCACCTGCCCCTGGCTGGCCAGGCTCCCCCACAGCTGTACGCAGCCAGCCTGCTGCAGCGTGGGCTGGTGGGGCCCACCGCTGTCCCTGCCACCAAGGCCAGCCTGCTCCGGGAGCTGGACCGGGACCTGCGGCTGGTGGAGCATGAGTCCACCAAGCTGCGCAAGAAGCAGGCAGAGCTGGATGAGGAGGAGAAGGAGATCGACGCCAAGCTCAAGTACCTGGAGCTGGGCATCACCCAGCGCAAAGAGTCTTTGGCCAAAGACCGAGGTGGCCGTGACTACCCACCCTTGCGTGGTCTTGGTGAGCATCGAGACTACCTGTCAGACAGCGAGCTCAACCAGCTGCGGCTACAGGGCTGTGCCACTCCGGCTGGCCAATATGCTGACTTCCCTGTCACCGCTGCTGCTCCTGCCACCCCCTCCGGCCCCACTGCTTTCCAGCAGCCCCGGTTTCCACCTCCAGCACCGCAGTATGCTGTAGGCAGCAGTGGACCAACTCAGAATGGATTCCCAGCCCACCAAGCACCCACCTACCCTGGCCCCAGCACGTACCCAGCACCTGCCTTTCCTCCTGGCACCAGTTACCCTGCCGAGCCCGGCCTGCCAAATCAGCAGGCTTTCCGGCCCACAGGCCATTATGCAGTCCAAACACCCATGCCAACCACACAGAGCACCCTTTTCCCTGTCCCGGCTGACAGCTGTGCTCCCCACCAGAAGCCACGCCAGACTTCACTAGCCGACTTGGAGCAGAAGGTGCCCACCAACTATGAGGTGATTGCCAGCCCTGTCATGGCCATGTCTTCGGCCGCATCTGAAACCAGCTATAGCAGCCCAGCGGTAAGCAGCAGCTATGAACAAGGCAAGGCCCCAGAGCTGCCGCGGGCTAGTGACCGTAGCAGTGTGAGCCTGAGCCCAGCCCCCACCTACCCCTCTGACTCACACTACGCTAGCCTGGAGCAGAATGTCCCCCGGAACTATGTGATGATCGACGACATCAGTGAGCTGACCAAGGACAGTGCCTCCACTGCCCCTGACAGCCAGCGATTGGAGCCCCTGGGGCCGAGCAGCAGTAGGCATCCAGGGAAAGAGCCAGGAGAACCTGGTGTCCTTGAGGGACCTGCACTGCCCTGCTGCTATGCCAGAGGAGAGGAGGAATCCGAGGAGGACTCTTACGACCCCCGTGGAAAGAGCGGCCATCACCGGAATGTAGAGAGCAATGGCCGATCAGCCAGCACCCACTATTACAGTGACAGTGACTACAGACATGGGGCTCGAGCAGAGAAGTATAGTCCAGGCCCTGTGGGACCCAAGCATCCCTCCAAGAGCCTGGCCCCGGCTGCTGTCTCTTCAAAGCGCAGCAAGCACCGGAAGCAGGGTATGGAGCAAAAGATCTCCAAGTTCTCACCCATCGAAGAGGCCAAGGATGTGGAGTCAGACCTGGCCTCCTCCCCCTCCCCTGCTGTCAGCAGCAGCCTGGCCTCTCGGAGCAGGAAGTTCCAGGATGAAATCACCTATGGGCTCAAGAAGAATGTGTGTGAGCAGCAGAGGTACTACGGGATGTCCAGCCGGGATCCAATGGAGGAGGATGACCGTATGTACGGTGGGAGCAGCCGGGCCCGGGTGGCATCTGCATATGGTGGGGAGAAGCTGTCCAGCCATGACTTCAGCCGGGGCAAGGGGTTCGAGCGAGAACGGGAGGCTGTGGAGCGGCTTCAAAAAGTGGGCCCCAAGCCCTCGTCTCTGAGCATGGCCCATGGCCGGCCCCGGCCCCCCATGCGGAGCCAGGCCTCTGAAGAGGAGAGCCCCGTCAGCCCCTTGGGGCGACCCCGCCCTGCAGGGGGCACCCTTCCCCCTGGGGATACGTGCTCGCAGTTCTGCTCCAGCCACTCCATGCCTGACGTCCAGGAGCATGTCAAGGATGGACCACGGGCCCACGCATATAAGCGTGAGGAGGGCTACATCCTGGATGATTCCCACTGCGTAGTTTCCGACAGTGAAGGTAATGGCAGCCGGGGGTGATTTCTGCGGATCCTCAGCACCTGGGGGGCTGCCTGCCCATGGGGCCCTGGGCCCTGAGATGTCCCAGTGGGTCCTGGCCTGGTGTCTCATCCAGGGGGCCTTGCTGCAGGCTGCCCTTCCTGCCTGCTCCACCCTCACCCTGGCCTCAGTTGTGGGAGGGGGGCTGGGGGCCTAGCGTTATGCTTGTGGCTGTGGCACCCACTCTCTGTTTTCCTTGCATGGCTTCAGCTGGGCCTTCCCCTGCGGCCAGCCTGGGGGTTGATGGTGTTCTGTTTTTGGTCTCTGAAGCATATCACCTGGGCCAGGAGGAGACAGACTGGTTTGATAAGCCCCGGGATGCCCGCTCTGACCGGTTCAGGCACCACGGGGGCCACGCAGTCTCCTCCTCCTCCTCCCAGAAGCGTGGCCCTGCCAGGCACAGCTACCACGACTACGATGAGCCCCCCGAGGAGGGCCCATGGCCACACGATGAGGGTGGCCCAGGCCGCCATGCCTCAGCCAAGGAACACCGGCACCATGGTGACCACGGGCGGCACTCAGGCCGCCATGCTGGTGAGGAGCCAGGCCGGCGTGCTGCCAAACCACATGTTCGGGATGTGGGTCGCCACGAGGCCCGGCCTCATGCTCAACCCAGCCCTGGCCCTGCCATGCAGAAGAAGGGTCAGCCTGCGTATCCCAGCTCCACTGAGTACTCACAGCCATCGCGTGTTCTGTCAGCGTACCATCAGGCCTCTGAGAGCAAGAAGGGCTCCCGGCAGGCCCACTCAGGGCCCACCACACTGCAGCCAAAGCCAGAACCCCAGCCGCAGCCACAAGGTCGGCAGGCAGCTCCAGGGCCACAGCAGTCACAGCCACCTCCCTCCAGGCAGATGCCCTCAGCAATAGCATCACGCCAGCCACAGACACAGCAGCAACAGCAGCAGGAGCAGCAGCAGCAGCAAGGTCTGGGGCCACAGCCCCCACAGCAGGCCCTGTCGCAGGCTCGGCTGCAGCAGCAGGGCCAGCCAGCTTCCCGGGGTCTGGCACCTGCTGCTAGCCAGCCAGTAGGGAAGCCACAGCCAGGACCCTCGACGGCTACAGGCCCCCAGCCAGCAGGACCAGTAAGTAGGGCTCCAGTGCATGGATCTTTCCTAAGGTGGATGGTGGGACTGCAGCCTGGACAGCCCCTTGGTTCCAGGCTGGACCTGGGCAGAGAGTTGACTGGTGGTAGCTCAGCTGGGTTCTGTGTTGCAGCCACGGGCAGAGCAGGTGAATGGCTCTAAAGGGACCGCCAAAGCACCCCAGCAGGGGAGGGCTCCTCATGCCCAGCCACCACCAGGACCTGGACCTGCAGGTGAGCCTGCCCTTTGGCGCCCTTGGTTATGACCTAAAGTACCTGGGCTGCCCTTTCCCTGTGCTCACTGGCACCCTGAGCTCCCCTGCACCTTGTGCCCTCACTGTTCCCTGAGAAGGTGCCCAGTGGACAGCAGGCCACCTGAGCAGAAATGAGCCTGAGGTTAGGGTGAAGCAGTGGGGCCACCAACAGCGGGGCTTTAGGGCCCAGGCACCTCTGGTCAGGGCACCTCTAAGGGGCTGGTGAGCACAGAGTCAAGGGTCAGGACAATGGCTTCTTACTCTCTCCTTCCTTCCTCTATCCCTCCTCTTATCTTCCTTCTCATCTTCCTCTGCCTTTTCCTCCCTTTCTCCTTTATCTTCCTCAACTTCCTTTTTTTCTGCTTCCTCCTACCCCCTTCTTCCTGTTCTTATCTTCCTCTCTTTATTCCTATATCTTCCTCCTCACCCTCCACCTCAGAGGGTACTCTCCCACTCAGACCCTGAAGAGCCAGGCCAAGCACAGCTCAGGATGGCACTTTCTTTCCCCCTAGGCATGAAGGCTGGAGCCAAGCTTGGAGGGAACCCAGGGGCTCCTGCTGGCCAGCCAGGTGCCGATGGGGAGAGTGTGCTCTCCAAGATCCTCCCTGGTGGGGCAGCAGAGCAGGCTGGCAAGCTGACGGAAGGTATGCACTGGCCACAGCCAGGTGCGTGGTGGGCGACTACTCAGGGGCCCTACCCTGGCAGAGGTCGGGTCTGGGGAATGGTTGCAGGCTCAGTCACCCAGGCACAGGCCAGCCCAAGGGCCTACCTGCTGCCATCTAGTGGTTCTCTGGGTGGACCCTGCCCCTTGGGCTGAGCTTGGCTTCACTATGCCAAGTGGCCCTGACTAGGAGGGAGTCTAGCCCAATTTCCTGACACCTCTCTCCTTTTTCTGTGTCACAGCTGTGTCTGCTTTTGGCAAAAAATTCTCCTCCTTCTGGTGACCATGCCCTGTAGGGTGAGTATGAGCTGTCTGTACCCATCTTCCCCTGGGAAAGGCCTGAGGTGCTTGTGTTGGGGCTGTAAGTCCTGCACAGTTTTCTGAAAGGAGCATGGTCTTTAGTAGCTGGTGATGTGGCCAGAGCTTCAGTGTCTTCCCCGTGAGTGTGGGAAGAGGAAGAGGAAAAGGAAGGACTCTGTGCACAGAGGTCCCAACATAGGGCCAACTCACTAGAGGTCCCAAGCCCTAAAGGGAAGGCAGGGCCAAAGTCCCCTGCCTTCTTCTCCCCCACCCCTTACTCCCCACCCCCGCATGGGGCTTTCATATCTTCGAGCTGACATTAGGCTGTAGGCGGGGCTCCTGGGATACAGCTCCTCCCAGCCTTCCTCTGCGCATTCTCCACAGGCTCTTGAAGAAATGAAGGGAGATGATATCATTGCTGTGGAAAAATCTCTGGAGTCAGAGGCCTGGGCACAGCTCTGGACTCTGCGTATAACAGTGAGTATCGGTATGGGTAAGGCATAGGAAGGGGGCTGAAAGGCCAAGGCCTGGCTGACCAGACCAACCCACTTCCTACCAGTGTAAACTAGGAGGGGCGTGGTGGGCTTCCTTCAGCTAGGCTGGGCCCAGCAGCCACCTGGGAGGCAGAGACATTTGAGCTGGCTGGGATGAAGCCGCCCATGCCGCACAACCTGGGCACTGATTCCAAAGCCCCATCCCTGAGGCCCAGTGTTAGTAACTTTGCTCCAGATGTTCAGTTAAGGCCAGAGTCCCCAAACCCTGAAGAACTTAGGAGCCCTTGGTGTGACGTCAGGATCCTATTGGCTTCATAGGCTGAGCTCAAGACATGGCAAGATGGAAAAGTAGAACAAGTGGAAAAACAGACAGGAAAGGGACAGAGAGGAAAGGGAGGTCACTTGGACAGGAGTCTCAGCTCCAGACCAGGTCAGCTGAGCCAGAGGGTGGAAGGGCCTCAGGATGGAAGGCCTGGCTCTGTCTGGGCTTCAGTGGCCAAAGCAGGATCAGAAGCCTCTGCTGAGAGCCTCCTCTGTCCCTGGCCCTGCCTCTGGAGGGGAAGGAGGAAGTAATCCAGCATGCAGGATGTCCAGGAGGGTAGCCTGGCTATTGGCACTGCTCTGCACATAGCCCTCCTCCTCCCCCTCCTTTGCCACTTCTAGGGTTAAGAATACAGAGGTTTGAGCACTTCTCACGGCGGGCAGATGTGCTGTGTCGCAGGGCTGGGCACTCAGCAAGCAAATCACCGGGGGGGCACTGGGGTTCTCAGGGTCCTTTGCCCAGGCCTGGCTTGCTTCTAGGGAGAAGCTGGGTGTAGTGTCGAAAGGGCCACCTGTCTCTGGAGGACCAGCAGGGAGACTGGAAAGGTCCATTTTCCCATCCATTTATTCAACAAGTGTTTGTCAGGCCCTAGGTAGGTGCCAGGTCCTGATCCAGGTGCTAGGGATCCAGCAGTGAACAAGCCCTTGCCCTCTGAAGCTGACAGTACACTGAGAGGGGAAGAGAATAAATGAGTTTAAAAAATTAGATTGAAAGGTGATTTCTGAAGGTGGTAAGTGTTCTGAAGCCAGTGAAGCAGGATTATGGCACAGAGATGTCTGCTCTAGAGAAAGTGGTCAGTGCCAGGTAAGGCTCAAGGGACGAGAAGAGGCTGCTGTGGCATGTGCCCTGGTGAGGGAACAGCACCAGTGGAGGCTCTGATGAGACATGTAGGCCTCAGGGACAGGCAGAAGGCCAGCACAGTCAGAGCCACAGAGGAGAGGAGAGATGGTCCGGAGTGAGGTGGGAGGGGGCGGGAGGCAGTTGGGATGGGCTTTGTAGGCCAAAATAAAGAAACTGGGATCGATCTTTCTTTCTTTCTTTCTTTCTTTCTTTCTTTCTTTCTTTCTTTCTTTCTTTCTTTCTTTCTTTCTTTCTTTTTTCTTTACTTCCTTCCTTCCTTCCTTCCTTCCTTCCTTCCTTCCTTCCTTCCTTCCTTCCTTCCTTTCTTTCTTTCTTTCTTTCTTTCTTTCTTTCTTTCTTTCTTTCTTTCTTTCTTTCTTTCTTTCTTTCTTTCTTTCTTTCTTTCTTTTTTGCTTTTTAGGGCCGCACCTGCAGCATATGGAAGTTCCCAGGCTAGGGGTCGAATTGGAGCTACAGTTGCTGGCCCACTCTACAGCCAGAGCAATGCAGGATCTGAGCCGCTTCTGCAACCTACACCAAAGCTCACAGCAACACCAGATCCTTAACCAACTGAGTGAGGCCAGGGATTGATCACGCCACCTCGTGGTTACTAGTTGGATTCATTTCCACTGTGCCACAATGGGAACTCTGAGTCTGGAATTTTTTCTAAGTATGGTAGCCACAGTGCAGCACCCCAGTGTTCTTCCTGTCTTCACCCCATGATGGCGGCTCCCTGCCGCTTTCCCGCTCAGCCGGATGTTTTCTCCCAAGTTGCTGGGAACAGATGTGATATCAGAAGCTGTGCTAAAGGGTAGGGAAGGTGATACAGCCCATGGACCATGTCCATGGCAGGACCCACCTTGGGTGTAGGGCCAGGGCCCTGTCATCAGGGAGCGAAAGGAACCACTGGCACAGCTTTATTCTGTGTCCTGCCATATGATGTGCATGGGCCACAGAGACATTAACTTTGTAGTTAAAAGAGTCTCCATCAAGTTCTGACATTTGGGTAATGATTGGGCCAAGTGGTCAGAGCTTCTGTGAATGTCCATCTCCTGGTGTTACTTGTGGCAATTTCAGAAGTGCAGTGGGAGAGGCTTGTCATTTTAAACAAAATCTCACCTCCCTCACTCTTAAGAGACAAACAGCAACTTATGGTAAAGAATTGTCCCTTCCTGGCCAACTTGATTTTTCTCTTCCTGACCTTCTCTTTGTGACCTCAGACCTACCCAAGCACCCATCTCCCCCAGCCTCAGTGCAGGCAGCGGGGGGTGGGGGGGTTCTCCCATGGGTGAGGAGGGGCCAGGCTGTCAGCATGTGGCAGATGGCAGACAGTTGGGAGGAGTATGGGTGGGAAGCAGCTATCCACGGTTCTTGATAAAATCCTTCTGTCTTTCCTGTTTCCTTCCCTCCCTCCCTTCTTTTCTCTTCCAAGCATCTACAATCTGGTGAACCCTTGGCCGAAAGACTCACACCCGGTAGGACGTGGCAGGTGGGCCTCACTTGAGGACAGGATGTTTTCTAACAGCAGCTGCCAGTGTGAAGCAGCTGCTGACAAGTGGGACCACTGGCCCTGGGGGGACCTGTGATTGTCTTTCCAGAGACCTTGCTCTCCTCAGGGCGCCATCTTCAAGGCATAGCCATTGCTGGGTGGGAGGAACCCTCTCTGGAGACCCTGCCACATGACAGACTTGCTGCTCTTCCCACAGCCGCCTTCTGCGGCCTGGCCGGGCTTCCAATGCGTTATACACAGAGTTTGGGTGCACGCTGCCTGTTTTTGACGGATGCTGCCCTTCCTCCACAATGCCAGAAGTTTTTCCACAGCCTTGGAGAGGGGCTTTGACAGAGGGCTCGGGCCCTGGGCTCCGTTTCCTTCACATTCCAGCTGGTCCGGATCCCTCTGTGGCCACAGGGTCCTGCCCCCATCACCCTGCCCTCTGGGTGACACTGGAGCAGATGTCCATGTGGCTAGTGTGGGATTGGGAGAACTTTACAAACATTAGGACCTAACACTGTCTTCATCACTGAAACAAGAGGCCATAGCACCGAAAAGCAGCGTGGGCACCAGCTGAGGCTTCTCCCAGCCCATGGGTGGCCGCGTGCTAGCACGCCCACCACCATCTTCAAAGCCATCCTCCTCAGTCATCGTGAGCATCCCAGCGGCACCGCCATTGTCTTGACCAGCCGACTCCTCATTTGTACACCTGGGAATTTCTTTTGATTTCAAGAACAGCCTTAATCATTTCAGTTTAATTTAAGTGTATACCTCATAAACATTTTTCTTTTGTTTCTCCCCATCCCTTCCTCTCTTTTCTCTCTCAGCTCACCTCCTCGCCTCTCCCTTCCCCCACCACCTTGTGACTGATGGTTTGGTGTCCTCTCTGCTCTGCCCCTGCTCAGCACAGGGAGAATGTTGACTTAGAAGCAATAGTGGGCAGCAGGCCACCAAGAGCACAACCCCAGGGCAGGGTCTAGGGAGGCCCCTCAGCCCGCCTCTGTTTACCGTGCAACTCCAGTCCTTCTTAAGCCATCACCAGTGGACATGCTCAGAGCAGAGGGACCAGGGCTTCTGCCAGCCGAGGGAAGGGCCCAGAGCCCTGCATAGGGGAGTGTGGTGCTGTCCATCCACCTGGTGGACTGGGCAGTGTTCTTCTCCCGGGCCTTTCCCTTGGGGGTCTCCCTTCATCTTGGGCACAGCCACAAGTCTCATCTCTAACGTTCTATGCAATGAAATATTAACCCTCAAAGACAACTGTTAATATTTAATAAATTCCATGTTATGTATAAGGAGTTAATTGCAAACATGCAATTGAGAAACTGGATAGATATGCGCATATCAAAGCCCTCACTCCCTCCCCCTGCCCCCACTCCTCCCACCCCCGTGTGTGTGAACTTCTCAGTCTGTGGCATGTTTGACCTGTGGCAGGACTCGCTGCTGCCAGGCGAGTCACCACCGCCTGTCCCGCAGTGGAGCATGCACAGCTCGCAGCCTCTTTGCACGATTTCATCCATTTTAAATGCTCAACCCTCTTGCTTGGAGTTGTTTTTGTCTCAGACTCTCTCCTTCAGGAGTGCTTCTAGCTGGCTTCTGCACAAGCTGGTGAGGACCTGCTGGAGTTGCTGCCCAAGCATGCCAGGCTGGGGGCCAGGCCGTGCAAGGCCCCACACACCCTGTGGGTTTCTCTGACCAAGGAGTCTTTGGAGGAGACTTGCCGATGGGATTCCGCACAGGAGGTGTGTGTGTGTGTGTGTGTGTGTGTGTGTGTGTGAACATTCAGAAGATTTGCTGTGGCTGCCTCTTCCCAGCAGGGCACTGCTCAAGGGCAGAGCTGGGCCGTGTCTGTAGCCAGAGAGGCTGAGGGCAGGGCCTGGCTGTGTCCTAAGACCCGAGCTCCTGATTGCACCCGAGCTCCCGAGCTCTCCTCTGTGGCTGGGGCCAGGGGGCCAGAGGGTTCTCAGGAAGAGCTGGACCTTTGGCATTTAGGGCAAGGACAGCTGACAGTGTCATCTTTAATCAGAGTGGGTGTTTACATAGGCAGTGGCTTCAAGCTGAGCTTCTTGAGAAGCTTCTTAATAACAAAACTTACAGAAGGTTCTATTGTGACACTCTCTGCATCTGTCCCCAGGACTTAAACTCCCTATCAGCCCGCATTTCTGAAGCCTCAGTATCCCACTGCTCATCAGCTTCTCCACAACTGAGCTAAGAGTGCGGCAGGCAGCAGCTGCCTGATCCCTCCAGGCTTGGCCTCCTTCCAGAGTGCTCTGGTTTGCACTATGCATTTCTCAGGGGTCCACATTTCTCATGCTTTCCTATAAGGTCTACAAACTCCTTCAGAGAGGGATCCTAGCCCAGCTCTGGCAGCTGTGGATGAGATAGGAAGCTATAAACCCCTGTGTTGGGCCCCAGGCCCTGCCCTTCTGGATTTGGGCTTTACCCATCCAGTGGAACACTTGCCTCATCCCAGAAATCAGGCCTGGGCCGTATGAGGCCATCTGTGCAAGGGCTGGGGGAGGCCACCATCCAACACCTCTGACCACCTGGGCTAGATCTTTGTGGGGATTTTGCCTGGTGGCTGGATACATGAGCAGCTAAGGCAGTGATCCTTCCTACAGAAGGCCAAGGAATGGGACCAGGAGCAGGGAACAGGCAGGAAGATGACAGCAGGTCAGCCTCCATCAAGCCTAGTTTCAGGCTCTCAAAATTTGGCTTTTCAGCTAATCTCCTTTCTGGCCAAGTTCTCTTGAAATTTCTGACATCTGCCACTCCCCACCTCCTAACATACCCACAGAACACATCTGTACCCATCACCCCTTGTGAAGGTGGCTGGAGCAGGCCTCTGGGCCACAGGTGTCCTGGCCCTTGTGTAGTTACAGCTATGGCTCTGGGGGCCAGAGGCTGAGAGAACAGCAGTGGTGCCTTGGGCACTGGGGAGCACCAAACACATCTCCACATGGGCAAGGGGGCTTCTAGGATACAGTTGAGGCCTTCTCTACAGCCCCCCTCCTCCAGTGTCATGAGCAAGGGCACTACCTCTTCTGTCTTCTTTGGGGCCCAGTGCATTCATAGTGACATCCCTGCTTCCCACCATCCACTTAGTCCTTAGGAAGAGAGTGTGGTCTCAGGGCCAATGATAAAGAGGGCAGCAGTGGCAGCAACTATGGCCTGTCTTCTGTGGCCTGTGGGGAGTTTCCCAAGGCAGATCCTTTGCCATGGCAGCATGGTCCTGGCCTGTTGGCCCCTTGGCCTCGTACCCCTTCCCCATTCTGTAAATACTTGTCATCGTATACTCCAACAGGGTCAGAGGGACAGCCTTGATCAACTGAAAGTCCTCAGAGATAACATTTCTGTCTCCCTGGGTACCAGCAGCTCTGCTGCCAATGTGCACTGGGGTGAACTGGAGAGCCATGGAAGTTGTGAGATAATTTTGTGTGTATGCATGTGAACAAGTGTGTGAGTGTGTATGTATGAGCGTGTCTGCCTCATTCAGCCTCTGGGATCAAATCAGCTCCTTCTCTCTAAGTGCAGTGCCCTGGAGAGTGGTGGCCGCCCAACGCCTTTCCTCTACTAGCTTCCATGTCTTGTTTTTGCTTTCGCCTCACTCCTTCCCTGCCTCCCTTCTTTCCTCTCTCCCTTTCTTTCCTTCCCTCCTTCTTTATTTGAGGGGGGAAGAGTGCTGTACAAAGTCAAACAAACAAGTTTACAGTTGTAAGTGCAATGACCCAAGTCCTCCACATGACCTTGTGAATTGTGTGCCGTCCTCCTGTGCTCTGTGAGAACTCGTGGTACTTCAGTGTCCCTCCCCCTGTATTGTGACAAGGTAATTCTGTGGTATCAGAATAAAAGGACTTGATATAAACAACCTACATACTGTCTCTGGGATGGTTTCTGAAACAGGAGGGTGTAGCCAGAGGAACAGAGCCTGTCTGTTCACAGTTAAAGGGAAAAGAGTAAAGAGGTGAAGATGCAGACGGGCTGGCAAGGCCAGGCTGAGTTCACACCAATCTGTCCAAAAACAATGGGCCCCTCCACAAAGGTGCCCCAGGGCAAGTTTAATGTTTGGGCCTGGAGGGAGCAGTTAGCTTACTGAGCAGACTGTCGCGGGAAGGTGCCTGCACAGCTTGCGTGTGTCTAGGCTGCACAAGCAGCTTTCCCAGGCCTGGTTCCCAGGAGGCAAATGAGCATGTGCTGCCCTCTGGTGCTGCCAACAAGCCCTACACCTTGAGGCACTGCCTTGTATCCACTCCAGTCCCCAAACTCTTGATGGCTGCTAATCTTAGTCCTTCCACAGAACAGAAATGGGTCCTTACCAAAGTTACCCAGAGTTGCTTGAAATTTTTAAAAACACAGATAAATGAAAAGAAGCCTCATCTCTGGCCTTCTTCCAGGTTAGTATCTTGATGTTTGTCCTTCCTTCCTGTTTGTGTTTCTCTTGTTTTAAACAAAAGTCGGAAAGTTGGGCTTCCCTTTGTGGCTCAGCGGTTGACAAACCCAACTAGTATCCATGAGGACGTGGGTTTGATAACTGGCCTTGCTCAGTGGGTTAAGGACCTGGCTTTGCCGTGAGCTGTGGTGTAGATTGGGGACGCAGCTCAGATCTGGCATTGTTATGCCTGTGTCGCAGGCCAGCAGCTGTAGCTCCAGTTGGACCCCTAGCCTGGGAACCTTCATATGCTGTGGGTGCAACCCTAAAAAGACCCCCCCAAAAAAGAGGAAAAGTAGTACAACATCTTTTGCTTATCTCTAACCATTCATTCCAGATATTTAAATGTTCATCCTCCAGTGCCTGGGCTCCAGAGGACTGCACCATGAATTTACAGCCAGTCTACTGCACATGTTCTCAAGGATAGGCACCGTGTTCCCAGTTTTCCTGTTATAAACAACAACTGTAATGAACATCCTAATTTCCAACCTTCCACCCAGGTTGGTGGCTGGGGCAACTCTATCTGCCCCCAGTTCTGGCCTTAACAGTCCTGCACACACTGGATGCTCACAAATGCAGGTGGCCCCAGAAAGTGGAAACTTTTTACTTAACTAGCCCGACGTGGTTGATGGGGAAGGGGAAACTGCAGGCCAATCAAGTGAGATCTCAGTCAAAAGCAAAGCAGGGCACAGGGAGCCAGGTCCCTGAGGTGTGGAAGACCATCCAGGTACAAGGTATATGGAAGAGGGGACATCGCTGCTGGCCTGACAGCTAGCCAGCCTCTCCTGCCCTCTTGAGCCATCATAAGCCCAGCCCAGTACTGCTGTCCTGAGGGAACCTGCCTGTCCAGGTTTTTCTTTCCACAGGAAGTGCTCTGGTTCTGGGTGGAGCCTGACCCCACCAGGCCCTTTGCACTCAAGAGCTTGGCCTGAGGCCTGGGAAGGCAGACAGAGGCCCACCAGTTCATGATCCCCAGCAAAGTGCCACTGAGCGGGTGGGTGAGGGCTGCAGGAGCAGACAGCTTAAGAGGTAGGCGCGGTGGCTGATAAAACCAGGCAACACCCTGCGAACTTGGCACCCGCCTTTCGTTGCCCAACATCCTGCGAGCTATGTCAGGAGCGCACCTCCGTCCTTTCTCATTGGCCTGGGAGCCCCTTCAGAGCAGGGCCTGGCACCTCCTGGTGAATGTCTGCCTTCTAATGGACCAGGAGGACCCAACAGTCAGTTCCTGGCTGCGGGAGATCCCAGCTGGAGATAGCTTCGATCTGGTTTCAGCTCAGGGCCTCATTCCTCACCTCTCCTTTCCTGGACTTCACCCGGGCTAGGCTCAGCCCCGCCCGGCCGCACCGCCTCTTTGCAGAGCCTTCGGTCCTCCGCCGCCCTCTCAGTCCCCGCCCCCCGAATGCTTAGGGCTCACCCCCGTCCGGCCTCACCCCCCACCTCCCTTGGGCCCTGTCTTTCCTCACAGACCTCGCCCCTCCCCAAAGATATGCGCCTTTATTCCGTTTCCACAGCACCATCCCCTCTCCTCACCAAGTAACTGGCCGGGGCTTGGCCCACACAGCCCGCCTCTCACCAGCCTGGCCTGCCAGGAAAGGCCCGCTCCTTTCCCCAAGGTTCCCGCCCCTCCCATCCAGGACTCCTGCAGCCGCGGTTCCCACTTCTGCCTCACAGGCCCCACCTCCTTACCATCTAGGCCCCGCCCCTCGGGTAACGGTTCCGGCCCATTCGTAGAAGGTTCCGCCCCTCTCAAGGCAAGGTCCGGGTGGCAGGGCTGGGCCGCTGCGGGCTCCGCCCCCTGAGCTCACTTCCGGGCGCCAGCACTGACCGCCTATCCCCGTCGCCCCAGAGCAACCATGGAGCGGCAGGTGAGGGATCGGCCCGCGGTTCCCGTGGTCTTTGCAGCCCGGGCTGTGCCTGACCCTGCTGTGTCCCCTGCGCAGGTGCTGCTGAGCGAGCCCGAAGAGGCGGCGGCGCTGTACCGGGGCCTTAGCCGCCAGCCCGCGCTGAGCGCCGCCTGCCTGGGCCCAGAGGTCACCACGCAGTACGGGGGTCGCTACCGGACTGTGCACACTGGTGTGTGTATGGCGGGGAATTGGTGGCGGGCCTATTCCGGGGCCGTGCACTCGGGTGGAGAGGAGGGGGATGTGCAGGGCTCGCTGCCTGACAGTGCTTACGAGTATGTGGAAGACCGGGCTTGGAGGGTGTGGGTGTGGAAGGGTGCATCCCCCAGCCGTGCACACAGGTGTATAGGGGGTGTTCTGGAATGTTGCCCATGAGTGCAGAGTGTGGGTCTTGTAGGGGTCACCCACCCCCATCATCCCATACTGTACCCACCCTCAAGGTCCTAGGGCGGATGCTAGGAGCGGTAGTGGTTTCTCTCCAAGATGTCAGCTCAGGCTCCGGTGACCTAAACTTGAGTTGTAGCCAAGTGTTGCCCATCCTGCCCCCAGAATATCTGGAGACAGATTGGGGAGGTGGGCTGGACCTTCCTCTGGGCGGGGTAGGGGAGCCTGTGCTGGGACTGGCCAAATTGAGCAGTCTCATGCCTCTCCTCGCAGAGTGGACCCAGAGGGACCTGGAACGCATGGAGAACATCCGATTCTGCCGCCAGTACCTGGTGTTCCATGATGGGGACTCAGTGGTGTTTGCAGGGCCTGCAGGCAACAGTGTGGAGACCCGGGGGGAGTAAGTTTGAGGAAGGAAGCTTGTGGGCAAGGCCACAGCCATCTGCAAGCCTTTTATGAATACCCACCGTGTGCCTTGGTGTGGGGAGGGCCCAGAAAGGAAGCCAGGAGCTTGTTTTTTGCCACTAGGAGCTCTAGAGACATGGTCATAAGCACTGGAGACTTGCTTCTGACAGGCCAGGACCGGAGCCCCTGCTCCAGGGAGGGGAGGCAAGGCATCTGCCATGGTAGGACTAGAAGGGCTGCAGGGGCGGATGTGGGCCACAGCCTCAAGAATCTTGTCTAAGAGGTTGCAGCCAGTAAGGGGATAGGATGGGCTATCACTGGGTGGGAGGTAGTCCTGATGCGTTATCCTGCGTCCTCCTCAGGCTGCTAAGCAGAGAGTCTCCTTCAGGCACCATGAAAGCTGTGCTGCGCAAGGCTGGAGGCACGGGCACTGCGGAGGAGAAGCAGTTTTTGGAGGTAAGTCTGTGTGGGACCGGGTGGTAGGCAGCTGGGGGCTCAGATCCACAGATAAAGCTCTGCTGGAGGACAGACAACCTGACTCCCAGCTGTCCTCAGGTCTGGGAGAAGAACCGGAAGCTCAAGAGCTTCAACCTGTCAGCGCTGGAGAAACATGGGCCGGTTTATGAGGACGGTGAGGCAGCTGGCTGGTGAGCAGGCAGGGTAGACAGGAGGGGCAGCCATAGCCCAGGGCTCCCCCTGATCTGCCTTTCTTGCACCCAGACTGCTTTGGCTGCTTGTCCTGGTCGCACTCGGAGACACACTTATTATATGTAGCAGAGAAGAAGCGCCACAAGGCTGAGTCGTTCTTTCAGACCAAAGCCCTGGACGTCACTGGCAGCGATGATGAGATGGCCAGGACAAAGAAGCCAGACCAGGCCATTAAGGTGCTCATGGTCATGGCCAGTCCATGAAGGTTCTTCAGGGCAGCCCTGGGGCCCAGTATGTTCTCCACCTACACTGTGCCTATCAGAACTGGGGAGGCACTGTCTCGTAGGGGACAGGGCAGGCTCGTGCAAGACAGGCTAGGCCCTGAGTGTCTTGTGTTCTCAGGGGGATCAGTTTTTGTTTTACGAAGATTGGGGAGAAAACATGGTTTCCAAAAGTACTCCTGTGCTCTGCGTGCTGGATATTGAGAGCGGCAACATCTCTGTGCTTGAGGGGGTTCCTGAGAGTGTGTCCCCTGGACAGGTTAGTGGCGACTCAGCCTACGTCATTCCTGGAGTCTGAGGGTCCTGCCTGAGTTACTCCCCTGGTTTACACCTGCCCCCGGTCTTGTTTACAGGCATTCTGGGCCCCTGGAGACACAGGTGTGGTGTTCGTGGGCTGGTGGCATGAGCCCTTCCGGCTGGGCATTCGCTTCTGTACCAATCGAAGGTGAGGACAATGGAAGGGGCAGGGCAGGGGGCTTTGCAGCTCAGACTGTCCATGAAACTGAGTGTCTCTCTGGTGGTTCCAGGTCAGCCCTGTACTATGTAGACCTCACTGGGGGGAAGTGTGGTAAGTGGCACCTACCTCTGCTTTCCTCTGAGACACACTGGCCTTGGCAGCCTGCATGGTACTCACGTTTCTGTCTGGTCCAGAGCTCCTCTCAGATGAGTCTGTGGCTGTCACATCTCCCCGGCTAAGTCCAGATCAATGTCGCATCGTCTACCTGCGGTTCCCATCTCTGGTCCCCCATCAACAGTGTGGCCAGTTGTGCCTGGTGAGCTGGGGGAGGGATGGGGGTGGAGGGAGGTCAACAAGAGGAGGGGATGGTGGATGAGAGCTGAAGGCACAGCTTCGTTTCTCCTTGGGCCCCTCAGTGTACCTCCTGTCCCAGGTGCAGTGATGGTGTGGGCCTGGAGGCTTAGAGTGCTGGCCTGGGGGGTGCTCTGCACAATCAAAAGTCACCACCTTGAGAGCATTCTGTCTACAGGAACACTCCTCCCTTTGCGTCTCATCTGCAAGGGACTGGGAATCATGGGCAGTTATAGCATCTCAGTCCTTGCCCAAGAAGGGCTTTGGGCCCCCACTGAAAGTTAGAGGCACCCCCAGACATCTAGTCCAGGTTACCAGAAAGGAGATACATTAGGCTTCTCTCAGGTCTTCCCCTCCCTTCCCTGAGGCTACCCAGGGCTATCAGAGAAGATCTCTGTGGGCTGGTGGGCCTGACCATCGTGTTCCCTTGCAGTATGACTGGTATACCAGGGTCACCTCGGTGGTGGTGGACATTGTGCCTCGGCAGCTGGGAGGTACGGGGTGTGTGTGTGTGTGTGTGGCTGGGTGGGTTGCCTGCAGCTCTGTTTTCCTGCCATCTGTTATCTCTGTTCAGGGCCAGCCTCCTCAGCTCTTCCTCCCTGGGTTCCTTCTGAAGTCTCCCTTCCCTGCTGGGCCAGCCCCAAATTCCACCTTCACAGGGAGTGGGGCTGTCACCACAGGGGATGGTTTTGATAGAAGGAAGTCAACTGGACCAAAGCCGAGATCAGAATGGCCCAAGCTGGCTGAGGATTTAGATTGTTTCATTTATGCTGCAGCCCATAGATTTTTCTTCTTTTTCCAGTGGCTGGTTAGAGCCACTGCTCCTTCAAAGGGTCTCAGAAAGTGCACTAGGCTGGTAGGTCCTCGCCCAGGGGCGCTCATTCTCCCGCTCCTAACACCCACCCCAGCATTTGTCCACTCCAAACCCTTGAGGCAGCAGGGTCTCTAGGAGGGTGGCTCTTGGCTGACAAACTCCAGTCACAGTCTTGGGTGCTCTCTACTCTTCTTGAGATCCTGGACTATGCTAGGGATGTGAGATGTTAGTCCCTTGTTTTTTTAGGCCACCTGCCTGGACAGTTCCAGGAGTCAAGGACAAGGGATGGCCTCTTTTCTTCTCTCTGAGTTACAAGGATGCAACAGTGGGGACCTGGTCTGAATCCCACCTCTGCCCCTTATTAGCTGTGTGTCCTTGGACAGTGTCCTGACCTCTATTTCTTTATGTGATGAGGGAGTAGTTGTCCCTACCTTCTTTATAGGATTGTAGTGAGGGTTAAAAGAGTGATATTAGAGGGTAGGATTTATTCAAAGAACCCCTCCCCATCACCAGGCACTCTACACGGTATGGTAATGGACAGACAAGTGTTATCTTGTTTACAGCATCCGGTGCCTACCAGGGGCCCTGTAAGAGCAGCTCATAGGAACGCCAGTGCACTTCTGAGCACCCACAGTTCCTCTCAGATGCTCTTAAGCTCTGCCTCTCCTGGGCCCTCAAGGTCCTCTGCCCCTCGGCCTTCTCTTCAGGGAGCTCTTCATCGCCTAGAGTGCCCCCATGTATGGGGCTGCCTTTCTGTCACAGTTGTGGGCCCCAAGTGAATTCCCCAACAACGCAAGCCTGCCTCATAATTTTGACAACCTCCCCACATCTCCACTCCTGGATGTGGCCCTGGCTCTCTGCCTTTGCAGAGGACTTCTCTGGGATCTACTGCAGCCTTCTGCCTCTGGGATGCTGGTCAGCTGACAGCCAGAGAGTGGTTTTTGACTCACCTCAGCGCAGCCGGCAGGTAAGGGGCCCTGACTTGTTGTGTTCAGAGTCAGCCCTTGATCAACTCCTGGGAGCTTTGGGCCTGGGACATAGCACAGGCACACTGCTGGGTAGGCTGCCCAACCACAAGGTCTCACTGGCCGCTTAAGGCCCTGTCTGCCCCTGTCCTGGACTCCCTTTTCCTTGAGGGGGCTGGCTGCCTGCTCCATGACAGAGCCCTTGGCCCTTTTTCCCCAGGCAGAGATGCAAAGCCCCCACCCCCAGCACTTCCAGCTGGGGGATTAGGGGGCTACCCTGAACCCCACAGGAAGCTGATGGAGGTGGGACAGCAGTTTTCTCCCAGAGATTGGGTGGGGACACCATGGTGTGCCAGGCTCCTTTGGGGTGTGATATCATTTGCTCATCAGGGTAGTTCAAAGGGGCTCTAAGGCATTTCTTACCTTGCCCAAGGCCACTCAGCAAGTTGTGATGGAACTGGAATTTGAACCCAGGCCCTCAAGCCATTCCCTACGGCACTGAGTAGCTGTCAGTCATAGTCACTCATTGTTGTGGCCTGGCCCAGGGGTCCCCAACAAGGTAGAGATGAGGTAGGGCAGGACCCACAGGGCTCTTGGCTCTGGCACCACATGTGGCCTCCCTTCTGCTTCAGGACCTGTTTGCTGTGGACACCCAGATGGGCAGTGTGACCTCTTTAACGGCTGGTGAGCAGGGCTGGCAAGTGGGCCAGGGGTGGGACCAGAGCTCAGGCATATGGGGCAGCATGGGCACTCTCAGCCACTTGCCAGCCACCCCTGGCTGGCAAGTGGGCCAGGGGTGGGACCAGAGCTCAGGCATATGGGGCACCACTGACTGTCCCACAGCCTTTACTGACAGTCTCACGAGGACCCTGCCTATGCAAGACCCTTACCAGCGAATAGACTGCCTCCCCTGCTCTGCTCTGCTCTGCTCTGTGTCCTGGCCCTGCCTCAGCACGGCCCCCACCTGCTCCTCAAACCCACAAGATTCTCTCTTGCTAAGATCTGCAAGAGTCACCCTTCCCCCTCCACCAATCTCAGGCAGAAGCACCTGAGGAGAAGCCCTGGGTTGGCTCTCTTATCATTCTCTTACCCAGGCCTGATGGTTCTGCCCCTAAAATGTTTTTTGAGCCTTCTACCTGCCCTGGCTGTCCTCACTCCTTCATGCAGCTACCAAAGTATTATTCCCAAACTGCATCGCATTGTATAGTCTCTGCTTAGGAAACACGGTCTCCTTGGACCCTAGAATTAGCACCACCACCCCTAACCTTCTAGTCCTGACACCCCTGCCGACTGCAGCCATCAAGTGGGCACAGCCAGTGCCTGCTAGGTGAGCAGACTGAGCAGGAGGCTCAGCCAGAGCTGTGTGTGCAGTTGGCTGTGAGCATCCCTTTGTGGGGATCCCTTTGCTTCTGAGGGTGGAAGGGGTACCTTAGTATAAAGCCTCCAGCCTGGGACTCAGGCTCTGCAGGAAGTGGGTGGGAATAGTAGTGGCATCTGCCTTTCTTCAGGGGGGTCAGGTGGAAGCTGGAAGTTGCTCACAATTGACCGGGACCTCATGGTGGTGCAGTTCTCCACGCCCAGTGTACCCCCAAGCCTGGTGAGTGTTGGTGGGACCCAGGCCAGGAAGCAGGGGTTCTGTGCAGGCAGAGTCTGACTGTGGCCGGTCAGCGTATGAGAAGCCAAGATGTGGACCCAGTTCAGCATAGTCCACCGGGGTCTGATACCAGGGGGAGAAACTGCTGGGCCAGGATTTGCTCTGTACAGAACCGGGTGCCTGGGAGAGTGCTCAGTCCTCTGGCATAACAGCACGGGAAGACAGCAGAGCCTAGAAGCTGAGAAGGGAGGGCTATGTATGTGTGGTTATGTGAGTACCTTTGTATATACCAGCTCCCGACACGAGCCCATGCTGTGCCCTCTAGAGGTGGGCAGCTGGTTCAGTATGAGAGCTGCCCACTCACAGAGGTGGAAAAGCAGGGTGGCAGCCAGGCCACCTGTCACACTCTCTTTTCCCTTGGCAGAAAGTTGGGTTCCTGCCTCCTGCCGGGAAGGAGCAGGCGGTATCATGGGTATCCCTGGAGGAGGCCGAGCCCTTTCCTGACATCTCTTGGAGCATCCGGGTACTACAGCCACCCCCACAGCAAGAGCATGTGCAGTATGGTGAGCTGGGCACAGGCAGAGGGACACCTTGTTCAAGTTCTCCAGCACATAGTGTCTGTAATCACCTTTCCTGCCTCTTATCTCACATTTTGGGGTTGCCTGAGATTACCTCTAAGAGGTTTTCTTCTTCTTGTGGATGGTCATGGGGGTGTCCAGGCATCTGAGCACCTGCTCTGGTTATCAGAGCTGGGCATCACCAGGCCAAATCATCTGTAGTGGGATAACAGAGCCCAAAGAAGACAGCCCTACACAAGGCCTCTGTGACTACACCTCCTCCAGAATGTTGTCCCTGTAGAGAGTGCAACTTGCTACCTAGAGCAGAAGGAGCATGAGACTCCTGGGTCCATGTGTCACAGTGTGGGTTACCTTGGTCAGGTCTCTGGTTTCCAAGGTCAGCCCCAGACCTGCAGCCACAGCTGAGGCCTGGGCTGCAGACACCCCTGAGCAGTAGTAGCACTGGCTCTGCTGATTGCTGCTATTTCCCTGCAGCTGGCCTTGACTTTGAAGCAATCCTTCTACAGCCCAGCAACTCTCCAGAGAAGACCCAGGTGCCCATGGTGGTCATGCCCCATGGTAGGCAACAGACCTAACAGCCCCTGCCCTCCCACAATCCCTCCTAGCTGGCTCTTTCACCCTCTGTCTGTCCCCTACCTGCAGGGGGACCCCATTCATCCTTTGTCACTGCCTGGATGCTGTTCCCAGCCATGCTTTGCAAGATGGGTTTTGCAGTACTACTAGGTGAGGGAGCATGGCCCCACAGCCCAGGTGGGGCTGTGGGGTGGTGATGGGGTGGGCTGGATCTGTACAAGCACTGCAGGTACCACCCTAGTCCAGGCCTCTTGGCAGCCTGGACCTGGAAGCCACTATCAGGAACTGCCCTGATGACTTCCCTGGAAAAGGTGTGGGTCACGGGGCAGTATCAGATCTCTTGGCCTCTTCCCCTTGAGTCTGATATAGCTGGCCCCAAGGCCTACTTCATATATAAGCGAAAGGGTATCCAAGAATCTGAGGATGTCACTTGACCACCCTGTCTGGTCCCTCTCTGGCCTCCAGTGAACTATCGTGGCTCCACCGGCTTTGGCCAAGATAGCATCCTTTCCCTCCCTGGCAATGTGGGCCACCAGGATGTGAAGGACGTCCAGGTAGCAGGGGATGGGGCTTTCGTACTGGCTGGAGGGTAGGCTGTCGGGGGTGTGACTTTATTCAGCTGGACAGGCAGCTGGCTGCAGCATGATCTGCCCTACCCTGCAGTTTGCAGTAGAGCAGGTGCTCCAGGAGGAACACTTTGATGCAGGCCGTGTGGCCCTTATGGGTGGTTCCCATGGTGGCTTCCTCTCCTGCCACCTGATTGGTCAGTATCCAGAGACCTACAGTGCCTGCGTGGTGAGGAACCCTGTGATCAACATTGCCTCCATGATGGGCTCCACTGACATCCCTGACTGGTGGGTGCACCCAGAGGTCTCCACCCTCCTCCCCTCCACACCCTCATAGAGCTCTCACAGGCCCCACACAGAACTCCCAGGGCAGCGTCAGTTCAATCTCTTATAGGTGTATGGTGGAGGCTGGCTTCTCCTACAGCAGTGACTGCCTGCCAGACCTCAGTGTGTGGGCTGCGATGCTGGACAAGTCGCCCATCAAGTATGCCCCTCAGGTATGTGGCCCTCTCCTGCCTGGTGCACCACCAATGGGTCCATGGCCCCAGGCTCTGCTCACCACGGATCCCCACATACCCAGGTGAAGACTCCACTGTTACTGATGCTAGGCCAGGAGGACAGGCGTGTGCCCTTCAAGCAGGGCATGGAGTATTACCGTGTTCTCAAGGCCCGGAATGTGCCAGTCCGGTAAGTGTGGCAGGACAGCCCTGGCAGCTGGTGGGCAGGTGAGCAGGGAGGGATTCTCTAACTGCAGACACTGCTGCCTGACCCCTACAGGCTCCTGCTTTATCCCAAAAGCACCCATGCACTATCAGAGGTGGAGGTGGAATCAGACAGCTTCATGAATGCTGTGCTCTGGCTGTGCACACACTTGGGCAGCTGAAGCCCTATCTGTCTGCCTGAGCTGGGTGCCCACACTTGGCTCTTGGAGAGTCCCATGGTCTGGCAGAGCTGCAAGAGGCTTCCTGGGCTCTGGACTCCATGGATGGGTGAGCTGAGGAATGTGGGCTGTATACTCATAATAAATAAGGACACAGAGTCTGGTTCCTGCTGGTACTTTGTACCAGGCCACCCTAACCCCAGCCACACCCTTGAGGTTCAGAGACTGAAAGCCCTGGGTGTGGCAGCCATAAGGACTGCATCTACCTCCAGTATGAGAGGAGCGGAGACAGTGCGAGGCTCAGCTGCTGCCTGACCTGGCCAAACAGGACTCCACCAGGCCAGCTCCCTCTGCTGCAGTCCCTTCTGTTAGAGCTCCCCACAGCACCCTTCTCCCATCAGTTTATCTAGGGGACTGGTGAGGCCCTGCCCTTCCACAGCACCAACAGGCTAAGGCAGTCCTGGGGTCAGACTGCCCAGCCCAGGGCGTGCTGGACTCAAGCCACCCAGGCCCTGGTGAGGAGTTGCCAGTTCAT
The DNA here is from genome assembly GCF_016906955.1 of Phacochoerus africanus. NCBI lineage: Eukaryota > Metazoa > Chordata > Mammalia > Artiodactyla > Suidae > Phacochoerus > Phacochoerus africanus. The sequence goes on from NC_062544.1 coordinate 112,537,668, forward strand.
TCCCTAGCAGCAGAGACCAAGAAGTACCCTTCACAGGCATAAAGAGGAAAGGTGGCTTTATGTCTAACAGACGGCTTTGTCCTCCCCAAGGCAAACAGGACCGAAGCTAGGACTAGCCCAGCCGCATAACCTTGTTAATCCAGTCCACAAACACAGAGACACGCATGAAGATGGCTGGCCAGCGGGGCCGTGCACACACTCGGTTGGGGATTATAATTCCCTCCAGGACCCAGCAGTCGTGGGTAAAGCAGGCAAGCGGGCCCCCGTAGTCACCCTGGTAGATGCAAGAACTGGTGAGGGGGCCTGCGCCGTGGCAAAGACTACCCCCTTGGGGGTGAAGCAGTACATTTTCAGCTTGCCAGAGGCCCTGCCACTGACCTCACAGGCACCCACAGGGGCCAACAGTCCCTCAGTGCACATCTCACTCTCACGTATGCGTCCTCGGTGTTTGACATTACATTCCTGGTTGGAGATGACATTAAGGGAGGCCATGTTCAGGACGGTATCGTCCCCTGTACCTACAGTGAAGAGAATGGGAAGAGAGGGTCTCTGGGTAGGATCCAAGGCTGGGCCTCTTGGCCTGGAGCAGTCCATGCCTCTGCACTGTAATCTTACCTTTAGTCTCACCCCAGCCTGCAATCTCACACTTTGTGCCTGGAGGCACCACATACCGCTCAGGGGGCAGGCAGATCAGGGCCACACGCTGGTTCAGGGTTGCGGGTCTTTAGAAGAAATGAGGACACTCAGGGTCTGATGCCATGAGGCTCAGCCCCACCTCACACCCTCTTGACTTGTTACACACCTCTCCAGCTTGAGCAGAACAAGCTGGGAGTCTGAGGGCCCACAGATCATCTTGGCCATTGGGATGCGCTGCAGACCTGGCTCCCCAGGCTGTGGGTTCTGGAACAGGGTGCCCAGCCACACCTCATAGCCCATGAGAGGTACATGGCTGAGAGAGAAGCTCTGCTAAATAGGTTATGACTCATGGTCTGGTGCCTCACACTCACCTGTTGGCCTGCCTGGGAAAGGTGGCTAAGTGGGAGATGAAGGCAGGGGGTTGAGACTGGGCCCCAAACCCAAGGGAGGCTCACCAGGAGGAGAAGCACTGCCGGGCAGTCAGTACCCATTGCTCCTTCACTAGGGAGCCTCCACAGAAGTGCTGGCCCTGCCTGGAGGAGTGCAGGTTAGAAAACAGTCCTGGGATACAGACTGGACCTGCTCTCTTGGCTAGGATCTCTGAAGCAGGGGACAGCTTCCCACCTCAGCTGGCGCAAGCACAGATGATAAAGCCTCACCCCCTCTACTGGGGAATAAGGCAGTTGTGCCTTACCGGTTTCGTAAGCTGACTGTCCAGGGTGAGTTCCCAGGTTGGCCCCCCACCACACGCAGCTTGGAGCGCCTTGGATCCAGGCGAGTCACCCTCTTGCCGCACTTCTCAAACAGCACTGTGTCTAGGGGATAGAGTCGGCTGGAATGAAATCCCCAACTGGATGGAGATGGGGGGCAGAGGGACCACAACCCACAGCTGGCCCAAGTCCATACCTGGGGGCTCCAGGATGGATGGTGGTTGGTCGTCATCTAAAAGACCCAAGTTCAGCTGTGTTAAGGGAGCCAGCCTTCCTAAGGGGAGGCTTGGGGTGGGGTCCGAGGATTTTTCGCCGGCCCTCAGCTCACCGCAACGCCGCAGTGCACAGTAGTCGAATGGAATCCCAGGGTCAGTGGTGTAGCACCAAGGCCCGTGACTGTCACCGTCCGGATTTCGGCAGAAGTTCTCCTCCAGTTGCGCCTCGGGGTCTGAGATGGGCGTGAACCTAGGAGAGAGAGTGAGCAAAACTGTAGCAGGGTAATCCTAACCCCCTGTAAAGTTCTGATTTGAAAAGCTGCTAGTTTGAGACGCTGGGGTCCCAGGCCTGAGGCCTGGATGTGGGAGGAGCCAGATGACCTGTAGAACTTACTGCGGTTTGTGCGGAGTCCTCGCGGACCAACTCTGGCACCTGACGCCTTTTCGAGTCTTGCTGACCGAACCGCGGTACTGTTCCCCCCAGCCGTGGTAGCAGTCTGCGACGGGCGGACCGGGGCGGCCGTCAGCTGGTTCTCAGCCGTACGGTGTGTACCTCCAGACCCAGGTCAGGCCTTACCCTCGGGCCGTACGTCGTCGTTGCAGCGCCGGATCTGGTAGCAGAAGGCCACGCGCATGCCAGGCCGCGATGTGAAGCACCAGGGCGCCTCAGATCCGTCGGGGTTGCGACAGAAGTTCTCCCGAAGGTCCCTGAGCAGGCGCTAGGCTCAGCCTGGGCGAGAGCCCGGCCTCTAGCTCCGTCCCTGGTCCCGCCCTCCTTCAAGTTCTGCCCGGACGGCCCTCAGTTCCCACCCGCAGGACTACTGTGTCCCCAGGGGCGCCCGCCAACTCACTTGCACGCATATTTTTCCGGCGCAAAGCGATGTTGATGAGGATGCTGAGCGTCCCAACGCTGGCAGGGCACGCCAGCGGCAGTGGTGTTGACCATGCCCCGGTAGCCCTCGCCTTTACCGCGGAAGCAATTGAGCGTCGTAGCCTCCTGGCGCGGCTGTGCACCGGACCCTTGGATGGACCGAGGCGGGTCGGAGCCCAAGCCGAAGCTGAGACCGGGTCTGGGGCTAAGACGGAGCCCCGCTCTCATTGGGCCACCGCTGAATCACGCCCAGCCTCTCCTCACTTCCCAGCCAGGCCACGCCCCCCACGTGTCCCAGGTGCCCTCCCAGCCCCGCCCTTGAGCTCTACCGCAGCGCGGGAGGTCGCAGAACTCTCGCTCCACCTGCGGGTCAGTAGTATAGCACCAGGGCCGCTCCGAGCCATCCGGATTCCGGCAGTAGTTGTCGTCTAGATTTTTGTCGAGGAACCTAGGAGCGGTAGCAGGGAGTGAACAAGCGCCTGAGGCTCAGACCCTGTCTGGCTGGCCCCAACTAACTACTACCTTACATCGCTCCGCCCCGGAGCCCTGGGCCCTCCCCTTGCCCGGCCCCCTCGTGCGGAGCTCGCCCACGCTTACTTGAGGGGCTCAAATGGGTGCGGGTGCGGGTGCTGCAGGTCCCAGCGCTGACACTCGCGTCCTGACTCGGTGCGATCCACTGAGCCGCGGTAATCCTCGCCATTGCACCAAAAGCAAACGGCTGGAGAGGAGGAAATTGTGGGTTGGTGGACTGCGCTGGGCATTCTCCTCCCGCCCCAGGCTTGACCTGGAGCCGCTTACCCTCCCGGCAGGACTTGATACCGCAGCTCTGGAAGCGCACGGCAGGGTCCATGGTGTAGCACCAGGGACCTCCAGGGTCCCTGTCCGGGTTGCGGCAGAAGTTCTCCTCCAAGCCGTTCCGGAGTGTGGGCGTGTACCTGGGTTCAGAGAGCGGCGATACAGTGAGTGCGGGGCGGGGGTGGGGGTGGGGTGCTAGCTCCAGGCCAGCGGGAGAAAGGGGAACTACATTCCGTCTTACTTGTGGTCATTGGGAAACCTGTGGTTCCAGCGCTGGCAGGGTAGGCCACCCATGGTGATGGCCACAGTGCCCCGGTACTCGACCCCATTGTCCATGATGCAAGTCCGAACATAGTCTGAGAGCAGAAGACCCAGCATCAACAGCGCCTGAGACCTCAGCACCTCTCTCCCCAGCCCGCTCTTCTCCGCAGCCACTCACTTTTCTTTTGGAAGAGATCAAAGCTCCCTGAATGCTGCAGCCGTGTATGAGGTGAGTGCTGGGTCCATGGAAGCAGTTGGCAACCATGGCTGCTCACATTGTAGTGGAAGGCCCTGGGAGGGGGAGGCATAAGGTCACCTGGTGCCCCTATACCCAGTTTTATCTGGATATTGTGGCCTCTTACCTGCAGTCCATCAGGGGCCCACAACGCCCTGCACACTCCTCAGCATCTGCCACATCCTCTTGCCAAGACCCGGGCCCCACTGCATGTAGCAGGTGTTGCAGCTCAGTACCCGGGAGCACCTGGAAGTCATTTAAGGGCGAGCGCTGCCCTGCAGGGTGGACATTCGTAGCATCATGTGAATATCAGCACATCCACACTTTATTCATTCAGGAAATCAAACTGCATGGCCTCTCTCATGGATCCTGTGGGTCCATTCAAGGGTCAAACCCCTGTATGGGGTGGGAGAAGCAGGCCCACACATGGTTGTTATCACTAGTACGCTTGTTTAATGGGCAAGGCACTAGGCTCAGATGTAAAACATATACTCTACGAGAGTAGCAGGTGATGGTGCTTGCCCTATGGGGCTTGGCTCCTCTCATTTCTCAGATAAGAATGGTAACGGTTGGAGTTATCATACTAAATAGGCGGAAGCCAAACCCAAGTATTCTGACTCCAAGTATAGGCTCTCATCAGGGTGAGGGCATCTGCTAGAGGGTTAGATCAGTCTTATGAGAGATTACTGCCTGCGTGTGTGGTCCTAACACTGCCTCAATGCTGCAGCAGACTTTTTTTTTAGGGCCACACCTGCAGCATATGGAAGTTCCCAGGCTAGGGGTCTAATCGGAGCTGTAGCCGCTGGCCTACACCAGAGCCACCGCAATGCCAGATCCAAGCCACATCTGCAGCCTATACCACAGCTCACGGCAATGCCAGATCCTTAATCCACTGAGTGGGGCTAGGGATCGAACCCACAACCTCATGGTCCCCAGTCAGATTCCTTTCCGCTGAGCCACAATGGGAACTCCTGCAGCAGATGTTTTAGTGTAGGCCAGAATAGGCAGTGTGTTTATGTGTTCCTGGGGCTGCCCAGCTCTGCTCAAGAAGCTAAGGTTGCTCACTGCTCCATGCCCAGTAGGAAAGTAAGTTTCTGGCTGGAATAGCGGGATGGGCCTAGGGCCAACCCCTTTCTGAATGCAGGCAGGGATCAGGGCTGGGGGTGAGGGGGGAAGAGCACTTACCAGGGGCCCCTGAGCACTGCGTCAGAAGCAGCAGGAGTGGGAGCCACCCCATCCTCCTGGCTGGAGACTGCACTGTGACCCACCACAGCCCCATCCGGGAAGTTGTGAAACTAGTCCCTACGGGATTGGGTGGCTCTGGCTCCACACCCCCACTCAAGGCCTGCTGGGGCCTGACCTGAAACCCAGTGGCAGGAATAGGGGTGGTGCCAGACCTCAGGCCCCCTAGGTGAGGTACAAGTGTCTTCGCTCTGGCACAGCTAGCTCCCAAGAGGCCTCCCTATGTAGTGAACAGTGTTGGAAAGGTTTAATGGGGACACCTGAGGTGCTGGGGCGGGGGAAGGGCAGCGGCATCCCTACAGCCTAGGCTGCTCTGAAAGGAAGAGCAGTGTGTATGGGGTTGCTGCCAGAGGCCGGGTTCCAGCCCTCAGCCCTCAGCCCCCAGCATAAGTGGTGATATTTAACTTTTCTGAGCCTCAACTTTTCTCCTGTAAAGTCAAGTTCCCTACCCCACCCCCTAAGCAGCTTACCCCTTTTGCTGACTTAGCCCCAGCTGGAGGCAGGTCGACTCACACCCCTGGCAGCAGAGCCCACCGAGCTCCCCTTGCTCTGCCAGAGATGCTATCCCAGGGAAGATGAGCGAGGTCATTTGTCTGGCCTGAATGGAAGTGAGGCTGACAGGTACCAGGGACCCTGGGAGGAGCAGCCTTTCAGACGTCCGAGGGGACCTCTGGGCTGGGCCTCCAAATACCGGTAGGAGTTGAGGTAGGAGGCCAAGGTCTCCTAGGACTCAGCGTGGCGACAAGACTCGGCTAGGAGCGCCTCCTAAGTAGACGAGGGTCGGAGGCATTTGGGCAGTGAGGCGGTTGGGCAAAAGGCAGGGGCAGGGACATTCCAGCTGGAGGCTGCAGGTGGCGCCCTCTGGCGGAGGCTGGGCGCGGGCCGATGCGCTTGCGCGGCAGAATCGCGGTTTGGCCCTGAACGGGCGCCGTAGGCGAGAGGCTGGGCGGATGTTGTGAGCCGGGACGCCACGGCCGAGGCTGGGGGTGAGTGAGGGGCGACGGGGGCCCAAGAGGGGCGGGTCCCCGCAGCTTCCGTTGCGGCCCGGCCCGTCTAGCGTGAGGGTGCTCCCCGTGCAGGGGGTTGCAGCCTGTGGTGCAGGACTCTAGGCTGGAGCTGGCCTGGAAGAGCCTCTGGAGCTTGAGGCCGGGCGGAGACGACTTCGGGAAGACAAGCGCTACCCTCGTGTCCTTGGGCTCCTAGGTGGGGTCGGTTTGGTTCTGAGCCCTGATCCCCCGGCGGGGCTGACCAGGGTCTACGTGGCAGGGACCCCCGAGCCAAGCCAAGGTCCACCTCTCACCTGTATCCTCAGCACCTGACACCCCGAGTGGATGTCTGGAAGGTTTGCTCATCAGATCAGTAACCACGTCTAATCTGTCCCGCACCTGCTTTGATGTGAGAGGGCCGGTGGTGGGCATCAGGGCGAGAGTCACTTTCCCAAGGGGCAGGCGTGGTGTGCACTGTGAGTGGGCAAGGGTGTGTGGCAGGAGCTAGAGGACCTGTTTAGGGTGAGATAAGAAAAAGGAGTGCTGTCTAAGGCAGTGCTGAAGAACCAGGCTTTAGATTAGCCCTGGCCAGTAGAGCTTTGTGTAATGACGAGAATGTTGTTTATTTTCAGCGTCTAGTCCAGTAACCACTAACCACATGTGGCCACAGAATCCTTGAAATGTGACTAATATAATTGAGAAATTGATTTTTAAATTTTAAACTTTCAAATTTGAATAGCCATGCGTAGTTAGTAGCTACTGTGTTGGACAGCACAGCTCTAGAACAGTGAAGCTGGCACCAGCTGCTTAGTGCAGCTTCAGAAGTAGCTGCACCATGGCATGTGAGGCATGGACAGCAGTGGGAAGACCAATGGGATCTGCAATTGGGACAAGGATAGTGGTCTGATGGGACAGGAGGCTGTGTGTGTGTGTGTGTGTGTGAACAGGAAAACTAGCAGGCCTTTGGAATGGAGAAGGGAGGATCTTGGGACTGAGAAAGGGGATCCTGGTCTGGGGTGTCAGCAGGACTTGTAGCTGGAGATGGCATCAAGGCCTCGGAGCGTGAACTTTCCTTGGTGTAGGATTCTCTCTTCCAATTTGGATCCAGTGTGTCTTACAGCTGAGAGGGATACAGGGGCTCTGCCCCAGGCTATCTCACCTTGGATGCTTTGGTCTCATTTCCCACCGAGTTGAGGCATTTAGTTTGGTTTAGCAAATATACATATCTGGTGCCTGGTTTCTCTTGTGCCCTGTGTGAGTACTGGGATGTGGTGGGGCCCTGTCACATGGGCCCAGACCCCTACTCACTCTCCCTGTGTAGGAAGGTGAAAGCTCTTGCTTTCCTCTGCACTGGGTTGGTGTGGATGTATGTGTGAGTGTGCATGCACTGGCTTCACCTCTCCCAAGCCTTCCCAATACCCCAGGACTGAGGTTAATATGGGGGCCCTTGCCTGGCTTTGTAAAGACCAGCCCTGCCTCTACTTGAGCCCTCAGGACCACTGGCTGCCCACAAGAGATGAAAGATGGCGTCCAAGGGGGCCGGTATGTCCTTCTCCCGCAAGAGCTACAGGCTGACCTCAGATGCTGAGAAGTCAAGGGTCACAGGTAAGGGCTGGGAGGAGGCTCCTTGTTTTGAGGGAAGGAGGAAGAGGCAGAGGCAGCAAAATCCCAGGTCCATTGAGCCTCAGACCTTCCTGCACCCCCTGTGCCTGTGAGCCAGCTCTTCTCTGCTGGCAGCCACAGAGCAGGGCACCCAACTGACTGCTTATTTGCCCACTGTGGCTTGGCAATGACCAGGAGCCTCTGGCCAGTTTGGGTTGGGAGCCACACTGACCATGTATCCCTTCTCTCCCTCTGACCTGTGGCCCAGGCATCGTGCATGAGAAGCTACTGAATGACTACCTGCACCGCATCTTTTCCGCTGCTGATCATGCATCCACGGCAGCTACCAGCAGGTATGGCCGGGTGGATCTCCCCCCTCACTCTCTGGGACCACACCAGAGGCTGGGGGCTGCGCTGTGGAAAGGAGGCCTGGGCTCTGGGTAGGCTGACTTGGGTTCTGTTCTTGCTTTGCCACTTCTGGCTGTGAGATCTGCGGCCAGAGAATCTGCCTTCTGGACTCACTTCTTCCTTTTGCCTGGCAGTGCTAGTGCCTTCCTCCTAAGTTCATGGTGAAGGTTAGGCATGTGGTGTACACTCAGCATTCAGCATAGAACTTCACACCTATTTCACACTCAGCATTTGGCCCCAAGTGCATCTGCCCTCACCTCTGCCCCACCTTGGCCCTCTGTAGCCTCTGCTTGATCTGTAAAGCACAGACCCCACCAGCCCTTTATTTTGAATTGTAATCACTCTTAAGACTCCTGCTGAATTATTTCTTCAAAGGGTTCTGTACAGTCTTCCTCCCTATGGGGAGGTGTGGGTGTCCCTATGCCCCAGCCCCCTTGCCAGCCAGGGCTAGTCTGCCTTCCACAATCTCCACTCTCTGGGTAGGCACAGAGGGCAGCATTGTCGCCTGTTCTGTTTCAGTGGCTGTGATGGCCCAAGGATTTCTACTTGTTGAGGGCTGCTGCCCACCTCCACCCCAACCCCAGTCCTGGCCCATTCCCAGGGCCATCTGATCACTGCCTCATGTGATTCCAGAAATGATTCTGCTGCCACTGGTGCCATGGCTGCCAGGAGGGAGAGCAGGTGGCAGAACCATTAGTCAGTGGTGTGTGGACACAGAACCCTGGACTGGGATGTGGGCAGTCCAGAAAGGGCAGGCAAGTGCTGGGGTTGGCCAAATAGGCCATGCCTGCAGGCGCTCAGTGTGGCACATGAGAGCAGGCACATGACTGGAGCAGCCTTCCCAAGCGGGCCCCATAGGAAGTGCTGTTGCGGAAGCCTCCTTTACCTGTGTGCCAGTTGGGGTTTTCGGAGATAGGGTCAGCTACAGCCTCCATCCTCCTGGCGAGGCAACCCATCATATGGCTGCTGCTTGGCCTCAGCTTGGGGCTCAGCAGAAGTGGGAAGGAGGCTTCGTATGTTGCCCCCTCTTGCAGCTCCAGGTTAGTGGAAGCTCATGGCAGGGGAACATGTGGTCCCTGTGCCTGGGTTGAAGCTACCTTGGCAGAGAGTGCTTTGGCCCATCTCCCCCTTCTGGAGCCTACTCTCTAGGGGATGGATGGAGTGGGGATTAGAGGTGGAGGAGCAGGTGCCAGCAATCTGTGGGATGGATCCAGATGGGCATGAGGCCCCTGCTCTTTGAGCCCTGCTAGTTACCACCATACCATTCCCTGCTATTCTTAGCAGCTGAGCTCAGGATGGAGCTGGCCAGTATTATACACAGCCCTGTTCCCTCTGGGCATATGCGCTGGGAGAATGCGGGGGCCACTCAGACAGGTTCTTTTAGCCCCCTTAGCTGGGGCAGGTGACAGATAGGCCATGTGCTCTGCTCTTCTATAGAGGACAGAGCCAGCCAGCGGCTAAAAGAGCTGAGCCCTTTTCCCTCCCAGGACATGTCTCATACCACACAGAGGCTTCCCTGCCTGGGACTATAGGCCCGAGGTCAAGGGCTGGACTAGCTGATCTTGGTCCTGACCATCTTGGGGATGGGCACTTCTCAGTGGTTAACAAATCCGACTAGGAACCATGAGGTCACGAGTTCGATCCCTGGCCTCGCTTAGTGGGTTAAGGATCCGGCATTGCTGTGAGCTGTGGTGTAGGTCCCAGAAGCGGCTCAGATCCCGTGTTGCTGTGGCTGTGGCTTTGGCTGGCAGCTACAGCTCTGATTAGACCCCTAGCCTGGGAACCTCCATATGCTGCGGGTACCGCCCTAGAAAAGGCAGAAAAGAAAAGAAAAAGAAAAAAAAAGCCACCATCCAGAGTGGGCAGGTTATGGCCTATGCAAGGAGCATTATTCCCTGGAATTTTTACATCATCTCTGACATACTGATTTCTGTTTTTACAGATGAAAGGATTAAGATTTGGAAAGGGCTTTTTTTTTTTTTTTTAAACTGTCTTGAGGTCCACCAAATTTAGGAAATATTCTAGTCTTCTGATCCCCAGCTTGCCAGAATCTGGGATTGACGCAGCCCTTTTTCTGGACTCTGGGCAGCCACCTTCCTAAGCTCAGGAGAAAGGGAACAGGAGAGGGGTTCAGTGTCATCTGGCTGGTTTTGAGGACTTTTGGTCCCCTCACAGCCTCTTGTTCTCCCCAGGAAACCTCTGAACTTCCAGAATCTCCCAGAACATCTGGACCAGCTGTTACGTGTGGACGATGAGGAGGAGGAGAGCCAGGGTACGTGACAGCTTCTGTGATGGGGAACCGGGCTGGGCCTGGGGGCTCAGCGCACTCTCTGTATCTGTCAGACCCTGTGCCTGGCCCGGTCCCACACCCTGCTCTCTCCTTTAAAGGACAGGTTGAAGGGCGACTTGGCCCATCCACTGTGGTCCTCGACCACACGGGTGGCTTCGAGGGGCTTCTTCTGGTGGATGATGACCTCTTGGGGGTGAGTGAGAGCAAGGCACGGGGTCCCCTCCCGATATGGGCCTGGTCTCTACCTCTCTTCATGGGGCCCATTGAGTCCCCAACCCCAAAACCCTCCTAGAGAGCCCTGAAACCCTCTTGGTGTGACCCCAGCCCCAAGGTCTTCCGAGCACAGCCATGAGCTCCTCCTATCATGTTCCTGGCCCAGAAGCCATCATGACACAGGCCCAGGCCCCCCCAGCCTGTTGAGGCACAGTGAGGTGTTGGCCATGACAGGCATTGCCACCAATGCGAGCTGAGTTGGAGTGGGGCCCCCCGGGGGGGGTGCCCTGTGTGCCTGGGAGGAGGCTCACCGCCCTGCTCTCTACCTAGGTGATTGGACACAGCAACTTTGGTACTATCCGCTCCACCACATGCGTATACAAAGGTGAGACAGCGCTCCACTGTGGCCCCAGGCAGTTGGGAAGAGGTTTGAGGGCCCAGGCCAGAGGCAGGAAGCGGTCTTTGTTTCCCTCCTGGGCCTGATGAGGCTTTTTCCAGGAAAATGGGTCTACGAGGTGCTCATCTCCTCCCAGGGGCTCATGCAGATCGGCTGGTGCACGATCAACTGTCGCTTCAATCAGGAGGTCTGTGCGGGAGAGGGGGCTCCCAGGGAGACTGTCTGGCAGCAGGGCTCAGCACCTGCTGCCCGCCCCAGCACACATAGGTCCTAACCCCAGACAGTCCCCTGGAGGAGGAAAGTGTCCCACCCCATCCCAGAAAAACCCAGCCCCGAAAATGCCTTCACTGCTTCCCTCAGCACATTAGCCCTGTTCTGTAGAGCCATGCAGGCCTGAGGTTGGTGGCCGGACCTCACAGACATTTCTTCCCTAGGAGGGCGTTGGAGATACACACAACTCCTATGCCTACGATGGCAACCGGGTCCGCAAGTGGAACGTGACCACGACGAACTATGGGAAGGTGAGGGCTGGGCTCCGTGCAGCCCACCTGCCCTCTGTCCATCCCCACAGCTTTCAGGGAGCCGGTGGGCACTGGGTAGCCATGAGGAAATGTAGGGTACCAGGGAGGGGACAGGGAGTCGGGTCTTCTGTCCTTGTGGCCAGTCTCCTCTGGGTGGCAGTGGAGATACAGCTGGAGAGGTGGGATGGGCAGGTTGCCAGGCATCTGCATATCTGTAAGGCCTCCTCCCCTGCAGGCGTGGGCGGCGGGGGACATCGTGAGCTGCCTGATCGACCTGGACGATGGCACTCTGTCTTTCTGCCTGTGAGTCTCTTGCCTCTGGCCATGGGCCTGGCCTCTGGGGCATCCCCAGGCTGCCCTGTAAGGGGGCCAGGCTGGCTTAGGTAGCCTGAGGGTGGGCAGTCCCAACAGAAGCCTGCTTCCTGGTCCATTTTGGCCATATCCCTCTTTGCGCTAGCTCACAGGCCCTCCCTTCTGTTCCAGGAATGGTGTGTCACTAGGCACCGCCTTTGAGAACTTATCCAGGGGCCTGGGCATGGCCTACTTCCCAGCCATCAGCCTCTCCTTCAAGGAGTCTGTGGCCTTCAACTTTGGCAGCCGTCCCCTGCGATATCCTTTTGTGAAGAAGGCTGTGGGCTGCTTGATGCTCTTGAGAAAGCTGGGCCAGGGGGCTCCTGTTCCACCACCTCTGGGCTGGTAGCCGGCCCTGCTGCCATGTGGAGCAAGTAGGGTCCACCTTAGGTGGGTGCCGAGGACAGTTCTTAGACAGCACCCTTGTTAGGTGGGTACCATTGTTGTCTCCGTTGGACAGATAAAGAGCATGACATGACAAGAGAAGTTTCATTCCATGGAGTAGTGAGAGGGTTGTGATGCAAACCAGGCAGTCAGGGCTCACAGCCCTGCCCAGGAGCCCAGGCCCACCTCACAGGGGTCTCAGTGGGAGGGGTGGGTGTTCTGAGCCTCAGATCAGGTGTTACCCACTTAACTCTGTGGCACCTACCCAGTGGCGGGCTACCGGCCCCTGCAAGACCCACCACGCGCCGATCTGGTGCGGGCACAGAAGTTGCTGGGCTGCTTCCAGGCAGTGCTCAGTGTGGAGCTGGACCCCACGGTGAGCCAGGGTCTGGGCAGGGGACTGGGAGATCTCTACAGCCCTTTGCCCCTCACCATCCTCTCCTCCCCCACACGCAGGAAGGGCAGCTGCTGGAGAAGGAAAGCTCTGAGTGGCAGTTGCAGGGCCAGCCCACCATCCTCCTCACACTGGCCCACATCTTCCATCGCTTCGCACCGCTCCTGGTGAGGGGACGTGAGGGAGGGAGGAGAAGAGGTAGGCCGTGGTAGAACACCCATTCTGGGGGCTGGGACGCTGAGGTGCACGACGTCCAGCAGCATCACTGGGCAGGAGGGGACGCTTCCAGCTGAGGGCATGGGGGATGTACTAGAAAGAAGATGAAGGGCTGGTGACACCACAGTCCGAGGAACCATGTGCAGAACCCCAGAGGGGCTACACGGCAGCAGCCTTTCCTGTATCTCAGTCCGAAGGGCTCATCCATATCTTGGGGTTGTTTAAGGAAGCCCAAGAATCTGTGGCCTTGGCCACGTGCCAGGGCAGGGGTCCCTGAGTGGGACAGAAGGCTGCCCCCTTACTATTACCTACCCTTGGTGCAGCGCAAGGTGTACCTGGTGGAGGCCGTGCTCATGAGCTTTCTGCTGGGCATCGTGGAGGGGGGCACCCCTGCCCAGGCGCAGTCCATGGTGCACCAGGTCCTGGATCTCCTATGGCTCTTCATGGAGGTGAGGTTTCTGACTTCAGGTCAGGATGTCAGGCTCCACGGAGACAGGGGAGGCAAGGGGAGGGTGTTGGAGGGGGCCGCGCAGACGGCTATCCCTGGGCCCGCTTGCAGCAGGTCTGTGTGCAGCCTGGCCTCCCTCTTCCAGGACTACGAGGTGCAGGACTGCCTCAAGCAGTCAATGATGTCCCTGTTGCGGCTGTACCGGTTCTCGCCCATCGTCCCAGATCTGGGCCTGCAGGTGGGAGCTCCCACCCCTACCGACTCTGAGCCCCCTGGGCCTTGCCTGCCGACTCTGAGCCCCCTCTCCCTACAGATCCGCTACCTGCAGCTCACCATCGCCATCCTCAGCCACGAGAAGTCCCGCAAGTTTCTGCTTAGCAACGTCCTGTATCCTCCCGTTGCCGCCAGGCAGGCCAGACACATGGTGCTCTCTGGGGTCAGCAGGGGCCAGGGAGGGCCATATGCCTCTGGCCAGGGGTCCCCGAGCACCCACTATGCTAGTCGTGATCTGGGACCTAGCCTTCCCAGCACATTTTCTACATAGCAGGGAAAGTAGAGCAAAGGATACAGGCTGGCTGGCCGGCCAGAGCAGGGGTTTCTAGATGGCTACAGCCTCTTGGGCTACACAGAGAGGTAGGTAGACTTCCAGGGCCTGCCTTCTTCAGCCAAAGCACTGCCCTTTTTTGTTTTGTTTTGCTTTTTTTCCCCATGGCTGCATCCACGGCATATGGAAGTTCCCAGGCCAGGGATTGAATCCGAGCTGCAGCTGTGGCAACACCAGGTCCTTAACCCACTGTGCAGGGCCGGGGATCGAACCAGTGTCTCCACAGCAACCTAAGCTGCTACAGTCAGATTCTTAACCAGCTGCACCACGGCGGAACTCCCAAAACCACTTTTGTCTGTGTTCTGCAGTTCCTAGAGATCTTTAAGGAGTCAGCTCTTCCTGTTTCCCAGGAATATTGAGAACTACATGAATAGGAGGGAGAATATGGCTTCGGCCCCTGGCTGGGCAGCCTGTGCTAGTAGCTGTCTTCTTGCTGTGGGTCTCAGCTTCTAGGAGGCAGAAACAAATGGAGAGGCTGCCAGGCCCTCTCTCCACCTGGTTGCAGTCATCTTCCTGTGGCAGGCCTTGATCGTGCACTTGTTGGACTTGGGTTTGGTGGATTGAACAGACACATATCTTCCTCAGGGCTCCCAGTCAGGAGACAGGCACACAGCAGCAATGGCACCCTGAGGAGTGAGAGAGCTGGGGTGGGCAAGTTTCAGGAGGGCTCCCCTGGGAGGACTCATGAGGGTGTACAGGGTACCCTGCAGTGAGCGGAGCTCTGCCTTGACAACCACCAGCTTCGACGTGCTCCGATCCGTTGTCTTCTTTTACATCAAGAGCCCCCTGCGTGTGGAGGAGGCTGGTCTACAGGAGCTCATCCCCACCACCTGGTGGCCCCACCGCTCTGGCAGGGAGGTGGGTGGCTGTCACAGCAAGGGCTGGCCTGCGGTGTCTGTGCCTCCTGGCACTTGGCATGCGAGTTCCCTTCCTGGGCTGGGGTGGGAGTAGGGACTTTGAAGTAGACCTGGGAAGTCCTGGACGAATCTTGCTGTCTTCCATCACCCCTACCCCTGCGCCTGCCCCTGCCCAGGGCAAAGAGAGTAAGGAGGTGAAGGATGAGACCTCTGAGGAGCGGCTCCGGCGTCGCGCATATGAACGGGGCTGCCAGAGGCTCAAGAAGCGCATCGAAGGTCGGCCCCCATGCTTGGGCACTGGGTAGGGGGTGGAGGATTTGCCTGTGTTTTCCCTGGGGGTAGGGGTGCTTGAGAGGAACCATGGTTAGATTGGACCCAGGGAACCCTGGTCATGGAGCCCTGATTCCAACCTGCTCCCCCTTCCTGTCCCTGGGAGCCTGAGGGCAAGGGCCCACCTGAGGAGGGCTGTTGTGTTCCCCACCCACCTCAGTGGTGGAAGAACTGCAGGTCCAGATCCTGAAGCTGCTGCTGAACAATAAAGATGACAATGGGGTGAGTGACTCTCAGGCCTTAACGTGGGTTCCTGGTGGTAAGGGGTGCCAGACTGGGCCTGGAGACACAGAGGGCAAGGCTGGCTCGGATCCCTGTGGTAGGGTGCAGACTGAGGCATGACACAACCAGTCCAGTCTGTGCTCAGCTCACCCGAGCCCTGACTTTCCTTCCTCTGAAGGGTGAAGCTTCTAGGTACATCTTCCTGACCAAGTTCCGAAAGTTTCTGCAGGAGAATGCCAGCAGCCGGGGGGTAGGTGTCCCCAGGCCAGCCCACCGTAGACCCTTGGCTGTGTTGCAGCCTTTGCACCCAGGCTTTTGGCAGCTGCCCCTGCTCCCCGACTCAACCCAAGGTCCTGGGGCAGGAATAGGAACTGGCTTGGATAAGGAACCGGCTGGCCTCGAGCTGCGCAAATGCATGTCTTACGCCCTGTGCCTGCAGAATATGCCCATGCTTTGCCCCCCTGAGTACATGGTCTGCTTCTTACACCGGTTGATCTCGGCCCTGCGCTACTATTGGGATGAATACAAAGC
Source organism: Phacochoerus africanus (assembly GCF_016906955.1). Classification (NCBI taxonomy): domain Eukaryota; kingdom Metazoa; phylum Chordata; class Mammalia; order Artiodactyla; family Suidae; genus Phacochoerus; species Phacochoerus africanus. The sequence goes on from NC_062544.1 coordinate 112,553,387, forward strand.
TTCGAACCCACGTGCCTCCTTCAGCGAGGGTGAGTGCGGCCAGGGCCTGGAGTTGCAGAGGCTGGGCAGGGCCAGGTACAGTGCAGCCCCTAGGAGTGGAGTGTGGAGTGTTGGCCAAGGGTGGGGGTGGGGGAGCCGTCCCCACCACCGCCTAATCGAGTCCTACCCACTGGGGCATAGGAGCCCTGCACTCTAGGACCTCCCGGCCCGTGTTTGCTCTGACAGTCTGCACGGATTCCTGTTCTGTACAGGCCCCTTTCTTCAGTCCTTGCCTGCCCAGCCCTCTGTGCATCCTTTTAACGGGGAAGCCTCAGGTGGCCTCTCAGGTGCTGGGGCCGTGTGTTTGTTGGGACTGAGTCCTCAAGGGTCAGTGGGCACAGCCTGGATGAGAGGCTCTCCGATGGGGCCAGGTTATGGCCTTCTCTGATTCTCCCCTGGGTGATCCACAGCCAAGAATTCCGCCATCCATTGCAAGTTGTGCAGTTGCTGGCATTGACCTGAAATGGTGGAGGGGTTGGTAGGGGAAGCCTGTTCAGGTCGGTGGCCTAGGCTGTGGTTCTGCTGGGCTCTGACTGCTGGCCTGGCCTCCCAACTCCTCGTAGAGGCCTACATCCCACCCCAGGTCTTCTATAATGGCAAGGTGGACTACTTTGATCTGCAGCGCCTTGGAGGCCTCCTGTCCCACCTTCGGAAGACCCTCAAAGGTGCGTGCTAGCCTGTGGACAGTGAGCAGGGTTAGGAGGCAGTACCTGATCCATCTCCGCCGTGGCTGCACTGTGCCCACCAGAGGGCGCCCCAGTCTCGGCCTGCTCTGCATCCAGACTTGGGTCCAACTATTCCTTTCCTCGTGCAACTACCTCAGAGGAGGTCTGGGAGTCCTGTAATGAAATAGGGGATGGGTGTGCTGATGGAGGAGGGAGCCATGGGATCCTGGTGAGGGGGCGGGGGTTGGGGGTGTACATTTGCTGCCTGAGCTGCTTTCAAGGATGAGCAAAAGTGGCCACAATTCAAAAGGCTGAGAGCACATGGTAGAAATGACAGGGATGCCAGCAGCAGCCCAGTGTTACCCGGAGGCTGAAAGCAGCCAGTGTGCCAGAGAGGAAAATGAGAGGCTGGGAGTGATGGGAAATGAGGCCAGGGAGTCTTGGGGGCAGAGTCTGAGGGCTTTGTGGGCTGCAGAGTGGCTATTAGGTTCCTTTTAGGTGCAGGGGTAGCTTTGGATGGTCCTGAGGCAAGGGAGTCAGGTCATAAGAAGCTTACTTTGGCTGCTGTGGTTTGGAGGGTGGACTGCAAGGACCAAAAAAGGAGGTAAATGTGTTGTTGAGGCAACAGAGGAGGTGGGAAGGGCACCTCCCACTGGGGTCAAGGATGACCCCAGGCTTCTGGCAAGAGGCTGTGGGGATGTGGCACCATCAGGAAGAAGAGCTTCAGGAAAAGGTCAGGTTTGCTCTGTTGGAAGTGCAGTCAGAACCGAGGCCTGAGCTGGTATGTTCAGCTGTCAGCATAGAGGTGGAGACAAGCCTGTGGCAAGGCCTGGACCCACTGAGGAGTGTGCACAGTGAGACGAGGAGAGGCCTTGGCAGCTCTGGGTCTCCTTTTATTTGTGGAGCAGGACAAAGAAGGAAGCAATGGAGCAGTCAGAGAAGCAGGGGAGCCCTGGAGAGAGTGAGGTCACGGAAATGAAGACAGGGAGTGAGGGCATGTGACGGGGAGCACCTTCTGCTGTCCTCAAAGGATTTGCCCTATGAGATATAGGGCTTTGGGGTGCAGAGCGAAGGCTGGGTTGGAGTAGGTGGAGGATAGAGTGTAGACACAGGGGTAAATGGGGCCTCGCAGTTCTCCTGCCCAGCTAGCTGGCACCCTCTTCCTTTCCTGAGCGGTTCCATCTCTGACCCTCCTTGGCCTGAGAGTCCTCCTGCCATTCTTCCTAGACGACCTTGCCTCCAAGGCCAACATCTTGATCGACCCGCTGGAGCTCCAGGCGGCCACCATGGATGACCTGGATGAGGATGAGGAGCCAGCCCCCGCTGCGGCCCAGGTGCCGCGGTAGGGGCAGGCAGGGGGCTTTGTGTTGGGCTGTCCCTCTATCCTGAGGGCAGGGTTGTCACACAGGGCATCTGTCCCTCCATGCAGGCAAGGAGCCTCTCACTAGGCAGGGTCCCTTGCTGTGGGTGGAGGCAGGAACTGACGGGTGTGATAGGGAGCACCTCCTGCTCCAGAGTCCCTGAGAGACACAGGGCCTTGGGGTCCAGAGTGAAGGCTGGGTTGGAGTAGGTGGAGGGGTAGATGGGGCCCTCCAGACCTACTGTCCAGCCAACCGCTGCCCTCCCAAGGTCCCACTCTCCCAGCCCCACGAATCAGGGGAGCCCTAAGTGGGCCTGGGTCCCGGGGAGCTGAGTGGCGCCTGGCCTCTTCTCTCCACCACAGCGCCCCATGCAGGCCCTGGCCATGGGGGGCGCGCTGCCCCTGCCTCGGCCCGGCTGGCTCAGTTCTCCAACCCTGGGGCGAGCCAACCGCTTCCTCAGCACAGCAGCTGTGAGCCTGATGACCCCACGGCGGCCTCTGAGTACCTCGGAGAAAGTGAAGGTCCGCACACTGAGCGCTGAACAGAGGACCCGTGAGGACAGTAGGTGCCAGGCAGGGCCAGGCCTGGCCCTGAGGGATCCCCTTGTCTCCCGTACAGCTCCCCACCTGGGCAAAGCCAAACACACCCCATCCCCTCCTGCTTCTGTGTCCTGGCATTAGCTCAAGGGCTTGGGAAGTGCACTCTGAGGGCAGGAAATCGATGCTACAGAAATAGGTCTTGGAGCGCAGGACCTTCCCCGCCCCTCCCCACCCGTGTTCTCCCTGCAGGTCTCTCTTTGGGCCCAGGCAGGGGAAAGGGCTCACTTTTCCTGCTGAGGCCCACCCTGACTCTGTAGACTCAGAATAATTGGAATGGTCATGACCCTGACTGTCCCCTTCCCCTGCTCCCTAGTCGAGGGCAGCCACTGGAACGAGGGCCTGCTGCTCGGGCGGCCCCCTGAGGAGCCTGAGCAGCCCCTCACCGAGAACTCCCTGCTGGAGGTCCTAGATGGTGCCATCATGATGTACAACCTCAGCGTTCACCAGCAGCTGGGCAAGGTCTCACAGTGGCGGTCCATGCTTGTGTCACATGTTCTGCATGGGTGGATACCTGTGTGCATGCGCCCACGTGTGCAGGGGTGCCCGGGTGGGACTGTGTGTGGCACATATGCTGCAGCATCACTAGTCTCTTCCAGTGCCCTGGACCTGACCTGGTTGACTAGTGGGAGGGGGCTCTCCCGGGCCTAAGGTTAAGCATTTGGTGGGGCTAGAGTCCAGGCCAGATCTGGAGAAACCTGTGTGAAGTGCCCGAGGGTAACCCTGGTGTCTGGTGCTCTAGATGGTGGGCGTATCCGATGACGTCAATGAGTATGCAATGGCCCTGAGGGACACAGAAGACAAGCTCCGCCGGTGCCCCAAGCGGGTAAGGTGGGCGGCAGGTGGGTCTCTCAGAGGGTGGAGTGTTGAAGAGGGCAACCTGGTCACCTGGGTTCCCCAGGGAGCCCTTGAGGGGAATCTGCTGTCCTGCCCCTGCCTCTGGGGGTTGCCTAGCAGTTCTCCTTGTCCCCACCCCTGCCCTGGCCAAACCACGTTAGACCAGGGCCAAGCACGACCTGAGCCCCGTCAGCCAGCCATTGTGTGTGCCAAGGTGCCCCGTGTCCCCCCCCCCCCCCACCGAGTGCCCACCACTAAGTGCTGACGCACACCCACTCTCCTCATCAATTATGGATTTGACCCTGAGTGCTTCCTCGGCCTCTTGCAGAGTCAGCAGGAAGCAGGGCCTGCCTCCTCGCCTCCCCAGAGTAGCTCTGCTGAAGCTCTCCAGCCTGGGGAGTAGAGCCAAGTTTGCCCGGTCTGGACTTCCCTGGCAGCCCCTGGCCCCCACCTGTCTGTCCACAGAGCCCTGCGCTTGGCCAGGGCAAGAGCACCCAGAGCTGCACTTCCAGCCTAGAGTCCCTGGGGTGTCCCAGCTGGGGGCACGCGCATACACACACACTCCTCTGCTACCTCTCACTCCCAAGCCCTGAGGGGCACCTGTGACCCTGTCTTGCTCAGGCTCACCAGCGGTTCAGAGGCTGAGGAGGATTTTGAAGAGTGGAGCTGGGTCTGCCCAACCCTGTGCCTGCCCCAGAGTCCAGTGGGGCCCTCGCAAGGCTGCATGAGTCTGGGCATGGCACCGTGTCCTGACTGTTCTCCCTTCTCCTTGGGTGGCAGAGGAAGGACATCCTTGCAGAGTTGACAAAGAGCCAGAAAGTTTTCTCAGAAAAGCTGGATCACCTGAGTCGCCGTCTTGCCTGGGTCCATGCCACCGTCTACTCCCAGGTGAGCGGCTGTGGCCTTGGCCAGCAGCTGTGCCCTCCTTGGGCTCATGGACTGATCATACCTGGGGCACAGTTGTGCTGACCCCTCAATGCTCTCTACCCCATCCCACCCCTGGCCTCTGGCACACACATGCCCCCTCCCTGCTCCTCATCCTGTCTCCCACCCAGTGCCACATCCCTTGAACTTGTCCTGTCCCACAAACTTAAGTAGATGCCATCTGTATACCTCAGTTCCCCGTGCAGCTCAGAAATCCTCCCTTTGAGGAACAGTCTATCTCTACCCTTCTTCACTGCCTCTCTGTCAGTGCAGCAGGGGCCCCATGGCCTCTCCCAAGCCTCATCTGCACTCTGCATCTGCTTCTCTCTGATTCACCTCCCACTCTTGAGGCCACTGACTGCTTCTCTCCTCACTTAACTCATTTACTCGTTCATTTAATAATGCGCCCAGGAGTTCCCATTGTGGCTCAGCAGAAATGAATCTGACTAGTATCCATGAGGATGCAGGTTCTATCCCTGGCCTCTCTCAGTAGGTTAAAGACCCAGTGTTGCCATGAGCTGTGGTGTAGGTCGCAGACGCAGCTCAGATCCCCTGTTGCTGTGGTTGTGGTGTAGGCCGGAGGCTACAGCTCGGATTCGACCCCTAGCCTGGAAACCTCCATATGCTGCAGCTGCGGCCCTGAAAAGACAAAAGTAAAATAAAATAAAATGTGATAAAATATACATTACATAAAGTTTACTCTCTTAACCATTTTTTAAATTGTGGGTAAAATACAAGATGTAACTTTTAAATGTGCAGCTCAGTGGTATTAAGTACATTCACATTGTTGTCTCACTAATCTCCAGAACTCATCTCCCCCAACTGAATTTAAACCCGCTAACTCCTCTTTCCCCCATCACCTCAGTGACTGACAACCACCATTCTACTTCCTTTTTCTATGGATTTGATTAGGTACTTCATATAAGTGGAATTTTGTTTGTCTGTTTTTTGTCTTTTGTCTTTTTTTTTTTTTTTTTTTTTTTTAGGGCCGCACCCGAGGTATATGGAGGTTCCCAGGCTAGGGGTCTAATTGGAGTTAGAGCTGCCAGTCTCCACCACAGCCACAGCAATGCCAGATCCGAGCTGCATCTGTGACCTACACCACAGCTCACGGCAACGCCAGATCCTTAACCCACCGAGCAAAGCCAGGGATTGACTCCACAACCTCATGGTTCCTAGTCAGATTCATTTCTGCTGCGCCACAATGGGAACTCCTAAGTGGAATTTTTCTCATTGGCTTATTCTATCCAGTAATGTTCTCAAGGTTCATCTATGTTGCAGCACGTGTCAGGATTTCTTTTCTTTTCCTTTCTTTCTTCCTTTCTTCCTTTCTTTCGCCATGCCTGCAGCATATGGTGGTTCCCAGGCTAGGGGTTGAATCTGAGCTGTAGCCGCCGGCCCTCCACCACAGCCACAGCAACGCCAGATCCTTAACCCACCGAGCGAGGCCAGGGATCAAACCCACAAACTCGAGGTTCCTAGTCAGATTCGTTTCCACTGAGCCACAATGGGAACTCCAGGATTTCTTTTCAAGGCCGAATAATAGTCCATTGCATGTATGTATATAGCACGTTTTGTTCATCCATTTATCCATCCATGGACTCTTGGATTGCTTCCATGTTTTTGTCTATTGTGTATAATGCTGCTATAAACATGGGTATGGGAATGCCTTTTCAAGATCTTGTTTTCAGTTTTTGGGGTATATATCTAGAAGTGAAATTGCTGGATCGTATGGTAACTCTATTTTTAACTTTTTGAGGAACTGCCAAATTGCTTTCCATAGTGGCTGCACCATTCCCACCAGCCTGACACAGGGTGCTAATTTCTGCCCATCCTTGCCAACACTTGTTATTCAAAAAAATTTTTTATTAATAGCCTAATCTGTGTGAATGGTATCTTATTATGGTTTTGATTTGCGTTTTCCTAGTGATTGGGAATGTTGAGTATCTTTTCATATGCTTATTGGCCATTCGTGTATCCTTTTTTGGAGAAATGTCTCTTCAAATCCATTTGCCCATTTTTTAATCTGATTGTTTGTTTTTTTTTTGTTTGTTTTGATTTGTAGGAGTTCTTTATGTATTCTGGATATTAACCCATCAGGTTCAATTTATAAATATTTTCTCCCATTCTGTTGGTTGCTTTTTCACTCTGTTGATTGTGTCATTTGATGTACATTTTTTAGTTTTGATGAAGTTGGAGTTCCTGTCGTGGCTCAGTGGAAACAAATCTGACTAGTAACCATGAGGATGCGGGTTCTACCCCTGACCTTGCTCAGTGGGTAAAGGATCTGGCGTTGCTGTGGTTGTGGTATAGGCAGTTGTAGCTCCGATTTGACCCCTTGCCTGGAAACCTACATGTGCTCTGGGTGTGGCCCTAAAAAGATAAAATTTTTGATGAAGTCCAACTTACGTATTTTTTTTCTTGCCTGATGCTTTTGTTGTGATATTCAAGAAATCATTATCAAATCCAAGGTCATGAAGTTTTTCCCCTAAGTTTTCTTCTAAGAATACTATAGTTTGTTAGCTCTTAAGTTTAGGTCTGTGATCCATTTGAGTTAACTTTTGTGTACGATATGAAGTAATGGTCCGACTTCATTCTTTTATATGTGGATATCCAGTTTTCCCAGCATCGTTTACCAAAAAGACTGAATGGTCTTGGCACCCTTGTCAAAAATCATTTGCCCATTTTTTTTTTGTTTGTTGCTTTCCTCCCCCTCTATGCCATTGGTCTGTATGTCTGTGTTTATACCAGTACCACACTGTTTTGATTACCATAGCTTTGCAATAAATCTTGAAGGAAGTGTGAGATCTGCAACTTTGTTCTATTTCAAGATTGTTTTGGGAGTTCCCGTCGTGGCGCAGTGGTTAACGAATCCGACTAGGAACCATGAGGTTGTGGGTTCGATCCCTGCCCTTGCTCAGTGGGTTAACGATCCGGCGTTGCCGTGAGCTGTGGTGTAGGTTGCAGATGCGGCTCGGATCCTGCGTTGCTGTGGCTCTGGCGTAGGCTGGTGGCTACAGCTCCGATTGGACCCCTAGCCTGGGAATCTCCGTATGCCGCGGGAGCAGCCCAAGAAGTAGCAAAAAGACCAAAAAAAAAAAAAAAGATTGTTTTGGCTACTTGGGGTCCCTTGAGATTTGATAATCTGAAAAAAAAAAAAAAAAGCCACTGAGAGTTTGATAGAAATTGCATTGAAACTATAGATTGTTTCAAGTAGTATTGACAATTAACAATATTGAGGGATTTCCTTTCATGGCTTAGTGGTTAACGAATCCAACTAGAAACCATGAGGTTGCAGGTTTGATCCCTGGCCTCCCTCAGTGGGTTAAGGATCTGGCTTTGCCATGAGCTGTGGTGTAGGTCGAAGACGCAGCTCGGATCCTGAGTTGCTGTGGCTCTGGTGTAGGCTGACGGTGACAGCTCCGATTAGACCCCTAGCCTGGGAACTTCCATATGCCATGGGTGCGGCCCTAGAAAAGACAAAAAGACAAAAAAAAAACCTCCAATATTAAGTGTTCCAGTCCATGAACATGCGATGTCTTTCCATTTGTCCCTTTTTAAATTTCTTTGAGCAAAATTTTGTAGTTTCAGCATGTCAGTGTTTCATCTTTTTGGTTAAATTTATACCTATTATTTTTTTTTTTTTTTGATGCTAAGGCAAATAGAATTATTTTCTCAGTTTCCTTTTTGGATTGTTGTTTGCATATAGAAATGAAATTGATATTTTTGTCTTTTTAGGGCTGCACCTGCAGCATATGGAGGTTCCCAGGCTAGGGGTCGAATCAGAGCTGTAGCTGCTGGCTTACACAACAGCCGAAGCAATGTCAGATCGGCCTACACCACAGCTCGTGGCAAGGCTGGATCTTTAACCCACTGAGCGAGGCCAGGGATTGAACCTATGTCCTCATGGATGCTAGTGAAATTTGTTTCTGCTGTGCCATGATGGGAACTCCTGCAATTGATTTTTGTGTATTGATTTTTAAAAATTCCTGAATTCCTTTATTAATTTGAACAGTTCTTTTGTGGAATCCCTTTTTTTTTTCTTTTAAAGTATAGTTGATTTGTGATGTGCCAATTTCTGCTGTACAGCAAAGTGAGTCATACATATAGACGTTTCTTAAGTAATATTTTCCGTTATGGTCTCTCCCAGGTGATTGGATCTAGTTCCGTGTGTAAGACCTTGTTGCTTATTCATTCTAAATGAATACTTTCCATCCCACTAACCCCAAACTCCTAATCCATGGCACTCCTTCCCCTCTCCCCCTTGGTAACCACAAGTCTGTTCTGTATGTCTGCGAGTCTCTATTTTGTAGATAGGTTCACTTGTGCCATATTTTAGAATCTATATATAAGTATATAAGTGATATATTGTTTTTGTCTTTCTTTTTCTGATTTCACTTAGTATAATAATCTCTAGTTGCATCCATGTTGCTGTGAATGGCATTTTTTTTTTAATGGCAGAGTAGTATTACATTGTATATATGTACCGCATTTTCTTTTCTTTCTTTTTTTTTTGTCTTTTCAGGGCCGTACCCATGGCATATGTGGGTTCCCAGGCTAAGGGTCCAATCGGAGCTGTAGCTGCCAGCCTACACCATAGTCACAGCAATGCGGGATCCGAGACGCATCTGCTACCTACACCACAGCTCATGGCAATACTGGATCCTTAACCCACTGAATGAGGCCCGGGTCTAACCTGCCACCTCATGGTTCCTAGTCAGATTTGTTTCCGCTGCGCCATGATAGGAACTCCAACTGTCTCACATCTTTTAAATCCATTCATCTGTTGATGGACATTTAGGTTGTTCGCATGTCTTGGCTGTTGTGAATAGTTCTGGAGTTCTCTTGTGGTACAGCAAGTTAGGGGTACAGTGCTATCACTGAGTGACTTAGGTTGCTGCTGTGGCGGGAGTTCAGTCCTTGGCCCAGGAACTTCCATATGCCACAGGTGCAGCCCCTCCCCCCAAAAAAGGAAGATACTGTGAATAGTGCTGATATGAGTATAGGGGCTGCATGTATTGTTCCGAATTATAGTTTTGTCTGGATATATCCTGAGGAGTAGGATTACTAGATCGTATTTTTAGTTTTCAGAGGAGCTTCCTTTGGTTTTTTTTTTTTTTTGTCTTTTGTCTTTTTTGTTGTTGTTGTTGTTGTTGCTGCTATTTCTTGGGCCGCTCCCGCGGCATATGGAGGTTCCCAGGCTAGGGGTCGAATCGGAGATGTAGCCACCGGCCTACGCCAGAGCCACAGCAGCGAGGGATCCGAGCCGCATCTGCAACCTACACCACAGCTCACGGCAACGCCGGATCGTTAACCCACTGAGCAAGGGCAGGGACCGAACCCGCAACCTCATGGTTCCTAGTCGGATTCGTTAACCACTGCGCCACGACGGGAACTCCTGTTTTTTGGGGGTTTTTTTATGGCCACACCCATGGCATGTGGGAGTTCCCCAGCCAGGGATTGAATCCATGCTACATCTGCAGCAATGCTGGATCCTTTAACCCACTGCACCCGCCAGGAATTGAACCCGCACCTCCACAGTGGCCTGAACCACTGCAGTCAGATTCTTAACCCACTGTGCCACAGTGGGAACTTCTTTATACTGTTTTCCATAGTGGTTGTACCAATTTACATTCCCACCAAAAGCGTGGGAGGGTTCCCTTTTCCCCACACCCTCTCCAGCATTTGTTATTTGTAGACCATTCTACAAATGGTCTATGATGGCCATTCTGTCTAGTGTGAGGTGGTACCTCACTGTAGTTTTGCGATTTGCTGTTCTCTAACAATTAGCAGTGTTGAACGTCTTTCACGTGCCTGCTGGCCATCCATATGTCTTCTTTGGAGAAACTTCTGGTTAGTTTTCTGCCCATTTTTCAACTGGACTGTTTGTTTTTTGTTGTTGTTGAGTTGTATGAGCTGTTTGTATATTTTGGAGATTAAACACTTCTGGGTTGCATCATTTGCAAATATTTTCTTCTAATCTGTAGGTTCTCTTTTTTTGTTTATGGTTTCCTTTGCTGTGCAAATGCTTGTAAGTTTAATTAGGTCCCACTTGTTTATTTTTATTTTTGTTTCTTTTTGTGGAATCTTTAGGGTGTTTGTTCTCTGTATGAGATCATGTTATTTGCAAAGAGATAATTTTACTCCCTCCTTTCTAATGTATATGCTTTTTACTACTTTTTCTTTCCTAATTCCGACTAGAACTCCCAATACTGTATTGAAAGAAGTGGTGAAAGCAGATAGCCTTGTCTTGTTCTTGAGCTTAGTGGGAAGCCTATCATTCTTTGACCATTAAGTATGATGTTAGCTGTGAACCTTTCACACTACAGCCTCTATCATGTTGAACTGCCTTTTTTGCTTCTGCATCTTAAGTGCTTATACACTTTTGCCTCCTGCTCATTTAGTTCCTCCCATTAGTAAAAGTCCCTGGTGCCTTTCCCTGACTCTGCATCTGCTCACAGCGCCCACTATCTCCCTTCCTTGTGACTTGCCTTCCTCATCTTCCCTCACTTGTGGCCCAGCTCAGGCTCCTCTGCTTCTCTGAGAGTCTTGCAGCGTGTCTGTTGAGCTCCCCCCTCCCTTTGTGGACACACCTCCTCTCCCATTACAGTGGCCCTTGGCCATCCCCTCCTCAGATTCTTGGCCTTCTGGTGCCGGCTTCCCGCAGGCCTCCTGGCCCATGGCCCTTGTGCACACCTGGGCTCAGGCCCACTCTGATTTCTTGCTTACAACTTCCCAGGCTCCCAGGTTTGAGATCACATCAGAGAGTTGGTGGAAAGTGCAGATGCTCTTTAAGAGATGTGGGTGCTCTGGGCCTGGACTGGGGTCTAGGGCCTCATTCTTGTTGGTGACCCCTCCTGGGCCCTTATGTGGGATCCTGATAGACTGTCTAGAAACCATACAGTGGGGAACAGTGCCCTTGGCAGGTTTTATCTGCTTATTGTGGCCTCTGTTCCACCAGCGGGCACGCTGCCTCTGGACTTCACAGCACCTTCTCCTTTGAGCTCCAGACCAAATTTATACTTGCCTCCTCAACATCACTGCTTTGGGCAGCTAGGCATCTCATGCCTCCCATGTCCTAAGCCACATCCCCTCTGCCCCTCACCAGGCCTGCTTCTCCTCCAGGCCTGTGACCTCCACGGAGACCCCATCCCCTTTCTGAAATGTGGTCCCCATTCTTGTGGTAACCGTTCCCTTGCCCCAGCAGCCCAGGGGTGCATCCCCATTCCTGGACACCCCATACCTCTGCTGTCTCAGGCCCAGATGAGGCTGTAGCTTCGTCACTGCCTTGTCCCCACTTGCCCCTGCAGCCCCTTCTGATCTGGGCAGTGTTGCAACCCAGGCTTCTGGTCATACAGTATCTTCTTGATTAAAAACTTGCATATCTTACAGATATGCAAACCAGAGTTCTGGTTTATTCCAGGTGGTAGTGCTGCCCTGTCCAGGCTGGGTGGCTCTTCTTGATCCCCCAGTGTGGTACTCAATCACCCCTACCTGTGCCACTGCTCCTGCTTCCTAGAATCCAGTTCTCAGTTCTCATGGCATGTTCCTGGGAGGCCTTTGCTAGTCCCCAGACTGGGCCATGCCCCCATGACCTTTCCCCTCAACAGCCCCCCTCGCCCTGTGTGCCTCCCGCAGGAGAAGATGCAGGACATCTATTGGCTGCTGCGTGTCTGCCTGCGGACCATTGAGCATGGCGACCGCACGGGTCCTCTCTTTGCCTTCATGCCTGAGTTCTACCTCAGTGTGGCCATCAACAGCTACAGCGCTCTCAAGAATTACTTTGGCCCTGTACACAGCATGGAGGAGCTCACAGGTGATGGGCCGTTCAGCCTGGGAAGGGACAGAAAAGGGGGCCTTTGGATTGAACCCCCGTGGCCTGGCAGCACACATGCACTTGGGGAGGAAGAAGGCAGCTCCTACTCTATTCTGCAGCATCATGCAAGCACTTGCAAAAGTCCCACATGGTGGTGAGCTCTGCCCTAGTACTGGCAGCCTAGCACTTGCAGCTTCTCTCTGGTGTGGGAGGAAAAGAGGCAGAATGGAGTACAGGGTGTGGGGATACCTGCCGCCTGCCCCACCCTGGCTTTGACTTGCTTCTTGGTGCTGCTGTGTGGCCCAGGAGCCAGCTGGCCTCTTGCCCTGCCACCATGACACTGGCCATGGGGTGTGGCATCCCATGCAGGGCCAGAGTCGTTTCTCTTTGCAGACCACAGCAAGGAGGTGGGGCGGTGGGGGAGGGGGCTAGGGGCTACTGGTGGCCCCTAGGAGTCTGGGCTTCTTGCAGACCACTGGTTCCAAGCTGGGCTCAGCAGTTTATATCTGGAGTAGGCTGTGCACTGTCAGGCCCCTGGCCTGTTCCCTGCTTAGGTAAAGCCTTTGTCCTCAGAGGTGGAGCTGTGGGTGCCCAGGGGACTGTGGGCACTGAGATGGGTTTGAGGCCAGGCAGGAGTCTTGCCAGAACCTACCCCAACCCCCGCAGTGAGTCTCTGACTTAGTCTCTTAACAACTGTTCCTGAAAGCCTTGCCTCAAGTCCCCACATGCCGGCTTGGCCGTGGAGCCTGCTACCCAGACCAGCCCAGCAAGGGGTGTGCTGCCTCTGGAGTCCACACTCCCAATCAGCTGCTCCTACTCCCCTACCCTGCAGGCTATGAAGAGACCCTGACCCGCCTGGCTGCCATCCTTGCCAAGCACTTTGCTGACACACGCATCGTGGGCACTGGTGAGGCGCCCTCCAGAGGGCTCAGGGGGACAGGGATGGGATGGCACCTCTGGCTGGCTGTTTTCTGTGGAGAATGCCAACCAGGTGGGCAGGAGGCATGGGTATCAGGGGTCATGCCAGGCACCTGCTGAGGTGTGGCCTGTCCCAGCAGACATCCGTGACTCACTGATGCAGGCCCTGGCCAGCTATGTGTGCTACCCAAACTCCCTGCGGGCCGTGGAGCGGATCCCTGAGGAGCAGTGAGTGGGGGTCTGGGGCAGGGGGGCACGCACTGTGCCCTGCGTGGCGCTAGCCTCACCCCGTGCCTACCACCCATTGCCCTCGCAGGCGCATTGCCATGGTGAGGAGCCTCCTGGCTCCCTATGAACAGCGGCCCTGGGCCCAGACCAACTGGATCCTGGTGCGGCTCTGGAGGGTAAGCCTGGCTGGAGGGGAGGTGAGGGGACATGGCTGAGACTGGCTGGAGGGGGGCATTACTTGCCCCATTAACCATCCCCACCTTACCCCCGCCCAGGGCTGTGGGTTCGGGTACCGCTATACACGGCTGCCACACCTGCTGAAAACCAAACCTGAGGACGCCAATTTGCCCAGCCTCCAGAGTGAGTATCCAGGTTTGGTAGGCTGGGGGCCCTCACCCACTGCTTTTTTGGGTCCTCAGACTTTCCCACTTCATCCAGCCCCAGTCCTGCCCTGACGTTGGGCCCCAAACTCCCTGTCTGTCCCCTTGGGTTTCTGTTTTCTTGCTTGCTCCCAGTCCAAGGACACTGGGACTGTTCCTCATTGCTGTCCAGTCCCATGTGTGCCCTTTGGTCCTGAACACTCTGTGTGGGTTACTACAGTGAAAAGGGGGAGCAGCTTCACAGCCTGCTGGCAGCTCGTTCAAAGTAAGGACCCTGTCCCTTGCCCTCTGAGCCAGCTCCCTGACTTCCAGCTTCATCCCAACACCATATTTTTCTGCCCTTTCATTTTCATCTACTGCTGTCAGACCTTGGATACCTGAGTCAAGGCAGGGGCACAGACTTAAGATTGCCCAGGGCCCCAAAGGGTGTCTGTGGGGCTTCCTAGAGGAAGTGGCCTTTGGTTGGGAGCGAGGTCTGCGTTTTCTTTCCTGGCCCCTGTGGTCCAACAAACCCTATGAGCCTAAAGACCTTCATTAGGCCCAGCCCAGGGCCTTGGGCTGTCTTGCTTGCAGAGTCTGCCTGCCACACGCTGTGGCCCACGTGGTATGTTTCTGCCCTTGTGGGCAGTGTTTGGGCCTAATGCATCCCCAGAGCTCAAGTGCCTTGCACAAAGTCAGAGCAAGCCCTTGCCAGTTGCCTTGGTCCTGCCTCTAGGCTGGACCTGAGCTGCAAGCGGAGAGCAGCACTGGGGCCAGATACATGCCCTTCTGCCTCAGGAACTATTGATTTCCACAGAGGAGGTATGCCCAGCTGGGTGTGGCTGAGGTCTCTGGTTACTGCTGCCTGTCAGCCCAGACTTGGCTCCCACCACCTGGGCCTTATGCCAAGGCCAGGCCAAGGACAGCAGAGGACAGTGGAGTCTGGCAGGGCCCAGAGTAGGCTCTTGGGTAAAATGGCCTTGGTACAAGTGAAGAGGTATCTAGGTTGCCATGTCTGGGTCTAGCCCTCTCTGGAGGGCGGGCATGTGATTGAGAACTTGCTGGGGATCAGGCTGGTGCTAGGGAACCGCTCTAGAACTGGGGGTGGGGGTGGGAAACAATTGCAGCCTGTGGTTTGCCCGGCAGAGGGAGGGGGACAGATTTAGCCATAACCCCCAAGCAACACTGCACCATGTCCCTTGCCTTCATGACCTGAGCATTCCCAAGGAGCCAGACATCTTTCTGTTCTTAAATTTATGGCCTAATGAGTGAGGACAGACGCAACAGTCAGGGGCCACTGACAGGAGTCCCTGATGACATCCCCTCCCCATGCCCATGTAGAGCCCTGCCCTTCCACCCTGCTGCAGCAGCACATGGCAGACCTGTTGCGAGAGGGCCCTGACGTGGCACCTAGCTTCCTCAACAGCGTCCTCAACCAGCTCAACTGGGCCTTCTCTGAGTTCATCGGCATGATTCAGGAGGTGGGTCATGGGGCGGGGGGGAGCTTATGGGCCATGGTGTTGCAGAAGCAAGTGTGGCCAGGCCACTCACTGCTCTCCACCCACCCACCCGTCGATGACTCAGATCCAGCAGGCTGCTGAACGCCTGGAGCGGAACTTCGTGGACAGCCGGCAGCTCAAGGTCTGTGCTACCTGCTTTGACCTCTCGGTCAGCCTGCTGCGTGTCCTGGAGATGACCATCACACTAGTGCCTGAGATATTTCTCGACTGGGCCCAGCCTACCTCGGAGATGCTGCTGCGGCGTCTTGCACAGGTGTGTCCGTCTGGGGCAGGAGGGTTGGGACCCTGGGGACACCTCAGTAGTGAGCCCACCCATCCACCAACGGGCCTCTGTCCTCACAGCTGCTGAACCAGGTGCTGAACCGAGTGACAGCCGAGAGGAACCTGTTTGACCGTGTGGTCACCCTGCGGCTACCTGGTAAGGACCTAGATGCCCTGCACCCAACACACCACGGGCCTTGGCTCCTCTGCCGGAAGCAGTGCTGTCGAGTCTTTCTTCAGTATGAGGACAGTTGGGCTTAGCACCCCCAGCCCCGTTCAGCCTTCCGTGGGGAGAACAGTGGGAAGCCTGGATGATGTCAGCCAGGCAGGGATGGAGCCCCTGCAGCAGGAATGGATGGGTAGCTCACCCCCTTGCTTCCCTTCCCCTTAGGCCTGGAGAGTGTGGACCACTACCCTATTCTAGTGGCCGTGACAGGCATCCTGGTGCGGCTCCTAGTGCATGGCCCAGCTTCAGGGTGAGTGCTAAGCTCCTGTGGGAGCTGGGCTTGTCTGATGGGGAGGGAGCTGGGCAGGGCCTCTCCGAAGCCGATTCGTCATTTCTCATATGGACCCCAGCATCACGCTGCAGACGGAAGGAAGCTAGTGAACTGCCAAACTAGGTGGCTGCAGCAGCAGCAGCTCAAGGTGGGAGAATCCTGGACCACAGCAGAGCAGGGTGCCCTGGCCCATGGGGAAAGCCCCTGGCTGTGGCCATAGCTCAGGCAAGGGCAGGGGAACCAAGACTTTGGCAGGGACGGGTGCCATCCTGTAATGTCCAGGACAGCACTGCTGGGGTTAAGAGCTGAGAACACACACTGCTACCTGCATCTGCAGAGGCTCCAGGAATGAGCACATACTGCCTTTATTAGAAACTCGAAGATAACTGGATCCAGGACATTTGTGGGGATCCCCCCCAGCTCATTCCCTACTTGGGAGGGGTTCCCCAGTCCCCACTTCCCTGCCTCCCTGCAGTGGGAGTGGTGAGGTGCTTATGAAGCCAGGGCACTGCTTCCGCCATTAGGCCAAGACCAGTGCCAGCCCTTAAGAGGACTCTACCCTCAGGGGACAGGGAGTTCAGGCTCAGCCCTCCCATCTTAACCATGCTCAGCTGGCTTTTTACTGCTGAAAAGCTGGGAGCACAGACCATGGTGCCCCTTAGCGCTGACTCACAAGCTTGTGGGGAGATTCTGCTTAGAGTGGCCTGCAGTGCCTCTGGGGGTCTTTTGAGAAGGGAGATTTCATGCCTCCCCACCAGACTGTGCTTGGACTTGTGAAGCTTCAAGTAGGTTGAACGTTGCTGCCTGGAGAGTCGTGCATTTCACCAGAGGGCGGGCTGGTAATTCCTTGTTCCATTCCTGGGATGGGGACTGAGTCTTCCTCTGAGGTTCTCCTCCTCTTCCCCTGTGGGCCACTCCCTTCCAGTCCCCTCGGGAAGAGAAAGTTGGTCATGCTCCAGTTCTTCACCACCGCTCCTCAGCTGCCTCAGCCCCAGCGAGTGAACCTGGGGCTCTTAACGCAAGGCTCTTCCAGATGGGCCTCGATTCCGGTCCTCACAGGACACTTGGGCAGGAGATCCCAAGGAAAGTGGGCACAAGCAGGCCCTATTAGGTCCTGTACTAGGGAGGGACCTCAACCCCTCTACCAGTAAGTGGGGTTACTGTGGTTTATGTCAAGGCCCATAAGAGAGACTGGAGGACCAAGCCTAGTCCCTCCCACCAGCATCTGGCAGTTCTCTGGGCAGCAGCAGGGAGCAGGGCAAGCAGTGGGTAAGCAGTGGCCTGGGGGGCCGAGGGTGGGGAGGGGTGGCCCTAGGCAACCTAGGTCATCACCAGGCCCTCAGAGCCTGTGGAGCTAGTGGACTCAGAACCCACCTTGAGCCGAAGCCCCATGGGATTGTAGAGATCAAAGTCCTCAGCTATTGCCAGTTGCACACGACCATTGAGTCCCCTTCTGCCAGGCTCCAGAAAGACCACATGCTTGTGGACACTGGCCTTGTGACTGGGTGCATTAGGTGGCGTGGTGCTGAGCACTGAGGACTGCGCACTCAGGTCCTGGAGTGGGCTGGGTGTTCGGGGCCAGCGTCGGCAGCGGCAGGTGCGATGGTAGCAGCGGCGACAGCCGGGACAGGGTGGTGCGAACAGGTAGAGCAGCACAAGCCCTAGGCCCACGGCACAGCCCAGCAGTGTAGTAAAGCCCGTGTTGAAAGCCTCAGGCTCAGGGTGCAGGAAGTGTACACTCACGTTGTACTCATGCGTCTGGTTGTGGTGCAGATGGGGCCCAGTGGCCAGGCACACAAAGACACCCTCATGCCACAGCTGCACGTTGCTGATGGCCAGGGTGCCATCAGCCAGCACTGCAATGCTGCCATTGCGAGATCCTGGTGCCACCAACAGCTCATGCTGTGGTGAGACCCAGGCAATGCGCCCAGCTGGGGCGCTGGTGTTGCAGTGCAGCTTCAGGGACTGCCCCACCTGCACGTGCAGCTGCTCTTCAGGCCGCTCTATGCCCCCAGCCAGGGCAGCTGAGCAGTTCTCAAAAACACGGCTGTGCTCAAAGAATCGCACTCTAGAAGCAGGTACCTTGAAGGCCAAGCACATGTATTCACGCGTGAAGTCGCTCACAGCGCTGAGCCCCCGCTGGCGCCAGCGCTGCAGCAGGTGGTAGAGGCGGCAGTCGCAGGGTAGCGGGTTGTTGTGCAAATAAAGGCCGTTTTTGAGGAAGGCTGGCAGTGCGGCCAGGTCAGGTACAGGGATGTGTCCCAGGCGGTTGGAGGAGAGATCCAGAGTACGTAAGTGGGTCACCTCCAGACCGTGTAGGTGGTGGAAAGAGAAGGACGTGAGTTCATTGCAGCCCAGGTAGAGACGACTGAGTGTGTCCAGCCCTCGGAAGGCATGCTCGTCCAAGTGTGCCAGGCGGTTATTGAACAGAAATAGCATCTCTAGTGCCCCCAGCCCATCGAGGTCGTTGCGGCCAAGTGCCCGCAGGGCGTTAGATGATAAATCGAGCAGCCGCAGGCTGCTGGCATTGGTGAAAACTCCGCGACCTAGCACTTCTAGCTCGTTGTGATTTAAACGCAGGGCGCGGAGCCGGGCAAGGGGGGCCAACCAACCAGGGTGCAGGCGCTGGAGCGCATTGTGGCTCAGGTCGAGGTCTGCGGCTGCGGCTGGTAATGCAACTGGCACGTCCTGGAGCCCCAGGCCAGCGCAGCTCAGCAGGTCGGCAGCGCAGACACATTTGTAGGGGCAGTTATGGGGTGCAGGGGGCAGGAAGCCCTCGGAGTCCAGGGTGCCTAACCCAATGCGCAGCATGCACAGCAGTGTGCCCTGTAGTACCAGCCGGGCCATGTTGGCCACTGCTAGGGATGGGACAGGGCGGTTCCGAGCAGGGAGCAGCTCCGAGACTCACCCACTTGGGCTCTGGCGGGGCGCTGAAAAAGGGATAGACAGAGGCGGGATGCAGGCTCCACCTCACAAGGCCAGCGGCTCCAGCTTGCAGGTTCCAGGTTTTGAGTTGTGAGCTAGGGCCACACTTGGCTCATCACTCCCTTCCCGGGCTTCCCCGGCTTTCCGCCTTCCTGAGCGCTCAGCTTCTAAATACTCTTCCCCTGAAGGCGCTTGCCCTGGGGGCGGAGCCTCAGGCTCGCATTGGCTCCCGTTGGAGGGGCGGGGCAGCGCCAACCCCGGGCGGTTTATGGGCCCTAGCGCGACCGCCAGACAGGGGGGGCCATTCTGGCCCCAGTGGTCCAGCCTGTGCTTGGCTGGTGACTTTCCACAGCGCCCATCTTCCGGAAGAGTAGAAGGGGAAGCCTGGGAAGCACACCTTTGAGCCACAATGTCCTTTATTTGTTTTCTTTAAACGGTTAAGCTGTGTGACCCTTTCCTGCGATGTAGGACTGACTTATGGGGGGGGGATTGGAGAGAAGCAGAGTGATGAGGTGGAATGAAGGGGGCAATAGTGCCAAGTGGGCAGGATTGTCACACACTTCCCACCCCTCCAATAAAAAGCGATTTCAGACAGACCCAACTTTCTGACAACCTCTACACCCTCTCCCACCTAGGATAGAGAGAGCCACATCAGTGCTCCTAGCTGATCCCTGCTTCCAGCTCCGCTCTATATGCTATCTCCTGGGGCAGTCAGAGCCCCCTACCCCTGGCACTGCCCTACCTGCCCCTGACCGGAAGCACTTCTCCCTACAGAGCTGTGAGTTGGTTGGGGGTGGGTCAGGGAAGAGGGGGATTTGGGGCTGGGTCAGGTCACTGGTCTTAAGAGCAAATTCCCAAGCTGGAATTACTCAAAAGGCCCTGGGTCTTAGGGCCATATTTTACTGACGCCTCCTGCCACCCTCTAGACACAGATTACATCAGTGTTGAGGAGCTGGCCCAGGTGGAACAGATGCTGGCACACCTGACCACTGCGTCTGCCCAGGCAGCAGCTGCCTCTCTGGTGAGTGGGGCCACAGCACCCAGGTTCACATCCCTCAAATACATATCAGCACAGCTGTGTGCAGTGTACTGCCAGTTGTCTAGGCATCCAACCTCAGCCCACCCTGCACCCTGCTCCCTGCAGCCCACCAGTGAGGAAGACCTCTGCCCCATCTGCTATGCTCACCCCATTTCTGCTGTGTTCCAGCCCTGTGGCCACAAGTCCTGCAAGTAAGTGGGCCCCATGGGAACAGGGGGCTGGGCAGGGGAGTAGCAGGGATACACAGACCACCCTCATGCCCTCCCCTGCTATATAGAGCCTGCATTAACCAGCACCTGATGAACAACAAGGATTGCTTCTTTTGCAAAGCCACCATTGTGTCTGTAGAGGACTGGGACAAGGCAGCCAATGCAAGTGCCACTTCCTCTGCTGCCTAGACCCACCTCACCCACAGAGCAGGAACCTTCACCCTTGAAGTCAAACTCAGGCTGGGTCCTATTTATGAGCTCCCCTTGCCCTGTCTCCCAAAGCTCGTACCCACCCACCCATCCCGCCCCAGCCCCCGCCCTCAACCTTCTTGTCTGTGTGTAACCTTGTTGGTGGGAGCCCAGCCTTGCCCTAATTGTGCCTGAGCTTGACTTTCAGTCAGGGCCACAATGAGCATTAAATTATTATTCCATACAGTTCTTGCTTGGCCCTTCTTGAGGGAGTGGGCTTTGTGGGGGATACCTAGTGAGAATCCTGCCAGGTGATGTCCATGGGAGAAGGCAGGTGTCCAATAGCTTCACCCTTGTCCAATCCTCCCCTGCCAAATGGCAGTGAGTCCAGGGCTTTCTGATGTGTTGAGCTAGTGTTCCCTCTGGTGGTGGGGAGAGGGGGTGCTCAGCCAGCCCCGCAGCATCCCTTCACATGATGATACGAGGCTCCGGAACCGACTCACCAATAGATTTGTGGGGCAGCACACTGGCCCCGTTAAGGTAGAGCTCATCATTAACTATGACGTCCTCGCCCAGCACTGTCACATTCTCCATGCGCACCTTGGGGGAAGGGGCCAGGCCTTGTCAGCAAGATGGGCATTCCCACCCCTTCCCATCTGGCCCAGCCCAGAGTCTTACCCATTGGCCCACTCGGCAGCGCCAGCCTACAATGCAGGACTCAAGCCAGGAGTGGGAGCGGATGTGGGCATCTCGCAGCACTGTGCACCGCCGGATACACACACCATCCTCCACCACTACACCAGGACCCAGGCTCACATTGGGGCCAATGCTGCAGTTCTTGCCAATGCGGGCACTAGGGTCCTGAGGATAGTGGGGAAAATACAATTGAGCCATTTATCCCCTGAGATTGAGGAGGCTGATAATGGGCTAGGGAAGGGTCTCACCACTAGCACGTTGCCCACAATGCCAGGACCTGAGCACAGTTGCTCAGGTTGCTTCTGTCGCAATGATTGCAGGAAGAGGCACATGCCTGTGAGGAAATCCTTGGGCTGCCCAATGTCCATCCAGAAGCCTATAGGGAGAGAATGCATCAGGGAGCTCAGCCCAGCCACAGACCACCCCAACCCTGTGGCCTCTCTGCCTCACCCTGCAACTCCATGGCATAGAGCTGCCCCTCCTTGGCCATGACCGGGAAGATCTCCTTCTCAATGGACGTGGGCTGCAGCTGTGGGAGTGGGCAGCTCATGAGCAGGGTCATGGCAGTGGTGGCCTGCCCTACCCCGGCCCACCCAGCAGCAGGCTTCTACACACCTGGATGCGCTGCAGCACTGCAGGGCTCAGGATGTACATGCCTGCATTGATCTTGTTGGACACAAACACCTGTGGCTTCTCCACGAACCGGTGAATACGGCCTGTATCAGCCTCACACACCACCACACCATACTTAGAGGGCTCCTCCACTTTGGTCACCTGAGTGCAGGGGGACCTCAGACCTAGTCCAGGGCTCCTGAGTCTTGAGGTACATGGTGTCTTATATCTGGGATTGTGCCCCCAGATGCATAAAGGCACATACTGCATGGTTCTGCACCCAAAACATTGGGGCAATTCAAAGCTGGGAGGTGAGAGAGGCTGGGGTGGGGTGGGTTATCGGAGAAGAAAGACCTGTTTCCTTACCAGAATGGAGCCCTCCTGGCCATGGTGGCGGTGGAACTGCACCATGGCTTGGAAGGGAAAATCGCAGATGACATCACTGTTCAGGACAAAAAAAGGCTCCGCAGTCTCAGAGAGCAGGTCACGGGCCAGTGCCAGGGGTCCAGCTGGGGAAGAGCAAGAGGTCACCATCATCTTCCAGGTCTGAGCCTCTGGACCCAGGCTCAGCAAGCCCCATGCAGGCAGAGTCTTGCCCCTCTCCTGGCCCTAAACCCTCCCCAAGGAACCTTCTTGTCTCTACTGACCTGTTCCCAAAGGCTCCTCTTCATGGGACATGGAGATTCGGATTCCTAGCTGGAAGGAAGAAGGCCCCGTTAGGTTCCTCCTACTAGGGTGGGAAGCTGAGCGGGGACCAAGGGAAGAAGCCAAGAATCCGTGCCTCACCCTTTGCTCCTGTGCCTTCATTTCCTTCTCCAACACCTGAGACATATAGCTCACGGCCAGAATCACGTGATCCACGCCTGCCTGTGGGAATGAACAGTGCCGGCCTTCAGGCGGGCTCAGCCGAAGGCACGGATCCCTGCCCTCCTGTCGCTGGCCGTCCCTCACCCTGCCAAATCCCACCAAGACCCCGTCCCTGGGCCTTACCGAGGCCAGCGCCTCCACTTGGTGCAGCAAAATGGGCTTATTGCAGAAATCCACCAGCGGCTTCGGTATGCTTAGCGTCAGCGGCCGCAGGCGCGTCCCGTAGCCACCCACCAGGATCAGTGCCTTCATTGCGCCTGCTGGAGGCCAGAGTGAGTCCCGGGCTCCGAGGTGTCCGCGGCCCGCCCAGCCGACCCCTATGACACCCTCCCGCTCCCTTCACGCTTCAGACTGACCAACTCTTGTTCTGCCTTGTCCGCGCAGTCCGCGTTGACGCTAGGTCCAAGTCAGCGGCAAGCTAGTACGCGACGCCGAAGCGAAAGCAGCGAGCTGCCAACTCTGGCTGGCGTCCGCCAGTGTATGACGGGAGCCCGGGCGGGCCAATCAGCTGCGGCATACGTGGCACGGCCATCGGCGTCGGATTGCCGCGACGCGGTATTCCGGCAGACTCAGCCAATGAGAGCGGAGCGCGCCTGGCTGCCATGGGGACCAGGACCCGGATTCGCGGGTCGGCTTGCCATTGGCGGATCCAAAGGCGGAGCTCGCGCCGCAGGCGAGGCTTCCGTTCTCTCGGGCCCAGGTCAGCCGCACCCTAGCCGCTTCCGGCCCCGCCCTGCCGGAGGAACTGGGGCGGGGCCGAGGGCGCGAGGAGGCAGGGCTGAACTAGGCCAGTCCACCCCGAGTTTCTGGGTTTTTTGGTTTTTTTTCAAAGACACGGACACGCCTCAGTTTCTAGCGGCTTTATTTTGACATACACGACCTCAGACACAAGCGGGGCGGGCAGCGCTAGGTGTACGGAAAGGGGCAGGCTCGGCCCAAGGCTCGAGCACCCCCTCTCCCGCGCTCAAGGTCCCAAGAAAAAGCAACCGCGCCCGGACACGGCCGGAGCCAAGTGTAGTATCCGGGTGCAGGGCTCGGGCAGCGTGGACAGGCTTAGGCAGCTTCCAGCAAAGTGGAGCAGAGAGTGGTCCTCGAGGCCAGGCCTTACAGTTCCCGGAGAAGCAAAGGAACCAGGACCTTCCCAGGATTCTCCCAAATTTTTTCCACTAAAACATTAAATCTGCACAAAGACCAAATTGAACAGCTCTAAAGTTCAAAGCATTCTGCACCTAGGAGTGTGCACATGGCCAGCCGTGAGCAAGTGAGCAGTGGCTACATAACTAGCTCAGGCCTTTGGCCCCTTAGGAGAAACCCCACGCCCACTGCACAGGACCGGACATGAGAGGGGTGGGGTCCCCAGCAAGTTGCTACACTGGTCCCCTTTCTTTTAAGCACCGCCCATCCCACCCCGCTAGGGGGCTGGTGTCGACTTGGCCCAGGGAAGCACTACACAGAGGGGTCGCTTGAGCGCCCCAACCAGTGATCCCGTCTTGCACTTTGGTCCCAAGTTGGGGCTGGGGAAACAGGGCCTGGCAGGGACAAGGCTCTCTGGCATGGAGCAGGGCAAAATAGTGGCAAACAGCATGTGCAGATGCGCATGCCCACCACTCATCAGATAACAAGGCTGGGTCTCCCAAGTGTTCAAAAGTGCTGAAAGAAGGAGGGACCCTGCCCTGGGGGAGAAGCAGCAGATCCCAGCCCTGCTCAATGCCAGGAAAACGCTGACTATAAGTGGGTACAGCCTCTCGTGATGAAGAGCAGAATGGGGGCAGCATCTGCTCCCAAAATATAGGAACTCAGGAGGTACAGCACATCCCCAGGCTGGAGAGGTTCCAACAAGGGGGTCCCAGCTGGCCCCCAAACCTTTGTCTTGGCCTCTGCCCTGCCAGGAAATGACTATCCACACTAATGAAGAGCTACTGCCCCTATGGCTGAAGCCACAAAATAGTACAAGAGAAAAGATGGTCATTACTAATCAGAAACAGGCAAGCTGCCCCCTCCTAGCCCCAAGAAATGGGAACCTGCCCACCAATGGCACCAGAGAGATGGGATCCCATCTAGGAGCCCATTTAAGATGAGTGGGGCTGCATCTCTATGGACCATGAAATTAGTCCATTACTTACCAAAGCTTCTTACAGACACAGGCTGGCAGGCTTACCTCTAATGCCCAAATAGGGACATGCCACAAGTGACAATGACAGTGGCCCTAGGCTTGGAGGTTAGGGCACTAACCTTGGCAATGGCTAAGTGCGAGCAGTGCCACCTCCTGACCGCATGTTTTAGAGGTAGCAAGCCTCTGTGCCATTCAGGGCTGGCATCAAAAATTACTAAAACCCTGGGAAAGGAAGGGGTCACCCCTTGGGCCTTCACTGTGCCACTGTCACTGTTGAGTGCTGAGGGGACCACACTCAATGCTCACAGAGAGGGTACTGGGCCAGCAGGGAAATACCTCCTCCAATTCATTCTGCTACCAGTTTTTTATAAAAAGGTAGCACCTGCTGAGGAAGGGCACAGGGGCAAAAGCTCACCTCAGAAATGGTAATGAGAATATCTTGCTGAGGGGAAGTGTGAAGGAAATCAATATTTACTAATGAACAAGGCTATACCCCAAGGGAAAGATCCCAAGAGACAGGGGCTAACAGATGGACAAATGGACAGACTGATGGACCCCAGTACCGATAAGACAAAACTCTCATTAGCAGAATCTGGACACTTGCATCCAGTGCCCACACCATGTCCCTATAAGCAAACAAGCTTAAACTTCTCCCTCACAAGCCTGGAGCTCCTCACAATGGGCTGCTGCCTTGAGCTTGGCCTGGGAGAGGTGAGACCCTGAGGAGACCCAGCAGCCTTTGAACCCTGGGAGGAGAAGCCCATCCAAGGCAGCACAGCTGCCCGAGCTAGAGGAAGAGGACTCCTATCCACAGCACAAGAACTGCAAATACTGTCTGGGCCAGAGCCACCAGAGACAGAGGCCTGCTGGAACACTGACTCTCCTCAGTAAATAGAGCAGGGCCCCCTCCAGCGGGAAAGAGGGGATGGCCTCCTTAGGCAAGGGATCTCTTGGTGAGAAAGGCTGACTGGGTTGTGCAGGCATGAGGAGGAGCAGGTTCAAATGCCATACACTGCCCAGGGAGCCCAAGACCTGCCCTCGGCCATAGCTGGCTTCAGCACAGTTTCATAAATCTAGCCTCATACCACGGTCAGAACCAAAAAGGATGTGTCCAGCTGTGTGCTGTTGGCCCTGTGGTGCCCTGGGGGCATCTGCTAAAGAGCCACGTGATGCAACACAAGATACAAAGTTCCCCAAAAGATGGGCACCCAACCTTCTAATTCTGAGGAACAAGGGATGAGTGAGCATAGAGGGGCCCTGCGCCATTTCAGGGCTTCACCCCACAACCAGCAGGACCCTGCAGTCACAGACCCCAAAAACCTAGGCAAGAGAAACCAGTGTCCAAGGACAACCTGGCCCTGCTGCCAGGCCCACCAGGGGCACCTCCTCCTTCCTCAGTCAGCATGGACACAGCAGTCAGAGCCACAGAGCTAAGAAGCCTGGCTGAGAGGATGTGTTCTGCTCTCCTTCACTTTATATATATGGAATTTCCAGGCTACAGCTAAAAACATTTCTTTTAGTTTACACCAAAGAGAAATATAACCCTTTAAAAGCAAGTCTGTGTGTCCTCATGGCAAGTTCAGAGCAATGGTCCCTGCCTGCGGGTGGAGTGGAAGGGGTTTTGGGGAGCCCAGAGCTGGGCCTACTGGTTCTCGTCCCGCATCTGTTCCATGATGCTGATGAGGTTCTCCAGGCCAAACACATAGCCTCGGTCAGGCCCATCGTGCACAGTGGGGTCATCCCGGAAGCCCTTGAATGTGCTGTGTGCAAAGTCGATCATGCGGACATCCACCTTGGGTGGAGAGGAGGGGCCTGCCTCCGGGCTGGTGCTGCTGGGACTGGTGCTAGAGCCACAGGGTGATGCCACCTCAGGGAGCCCTGTGTCCAGGTGTTTGAGACGCATCTCAGACCGGCGGTCCAGGTAGGACTCAGACCGGCACTCCTTGCCATCGTAGATGACAAGCAGGGAACTGGAGTAGAACCGGTAGGAGGCCTGCCGCTCCAGCACAGCTTTCAGGCCCCGAAGTTTGCTCAGGATGGGCTCAAAAAGGTCACGCCGCAGGTCCAGGCCATTGTGCAGGTACTGATAGAGGGCACTGCGGAAGCCTTCAATGGAGAGCCCTCGGCCATAGTACTTGTTCCTGCAGAGGTAATGCCCTGTGTCCAACTGGTACACCTGAAACCCCAGGAGACAGGCGGGTGAGTACCTGGAAGGTCTGATGATCTCATAATGTCCTGGGCAAATACTGTCTGGAAAGTACTTCTGACCAAGCTGAGCTTTCCAGTTGAATCTTAAACAACTGGAGTGGGGAGACCAAGTTCACCCTAAGTTTTCCTATGGTAAAACCAGGAGAATGCAGAGACCAAGCCTACAGGTTTTCTATCATCACATTTGGAACCCTCCTCCAAGCTGCCCTTGGGGGACCATCTGGACTCAAACTAGGAACATCTTGCTGACAGACAAGAGTCTAACTTGCCCCAGTATCAAGTTAACAGGCTCTCACAGTGGTTCTGCACTGGAGCCCAGCTCAAGGTCCCCAAGTAAGAACAAGAGGGCTCAGGGAACATAGCTATAAAAATGCACTCAGCACCCTATGGGTGGGGGACTCACCCTCTCTAAAGAAATTCTAGACCATTGTGGGCTAGGAGGACACCTGGCATGGAGAGAGGGCAGGTACACATGCAACCCAAAACACACAAACAGCAGCACCTAGGCTTTCACCAAGGTGACTCACCTGCATGCCACAGACCCTGACACCCAGCGTCGCTGACGTACTCTGCTCACACTTCCGCATCTGCCTGGCCGCCTTCTCAGCTGATGCATCATCACCGTGCTGCCGGGTGCCCATCTTCAGGTCCAGCACACAGGGGCACTTGAAGTGGTGCACCACATTCTCAAGCAGGAGGAACTCTGGGCCGCAGTC
This sequence comes from Phacochoerus africanus, assembly GCF_016906955.1. Lineage (NCBI taxonomy): Eukaryota > Metazoa > Chordata > Mammalia > Artiodactyla > Suidae > Phacochoerus > Phacochoerus africanus. The sequence continues at coordinate 112,580,982 of NC_062544.1, forward strand.
AAGGGGAATAATAACCATACTCACCATCAGCCCCAACCAGGAAAGCACAATCAGGTTTGCCTATAAAAAGGGCCATTCTCTTCTAATGTAATCTCTCTCTACTCACCCTTACAAACTCTCAAATATGAATTTCATGCCACTAGCTTATTATTTCTTTAAAAAAATTATTACTATTTTTTTAGGGCTGCACCCACAGCATATGGAGGTTCCCAAGCTAGGGGTCCAGTCAGAGCTGTAGCCGTCGGCCTATACAGAGCCACAGCAACGCAGGATCCGAGCTGTGTCTGCGACCTACACTACAGCTCACGGCAACACCAGATCCTTAGCCCACTGAGGCCAGGGATCAAACCTGCATCCTCAAGGACACTAGTCAGATTTATTTCCACTGAGCCATGACAGGAACTCCCAATTTATCAATGACAACTCCTATTCCTCCTCTGCCTCCAATCCTCTGGTAAACACTATTCCACCTTCTGTCTCTACCAGTTTGCCTATTCTAGGTACTTCATATAAGTGGAATCATATAATATTTGCCTTTTATGTCTGGCTGTTTTTACTTAGTAAATTGTTTTCAAGGTTCATCCATATGGTAGCATGTGACAATATTTCATTCTTTTTTGTTTTGCTTTTTAGGGCCACATGTGTAGCATATGGAGGTTCCCAGGCCAGGGGTGGAATCAGAGCTGCAGCTGCCGGCGTATACCACAGCCATATCAACACACGATACTTAACCCAATGAGCAAGGCCAGGGCTCGAGCCCTTGTCCTCATCAATACTAGTCGGATTCGTTTCTGCTGTGCCACAATAGGAACGCCTATGAATATTTGTTAATGTCATCATTTTTATTCTTTAGATCTGTCTTGCAGGCATATCATAAATAAACCAAAGAAGATTTGGCAGTTTCACATATATCCCTGGCACCATCAGTAAACCAAGGCCCTGTTCAATCCAGTGCCTCACTGGGCCTAAGAATAAGGATGAATTCTTTGTAGCACTACTACAAAATGAGAAAACAGATATAACACTCCCAAACAGGAATCTCTAGAAAAAGCTGGATTTAAAATTTCTACCTTGGGAGTTCCCGTCGTGGCGCAGTGGTTAACGAATCCAACTAGGAACCATGAGGTTGCGGGTTCGGTCCCTGCCCTTTCTCAGTGGGTTAACGATCCGGCATTGCCGTGAGCTGTGGTGTAGGTTGCAGACGCAGCTCGGATCCCGCGTTGCTGTGGCTCTGGCGTTGGCTGGTGGCTACAGCTCCAATTCAACCCCTAGCCTGGGAACCTCCCTATGCCGCGGGAGCGGCCCAAAGAAATAGCAAAAAAAAGACAAAAAAAAAATTCTACCTTGACATTTTCTGACTAAACTTCAAACCAGTGGACTATATATTCGAACTTATCTCTTAGTACTTCTAGGATGTTCTACTCAAAATGGCTCTGTGGTCCTGTCCTCCTGGCATTTATATCAATGTCCTCATCTAAATCTCTTGTCTACAATAATCTTAGATAAAGGTACAGGCTTGTCATATGTCTGCCAAAAGTCATCAGGGCTCACAGCCTAGACCTCAATTCCACATTTGGGACCATGAAGCAAACACAAGGTTTTGGAGAAAAAGATTCTCAGCATCACTCTGATGATGAACATTTTGACATCCCCTAATTATTTAAAGAGTAACTTACAATAAAAAAAAAAAACATTAAATGTAGCTTTTAATTTGTTTCCCTGTCCCCTATAATCTACCAACAAGTGATAACAGATCTTCAAGAAGGCTACATAAATATCTCACAATGCCTCAGAGCATGGGCTCTTGAATTCTGCTTTACCCAATTCACTGGTTCTGGGCACAACTCTTAACCCCCCTGAGCTTTCATTTACTCATCTATAAATGGGAATCATAATAGTTCCTCACTCAAAAGACTTAGGAAAACTGAGTAAGTACATATGCAGTGCTCAGTTCCTCAGAATCATTTATTGTCTACTGCTTCAAAACACTAAATGATTTTAAGAATTCTCATTTCATAATAGTTTTTTGCTTTTACTATCTTTAAAACATTTTAGGTTGTACAGGTATGCTGCTTATCTTTAAGGAAAAAACCAACCCAAATCAAACATATTACTTTCTAATTATTATCTTTTGGGAGGGGAGAGATACACATGCGTATCCATGCCTAGTGATTTAAATTTAAATTTTAATTAATTACAAATTCAGTAACTTAGTCTCAGCAGCCACATTTTGGTTACACAATGTGGCTAGTGGCTATCATACTTTTTAGCACAAATACAGAAAACTTCCATTGTCACAGAGAGTTCTACTGGACAATTGTTCCAGAATGCCAAGTTTAAGCTTCAGTCTTACCAGCCCCAAAAGGCAGAATAAACATGTTGATGAAAGTAAGAACAAAGAGGAAGAAGAGCCTGTGGAAAAGGGATATAAAAACAAAGGATAGGCTTTTGAACAGAGAGAGCACTGGCCAGGGTCCTGCAAAGAGGACTAACATAGGACCCGTGGTTCCAGTAGCAGGTGCTGCTGGAGAAGCAGTAACAAGGATACTGTAGAGCTTTCGGTCCTTGGACTCAGAGCGCATGCGGCTCAGCTGCTGCTTGTGACAGCGCAGGCTCCAAGGGTTGTGGCTGATCTTCTCAGAACTCAAACCACTGTTGCCATCCAGCATCTGGAAAGGGACATCCGAGTGGCTGTGTAGCTCCACCTTTGGACTCTTTGCCTCCTGGGGGCTAAGAAGGAAGAACATACATATTGTTAAGGGGCTCAGACAAGTCAGCCTCTAGGGTTTCACTACACAGGGTGTGTAGACCTGAATCAAGTCTAATGTGTAACCCATACCTTCCTGATGGGTGATATGGGGGCATGAGGTCATTAAAGTGAATAAATGGTATAAAGCCGTGTTAAATAAGTAGTAAGGAGCTAGGGTCTGCAGCTCATGTTGCTAAACAGATATGTTCTGAGGCTGGATATAAACTATGTGCTGCCACATGTAAGAAAAGTCCCAATTCTGGAGTTCCCACTGTGACACAAAGTGATCAGTGGTGTCTCTGCAGTGCCAGGACGCAGGTTCACCCCTGGCCCACACAGTTGGTTAAAGGACCTGGCGTTGCTGCAGCTTTGGCACAGGTCACAACTGTAGCTCAGATCTGATACCTGGCCCAGGAGCTCCATTTGCCGCAGAGTGGTCAAAAAAGAAAAAAGAAAGAAAAGTTCCGATTTCTTTTTTTTGAAAAGTTCCAATTTGAACTTCTAAGTCACAGAGCATCCTACTGACTAAAACTTACTTTTGATTGAGATTAAATATGTATAAAGTAATTTAATCATAAAATTTTGATATGTTTCAGGAAGCTCACATTATTTTTTATTTACATTAATTTTTATTATTATTTTTTTACAATTCAGCGGGGTTTTTTTTTTTAGTATATTCACAAGGTTATAAAACATCACCACTATCTAATTTTTAGGACATTTTCATAACCCCCAAAACAAACCCTGCCACCATTAGCAGTCACTTCCTATCTTCCCCTCCCCCTCAGTCCCTGGCATCCACTGACCTTCCTTCTCTCTCTCGGACAAAAAAGATGGACTTGCCTATTATAAACATTTTATATAAATGGAACTATACAATTTGGATTTTCTGTAACTGGCTTCTTTCATTGAACAATGTTTTCAAGGTTCATCCATGTTGCAGCATGTGTCAGTACTCCATTCTTTTTTATTACTGAGTAATATTCCAATGCACAGACATACCACATTTCATTTCTCCATTCATACACTGATGGTCACTTGGGTTCTTTCCACTTTTGGGCTGTTAGGAGTAATGCTGCTGTAAACATTTGTGTACAAGTATTGTGTGTGAATATATTCCTTCAATTCTCTTGGATATATACCTAGGAATGGAGTTGGTAGGTTTAACTTTTTGAAGAACTGCCTAATTGTTTTCCAGAATGGCTGCACTATTTTACATTCCCATCAGCAATGTAGGAGGGTTCCAATTTCTCCATATCCTCATCAAAATTTTTACTATCTTTCCGATTATGGCCACCCTAGTGGGGGGCGGGGGTCACAATTTTTACATGATATTGCAAGAAACATAATTCTGTATAGACTATTTTCCTAATCCTCAATAAAAATTAAAAATTTTTGGTCTTTTTGTCTTTTCTAGGGCCGTACCCACAGCATATGGAGGTTCCCAGGTCTAATTGGAGCTGTAGCCACCGACCTACGCCAGAGCCACAGCAACTTGGGATCTGAGCAGCGTCTGCGACCTACACCACAGCTCACAACAATGCCAGATTCTTAACCCACTGAGCACAGCCAGGGATCACACCTGCAACCTCACGGTTCCCAGTCGGATTCGTTAACCACTAAGCCATGACAGGAACTCCAAAAATCGATATTTAATGCAATAAACTAAACTTCAGGTGCAGCGAAAGGGTTAATAGTTAACATCAGAGTCTCAGAGAGATCAGACATACAAAACTTTATTTTTTTTAGTTTATCTTAATTTACTTTGCCTTTTTCGGGCCACATCCATGGCATATGAAGTTCCCAGGCTAGGGGTCAAATCAGAGCTGCAGCTACCAGCCTAAACCACCGCAACGCAGGATCCGAGCCTTGTGTGTGACTTACACAACAGCTCATGGCAATGCTGGATCCTTAATCCACTGAGTGAGGCCAGGGATGGAAACTTTGTCCTCATGGATACTAATTGGGTTCGTTGCTGCTGAGCCACACATGAGAACTCTTGACACAAAACTTTTAAAGAACACTTATCTGGATGGCCGCTCATTGCCTTTGAGATCTAACATCCCCCAAGTGAGAAAGCAGTTGGAATCTCATCATGGACCAATGCGTTTTTACTTTCTGTCTTCGGATTGTGAGACAACAAAACTGGAAAAAAGCAAGCGTGTTCCTGCTTCCAAAGGGCTGAGAGAACTTCATTCTCTCTTGACCAGCTAAAGCCAGACTTAGAAGCAGGCATCACTGGGGTGATGTGACACACAGGTGGCAGGGTACACCTATGTGGCTGGCCCAAGAACCATCTTCCCCTAACCTTGAGCCCTACTCCCCCATGGTAGCAGGACTCTAGAGATATTCTGAGTATTTGTGCTGACAGAACCAGATGCACCTCCAGCCCTGCTCACCACCCCCCTTACCTCTCTGAGGTTTCAAGAGACAGGCTAGCTTTCTCCTCCTTGTGGTCACTGCCACTTCCTGACCGGTGCAGGCTCCTGCGGGAGTGCTTGCGTCGAGGTTGCTCCCGCTCTGGTGTGTCATCCTGCTCCACAGTCTCACTTTCCACATAAGGGTAGGCCACCAAGTTGATATAACCATCACTGTCCCCCTCAAAACACACAGACACCACGCCTGTTGGGAGAAAAGTGCAGCCAGTCAACAAACTGAGTCCATGCAGCACAGACCGCTGGCACTTTTGCTGTCCCTCAGCACACTGACATCAATCAACTGTAAGAACAATGGCTAGCAGACACCTTTCCATAACATAGCTAACCACTCACCCCCCAACTCTAAGTCCACTATTTACCTTCGGCTTTAGATAAATCTCCATTTCCGATTCTCTTAACTAACCCTCTCACTTTCAACTACTGCCTTCTGTACCATTCGTAAGAATTATATTCCCAAGGTGACATCCACACTCAATATAACTTAGCCCTCTACTTACTCAATTGCTCCCATGTCCTCCTCTAGATCTGGTTTCTTTCTGCCTGACAGTGTCACCTAAAGACTTCTCCAAGACAGTCCCAAAAATATGTCTTCTGACTATACTGAGCATCAGGCTGTTGTTAGCTTAGTGACAGAACTTCTGCCTCACCAAACCACGGGCATTCCCAAGTTGAAACACTTTTTTTTTTCTTTTTAGGGCCACACCCTCAGCATATGGTGGTTCCCAGGCTAGAGGTCCAATCGGAGCCACAGCTGCCAGCCGCAGCCACAGCCACACCAGATCTTCAACCTATACCACAGCTCATGGCAACACCAGATCCTTTACCCACTGAGAGAGGTCAGGGATCAAACCTGCAACCTCATGGTTTCTAGTCAGATTCATTTATGCTATGCCAAGACGGGAACTCCTGAAACACTTTTCTACTTTCCATGATGTACTCATGGAAACAGTTTGTCATGCCCTTTTTATCAAACAGGTTGTTCATGGTTTCTTCTGGATCATTACTAAAGAAGTTGAAACACACCTAGGAATCTAAATCAAGGAGGAGAGTTTTTTGTTTTGTTTTGAAAACAGGTGCAGGCTGCCCTTCATCTGACTTTCATAGCCAACCTTCTGTCAGCTTCACTTCTCCTTATACTTTTGGTGTGCAAAATTAGCATTATAATCTGAGAATCAGTCAGGAGTATTTACGAATGTGTCACTATGCCACACCAAGAATATCCTTCTCTTTGGTCCATTTCTTTCTCCAGAAGGGCAGTGCCCCAGTCCCTTGTCTCTTTTAGGAAAAAAAAAAAAAAATCCTTAAAATATCAAGATGAAATGGATTCTTTTTTATTACATTCCCATTACATTGCTTAAATGTACATCTCACTTTAGTGGGCTTCACATCACTACCCCAGCTTTTTTTTTTTTTTTTTTTGTCTTTTTGCCATTTCTGGGGCCACTCCCGCGGCATATGGAGGTTCCCAGGCTAGGGGTCTAATTGGAGCTCGAGCCACTGGGCCTACGCCAGAGCCACTGCAACACGGGATCCCAGCCGCGTCTGCGACCTACACCACAGCTCACGGCAACACCGGATTCTTAACCCACTGAGCAAGGCCAGGG